>NC_133328.1:363645675-364330675 GCF_042186555.1 Aquarana catesbeiana | reverse complement strand
GCGCACTTAATACCTGCGTTTGTGAGTATAAATGTAATTTTTATTTTTTTTTAATTTTATTGTGGTAAGGTGCTAGGTCGATGCGCCCCTCTCGTTATTTTGTCTGCACTAAGTGCATGACTTAAGACCCTTACTCCATCTTAACGGATCCCTCCATTC
Source organism: Aquarana catesbeiana (assembly GCF_042186555.1). NCBI lineage: Eukaryota > Metazoa > Chordata > Amphibia > Anura > Ranidae > Aquarana > Aquarana catesbeiana. The sequence continues at coordinate 364,330,516 of NC_133328.1, read as the reverse complement.
ACCATCAACTAGTGCTTTTATCTGTAGCCTTAAGCCTCTGTGTGAATGGCTTGGCAGGTAAACATTTTCATGGCTCATATCTGTCCATATGCATATCCATTTTTGCCTATCTATACACAGGATTTTCTGGTTTCAGAGGATATCTGAAATGCTTGCTTGCACATTTCCCTATTTTTCTCATTAACGTTATCTGTGTTTGACAGTGGGAGATGGGCATTACCAATTTGTCGCCCTTCCCATTTGCCCTTTCCATGACCCCTAGGTTTTTACTACAGTGCTTGCCAGGTCTTGGCTCTACCCCATTCTCAGGACATACCCTTTGTGGGTTACCTGGGCAATCTTTTGCGACTAGATCAGCCCTCTGTACCCAGGCAGCCAATGTCCAGTTTACATTGCAGTCTCTGCAGGGATTAGGTTGTATCCTTAACTTTAGGAAGTCATTGCTGGAACTGACACACTGATCAGTGTGCCTGACACTGGATACAGCCCTGTACATTAACTTCTTTCCCTGGGCCAAACTTCTGTCCTTGTATTATGGGCCCTTTGTCCTTGGACTTGGATCTTCTAGCATCTACATATAGCAACAACTTGACAGGTTTGTCTCCAAGTCTAGGGGCCCTTGGGTTTTTACAGTGAAAACCCTGGTGACTGTGAAACCAGTTCACCTAATCTACACTTTTCTATCTCTTCAGCTTCTCCATTGTCTGATTTGCAAGCATTCTGATTCTCATGGCACCAAACTGGACAGGAAGACGTGCTGCCGAGACATACTCGTGGTCCCTTTGGGATGATCTGCACCTTCTGTCCCAAGGATTTGTTTCCCATACTGCTTCTCAGTCACTGGCTTTAAAGAAATCGCTGTTGAAGCTTAAGTCCTAAGGGATAGGGGCTGATCAGGTTTGATCACCCCTACCTTCATGTAGACTAAGAAGATGACAGTTTATCATCGCACCTGGAAAGCCTATTTTGCATGTTCCAAGACCAGTAAGTCTCATCCTAGAAAATATACCATGGAACGCACCCTCTCCTTTCTCCAGTCTTGTCCAGACAAGCATCTGGCCTTAAAGCGAAAGTAAACCATCCGTAAAACCAGTTTCATTTACAGCATGTGCCGGAAATGTAACACTCCATTGGTTGTGCTCTCAACCAAACTGTCAAACATCCAATGGCTGATGTCAGCTGCAGTGTTCGGGCCCCACCCACTTGAACTGTCAGCTAGGCAGAAGACAGGAGAGAGGAGGCAACTGATCACAGTAAGATGCTGTGTTATCAGTACAGATAAGCATATTTATGATTTAACAGACACAGGGGAACTTATTGTTTTAATACAAAGGGGATAGGAGCATTTTATAGAAGTGGGTTAACAACCCATTTAAGTATCGGTGGGAAAGTATTGGCCTTGGCCATTTGTTTCAAAGCTGTTGGCCTCTTATTCCTGAGTTAAGATATTTGTGCTGGGTTTTGAGAAAATTATTGCCCCTTGTACATTCTCCTGTGACTCTGTGGGATCATAAATTGTTTTTTTTTCAGTTCTTCGAGGGCTGCCTATTAAACCTCTTAGGGATATTCCCTTATCGGACCTTACTTGCAAGGTGGCATTGCTTGTTGCTCTCACCTCTGCAAGGAGGCCTTTCATTAGTGGCCTCATAAAAGAAAAAACCTTTCCTAGTGTTATACTACACAGGGACAAGATTGTCTTGAAGCCTAAAACTTCCTTTTACTCTAATATTGTTTCCAATTTCCACCTCCATTGTCCTGCTCTAAAACATCCCAGGGAAATTTCTCTCCATGGTCTTGTAACATGCTGTCAGTCTATCTTTCAGCTACAGCCTTTTACATCCTTAGGATTTTGCTCAGGATGTTCCCTGCTTATGTCTTCCCCATTGCTAGATGTATTAGACAAGTCATCATTCCAAGTCTGTGATCTAAAGCAGGGGTCCCAAACCCTGGACCTATACCGGTCCCAGTTCATGGCCTGTTGGTGACCAGCTTGTGGCTGCCACAAAACCGGTCCCTGGTGTAAAAAAGGTTGGGGACCACTGGTCTAAAGGATGGGGTTTCTCTCTTCCATATTAAGGTGTACGCTACCAGATCTTGGGCTTTTCAGCATCAGGCATCCGTTTCTCGGTGCTCACAGGTAAGAGTCTCCAAATAAAGTTGGGATTACTCCTACGATCTCCAGATAGCAGGGGGTATAAAGCAATGAGCCCTGGATATTATGATACTCCTCTCACTTTTAATAATTTCTCCACGGTCTCATTAGGGGGAAAATGTAACCTCCATAGTGTAGTAATTTAAGTTTATTAGGGTGATAGAATTACACTTACATCATATCAAATAAGCCCAAGCATCGAATAGGAAATCAAGAACGCCAGTTTGCATTCGACCTGCGTTACATAGACTAGATGCATGCCGGAAGTCTAACCCACTGTGCGTCTACTGTCCTCAGGGGTCCCCTGTATTGTATTTTAATAAAGCTTGAATAAAAGTAGGTACATAGCTATAACATAAATTAGAAAAAAGACTGGCCACACATGGGAGGAGCCAGCATCCTCATGCTGGAAGTGGCAGCCATTGCTGTAAGTCTGGCCAGTCAGTTCTTTTTTTTATCATTTATGCCGTAGCTATGTACCCACTTTTATTCAGGCTTTAACAAAATATTACACAATATTAGCACGTGCAATTGCTTTCCTAAAGCATTCCTCCATCCAACTGACAAAAGGAGCTGGTAAGATCACCACTCTTTAGGAGATTATTGGGGCTTACTTTCATTTGGGTTTTGGTGAGTATATATGTTGGAGGTTCATGGACATTGATTTTGTCTACACAACAGCGGGTGGAATGTAATGGCCGTTTAAGGATGTTTAATTATGCACTCACCAAATAGATGTAAATAAACAGTTTTGAACAACTGAAAGATCATTTATGCACGTGGTGGATACCTATTTTATGTCGAGGACGGTGTTCATGTTCATATTTTGTGACTGTATCACATGGTTTTTGCTGATTAAGAAAAGAAGATTTTATTCCCTTCCTGACCAGAGCACTTTTTACAATTCGGCACTGCGTCGCTTTAACTGACAGTTGCGCAGTTGTTTGACCCTCTACCTAAATGAAATTTGCGTCCTTTTTCCCACAAATAAAGCTTTCTTTTGGTGGTATTTGATAACCTCTGCGTTTTTAATTTTTTTGTGCTATAAGCAAAAACAGAGCGACAATTTTGAAAAAAACTATTTCACTTTTTGCTATAATATCCCCAAAAGTTTTTTAAAAAACAAATTTCTTCATCAGTTTAGGCCAATGTATATCCTACATATTTTTGGTAAAAAAAAATGCAATACGCGTATATTGGTTTGCGCAAAAGTTATAGTGTCTGTTTTATTTTATTTTATTTTTTTTTACTAGTAATGGCGGTGATCTGCAATTTTTAGCGGGTTTGCAACAGACAGATCGGAGACTTTTGACACTTTTTTGAGGACCATTAGCATTTATACAACGATCAGTGCTATAAAAATGCACTGATTAAAGTGTAAATGTCACTGGCAGGGAAGGGATTAACACTAGGGGTGATCAAGGGGTTAAATGTGTGTTCCCTCAGCATGTTCTAACTGGGTGGGGATGGGAGTGACTAGAAGAGCCATATCGTTTTTCCTACTTGGTAGGAACAAACGATATGGCTCCTCTCCTCTGACAGCACAGGGATTTGTGTGTTTACACACATAAATCCCCATGCTGGTGCTTGTGCATGCAATCGCGAGTGGTTGGTGGCGATTGTGCCCACCTTCCATGCGCATGGAGGCGCTCACGCCCTCTGGTGGCCGAAAACATGTAGGACTTACCTATACGGAATTTCGCCTAGGAGAGCCATTGTGCCGCAGTGTATCTGCATGACAGTTGGCAAGTGGTTAATCACTTTAGAGCGCTGCAATTATATGGTTTTGTTTGTTTAGGTAGTTGTACAGTCACTCTTTATGTGCTAGCAGCTGTCCATCTTTTTCTTTTAGCGCTTACTTTCTATTTTTTGGTACTCTAGGTTTTCCTCGATGTTTCACAGCAAGTCGAAACCGAGGATGATACTAGTTGTGTGAAAATTCTAGAACGACAAAGCCTTTTTTTTTTGGTTTGACATATTATGTCATTGTTTTTGATCATGCAAAGTCTTTCATATCTCTACACCTTAAACAAAAATGAAAGTACTGTTCACATACGAGAGAAATTTTGGCGTTTTGTCCCTTTGGAAATTTGTTCGGAAAGTCTGAATTGGATGTCAAAAGTTGTGTACACACTATACAGACTGGCTTCAGAAAAAGAAAATCCACCTTTTGGAGTGGCCCAGACCCAGAATCCCATAGACATGCTGTAGAATAATCTCAAGAGAGCTGTTCACACCAGCCAGCCTAAAAATGTGTCTGAGCTAAAGCAGTTTTCTGAAGAGGAATGGTCAAAAATGCTTCCAATGTTGTGCAGTTCTGATTCAGAGCTACTAAAAGAAAGGGCTTGCCTGGAGTTGTTGCTGCCAAAGGAGGTTCAATCAGCTATTATCTCCAAGGGTTCACTTACATTTATGGGTGTGTTCAAAAAAAGACTTGAGAAATTAGAATTGTGTGTTGGTCTAAGCACGAGGATCAGATCACATTTTATTGCAAAGTACTACAGCAAATCGGGTAAATACAAAGGGGTCACATACTTTTTTTTTTTTTTTAATGTTACTGTAAATCTGCGTATATATTGCGAACAGGTATGCCTAGGAGATTAATACATTCTCCTTAAAGGTACAGAAACATACCAGAATCCCTGACTCCCTCATATCCGCCAAAGGCCCTCAATGCGTTTCTGCGCAGGGTCCAAAAAAGCAAAAAAAAAAGTCAGCTGCTTAGATCAGTTTAAAACTAGAAAACATTTAGTGCAATATGCTGAACAAACTGAAAATAATTTGTGAGTTTAATTTGAATGTAATAAACCTTTGACAAGCGTACAGCAGTCAGTTACAGTATTATTTCTAAGGGTGCTGGCACAAGTACTGTGTGCAGAAAGCGTGCATTTTGGTATGTTTATCTGCCCTAGCTGCATGCCTTTGGAATCTGTGCAGCCTCTGCATGTGCATCCAGACAAAGCCACATATATCCAAATTTTCCACCTGTGCAGGAGTGAGTGCTCAGCCCCAAACACAGGCAGTGTAGTGTGTTCAGGGCCATGCACCTACTCCTGCATGGCTGTCACATTTTGACATATGGCTGTGTCCGTGCATCTGCCTCCATAGACTGCATGCAACTGGGTGTGGCTGCAGATGCCAATACACATAGTATGGGTGCCAGCACTCATCTGAAGGAGGCTAAAAACGGTTTTGGATGGAGTGGGATTTTATTATAACAGGTACGGTAGCACCTTCTTATTATTTTAAATGTTTTAGTACAGGCTCTCCTCACTTAACAACCAGGTTCCAGTCCAGTGACCAGGTTGTTAAAGGTTAAGTTCACCTTTTATAGAAAAATCATCTGTAAGGTGAACTTACACAGGACCCCCTCCTCACCCAGTCCCCATCTCACCCCCCCTCCCACCCCCCTAGTCCAGCTGACCTGCATGGCGGTGATCACCCATTCTGAGCCCCGGTGTAGTCACCTCACAGCTCCGAAATCCCTGGAGCTTAAACTCCTAAACATACACCGTCAGGAGGGATGTTTTAGGATCATTCTAATTGGTCGGCGCTGACGAATCAGAACCCGCTTAGCCCGTCCTCTCAGTATGGAAGAAGAGGAGAGATAGCTGAGAGGATTTCTAAGCGCCAGAGCCGTGAGGAGGCTATACCGGGGTTCAGAACGGGCAATCGCCGCCATGCAGGTCAGCGGGACTGGGGGCAGGGGGTCCTGTGTAAGTTCACCTTACAGATTCTTCTGTAAATGTGAGCTTACACTTTAAACAAATTGGTCGCTAAACAAGGAGCCACAATAGATCAATATTTTAAGCATTCTTGACTACTGTACTGTATTCTGAAAAAAAGTCTAAACACAAAACGCCAACTCAATAATGGTGTTTTCATTTGCATAAGGACAGAGCACAAAAATATAAACAAATTCTGTACTTTACAATGATGTACAGTGTACCGTTCTGGACAGCTGGTCATAAGTCCGAGCGGTCGTTAAACGAGGAGCATCTGTATAGCAAAACGTTCATATATTACAGCAGAGTTTTATAGAACATTCAGTGAAGGTGTGAAGTCAGACAAATGTGTTTTGTAACAGGAAGGCAAACTCGCCATGCCATACAGAATCTGTTTCTAGTACTTGCTTCAGGATATATGAACAGAGAGCTGCTTCAGTCAAGAATACTAGCCTGAATGCATTGCATTACTTGCTTTGTTGTGACAGCCAGCCAGAGGTGTGTTTTTGGGTGACAAGGAACGCTACTGATGTACATGCTGATGCCTGGGACATACAGACCCATGATGTAAAACAAGGGCGTGTTCAGGCTACACTGATTTATACATTGGTGGACATCGTTTGCAGAAGGCCTCTGTGCAACTAAGCCCCCCCCCCTCCATTTAAGGCAGGGGTCTCAAACTGGCGGCCCTCCAGCTGTTGCGAAACTACAAGTCCCATGTGGCATTGCAAAGGCTGACAGTTACAAGCATGACTCCCACAGGCAGAGGCATGATGGGACTTGTAGTTTTGCAACAGCTGGAGGGCCGCCAGTTTGAGACTCCTGATTTAAGGGGTGACAGCTGTCGCCAGAGCTTCGAATGTTCTGTGATCTAGTTCCTTACATTTGCAATGTCTCCAGTGCTACTGATACAGTAATGTATAGAACACATGAAGCGCATTTGTAGTGTGACCATGCACTGATCAAATTTTTTTTTTTTTTCAAATCTTGTATTTATTTATTTATTTGTTTTTTTAAAAAGGGAAAAAACACACGGAATACAGCATCCTTAAACATCAATAAAGAAAGATACAACGGTAAAGGTTGAATTGAATAACTTAACATGACGCAGACAGGGTGTCTAAGTACTCCTGGACCATAGTTTATACCAATCTAAGGTGATTATCATCTCCAGGGTTAATAGATTTAATAAATGCAACCACCCTCATCTTCTGCCAAAACAAAGAAAATATCTTGCTTCTGTAATTCTTCCTTGGGATCCCGGATGGTTCCGTGAATCCCTTCCCATCTTCAAGTGTAATAGAGGAGTAGAGTAGTGTAGGCCCACGGGGAAACCTATAAATCTCCGTGTGCCTAGACATTAACAACAGAATGAAAGAACGTGAGAAGGAAAAGATGAGGGGGGGGGGGGGGGGGGGGAGGTGAGAGTGGGGAGTAGGAATGCAAAGGTGAGGGGGGGTATAGAAGAAGGGTAAGAATGAAAATGAAATGGAAATTAAAGTTGGGGCTCATGGAGGCAGTGTACTCGCACATCTCATGCCATGAGCTCAGAATGTCACGGAGGGCTGCCCTCTGCGTGTCTCACCGAGCCACCGTTAATCTATACTGAGGCTAATCTAGTTGTTGTGTCCCCTTCCATAAGTGCCCTACCTTCATCCGAGAAAATAAACATGTTCCAAATGGACCATGTTTTAGTAAACTGTTCCGTCTAATGGCGGGCCGTTAGAATTTGATCCTCCAGATTTTTAATGTCCTCCACCTTCCTAAGCCACTGGCTTATGGTTGGAGAATGTGTGGATTTCCAGCATAAGGGGATACATGACTTGGCGGCATCGAGTAAGTGACGGAGTAGTGACTTTTTGTATGTCTTACGTGACATGTTGGAGCCATAGAGTAGAAAAAAGACTGGGTCAGCCGTGATTTGGCATTCAGTGCACTTTTGAATTATGGTGTTGTATGGTCTTCCAGAAGTGCTCCAACCTAGGGCACATCCAGAAGATGTGGAAGATCGAACCCCGATCGCCCTGACATCTCCAGCAGCAATCTAAGGTAGAGGGGAAAATCTTTTGTAGTTTTGCTGGGGTATTGTACCATCTAGTAATGATTTTGTAATTAGTTTCCTGTGTCTTTGTGCATATTGAGGATTTATATGTGAAGTGAAGAATATTTTGTTGTTCACGCGTTGTGAAGGTACGTTGCATGTCCCTTTCCCACATCTCTAAACATTTCAGTTTATGGCCATCAGGTGGTATAATCAACAGTTGATAAGTAGCCGATAAGGCGTGTGGCATGACGCCCTCCTCTGAGCAGTAGGTCTCATAAGTGGTTAGGGTTTGATCAGAATTCCTAGGGGGAGGTAGTGATTTGAGGAAATGGCTAAGTTGGAAGGCCCTCCAATAATCCAAACGAAATGGTTCGGATGTGGTCAACCATTTACCGTTCACAAGAAAATGGGAAGCTTGAAAGCAACCCGAGCTTCTCAGGGAGCAAAAAATGGGGCACTGATCAAATTTTGTCTGGTTCCTGATCTAGCCAAATATTACTTTGAGTGGCCTGTCGCCACACAACATCCTTTTTGATTGAGAAAGAAAAAAATGAAAGGAGCTGGGTGGAAAAGCGATGGCCAACAGTGGCTGCAGTTGCTGTTTAAGTATTTTGACAGCCACCTGCTGTCAGAAGACAAGTGCCTTCTATCTGCACAATTGCTTGGTGTAACAAATTGCTTATCTTAAGACTGGTCCTAGCATGGTTGCCGCAGAAACCAGTAAACACTTGGGACCGCCTACTTTGAACAACATTGAAATTAACCTCCAAGGTGCCAAGAAGATAGCAATGTAAAGCAAAGCATGCAGTCCTGTCACTTCAGGGCCTCCCAGCAATGTGATAGGTAGTCGGAAAATGAGATGTGTTATTTATGTCCCTTGAAAGCCCAAAGGTGCTCCTTGGACTTTGGGCCCCTTTCATGCAGCTAAAAAGTCTCATTCATGTGGTATCTCTTACTCGGGCAGAATGTATTTTGGTGTGTAATTCCAATGATGCTGTGTCAGAAATATCTTCTAACTTTGTGCAAAAACATACATTTTCATTTTCTTGATTCTTTTGCTTGTGGCAAAAAATGCTTATCAAAAGACTCTATGCCTTTCTTTAAAATACCTTGGGGTGTCTGTTTTCCAAAATATGGTTATTTTGTGGATTTTTCTATTATCCTGGAAATTTAGGGCCTCAGAAAATGTGACAGGAAATCCCGTAATTAGATGTGTAATTTATGCCCTTTGAAAGCTTCAAAGGTGCAGCTTGGATTTTGAGCATGTGCATGTGGATAGCCAGCAAAAAAAGTCTCAAACAAGGTATCCTTTACTCAGGAAAAGTAGCAGAATGGGGCTTTGTAGTCTTGCTCAACATTTCTAGCATAGAGGAACCCATGAAATAACTTTCCAGTCTCAGGGAACACATGATTCCTACCTACAGTTAACTCTACATTATTAGCATGATGGTCCCCTGGGAAGGATGCTCTTTACATTTTGTGATCATTGGCAAGTACCCTCCCTAAGGCTGGCCATACATTATGTAATCTTCTACTACAACCACATGCTAAAGGAAAGAAAATTGCTTCATTCCCCCATTAACACAGTCAGTGTTGATAGGGGAATCTCTCCTGCTGTGCTATTGTATTCTGCCAGAGTAAGGTTTCACCGCCAACAGAATACAATGATCACTGATGCCAGCGGCAGTGATCGTCCAAAAAAAACAGGCTGACTGTACTGAAGTCAATTGATCGACTTCAGTACAATCAGCATGTCCCATAGATGAATCAAAATTCAACCAGTTCCTGCTGAACCAGCCACATTTCGAACTGGCTATGGTCAGCTTTACAGATAGCTAAAAAGATCATTGGTGCCAGTGGATACCTATAAGGGAGGCAGAAGTTTCATATCGTTTAAGAAAACACTAACCGCCTCTAAAGCTCTAGTTCCCAACACATGGCCCACAGGCTGTTGGACACCATACAGAAAGCAGAGTAACAGCAGGGTGTTGGGCACTGAAATGCTGTGTTTCAGCACTGAAAGAGACTACTATGGGTGGAGTTCTCTCCACCACTGTGCAAATAAAGTCCTGACCTGGGGAGAGATAGAGAGAGCAGGGTGGGAGTGTGTAATGGGTAAGTAATCACCAATGGGAATTCCCTTCACTGCCATGACCACCAATGCCTAAGGGAGGGGGTTAAAGGATAAGTTCACCTTTGGGAACATGTTCACATGTTCCACCTGTTTTTAGGATGGAGCAGGTAACATGTTTGCACTGCTGTAGCCGCTGCCTGACAGTTCACACTGACAGTCTACAGGAAACCTGCATGAAATCAGCGATCTAATCGTGGGTGCAATGCTTTTATAGGCTCCTAAAACGGAGAACTAAATGCACATTTTGGTTACTTGCAAAAATGTGCATTTATTTATTTAGGTTTACACTTTACATAAGTGAACTTATTCTTTAACTTTCACTGTCATGACCACCACTGCAGGGGTTGATAGAGGTTAACACTCACAGCCACCAAAGCGTGGGGAGGAGTTAGATTTTACGGCCATGACCATTATCAATACAGGTGGATATGGGTGTTAACTGTCAATGACATCCAATGTGGGGGGTGGTTTGTTTATATTTCACTGCCATGACCAAAAATGAAGGAGGGGGTGATTAAATATTACTGTCATGAACACCAATGCAGGGGGGGATGAGGAGAATTAACTCAGTGGCACTGACAACCAGTGTAAAGGGGGGGGTACATTTCACTGCCATGACCACCAATGCAGGGGAGGTAGGGGGTTAACTTTAACTGCCACTGACCACCTATGCATGGGGATTAAATTTCCTGGCCACTGTCCAACAATGCAGGAGGGTAAATGTCATGGTCACAGACCACCAATGCAGGGGGGAAGTTAATGGTACTGACACTAGTGCTGAGGGCTATCATTGTGTCAACTGACTTCAATGTTAGGCGTTGTTATTGCACTTACTAACACCAATGGTGGGGGGGGTTATGATTGAATCCATTAAAACAAATGTTGGGGGGGGTTAGGATTGTGTCCATTAAAACAAATGTTGGGGGGTTAGGATTGTGTCCACTGGCACTAATGCTGTGGATTAGGATTGCATTCACCGACAGCACTGCTGGGCGTTGTAGCCACTGTAACCGATGTTGGGGGTTATTTTTTGCACTTAATTACACCAATCTTGGGGTTTATTGTACTCTTACTTGTTCGGTGTGCATTGCAAAACGCTGCTAAAAATGCAGCAGTATCAAGATTTTCAGGATTAGGGTTTGAAAGTGTGTTGCTATTGTGCAATCTCAGGTGCCAGGGCCATCCTTTCAAGTTGAACATCACTGTTCCAAAAGAAAGCTGTTTGAGAAAGGCAGTTAAGTATGCTCATACTGTGTTAAAATGAAAACTTCAAAAAACTCCCCATGCCTCCTAATCTTGGTGTCAAGTTTTCAAAAAGGGGTCATTTTTGTGGTGTGTCCTAGCATTTTAGGGCCTCGAGCTGCAATAGCCAGTTGCTATATCAGGCATTATAACTAAAAAAAAAAAATATATATATATATTCCGGATACTGGATTGAACGTAACCCCAAACACTGGCGACCTGAGATGTGCCATGGTCGCCCGTGAGAGTATGTTTAAAAGAGGGCATACCCTGAGTGTAAATGAATAAAAATGGGGAACGGGTGGGAGGGAACCCAGGGCTGCAATCCGATGAGAGCATGGGTGAAGAGGTGGGGATTATGAAGCCTCACACTTCTCCTCCAAATGCAGGCTAGCCAATGGCCAGCCTTCTAACTTGTAGTCAGAGTCTGGATACTGGATAGAACTTGACCCCACAACCCTGTCGACCTGAGGTGTGCCATGGTCGTCCATGAGAGTATGCTTAAAAGAGGGCAAAAAGAGACACCAACTAGGTATAGTAAGTGACTTTAATGAAACCAACATGATAATAAATAATCCAACAAAATGGTAAAAGCCCGTTTGACCTCCATGTGGGGATCCAGAATATACCTACTGTAGCAAGATGATGGCCAGCGTCCCATGTGCTTAATGACATGGGAAGGGACCCCCTGCTTGGAAGCCGCAGACGCTGCCCCAATCCTGAAAGAGTGCCCTGAGAACTGTCTTGGGTTAAACCCCAACCTACCAATCAAAATCTTGACATGGGAAATGAACTGACTGGAGGAGAGGCCCTGCGAAGGAAAGGGAAGCAACGGGCTATCGAGAGGGGCTGCAGAGAATAAGCACGTGAGCTGATCCAATACCTCCACCGGACACCAGGCAGTGTAGGTTCTGTAGTAGTTGACAAAACCTTGCCCCACCTGACAGTTCTTGTTGTTGGGGAGTTGCAATGAAAAATGATCCGGCAATCTGGTGAGACTACCCTTTCGGAGAACTGGTGCGTGGAGCCCAGCTCGAGAGACCTCCCCAGATCTGAGGAACCCAAAGAAACAGAGGTATACAGCTGCTTTCAGATTGACGTGTTTAGGCCTCAAGTTAGGACCCAACCCAAAGGGTGAGAGTGATAGTAAATCAGCTACCCCCGGAACATCTGCCCGGAAATAGGCAAGCGTGTGACAGCTGGCCTCCCCTGAGTTTTCTGAATACCCTTAAGCATGGCTCTGATGGGGTGAGCCGCAAAAAGTGACGGTGACTCAGGAAAAGAAATGTTGGACACCAGAAAGGTATAGTTTGATAGTGTTGTAGGATAATGACAACAAGCCATGAAAGCCAACATGTACTTGACACCACACCCCCTGTTGCAAGGGAAAAAGCATCAGCAGCCCCTATATAGACCTCACTAATAAACCCCCTGGAAATGGAAATTAAACTTGAGGCCTAACCACGTCATTCTGCGCATGAATGCCATGATCAAGAGAGACCCTGACCTCCCCTTGTTGACAATCTCAGCGGTGGCAATGTTGTCTGTAAAAAAGATGACAGTCTGCCCGGACCACGAGGGTCCTCAGGTGTAAGCTGCGGCCACGATGGGGAAAATCTCAAACTGTGCAGACGTCTGGGAAAATCTCAGAATATCCGACACCTCCGAAGGCTAGGGGCCCGCGAGCCATTGGCCCCCGAAAATGGCTGAGAAACCTACCAATGTGGCGGCATCCGAAAAGACCCTGGGGGAGGCTGTCGTGGGAGAACGAATAAACATGGAAATCCTGTTCCACTCATACAAGAACTGATCCCACATTAGAAGATCAGCCCTGGGGTCGGCCTGCAACCGCACCACTGAGTAAGCGTCTTGGAAGAGTGGAAGGAGAGCCAGGAGTCTGGAGACAAATGACCTGCCCTGAGGAATGATCCTCATGGCAAAATTGAGCATGCCTAAGAGCACACCGGGGACCTGTGAATGATCCCGCGGATCCTAACTTATTTGTCCTGCAGCAAACTAGCCATCATACGGACAGTGTCCAAGGTGATCCCTAGAAAAGTGATCAGTGTGGAAGGCCCATCAATCTTGTGGGTAGCCAAGGGGATGTTCAGATCCCTGAACAACTCGGTGAGAGTGGCGAGATCTCTGGGTAGCTGTGCTGCGCTCTCCAGTAGCAAGAAGTCATCCAAATAATGAATGACCTTGCCACGCCCCAACTGCGAAGATAGAACCCAATTGAGCGCTGAGGCAAATGCGTTAAAAAGCCAAGGGCTGCTGTTGGAGCCGAGCATCAGCTTGGTGGCAAGTAAAACTTCCCGCCATTTAAACCCATGTCACTGCCAGAGAGATGGTTTGATGGGGAGGAGTTTGAAGGCATCTGTGATGTCAGCCTTTGACGACCACGTGCCCCTGCCTAACTGTAAGATATGCTGAATAAACCAATAGGGCTTACCCTCCACAGACTAAATGGTGGGGGACAGAAAAGGCCCAATGACAAACCCCTTGGACAGCTCATCCTGTAACAACTGGTCCACTAAGCCGGCATTGGAGGCAGCAGAGACCAAATTGGCACATTCATGTGATTGCAAAGGAAGGGTGATCAGGCCCGTGTGAAATCCCTCCGAAAACCCATCCACCAAGAACCGCTTAAGAGCCAGGGAGGGGTGGTGACACAACCAGAACTCCAACCTGGGGCCATTGACCCAGCTCAGTCAGGATGCACCAGACGGCTTGATTGGACAGGCGGTTTTGGGATGGGCCCTAAAACAATTGGGACACACATGAAGCAGCCTACACTGGTTATAATTACAGGTGGTATAGTTAAAGTTATTGCAAAGCTGAGCCTTGCCCAGCAAATGGATGGGTCTGCCGAGTTTGTCAAACTGCCCTGAAGGCCCTGAGGAAGGTCTGCTGGACCCTGGCATGTTGGCCCCAGAAGCAACCAGGTTATCCAGGTTGGGACACCAGTTGGTGTGGGCAGCTGATTAACAGTTGGCACATGTAGGAGATTTTTGACTGGCAAAATGCCTGCAGAATAACTCCGTGTCAATGTTGCTCCAGCATGTGACCAACTGAAACAGCCCATGTGGCCACGACTTTGGATGAGAAAGACCTGTGATAGTCATAAAAGGCGGTACTGCCATACTTGTGGGCCAGATCTACCACTTTGTGGAGATAGAGGTCTAGCTCCTCCCTCCTGCCGGGACTAACAGCGCAGATGACATCCCTGAAGATACCGAAGGCGAGTACAAACTCTGCAATGCTTAGCTTGCGTTTAAGCCTGGGATCACAGGTTCTGAGGACCACTGAGACTTCCCCGCAAGCATAAGCCTTATTCTCCACTATATCCTGCGACTCAATGAGCAGGGACGCCAGATTAATGTCCTTCCAAGATGTCTTTTTTAAGATTGGCCGGAATAAAATGGGCAGGAGAAACTGATGGTAACATGGCAGAAGCAGAAGGAACTGCCAGAGGTAATGGCCCACTGGTGTTACCTGCAGAGGATCCGGATGGCCCAGGACCTGAGGAAACAGCCGGAACCACCACACTGGCTGGTTGGGCCTCCAGCACATCCATTCTGTCCTGCAACAGCTGGACAGAAGTGGATAGGGTATTCAACACCATGTGGGTCTGTGTCACTGAGGTGATCCAGGGATGCATGTTCTGCGCTGGTGGAAGGCTGAGGCTGGGGAGGGACCGGAAAGAGGAGTCTGAATAATTCCGCTTTCCTGGGCATGGCCGGGAAAGGAATGCCCTTGGCACGGAGCTCGGCAATGAGCTTGGGTATGGTCCAGTTCCTCAAGGATGGAGTGCTGCCATGCTCCGAGCCCCTAGCTGGAGTGGAAGGGATGAAAGCAAACTCATCACTTTCAGAGACATGCGACATGATCCAATCTGTGGAAAAAACAATCTAAGTCAACTTCACCCCGACCCTAACAACCCTACCCTCACTAAATGAAATGGTGAGTGGTGCTGACAACAAAGGAACATAGCGCATGAGAGATACTAGTGACGTGACCCCCTGCATGAGCCCGAGCACCCTGTGGCGCTTGAACAGGTAATTAAAAGCGAACACTCAGGGCTTAGTATACCTACAGACTGTGGTAGGCAGAAAATAGGAATGTATGTGACGTGCAACGTATGACGTATGAATGTACAGGCAAGAAGATTGCAATTACAACCAATTAAAAACGAAACCTCAGCCTGTACAGATCCGAAGACGTGACAGATCCTGGTATGTAAGCCACTAACTATGACCCCTGAGCAAAAGATAAACAGAACACAACTTGCTGATCCTGAATGAAAAGAGGAATCCACTTGTAACAGCACGACAAATGCCCTGAATAACGATAATGCATGCAAGCCGAAATTAACCTAACCGTGACGTACCGACCCAATGAAAACCACCCGACCAGAGTGGAATGTGCTCTGTGGTGGGAGAACAAAGGGTGCTGTGGTGGGAGAACAAAGGGTGTACCTGCAGTGGAAGCAACCCTGAGCCCCTGCGAATGTGGAGTGGAAAAATCGTGGCAAAGTGCCAACCCGTGGCCACAAGGCTGGGACTAGAAACCCGCAGCTCCCTACAACTGCATCCCCCAAGGAGGGCGTGAGATGAACCAAGCCGAGTGTGCCCTGCCCATCCTGAGCCTGGTAACCTTGAACCTGAGAAGATGCACTGCAGACCCTGAAGGGAGAATGCAAAAACCCAGACCACCTAACACAGAGCCCGTGACCCCCTGAATTGTGGTCCTCCGGTGAGAGATGAGTGAGGGGCTAGACGTGGCCACTCAGCTGAGGAACAGCCAGACTAAAGAGATAAGTGATGCCAGTGAGGACCTACCCCTACTAACCTACAGATGCTGGAGAGAGCTGAACCTACGCATCCTGCCAGACAGGCTCGAACCCAGCCACCGCGCCCGTGACCCTCAGGTGAGAGATGAATGGCGGCCCAGTGAGGCTGGACGTGACCATCCAGCTGAGGGACTACCAGGCTCAGCAAAGCGCACAATGCCGCCCATGAGTTTCCCAGTGCATGAGAGCCCGTGACCCCCCCCCCCCCCAAGCAGAACAGCCTAAAGGTGATGCAGAGAAATGACACACTGCTGCCTTACTGTGGTACTTACTGAGTGCAGGGGGTACCAAGATGGGTGTCGGGCTGTCCAACCGCTGACGTCAACATGGAGCATCACTTCCGTTGTTAGAGAAAAAAAAATTATTTTATATATATGTATATATATATATATATCGTATTTATCGGCGTATAACGCACCCACATTTTAAGAGGGATGTTTCGAGGACAAAAACTTACATTTTAAATAAAGAACTTAAATAAAGCAAAATAAGGGTCACAGCCCATCAATATACCCTGCTCAGTGCCCATCTGCAGCCACTAAATTGCCCAACAATGCAGCCTGTTCAGTGCCCATCTGCAGCCTCACCTTTCCCATCATTGCAGCCGCGCCAGTGTTGGATTACACAGAGCCATGATCTCCTGTGTACTCGGGGCTCAGTCACTCACAGCCATGCCTCCTCACCCTGCTCATATGATAGACAGAACAGTGGCCCAATGCGGGGCCAGGAGGCATGGCTGTGCGTGATTGAGCGCTGGGATACACAGGAGATTGCGGCTCTGTGTAATCCAGCAGTGCTCACTACTCCTCTTCCCTCAGAGATATCAGGGATCGGGGTATAACAAGCACACACGATTTCCCCCTGATTTTCAGGGGGAAAAGGTGCGTGTTATATGCCGATAAATACGATAGAGATAGAGAGATATATATAAAAATGAATATTATACACACAGTTGTGCTCATAAGTTTACATACCCTGGCAGAATTTGATTTCTTGGCTATTTTTCAGAGAATATGAATAACACAAAAACTTTTCTTTTACTGATGGTTAGTGTTTGGCTGAAGCCATTTATTATCAATCAACTGTGTTTACTCTTTTTAAATCATAATGGCAACAGAAATTACCCAAATGACCCTGATCAAAAGTTTACATACCCTGGTGATTTTGGCCTGATAACATGCACACAAGTTGACACAAAGCGATTTGAATGGCTATTAAAGGTAACCATCCTCACCTGTTTGCTTGCAATTAGTGTGTGTGTATGAAAGGTCAATGAGTTTCTGGACTCCTGACAGACCCTTGCATCCTTCATCCAGTGCTGCACTGACATTTCTGGATTCTGAGTCATGGGGAAAGCAAAAGAATTGTCAAAGGATCTGCGGAAAAAGGTAGTTAAACTGTATAAAACAGGAAAGGGATAAAAAAAGATATCCAAGGAATTGAGAATGCCAATCAGTGTTCAAAATCTAATAAAGAAGTGGAAAATTAGGGGTTCTGTTGAAACCAAACCACGGTCAGGTAGTCCAACTAAAATTTCAGCCACAGCTGCCAGGAAAATAGTTTGGGATGTAAAGAAAAACCCACAAATAATGTCAGGTGAAATACAGGACTCTCTGAAAACGTGGTGTGGCTGTTTCAAGATGCACAATAAGGAGGCACTTGAAGAAAGATGGGCTGCATGGTCGAGTCACCAAAAGAAAGCCATTACTACGCAAATGCCACAAAGTATCCCGCTTACAATACGCCAAACAGCACAGAGTTTGAAGACACCTAGGTCGAAACGCGTCGGTTCATATACCACTCTCCATGTTGCCCATTTGTTTTTATGCATCGAGATCACGTTTTTATTTGTTTATGGTTGTTTTCTCAATAAAAACACCCTTTTTTACCTGCACCATGTGGAGGCATATCCTTTTTGTCTTTACATTCACTGCATGAGGCCCAGCACCTCCAACCGCCCCTTTGGTGTCCTTTTGGAAACTCCTGATCCACGCTTTGGCTGTTCGGTGTGAGGACCCATCTGGTTGCCTTCGGAGATCTATGCAGACCACAACCCAAAGGATTGGCGATTCCAGACCTTCCATTCTATGTCATTGGTGACAAACTGCGCATGCGATTCCCTGTCTCTGACACGGGAATCCACGGGATCTGGTGAGTCTTTTTTGCATTTCTTCTTATTGGCTCATCCTGCTGGGAAGTCGTTTTAAGATGCAAGGTGACTTCTGACAACCATCAGATTACCACCACCCCTTGGCGTACCTACACCTCCTGTGCAGTTGGACATTCACACCCATTTATGGACGTTTTATTTAAACTCACCTCTGGCTAATTATTTTAGCACTATCTCACCATTATAATCACATATATTTACTTTTATCGTATGTGTGCTGCAGTTTTCCATATATAAGCACAGAGACAAGCCCCAAACCTTCTGGCACAAAGTAATTTGGAGTGATGAGACCAAAAATAAGCTTTGTAGCCACAACCATAAATGCTACATTTGGAGAGGAGTCAACAAGGCCTATGACGAAAGGTACACCATTCCTACTGTTAAACACGGAGGTGGTTTGCTGATGTTTTGGGGATGTGTGAGCTACAAAGGCACAGGAAATTTGGTCAAAATTGATGACAAGATGAATGCAGTAGGTTGTCAAAAAATACTGGCGGAACATTTGCATTTATCAGCCAGGAAGCTGCGCATGGGACATACTTAGACATTCCAACATGACAATGATCCAAAAAACTAGGCCAAGTCGACCTATCATTGGCTACAGCAGAACAAAATAAAGGTTCTGGAGTGGCCATCTCAGTCTCCTGACCTCAATATCATTGAGCCACTCTGGGGAGATCTCAAATGTGCAGTTCATGCAAGACAGCCCAAGAATTTACAGGAACTGGAGGCTTTTTGCCAAGAGGAATGGGCAGCTTTACCATCTGAGAAGATAAAGAGCCTCATCCACAAATACCACAAAAGACTTCAAGCTGTCAATGATGTTTAAAGGGGGGTTATACACAGTATTAAGAACTGGGGTATGTAAACAGGGTAGTTTCTGTTGTCATGATTTAAAGAGTAAACGCAGTTGATTGATAATAAATGGCTTCAGCCAAACACTAACCATGAGTGAAAGAAATGTTTGTGTTATCATTCATATTCTCTGAAAAATGGCGAAGAAATAATAAATTCTGCCAGGGTATGTAAACTTATGAGCACAACGGTGTGTATGTGTGTGTGTGTGTGTGTATATGTATGTGTATGTATGTATATGTGTGTGTGTGTGTGTGTGTGTGTGTATATGTATATATATATATATATATATATATATATATATATATATATATATATATATATATATATATAATATAAATTGTGTGTAAAATATTTATACACATCCCACTTTATTCGGTACACCTTGCTAGTACTGGGTTGGACCCCCTTTTGCCTTCAGAACTGCCCTAATTCTTCGTGGCATAGTTTCAACAAGGTGTTGGAAACATTCCTCAAAGCTGAAATTGAGACTCCTCAGATCAGGCAAAATTTTTCCATCTTCTGTTGTCTAATTTTGATGACCCTGTGTGAATTGTAGCCTCAGTTACCTGTTAGCTTACAGCACAGGAGTGACACTCGGTGTGGTCTGCTGCTGCTGTAGCCCATCTGCTTCAAGGGTCGATGTTTTGTGTATTCAGAGATAGTGTTCTGCATAACGAGCAGTTATTTGAGTAACTATTGCACTTCTATCATCTCAAACCAGTCTGCCCATTCTCTTCTGACATCAAAAAGACATTTTTGTCCACATAACTGCTGCTCACTGGATATTTTTTCTTTTTTGGACCATTCTCTGTAAACCCTGGAGATGGTTGTGCATGAATATCCCAGTAGAGCAGCAGTTTTTGAAATGCTCAGACCAGCCCGTCTGGCACCAACAACCACGCTACCTTCAAAGTCACTTAAATGGAGTTGCTACCATGTGATTGGCTGATTAGCAATTTGTGTTACCAAGCAATTGAATAGGTGTACCTAATAAAGTGTCCGGTAAGTGTATGTATACACTATATTGCCAAAAGTATTGGGACATCTGCCTTTACACGCACATGAAATTTAATGATATCCCAGTGTTAGTTTGTATGGTTCAATATTGAGTTGTCCCACCCTTTGCAGCTATAACTGCTTCAACTCTTCTAGGAAAGCTGTCCACAAGGTTTAGTAGTGTGTGTGTTTGGGAATGTTTGACCATTCTTTATGAAGCGCACTCGTCCACATCAGGCCTTCTCGTCACTGATGTGGACAAGAAGGCCTGGCTTGCAGTCTCCGCTCTAATTCATCCCAAAGGTGTTCCATCGGGTTGAGGTGCAAGCCAGTCAAGTTCCTCCACCCCAAACTCGCTCATCCATGTTTTTATTGACCTTGTTTTGTGTACTGGTCCAAATCGTTTGGTGAAGGGGGGATTATGGTGAGGGTTTTTTTTTTCAGGGGTTGGGCTTGGCCCCTTAGTTCCAGTGAAGGGAACTTCTTAAGGTGTTAGCATATCAAGACATTTTGGACAATATCATGCTCCCAACTTTGGGGGAACAGTTTGGGGCTGGCCCCTTCCTGTTTCAACATGACTGCGCACCAGTGCACAAAGCAAGGTCCATGAAGATATGGATGAGTGAGTTTGGGGTGGAGGAACTTGACTGGCCTGCACAGAGTCCTGACCTCAACCGGCTAGAACACCTTTGGGATGAATTTGAGTGAAGACTGCAAGCCAGGCCTTCTCGTCCAATATCAGTGCCTGACCTCACCAATGCGCTTCTGGAAGAATGGTCAAACATTCCCATAGACACACTCCTTGTGGACCACCATACTAGAAGAGTTGAAGCTGTTACAGCTGCAAAGGCTGGGCCAACTCAATATTGAACCCTATGGACTAAGACTGGAATGCCATTAAAGTTCATGTGCTTGTAAAGGCAGGCATCCCAATACTATAGATCAGCCCTCAAAATTTCTGTTTGCATTTGCCGAGTGGAAATTAATTGAGGGCGAGTGTTCTGGCTTGGTTCGGGTGGAAGACGGTCCACTTGTCTGACTCGGCTTGGCTCAGGCAGGGAGGCGGTCCGCTCAACTCAGACAAGCCACCTCCCCCAGCGCAGCTCCATGGATTTACTTCTCACTGACATGGCAGACAGAAGGCGGCAGAGATGCATGTCCCAGGACAGCATAGAGGAGTAAGAAGAGTCGGGGAGTAAGAGCACAGGATTCGGTGAACAGCCTAGTGAGAACCGAGACGTCGGGAAGACAGTCAAAGACAAGTCTGTGTGTGTAAGTGTGCAGAAGCTGGCAGTGTACAAGGATGGTGGGCGCATGCTGCCTACTTACTGACTCACACTCCTACCTACCTTATTCAGATAGGCTGCACTGTGCTCCATTTCTTATCAGAACTCAGCTCACTGAGACTACACGCACCAATGTAAGGCAGGCTCTAATTGGGTAATTAGCTTGTACATCCTCCCACTACAGAGACAAGAACCTGTAACCAGACAGTTGGGCCTAGTGATACTAGCCATAGCAACTGTACTGGCTTCTGATTGGTTATTAGGCCATTTACACCTAGCGTTTTATGCGCAACATGCATAGGGCAGCCCATTCATTTACACAAGGCAAAGTAGCTCATGGAGCCTTTACCGCATCAGTTTTGGTGGGGTTTTTTTTGTCTGTTTTTTTTGTTTTGTTTTTTACACTACTCATTTTACAGTGTTTGCACATTTTTGCGTGCAGAAAAACAAATGTCAGCTTGCGGTGTTTGAGATGCCATTAACAATAATTGGCACAGCAAACGTGATATATAAATGCGTGCAGAAATACACAATTTTGCATGAGTTTATAAAACGCACGGCTGTGAATGAAGCCTTAGAGATAGGTTTGGTGCAAACTCAGAAAGCAGGTTTCACTCCCGCCCAGTCGCCTAGTGCACCCTGCAGTCTGTATGTAGTGCATATTTACCTAACAAGGCAGTAATGTTGTGTACAGTGCCTATAGTAGCCAATCATATTTTATTTAGCACAGTCAGATCAATTAAATATGCTTTTTTATTATTATTAAAGTTGTGTATTTAATATTTATTTTTTTAACCTAATTCTGCATAAAACATTTACCAGTGTCCTTTCATGAGATAATTTAGGAGGGCATGTTTAGGGGCGGGGCATGGTAGGGTTTGGGTGGGGCAACTGGTGGCTAGTAACTCTTAAGGCCTGGCTAGTAGCTCAGCATTTGAAATTTTGAGCCCTGATATGTATATAATCATAGTTTTGCAACTGCTGTAACGTTCACATAATCTAAATATAGATTTATTTGGATGTGGTTTTTTTTTTTTTTTTTTTTAACTAAAGAAATAAAAGCTTTAGGCTAGATGTATTAAGACAGGTTATTCAAGTGTGTTTAAACTGGGAACAACTTCACTATGTATTGTATCACAGTGCATTCTAGGAGGTGCAAGCTCTCTTAGAAAATGTTTAGAGCTGCAGATTAAAGCAGATCATTTTATTAATATAACACTACAAAATCATTTGTGTCATAATTACATAGTTTGTGTACATGAAGTATGCTGCACTCCCAGCCAGTCCAACTGAAGTGTGAAACCCAGTGTAGGACAGCCTGAGCAAGCTCTGCTCCACAAACCAAGCTCCCCCGATGCATTTCACCCCACCCTCCAGGGCTTAGTTGTAGAGGTGGGTACCAAAAGCAGGGCAGATGTTCTTATGCATCATCAGCCGCTGAAAGCAAGTTGTGAAAACATATGAAGTGTGTTAATGAAATTAGTGAGGTGTGGGCATGGGAATGTGTAATGTGAAGGAATATGTAGAATGAAGCAAGACTATGGAAAAACTCTACACCCCAGTTCCTATGGTTTTATGCATTAGACATGAAAACAAGGCTAAGGGACTTGCCTATGCACAAAAGCGTAGGAACTGGGGTGCAGAAAAATGGCAGTAGGTGCTCTGGAATCATGAGTCAAAATTTGAAATATTTGGATGTCTTCAGTGTAAAGAACAAGGAGTCCTGGAAGTGATGGTTTGGCTCACAGAGAGCCCTGATCTCAACATAAAGTCTTTCAAGGAATTACATGGAGAGAAAGGGATTTGAGGCAGCCTACATCCACAGAAGATCTGTAGTTAGTTCTCCCAAGGTGTTTGTCACAACCTACCTGCCGAGCTCCTTCAAAAACTGTGTGCAAGTGTACCTAGAAGAATTGATGTTCTGAAGACAAAGGGTGGTCACACCAAATATTGATTTGGATTTAACTTCTGTTCATTTACTTTCCATTTTGCTAATTGGTAAAAATAAACTATTGACGCTTCAATTTCTAAAAGCATTCTTCATTTACAGCATCCTTTCACGCCTGCTTAAGCCTTTTGCACAGTACTGTGTGTGTGTATATATAGACACGCACACACGCACACACACACGCGTTATGTATCTTGCAAAAGTGAGTACATCCATCACATTTTTGTAAATATTTTATTATATCTTTTCATGTGACAACACTGAAGAAATGACACTTTGCTACAATGTGAAGTAGTGAGTGTACAGCTTGTATAACAGTAAATTTGCTGTCCCCTCAAAATAACTCCACACAGCCATCAATGTCTAAACCGCTGGCAACAAAAGTGAGTACACCCCTAAGTGAAAATGTCCAAATTGGGCTCAATTAGCCATTTTCCCTCCCTGGTGTCATGTGACTCATTAGTGTTACAATGTCTCGGGTGTGAATGGGGAGCAGGTGTGTTAAATTTGGTGTTATCGCTCTGTCTCTCATACTGGTCACTGGAAGTTCAACATGGCACCTCATGGCAAAGAACGTTCTGGGGATCTGAAAAAAAAAATTGTTGCTCTACATAAAGATGGCCTAGGCTATAAGAAGATTGCCAAGACCCAGAAACTGCAGCACGGTGGCCAAGACCATACAGCGGTTTAACAGGACAGGTTCCACTCAGAACAGGCCTCGCCATGGTCGACCAAAGAAGTTGAGTGCACGTGCTCAGCATCATATCCAGAGGTTGTCTTTGGGAAATAGACAAATGAGACGCACTGCAGCAGAAGTTGAAGGGGGTGGTCATCCCATACGCTGCACACTGCATCAAATTGGTCTGCATGGCTGTCATCCCAGATAGAAGTCTGTTCTAAAGATGGCGCACAAGAAAGCCCGCAAACAGTTTGCTGAAGACAAGCAGCCTAAGTACATGAATTACTGGAACCATGTCCTGTGATCTGATGAGACCAAGATAAACTTATTTGGTTCAGATGGTGTCAAGCGTGTGGCGGCAACCAGGTGAGGAGTACAAAGACAAGTGTGTCTTGCCTACAGTCAAGCATGGTGTTGGGAGTGTCATGGTCTGGGGTTGCATGAGAGCTGCTTTCACTGGGGAGCTACAGTTCATTGAGGGAAGAAGCAAGAGGGTGGGACTTTGAATGAAGCATGTGGTAGCAATTGAGTACAGTGGTGGGTAAAAAATTATTTAATATTCCATAAACACATATTTACATATGTTACCCATATACATAAAAATGCAGACTTGCGTATTGTCGATTTCTAAAACTGAGGTAACTGAAAATATGATTAAAAACTTAATCGCATGATAAGGTTAAGGATTCCACCAAAATTCACGATTGGATATACATATATTATGCACTCATAACCACTTAATTATTCACATAGTCTTCACACTAGGTTACGTGGTTTATTTACTGATTACCAGTATCTCTCATGCTCACACCAGAAGTGCTCTGTGTGCCCAGATCCACCGGATTGTTGCCTATAATGGTTGCCGCCGCTGAACATGCCTCCTCGGGTGGCCCACAGTCCCTGACATTGCGCCATCAAGTGCACATATACCTGTAAGTGGGCTTTAGGGGGGTGTCTCTGATCTATCCTCCACTTTATTGATAGAAGTTGGCTTACCTAGACAACATATTTTCCATTTCAGATACAACGCGTCCTTCCTCCTGAAGAGCGTCTTAAAGCCGTGGAACGCGTTGAGCTATCAGATGCCGTCTACCATATGATTACTTGTTTAGCGGATTACTGTGCCAATACACATATACCTTATGTGACAGGGATTAGAAAGATCATAGACCATGCAGAGGCTATTGTACAATATATGTATAAATTCAAACCAAAAAAATACTGCGCTATCCCTAGATGTAATCAATAAAGATAAATGTGTATCTGTGACAACAAAAAATTGTTGATGCTGCTGCAACCCTAAATGTGAGACAACCTCCACTTATTAATACTGTATATAGAAAAGGCTGCGCTGCTGATATTAGGTGGGTGCAATTGTGAATCGCTTAGATAACCACAGCTGATGTACTCATATGTGATAAAAAACAGTGAAGAAAAAAACTATATTGTTGGCAAACACTTGAACCTAATTCCCACAAATAAAACATATAACATTAATCATTATGTGTGAGAGGTCAAGAACTGAATGAAATGCGCAAAGTCCATAAAGAAAGTTTCTTGCTGAGAAAGTCTTTCAAAAAAAGAAAGAAACACCAGTCATCCAAATGATGTGAGGCATGCAGTGTTGTCACCCTGAGGAGCGTGATGATAGAAAAATTCCTCCACCTCAAACCAGACTGCCCCTTACCAGATCACTTGATCTCTTATTAGGGAGATCGTATGAGCAAGTGGCTGTGTCCCCCAGCCACAGGGTCTCTGCTGGAAATGAGTCCCCAAGGGTCACCGCTCAGGGGGTCCACTGGGTGGTACATGAACGCTCAGTTCCCATGGAAAAATACAAAAGGGAAAGCTCCATAGCGTAACACAATAACCATTTATTAAAAAGAAACACACTTACAATATAGTAGCTTCAAATCGTGTATAAAAACAAAAGCCGGCCGGCTCACAGCTGCTGCCCGTAGCTTCCGGGATCAGCGATAGATGGTGGTGACGTCAGCACGTCGCTCCTCCCCCCTCCTCCTCCTCCCACGTGCTGATGTCACCACCATCTATCGCTGATCCCGGAAGCTACGGGCAGCAGCTGTGAGCCGGCCGGCTTTTGTTTTTATACGCGACTTGAAGCTACTATATTGTAAGTGTGTTTCTTACATTTTTTTAATAAATGGTTATTGTGTTACGCTATGGAGCTTTCCCTTTTGTATTTTTCCATGGGAACTGAGCGTTCATGTACCATCCAGTGGACCCCCTGAGCGGTGACCCTTGGAGACTCATTTCCAGCAGAGACCCTGTGGCTGGGGGACACAGCCACTTGCTCATACGATCTCCCTAATAAGAAATCAAGTGATCTGGTAAGGGGCAGTCTGGTTTGAGGTGGAGGAATTTTTCTATCATCACGCTCCTCAGGGTGACAACACTGCATGCCTCACATCGTTTGGATGACTGGTGTTTCTTTCTTTTTTTGAAAGACTTTCTCAGCAAGAAACTTTCTTTATGGACTTTGCGCATTTCATTCAGTTCTTGACCTCTCACACATAATGATTAATGTTATATGTTTTATTTGTGGGAATTGAGTTCAAGTGTTTGCCAACAATATAGTTTTTTCTTCACTGTTTTTTTATCACATATGAGTACATCACCTGTGGTTATCTAAGTGATTCACAATTGCACCCACCTAATATCAGCAGCGCAGCCTTTTCTATATACAATATATGTACATCCAAATATTGATTTTTGGTGGAATCCTTAACCTTGTCATGCGATACATTTTTTAATCATCATGTTATTATCAGTTACCACCGTTTTAGAAATCGACAATACGCAAGCAGGGCTGGACTGGGAATAAAAAGCAGCCCTGGAAATAATTTCATACCAGCCCCATAGCATTTTTATACCAGCCCAACCGCATAACGTCATTATTTTCTTGTTCACAAAAGGGAAAACCACGCATTTTAAAGCACATTTGAAGAGTGTATTATATATAGATAAAAGAGACATGGCATTTACAAACGGCACCAATTTTTTACTGGCAAAAATCATGCCATTTACTGGCACATTTTTTACTGACACTGCAAAAAAAAAAGGTGCCTAAAATGTCAGATTAATATAACCCAGCACAGAGTTCCCCCATATTTTAGGAGGATTCCCCTTTACAGTGCAAGGGAACTCTGACATAAAGGGGAACATTGCAGATCATGATCTAAGCGGGAACTCTGATATAAAAGGGGGGCACTGGTGACCAGAGACCCCACTTATATCAGAGTCCACTGCATTCCCCTTTACATCAGAGTTCCCCCTTGCACTGTAAGGTGGAATCCTGCAGGCTATGATGTAAAGGGGAACTCTGGGAATGTGGGGAGGACTCTGGTGACCAGAGACCACCTTCCGTAGAAAGAAAACACTAAGGTAAGGGGGGTTTACTGATATAGGGGGGAAACCTTTATATCAGTGCCCCCTTACAATATTGTATTGACCCCCCCCCCTCAGGCTGACCTGGCGGCGCTGTCACTGACCTGCTCTCGGGTGCACGATGCAGGGCTTAGTCAGTCGGCTCCAGCTTGGTGGCTCTGGTTTTATCCCATAGTTTCCTCTCCACAGTCCATACATGTCTGACTTCTCCCATGACCCCCATCCCTGCGGCACTCCCGCTCTTGACTCCTCTCCAGACTGCAAACGTGATATAGAGATGGTCAGAGGCTGCGGAGGGGACGACAGGGGAGGTCAGAGGCTGCGGAGGGGACGACAGGGGAGGTCAGAGGCTGCGGAGAGGATGACAGGGGAGGTCAGAGGCTGCGGAGGGAAAAAACAGGGGAGGTCAGAGGCTGCGGAGGGGACGACAGGGGAGGTCAGTGGCTGCGGAGGGGACAACAAGGGAGGTCAGAGGCTGCGGGAGGGGACGACAGAGGAGGTCAGAGGCTGCGGGAGGGACGATGACAGGAGGTCAGAGGCTGCGGGAGGGACGACGACAGGAGGTCAGAGGCTGCGGGAGGGACGACGACAGGAGGTCAGAGGCTGCAGGGGGGTGGACAGGAGGTTTGAGGCTGCAGGGGGGGAAACAGGAGGTCAGAGGCTGCAGGGGGGGGCAGACAGGAGGTTAGAGGCTGCAGGGTGGGGGGTGTACAGGAGGTCAGAGGCTGTGGGGGGGCGGACAGGAGGTTAGACTGCGGGGGGAGGCGGACAAGAGGTCAGAGGCTGTGGGGGGGGATGTAGGAAGAGGTACACACCACCAGACGAGACCTCACTGAGCGCTTTACTTTTAAAAAAATGGCGCCATCTTGTCACTGCGCATGTGCCCGCCTTTCCGAAAATTGCCGAGCGTGTATGGGCTTTCCTGAGCACGGCTAGCTTCAGAACAGCTGGCGTGTGTGCAGTTGCATGTCGGCCGGCCCCGCAGCCATATTTTTTTCAGGCGCCGCTGCCCTCACAGCGACCCCAGGGGCAGCCAGGCAGCCGGCCCACTGGGAGATTTCCTGGAATCCCGGTAGTTCAGTCCGGCCCTGTACGCAAGTGTGCATTTCTATGTATATGGTTATTAACGTATGTAAATATGTGTTTATGGAATATTAAATAATTTTATACCCACCACTGTACTCAATTGCTACCACGTGCTTCATTCAAAGTCCAACCCTCTTGCTTCTTTCTTCTTATTGACAGGGATGGAGGCACAAGACCTTACCAGGCCATGGCTTAATTTAAAGTCACAATTTCCCCCTTTCCCTGAATTATAGTAATTATATTAAGGGATGGAAGCACGTGTTAGCGTTCAATTGGCTCTATTCTCTATAACTAAACCTGCATCTAGAAATAGTGGTCTTATGATAACTTTCCCCAGCATATCTTTTTTAGTCCTTATTAATTGATATCTATCATTCAATTCATTTCTGTTGTTTTACTTTTGTATATTCGTCAGGCACATTATAATGTTTTAACTGTGCACATGATGGCATATGTCTTGGTTTGTGGTGTCGCCCGGCTCTCATCCAGTTCGGGAATTGTGATACGCACTGTGGGTGTCCTTCCCTTCTTGCCTGGTGGATGCTCCGTCACTGCGCATCAACATCACTTTCTATGTGCCGAACGTACAGCGTCCTTGTGACGTTGCTCCGCTGGCGATATTTTCCATCTCCACGAGCAATAGAGTGAGGTTGTGATGGCACCGTTTGGCAGGCGAGGTGCCGTCCAGGTGTTGGCGCCTCCCCCTCGTTCTGCTCGTGTGCGTGACGGGGTTGGCCCGTGGCGGCGCACACTTATGGGCAAGCGCTCTGGCTGGGATGAATCACTCAGGGTTCTCCTGTACACTTGACTTCATGTCTCATTCTGTTATGGTCTTTCTCTCCCCCTCTTCAAGCACCAGGTAACTACTGAAACCTAGTCACCCCTGTTCCCCAATTCACTTTAGATTTCAGGTGTCCTGGGGGTAATTTCTCACCATGGTTTTCCACCTTCCCCCCTATCTAGTCACACTATCACTAGTTTATATTTCTTGCACACTTTTTCCCCATCATTCAGTCTTCGCTAAAAAACAATTATTCACATAGTCTTCACACTAGGTTACTTGGTTTATTTACTGATTAGCAATATTTCTCACGCTCACACCAGGAGTGCTCTGTGTGCCCACATCCACCCGGATTGATGCCTATGATGGTTGCCGCCACTGAACATGCCTCCTCAGCTCCCGATACTGATGCCCAAGTTCACATATACCTGTAAGTGATCTTTAGGGGGGGTGTCTCTGATCTATCCTCCCCTTTTATGGATACATGTTAGCTTACCTAGACAACATATTTTCCATTTCAGATACAACACGTGCTTCCTCCTGAAGAGTGGCTTAACCACTTCCGGACCGCCACACGCTGATACATGTCCTTTGACAGGGGATGTTGTCATTATGGCAGCAGCTAGCTGCCATAACCCCAGTATCCTCTTGTTCGGCCAGCGGTCCGCTTCAAGATAAAAGTGGTCTCTACAGCGGATTCGCTGCAAGATCACTTTTATCAGCGGCGGGAGGGGGCCCCCTCTCCTGCCGCTTACCGGTGCCATCAGCAGCAGCGGAGGTGATCGGAGGTTCCTCCTTCCTTGGCATGGTGACGAGTGAGGGGAAGATGGCCCCCACCCGTCTCCATGACATTGCAGGGCAGAAGCGACATAAAAACGTCGCTTCTGCCCATAGCTCTTAAAGGGCCCCTTTTTTTTTAATTACTTTTTTAAATGACAATTTTTTTTTAATTTTTTTTTTGCATTTTAGTGTAAATATGGGATCTGAGGTCTTTTTGACCCCAGATCTCATATTTAAGAGGTCCTGTCATGCCTTTTTCTATTACAAGGGATGTTTACATTCCTTGTAATAGGAATAAAAGTGACACAATTTTTAAAAAGTGTAAAAATAAAAGGTAAAATAAATAAGAAAAAAAATATTTTTTAAACGTGCCCCGTCCCACCAAGTTCGCATACAGAAGCGAACGCATATGTGAGTAGCGCCCACATATGAAAACGGTGTTCAAACCACACATATGAGGTATCTCCGCGATTGGTAGAGCGAGAGCAATAATTCTAGCCCTAGACTCCTCTTTAACTCAAAACATGCAACCTGTAGGGTATCAATTTACTCGGTGTAACATTATCTTTCACAATATTAAAAAAATTGGGCTAACTTTACTTTTGTCTTATTTTTTTATTCACAAAGTGTATTTTTTCCAAAAAAAGTGCGCTTATAAGACCGCTGCGCAAATACGGTGTGACATAAAGTATTGGTTTATATAGTGAGGGGCGCTGGTATAATGAGAAAAATTGCATGAATGGTGATAATGAAATGAACACCCAAGTAATATGTGACAATCTTATTAACTCTAGGTTCCAAAAAAGCGTGATTTGCAATCGTGCTATTCCTTTAAAGAAATATAAATAGAAGTGTTCTGTGACAAAAACCATATAAAAATAATTTTTCTATACAAAAATCATACTAGTACATAAAAAAGTCCATGTGCAAATAATCTGTTATATATATGTTCTGGTACAATTAAATCCTATTATCTATAGGTTCCAAAGAAGCGTGATTTTCAATCGTGCTAATCCTGCAAATAATTGGCATAAAAGTGTCCTGTGACAAAAGCTCTATAAAAATAATTTTTCTATACAAAAGTCATACTAGTGCATAAAGAAAGTCCATGTGCAAATAATTGTTGTATTCTGATACAAGTAACATATATATAAATTCTCCACGGTAAAAGATAAAGTTCCTTATATCAAATAAATCTAAGATGTCTTGCTGTGTTGATAGATAGAACACCTTCACCAGCTGTAATAAACACCCAATGTGCTCGATATGTGGATGTCCTCTTACCAGAAAATATTCCAACCAAATTAAGGGAGTGGTGATGGGGGCCAGATATGCCCCCAGCGTGGCAAACATTGTGCTTAACAAGTGGGAAAAAGAAACCATTTATCAAACAGTTAATCATTATTGTACTATAAAAGGTACATTGATGATATTATTTTACTATGGGGAGGCCCCTATGCAGAATTGGAAATCTTTCTAACCAACATGAACAATAATAGTTATGGGCTCAAATTTACAGCAGAAACCAGTTTGAATACTATAAACTTTTTGGATCTCACCCTTACTAAAGATAAGGACAGAATTGGTACCAAGACTCACTTTAAAGTGACAGACAGAAATGGGTTTGTACCAACCTACAGCTGCCATCACCCACAGTGGTTGGGAGGGGTACCTAAAAGTCAACTAATGCGGGTTTGACAAAATTGTGACAACCTTAGAGACCATCAGCTACAAGCAGACATGCTCATACACCGATTTCCAGAAAAAGGCTATTCTGGAAAAACACTCATTACTATAAAAAAATCAGGTGCTTCAAATGAATAGAGAGGAACTATTGACCAACAAAAAGACATTGCCCTCTGGCGAAGGAGGCCTAGCGTTCATCTCCAATTTTCACAGACAATATAGGTACATAGAAAAGGTATTTAAGAAATATTGGCCAATACTATTAAAAGATAAACATTTGCATAATATACTACCGATTGTCCCCAAATGTATCTATAGGAGAGCTCCGAGCCTAAGAAATCTAATAGCACCCAACGTACCAGACCCTCCGAGAAGGCCTTCCACCTTCCTCGATGGGTCAGGTTTTTATTACTGTACTCGATGCAAAGCTTGCCGTACCACCAAAAGACAGACAAAAAAAGTCACAAAATGTATATCTAATGTCACACAGGAACAGTTCAACCCTTGATAACCTGTCAATCTAAACATGTCACATACGTGTTGGAGTGTCCATGCTCCCTGCAATATGTGGGGAGAACCACACGAGAACTGAGAGTACGAATTAATGAACACGTAACTAATATCACCAATGGTTTCATAAACCATAGTGTTTCCAGACATTTTTGACTTTTTCACAATAGTGATCCCAGTCTTCTAACTTTTTATGGCATAGATAGGGTCACCTCAAATTGGAGAGGTACAGACCTTAAGAAGGCCATTTCCTAGAATGAGACCCAGTGGCTGTATCGCCTCAGTACGATGCAGCCATTGGGACTCAATATAGAAATAGACCTTAACTGTATCCTGACCAATGACTAAAGAGAGGAGGAATACCACCTAGAGGAGACCCCCTACTCTAATCACTAGAGGTCTCAGTCTCTTTTTTTCTCAACATCCCACAAAAGAACCTTTCAGTGGGGTATTTCAGTTGTTATACAGATTATCCCACTTTTCCACCCACTTAGGAGTGATGTTAATTTCTTCATTATTATTCTACACTGTGATTCCTATACTTCATTCCCACAATTTAATTTTATATCACACTGTGGTTTCCCAACACTGCCATTTTCAAACATACTATTATTTCATTTCCATTTTTATATTCTTTTTTTATTTTTACTTTTTATTATTTTTATTTTTATTTCTATTTTATTTTCATTTATATATATTTTTTCACTTCATTTTTGTTTTCATTTTATTTTATTTCTCATTTTTTCACATTTTTCTTTTTCTTACATTTTTTTTATTTTATTTATTTTTTATTTTTATTTTTTCTAATTTTCATTTTTATCAATATTTTTTTTTCAATATTATTTTTATTTTTTTCATTTCTTATTTTTAATTTTTATTTTTATTTTCATTTTTATTTTATTTTTTATTTGATTTTATTTTTCATTTAATTCAATATTTTTTAATTTAATTTATATTATTTTTCAATGATTCATCCATTTTCAATTATCAACTTTTATTAAAAATTTTTTTATTTGGTTCAATTATGCGTATTTACAGGTCTAATTTTAACACATATGGTTACTCCATCAGATGGGTGATCTTTTTATATATATTTTATGTAATTCTCATATCTTTTGTATAACTAAAAGTTGAACTTGTGTCTCTGTGATTGTACATATTCTACTGTGGTCCAATCATGCCTAATACTGACACCGAGGCCGTCAAACTACCTAATTACCATCCAAATTTTCCTATTGGCTAGAATCTCCTGATGACCTAAACTGCCTAGCAACCATCTCATCTATTTTCTCATTGGTCAATCATTTGACTATTTTACTATGCATGAACAGCAACCAGGCACGCCTCCTGAAGACGGATATCGAAACGTACGTCGAGGCGTGCCTGGTTACGTATTCCCTGAACTTCCGGTTACTGTGGTTGTCGGTGGCGGATGGTGGAGCGTGTGGTGGAGATTTGGGCTCTGAAGGTGATGGACCTTATTATTAATGTTACTTGCAGTGACTTTTCAGTGACTATAGTTTGAGAACCCTAGTTTGGAATCAACAGAGACATCTTGCCCTGCTGTGGAATGTTATCTGGAGTGGCTATCTGACCATTTGATAGTACAGTGTCACTTCAAAGGAGGTGGGAGGTGTGAAGGGAACAGGAATAACCTGGTCAGGATATGGTAGCTGGTAAGAGAGCCCCCCACCCCCATTGACTCAATGTAGCAGTTTTGGCATATGGAAGGAAGGGGGGGTTTACAAGTGTATATATTGCAGCACAGATCACTGCCCATTCTCTTGTGCTGACGGTCTAGATGAAGGATGGTTACGTAAGACTTCTCTATACAATGTATCTCTATTATCTTCTGTCTCTTTTCTTTCCTGTAACCTTTTCTATCGTAGGATTTGGCCTTAATACCTTATTAATCTCTTGATAGCATGGGTATGACCATTATGGCAATATTTATTATCATTGGTAACATTGTTGTTTTTAAGGTTGTATCATTTATGTTATAGTTGCTAATCTCATATTACCACAAGTTTCTTTTCTGTACAATAGTAAGTTTAAATAAATTAGATTGTTACCCTTTTTGAACAGATATCATTCGTTCTTAATTTCATGGGTTGATTCATATATAGATAAAAGGTTTTAATCACTTATGTATCATTAAATAAGTTAGGTATGTATAAAGGTATCCACGTCAGATGGTGCCCCGTGTGAGGAAGTTTAATTTTGGGGTGAATATGATTCTTGTATGGAAGACAGAGCTGGTTTTGTGTTTACCTGTCTCCCATCTGAATACCCAGACTAAAAAAACTTATTAGAACTTTACCTTTTGTCTGTGCTAATACTTTGATGAGACTGATTTTGAATAAGGCATATGAGAAATAGAAATGGAAACTGTATATTGTGTATGATTATAGATGTGGGATTAGTTGCATCCTGCAATGTGTGGGTTTTGTAAGCAACTGCATGTTTGTGGCCATGCACGGGGGAGGGGCAGCCAGGCTCGCTGTCCCATGGTTGTTACATTAGGATATGTATGTGGAAAGGGCTACTCCCTGTGCACAATAGGAAGAGGGAGGCTTTCTTTTTGTTTTTGAGATGAAAAGACCATGCAAGCATTCACTGTGGGAGGGATGGTCTCAGGATCCCAGGAACGCCATTTGTATTTCTGAGATGTTTTTTTCTGTGAAAGCTGATGCCAGAAGAAGGATTGAACTTTCTTTGAGAAAAGTGGGTATGTTTGAGCTGTGTTATATTGTGGCGTTGTTGTTTCATTGTAAAGCATGTGTTACTAAGTGTGCACTCTCAATTGTGCGGCGAGATTACATACTATTCAGTGGAACTGTTCCTAAACTGTGTTTCTATGGTTAAGTGTGCATTTACAAATGTGTAGTCAGTCTTTGTGGAGAAAGATTCTAATGAAATCTGATTTAGCAGGATCAACAATTGCATTTCATGTGTTGGTGTTTTAGTGTGCCCTTTTTCTCATTGACCATTTTGTGGTCACCGTGAGACTGTGGCTCGATGTTGAGAGCCTGTATTTGAGGCCTGCCAGGGTCCCTAGTGATATGCAGAATGAA
This sequence comes from Aquarana catesbeiana, assembly GCF_042186555.1. NCBI lineage: Eukaryota > Metazoa > Chordata > Amphibia > Anura > Ranidae > Aquarana > Aquarana catesbeiana. The sequence continues at coordinate 364,295,108 of NC_133328.1, read as the reverse complement.
ATGTTTGTAAGTGTTCATTTAGTATCTCAAATGTGTAATTTTGTAGGGAGAAATTTTAGTTTTGGCTGGAAAATGCGCCATTTTGTTGTGGCCTGGCCTTCCTCTGCCATTTCCTTTTGTTGTTACCATGTGACTGTGCTGTGGTTTTCATCGGCCGTCTTGCTGTAGTCTACCATGTGGTCGTGGCCTGGCTTTCGTTTGTGCTGTTTGGCCTGTGGGTCATCCTATAGGGGAAGGTGCAGCCACCATTCCTTTGTGTGTGAAACCATGTGATATGAGCCACCATTTTGTTTCTAGGCATTATTTCTGTTTTAAGTGAATGTAAGCTTTTGTAGGTGTTCTATGTTTGTACTTTTTGTCAACTCTTCAGTAGAAGAGTGGCGATTTTTGTATTGGATTTCTGTTTTGGTGGGAAAATGCACCATTTTGTTGTGGCCTGGCTTTTGTTGTAGTCACCATGAGGCCATGGTCGGTGGCCATTTTGAGAAGTGCAGTTTAAGGATTTTGTGCTTTTTAGCCTGTAAATCATCCCAGAGGGGAAGCTGCTCCAATTCCTTTGTAAGGGTGTAGCCATCCAGTCTACTTTGCATCGAATTTAATCGCTTCAACTGAGTTTTTGTACTTTTAGCGGTGCGTGTTTTTAAAATATTTTTGGAGTTCTTCAGAGGGCAATTCATTGTTTTGAGACTTGTATTGTATATCCTGCAAGAGTTTAGGAAGGGGCCAATTTATTCTTAGATATCTCTATGCAGTTATGGTTAGGGAGCAGGATGTTTGGTCAACTCTGGGAGTGGCAGACAGAAGAGATGTACTGTGTGGACTATTAGAGGAGAGATATGCTGTGTGTACTGTGGGGGGTGAGTCTGGCGGATATCATCAGACTCAGAGATCAAACTTTTTTATTTAAACAAAAAAAAACAATTTGGAGATAATAGGGAACTTCTTGGTCAAGGGATTTGTCAGACAGTGTATGTGGTTTTCGTTCAGAAATTACATTGATTTTAAAAACAGAATGTTAAAAACAAGTTAAAATTTCAAACATTTTTTTTTCATTCAGCGAAGGTACAAAGATTTTTTGTCTGAATATTCCTGTCTGAAAATTGATCTGTGTGGCCAGCATGAGGCTCGGTGCACGCCTATGCAGTTTGTTTTTTTATCTATTTCTGCAGTGCTTTTTGCTGTGCGTTTTCGATTTTCTTGCACGTGATTTTGCTGCAATTTGCGTTTTTGTTTTTTCTGGCCAGGTTGTTGTAGGTCAGATTGGAGGACACAGGTTGCTGCAGGGGTGCATTGTATGTTTTTCTGCAGCTTCTCCCTTGGAGTGTATTGAACAGAAGAGGCGCTGTTTTGCATTAAGGAGGGAGTCCCCGACCCTTTCCAAATATGCTGGGGGGGGGGGGGCATGGGTGTGAACGTGTCTCATGGGAGGCCATGTGAATGAACTGTAGTGTGTTTCTGCAAAAGGCACCAGAAAAGCACATAGATGTGAACCAGGTCTAAGACGTTTATTAACATAATGGGGTTGAGAAGGTTAGGGTTGGCCCTTTGTGGTGCAGGGGGGAGCAGATAGTCACTACTGTAAGGGGTTCTCTGTACGCAGAGTCCGGAAAAAAATTGTTCTGACAAGTAGTGAAAAAAAAAAAAAATCGGCAAGGGTGACAGGGGCGGTACCTGTCAACCCAATTCTTGGTCAGAGAGTAGCTACCTCTGAAGTAAAGGCAACCTGTAAAAAGGTTGGGGAATCAGTTCAAGGTCCGGAGTCCGTAAAGGATGGGTAATCTAATCACTTCAAAGAGGGGGTCTGAATGGGGTAAACCCTATCAAATGACCCCAAGGGAAGAGATGATAGATAGATATGGACCTTGGGTTGTGAAATATTTGCAAGATTGGGATCGTTGGACTGGGAAGAAGTATTTTAAAAGAGGTACTTTTAAGCCAAAAGCTTGGGTAAATCTGTATCTTGCTCACCACAGAAAGATGGCACGGCCATATGAAAAAAATACATTATTTATATGGATGCTGGAGTCAGCAAATAAAACAGAGGAAGTGAATGTTATTACTATGGGATTCAAGGAGAAATCATTCCAAACTCCTGAGAATGCGTCCATACAGGCTGAGAAGGGGCTAATGAAATGGGATGGATCTCTGAAAGAATTTTAACCTTACCAAACAGATGTTATGGGTTTAAGAAGAAGTACAGGGTATTATAGAAAACATGCTGATATGTGTGATGTCTAGAGGTCATCTTTAACCTAGCCAATTGTGAGTGTGTGTGGAGTATGTAATATATGTTGTGTTGTGTGACGTTTGTTCTCAGCTGCTGACAGCCCACCCAAATGACCCCCCTTCTTTCTCACCAGGTCTGTGAAAAGGTACAGCGAACTGTATTGACATGCAAATGACCTGAGCCAAGATAATTATCTGTACTAGTGAATTGAAAGATACATGTACTAAAATGACTTTGTTTTTCAGGAAAACAGTACTGGAGAGGTTCTTTGTGGTGAGGTATTATGATCTGTTGACAAATGGTACTGCTAAAAGGTTTTTTACGGATTGCTAATTTATTTCAACCATGGTGAATAAATTTTTTTTTTTGGAATTATTGGTATACCATAAAACAAAAAATCCACGTGGTATTAATGTGTATTAAGTAATACATATTAATGATAAGTTGAGCTCAACAATTTTTTGGTATCTAAAAAAAAAAAGTGCACTGTTTATGTAATGTAATGTAATGTATATTTGTGTTTCATATGCTAATGTCTTGTTACAGGTATATAACCATTGGATTATTTTGTTTCTAGGAGGAAAATGGAATATTTATTACTAAATTTTATTGATGTTTTATTTCTCAGATTCGATAATTGGGTTTCCTGGCTTTAAAGGGCACATCGGTCGGCTCGTGTACCCACTACTGTTCAGTGATCCCGGCGCCTCAGTGCTGCAAGGGATATTTCTTTGCCCTTTGGCCAGTTGTGTTTGGTAGCAGAAGTTCCTCGAGTTGGATACACATTATGCAATTTTTGTTTTCCAATTTCCTTCAGATTTACCTTCAGATGTGTATGAGGGCCTGCCTGATGGCATACAAGTTGATAGTGTATAGTTTTGGGAGTGCCTGGCGAAGAGTTATGCAGGAAGATTGTGTATATTGCACTCTGTGTTCTGGATGGAGAGGTCATTGCTGGGAAGGAAGCACCTGGGTATTATTTGGGACATAGACGAGTTTGTTTCTGTGTCCTAAGGAATACCAATGTAACGTTAACCAGGGAACTAGAGGGTTCCTTGAACCTAACCATAGGTAGAGGTGCATTGTATACCCTGGGCATGGTCTCTGAAATCCAGGCACAGGGATGGAGTTGTGTGGGCACGCTGTATTCTCCTCAGTGGATACCCATAGGTGTCCTTCCTGTCCTAGACTTCTTGCGTACCTTAACTAGTGGTCTGTGTCCTGCATGACAGGAAGACCAGTGCCCCATAAGGTGTGCAGCCTCTATAAAGAAACTTGTGTACCTGGTGGCAGGTGGTTTTCAATCCGGGTATTCTGACTATTTCCCATCCTTAGGAAAGAGAGGCTTAATGGAGACTGTCTTTGGAGCTGGAGGTGGGGCACTGGGTACCTTAAAACACTATGGAGCTGGAGATATTCAGGATCACATTGGGGGGGTCTTGTGCTACATATCAGGGAAGGGGTTAGGAAAGCCAACTTGCTCTGTCCAGCATCACTTTGCAAGGACAAACAGGGGGGGGGGGGGGGGGTAGTATCCAGGTTGCCTATGAGTCGTAATAGATTGGTGGATGACTCAGTTCCAGGATCATCAAAAATCTTACTTGCACTGTTCTCATCCCTAATGGCAGGGATGGAACATTGTGCAGATATCACGGTCAATCTGGGTACTATCCTATCAGACTCTACTGGATTACACCCTGGAGTCCATCTTGTTCCGATGGTTTGAGTCTGGACAGCCTCAGATGACTGGTACTGATGAGTGCTAAAGGAAGGTAAGGGTTGTGCTATGGGAAAAGGCAATAATGCTGGCACAGGGGGGGGTCATGTCTAATGGATGCCGGGGTAGTGTCCCAACTGGTCCTAAACAAAGTTAAAACTACTTGAGACTGGAGACCAGGGTACTGGTGCTAGTATCACATGTCTAATGATGCACTGTTTTCAGCATCAGGTTAAATGGTACTCAGCAGGGTACACTACCTCGGGGAGTCTATAGTACACCTCCTCTGGCCCGTGGCATAGATATAGCAGGAACACCGGGTTGTACTCCGATCACCCCTGAAGAAAGGTTTTATAGCAAACCTGACATCCCCTTACACCTACAGAAACTTCCTCTGGGATTTGGGGCTGAGTTAAAAGCTTGGCTGATGGATTTCGGACAACAGGATGAAATATTAAATGTACTAGGAGATGCTGAAAAACAAGCCACCATACGACTCACCCATGATCAAAATAGACTGATCCAAGTATCCCACGATTTAGACGCAGATGCTAAGATTTCCTGGTGGGAAAGTTTATTTGGGTATAGTCCGAACGCTACAGCTTTCCTAAACATTTTGCTCCACCCGGTTGTTGTCCTAACCTGTGCAGCCTTATTGCTTTTCCTGATGCAGGTAATAATGTGCGTTACTATCAGGAGAATGAATGCCAAAGCTATGAGAATGTGTGCACCTCAACAAGGTATCTTCTCTCAAGGAACAGAAAGGCCACTAACTCAGAAACAAATCTCTGAGGAAGCCATATCCAATCCAGACCAGTACAAAGAAGTTGCGCATTTAAGAGAGGACCCTAGAACTATATTTTTCTTGTTCCAGGGATAAGCCTCTTCAATTTTTAGTAATAAAGTGCAGTCAGGTTTACCTAAATTCCAAAAGTTTCAATCATTTTTTTTTATTATTATTTTTTTTTATTTTTTTTTTTCTCTCCCTTTTGTTGTTAATATCTGTGTACCTGACCTGCAAAAATACTGTTAATGGGAGAGGAGTTTTTTTTTTTGAAAAACATTTGTTTTGTTCTTTTGTTTTTATTTTTTATTATGTTTTTTTAACCAATGTATTCATTTTTTTTAAATACAGATTCAAGGCTCTTTAACAGTCTTGGTTGGAGCAGCGTTCAATCTGTAGTTTTTTCCGTTTTTTGTTCTTTTTTTCATTATTATTCCCACTATTTTTCCTGTTCATTTTCATTACTCACCTCTCTTCTATTCCTTTTTCTTCTTTAATATTATGCTCTCTAAGTTTTTCCTTTGGTTTCTATCATTTATCTTCTCAAGATAATGTAACTAAGACATCAGTCATATCATTTTTCTTTAAAAAAAGACTTTGCCTGCCCGCAAGTACCATATTTTAACTAAAGTATCCCTGGACATCCAGTTTTATGTCTTAATGTAATTCCACCTCCCCTAGTCTACCTACTGCCTTAACCTGAGCCCCGTGAGCAGGTGTGGTGAACCCAGGGACCTGGCAATAACAGACAGTATTGACTATCCCTACCATCAAGGGCCATGGATGATACTGGCTGTTGCTCAGACTCTACCCTGTGGGGAACCCACTCTGCTCGTCCACATTACACCCTTTCGGAGTATTTAGTCTTAATGGCCAACACTCTGCTCCTGTCCAGCATTTCTCCAATATCTGTACACTAACGTTCTCCTCTCTCTTTTTGTATTCATGCACGACTGTCTGGAGGCCCACCCGACCCCACCTGAAGAAGCAGCGACCACCAAGTTATTTCTTGAGATAAATGTGTCACGAATAAGACTTTCCTGGACTTTCCTTCACCATGCTGAAAAGTGCTGTCTCGCGGTCCGATCCAATCGATGCAACCATTACATGGTCTTACAAAGATACAGGACTAGATATGCCAGGATCCCGCCATCAATGTTGGAGTTCCGTTCCTCCAAGGCAGAGGGGCGATGAAACATTGCAGTACAGACACTCATGGTTTGGATGTGAAGTCTCAAAGGCACCAGGATTTCTTTACTGTCTTAAGCCTACCTTGAGGAGTTCCGGCGTGTTCAAGAAAGGAAGAGGAGGCCGCAGTGGTGGTGGGGAAGGGTCGGGGCTTCTGGGCTGTTGTGGGTGGGTACAGAATCATTGAAGGAGGACATAAGTTCAAGAATGAACTTCAGGGGGGACTGTGGTGGAGATTTGGGCTCTGAAGGTGATGGACCTTATTATTAATGTTACTTGCAGTGACTTTTCAGTGACTATAGTTTGAGAACCCTAGTTTGGAATCAACAGAGACATCTTGCCCTGCTGTGGAATGTTATCTGGAGTGGCTATCTGACCATTTGATAGTACAGTGTCACTTCAAAGGAGGTGGGAGGTGTGAAGGGAACAGGAATAACCTGGTCAGGATATGGTAGCTGGTAAGAGAGCCCCCCACCCCCATTGACTCAATGTAGCAGTTTTGGCATATGGAAGGAAGGGGGGGTTTACAAGTGTATATATTGCAGCACAGATCACTGCCCATTCTCTTGTGCTGACGGTCTAGATGAAGGATGGTTACGTAAGACTTCTCTATACAATGTATCTCTATTATCTTCTGTCTCTTTTCTTTCCTGTAACCTTTTCTATCGTAGGATTTGGCCTTAATACCTTATTAATCTCTTGATAGCATGGGTATGACCATTATGGCAATATTTATTATCATTGGTAACATTGTTGTTTTTAAGGTTGTATCATTTATGTTATAGTTGCTAATCTCATATTACCACAAGTTTCTTTTCTGTACAATAGTAAGTTTAAATAAATTAGATTGTTACCCTTTTTGAACAGATATCATTCGTTCTTAATTTCATGGGTTGATTCATATATAGATAAAAGGTTTTAATCACTTATGTATCATTAAATAAGTGAGGTATGTATAAAGGTATCCACGTCAAGCGCACGCCAGTCGCCACGCGCAGAGCGGAACAAACCAAGACCCATTACAAGCATCACAGCCTCAGTGCCGGTGTCTTGCCGAATAAGTTCCCTCGGTGGATAAGTTCCCCCCGTACTGCACAGGCGCAGCGCCTGCGCAGTACGAACTACTAACAGCCGCCGGAGATAGCCAAAGCTCAAGATCGACAATCAGCTGTACACGGCGCCTGCGCCCTGGGTCTAGGTTCCTTCCCTACCATCCAAGTGGACCTAGAGGAGGAATCTAAAAGAGCCGAGCGAAGCGAGGCCGTGCCCGAAGCGTGGGGAGCGAAGCGAGCCCGCGAGGGGCCCTCTTACAGGCGCCGTCTACAGCTGATTTGGACCTATTCCCCTTCGGCTATTTCCGCCGGATCCTAAGGGGGGTCCTTATCCGCCGAGTGGAACTTTCTAGGCAGAACACCGGGCGAGGGCACTTTTTATGTAAGCAGCCAATTAGCTTTTTGTTTTTACTACTTTTTAAATAAACGTGGTTACACTATTCCAGTTTTCTTTGTCCCCTTTTTATACTTTCTGACGTGATACTGGGGGAGAGGACCAGATACCCATAAGGCTTATCCACACCATGGCGGCAAGCCATATCTTGCTAAAGGCTCTTATTGACCTAATTTTTAATTAAAAAGGTCAACAGCATCTGGTAAGAGGACATCCACATTTCGAGCACATTGGGTGTTTACTACAGCTGGTGAAGGTGTTCTATCTATCAACACAGCAAGACATCTTAGATTTATTTGATATAAGGAACTTTATCTTTTACCGTGGAGAATTTATATATATGTTACTTGTATCAGAATACAACAATTATTTGCATATGGACTTTCTTTATGCACTAGTATGACTTTTGTATAGAAAAATTATTTTTATAGAGCTTTTGCCACAGGACACTTTTATCCATATTTTTTGCAGGATTAGCACAATTGAAAATCACGCTTCTTTGGAACCTATAGATAATAGGATTTAATTATACCAGAACATATATATAACAGATTATTTGCACATGGACTTTTTATGTACTAGTATGATTTTTGTATAGAAAAATTATTTTTATATGGTTTTTGTCACAGAACACTTCTATTTATATTTCTTTACAGGAATAGCACGATTTGTAAATCACACTTTTTTGGAACCTGGAGTTAATAGGATTGTCACATATTACTTGGGTGTTCATTTCATTATCACCATTCATGCAATTTTTCTCATTATACCAGCGCCCCTCACTATATAAACCAAACTTTTCACTGCACTAGAAATTCATCTAGTTTGGGGGATAGCAGCTTCAACATTTGTTTATTTAATTCAGTGGCGCGGGGTTTATATACAAAAAATTTTGACAGAAAGTATTGCAACGACTTCCATTTTATTCTCTAGGGTGTTAGAAAAAATGTATAATGTTTGGGGGTTCTAAGTAATTTTCTAGCAAAAAAAAAAATGTTTTTAACTTGTAAACAACACATCTAAAAAAGAGGCTCGATTCTTAAGTGGTTAAAGCCACAAAACGCGTTGAGCTATCAGATGCCGTGTACCATATGATTACTTGTTTATCAGATTACTGTGCCAATACACATATACCTTATATATCCTGACATGGATTAAAAAGATCGTAGACCATGCAGAGGCTATTGCTGCTGCAAGACTCATCCACCCTACCAACCATTTAGTGTAATCCACCCCTCTCTGCCAATCCCTCCTGGCTTCCACTCACCCAACGAACAAAAATTCAAAGTACTAACAATAATTTACAAAGCCATCCAAAACTCTGCCCCCAGCTACATCACTAACCTAGTCCCAAAATAACAACCAAGCTGATCTCTTCGGTCCTCCCAAGACCTCTTGCGCACTAGCTCCCTTGTCACCTCCTCCCATGCTCGCCTCCAGGATTTCCCCAGAGCTTCTCCCATCCTTTGGAACTCCCTACCCCAATCTGTCCGACTGTCCGCTAATCTATCCATCTTTAGACGATCCCTGAAAACCCTTCTCTTTAAAGAAGCCTATCCTGCTTCCAACACCGTTTTACTTCCTCCATCAGCTCATCCCCCACAGCTATTATCTTTTGTATTAATTGACCCTAACTTTTTAGATTGTAAGCTCTAATGAGCAGGGCCCTCCGATTCCTCTTGTACCAAATGGTAATGTAACTGTAATGTCTGCCTTTATTTTGTTAAGCGCTGCACAAACTTTTGGCGCTAGATAAAACCTGTATAATAATAATATTGTACAATATATGTATATCCAATCATGAATTTTGGTGGAATCCTTAACCTTAACATGCGATTAATTTTTTAATCATGTTATCAGTTACCACTGTTTTAGAGATCGACAATAAGCAAGTGTGCAATTCTATGTATATGGTTATTAACATATGTAAATATGTGTTTATGGAATATTAAATAATGTTATACACACCACTGTACTCAATTGCTACCACATGCTTCAATCAAAGTCCCACCCTCTTGCTTCTTCCTTCTTATATTGACAGGGATAGAGAGACATGACCTTACCAGGCCATGGCTTACTTTAAAGTCCCAATTTCCCCCTTTCCCATAATTATAGTCATTGAGGGAATCATGAATGCCAGCATGTACTGTGACATACTGAAGCAGAGCATGATCCCCTCCCTTCGGAGACTGGGCCGCAGGGCACTATTCCAACATAACGACCCCAAACACACCTCCAAGATAACCACTGCCTTGCTAAAGAAGCTGAGGGTAAATTTGATGGACTGGCCAAGCATATCTCCAGACTTAAACCCTATTGAGCATCTGTGGGGCATCCTCAAACGGAAGGTGGAAGAGCGCAAGGTCTCTAACATCCCATGATGTCATGGAGGAGTGAAAGAGGACTCCAGTGGCAACCTGTGAAGCTCTGGTTAACTCCATGCCCAGGAGGGTTAAGGCAGTGGTGGCCACACAAAATATTGACACTTTGGGCCCAATTTGGACATTTTCACTTATGGGTGTACTCATTTTTGTTGCCAGCGGTTTAGACATTAATGGCTGTGTATTGAGTTATTTTGAGGGGACAGCATATTTACACTGTTATACAAGCTGTACATTCACTACTTTACTCTGTAGCAAAGTGTCATTTCTTCAGTTTTGTCACATGAAAAGATATAATAAAGTATTTACAAAAATGTGAGGGGTGTACTTACTTTTGTGAGATACTGTATATCTATCTCTCTCTATAAATATCTTAGTCAATACCTTTTAAATTCTATGAAAAGAAAAATATACAGTGCCTTGAAAAAGTATTCATACTCCTTGAAATTTTCCACATTTTGTCATGTTAGAACCAAAAATGTAAATGTATTTTATAGGGATTTTATGTGATAGACCAACACAAAGTGGCACATAATTGTGAAGTAGAAGGAAAATGATAAATGGTTTTCAATTTTTTTTTACAAATATTTGAAAAGTGTGGCGTGCATTTGTATTCTGCTCCCCCCCCCCGAGTCAATACTTTGTAGAACCACCTTTCGATTCAATTACAGCTGCAAGTCTTTTTTGGGTATGTCTCTACCAGCTTTGCACCTCTAAAAAGTTAAATTTTTGCCCATTCTTCTAGCTCAAGCTCTGTCAGATTGGATGGAGAGCATCTGTGAACAGCAATTTGCAAGTCTTGCTACAGATTCTCAATTGGATTTAGTGTAGGTCTGGACTTTGACCGGGCCATTCTAACACATGCTTATGTTAGACTGGACTTTGACCGGGCCATTCTAACATATGCTTCTAAACCATTCCATTGTAGCGCTGGCTGTATGTTTAGGGTCCCTGTCCTGCTGAAAGATGAACCTCCATCTCAGTCTCAAGTCTTTTGCAGACTAACAGGTTTTCTTCTTAGATTGCCCTGTATTTGGCTCCATCCATCTTCCCATCAACTATGACCAGCCTTGTCCCTGCTGAAGAAAAGCATCCCCACAACATGATGCTGCCACCACCATGTTTCACGGTGGGGTGGGCGTGTTCAGGGTGATGTGCAGTGTTAGTTTTCCACCACATAGCACATAGCGTTTTGTTTTTAGACTAAAAAGTTCAATTTTTATTTCATCTGACTACAGCACCTTCTTCCACATGTTTGCTGTGTCCTCTACATGGCTTCTCGCAAACTGCAAACGGGTCTTCTTATGGCTTTCTTTGCACAATGGCTTTCTTCTTACCACTCTTCCATAAAGGCCAGATTTGTGAAGTGCACCACTAATAGTTATCCTGTAGACAGATTCTCCCACCTAAACTGTGGATCTCTGCAGCTCCTCCAGAGTTACCATGGGCCTTTGGTTGCTGCTTTGATTAATGCTCTCCTTGCCCAGCCTTTCAGTTTAGTTGGATGGCCATGTGTGGTAGGTTTGCAGCTGTTCCATACTTATTCCATTTTTGGATGATGGATTGAACAGTGCTCCGTGAGATGTTCAAAGTTTTGGATATTTCTTTATAACTCAACCCTGCTTTAAACTTCTCCACAACTTTATGCCTGACCTGTCTGGTGTGTTCCTTGGCCTTCATGATGCTGTTTGTTAACTAAGGTTCTCTAACAAACCTCTGAGGGGTCCATAGTACAATGTGAATTTATCAATGTGCAAACAAATACCAAACGTGCAAAACAATATTTCAAAAAAGAAAATACTACATATTACATATCTTAGCAAAAAAATACAAAGAAATATAAAACAATATATATATATGTGTAAACAATCATGCTTAAGATCAGTAGAGCGACACGATTACACTATATTGTCAAAAATATTGGGATGCCTGACTTTAATGCCATCCCAGTCCAAGTCCATAGGATTCAATATTGAGTTGGCCCATACTTTGCAGCTATAACAGCTTCAACTCTTCTGGGAAGGCTGTCCACAAGGTTTAGGAGTGTGTCTATGGGAATGTTTGACCATTCAGAAGCGCATTTGTGAGGTCGGGCATGCTTGTGGATGAGAAGGCCTGGCTCGCAGTCTCCACTCTAATTCATCCCAAAGGTTTTCTATCGAATTGAGGTCAGAACTCTGTGCAGGCCAGTCAAGTTCCATCACCCCAAACTCACTCACACATGTCCTTATGGACCTTGCTTTGTGCATTGGTGCGCAGTCATGTTGTAACAGGAAGGGGCCATCCCCGAACTGTTCCCATAAAGTTGGGAGCATGAAATTGTCCAAAATGTGTTGGTATGCTGACGTGTTAAGCGTTTCCTTCATTGGAACTAAGGGGCCAAGCCCAACCCCTGAAAAACATCCCCACACCATAACCCCCCTAACCCCCCCACCACCACCACCAAATGATTTGGACCAGTGCACAAAGCAAGGTCCATAAAGACATGGATGAGCGAGTTTGGGGTGGAGGAACTTGACTGGCCCGCACAGAGTCCTGACCTCAACCCGTGCACAGAGTCCTGACCTCAACCCGTACACAGGTTTCAATAAAGCAGTATGTCTCCTCCACCCAAAAGACCCTTTCCAGGGATGAAGACGTCCGATGATGAAACACATAGGGTGGGATTTGGATGTGAAGTCACCACGCATGCTGTGTTTGCTCTCACGACTTGAGTTTTTTGGCCAAGTACACCCCTTCATGGAATCTGTATTCTCTGATGGCAGTGGCCTCTTTCAGCAATAATCATGCGCACTGTCACCTTGCAAATATGGTTGGGGAATGGTTTGGACAACACAACAACGAGTTTGAGATGTTGAATTCAAATTCTTCAAATTTCAATCCAATCGAGCATCTGTGGGGTGTGCTGGAAAACAAGTATGACCCATGGAGGCTCCATTTAAAGGATCTACTACTGATGGCTTGGTGCCAGATACCACAGCATACCTTCAGAGGTCTAGTGGAGAATATAGGAAAATGTGATACAGGATTCCCATTTAGGGTAAATGTGATGATCCAGCTGTGTATTTGGCTTTCTCTGGATCACGTAGTTCTGGATCTGGGCATTCAATTCTGTGTCCGGATTTTGCTAGACACCTGCAACCTGGCTGAGTACACAGGTGTCTGGAATCACTATATACTCAAGTCTGAGAATAGCTCAGGGCTCCCAGGTCTCATTGAGGGGTCAGAGGGCCCAGCCAGAAGCCAAGAGACAAAGGTTCTCAGTTGCAGGACTCACTTCGGCTCCTATCGGGGTGGCAGGAGATCCCCAATCCATAGACCAGAGGTGGGCCGCGCAGCGGGGCACTGTGACTACAGGCTAGAGAGCCCAGTGTTGCCATATGGCTTTATGTGAATTCTCCATTAATAACTGTAAAATATGGTAATGAATATATTTCATTTAGCTGGCATCTATGAAAGCTGGGCAAAGGGTTTCATTAAAGCTTTTGTTAAGAGCAGACAATGTGGGCCGAGGCTTGTATATACAAACAATGGAGAGCCAATTCCATTGTTTTACACCTACTCGCTTCAAAGGATCCCATGCTGAGATAGGCATTGGAGGGAGCCCAACCCATAATCAATACCTAACTTCCTGGGGAAATTCAATTAACTCTCCTGGCCAGGACAGTCACAAGGATTTGCATGAAAGGGGGCCGACTTATGGAGTAAGACCTCCAATCATGATCCAAGTTAGGCCAACCAATGAGACATCAGCCTGGTTTGATATACTCAGAGCCAAGGGGAGGTAACTCGCTCTCTGGGGAACAGCAGCCATCAGAATGGAACTAAAGGGTAATTATGGAAAAGGTCTGTTTTACTTGTAACTTAGATTACTGTTTTAATGAATATACTCTGTATTCCTTCATGTAAATATTTTATTTCAACCTAATATTTTCTTCCTTGGTGTAAGACGATAGATAGACGATGGTGTATTAGCTAGACTTTCAACTGCTTCCTAATAAATGTTATTATATTTGAAGCTTTCACTCTTGGTCGAAAAGAACTCTCATTTAACCCACATCATATCTATAAGATATGAAAAATCTTAAATATAGATTTTTCAGGGTAACACCAGTATTCCAGGAGAGCTGTACAACAGAGTCAGAGAGACAGGTAAGATGTGCAGCATGATATTGCAGTTGAAGCTAAGTGAGCTTATAAGCCAGGTGGCTTGACATTTTCCAGTGTTTGTATTCTACTGAAGCTAAAGAAGATTCCCTGAGTGGGAAGTCGTTTGTGAACTTTTGTATTCTTTTAAATAATAGTGGGCTTTCAAGTCCTTAAAAATTGGTTCTGCCTGCCGTGGACCCACTTTATAAATGCATCTACCATGTGAGCTAACTACCCCATGTCACAGTGATCATAATGTTATGGCTGTTCAATATACATATATAAATATAAGAAGCAAAAGCAAGCCAGATCAGGGCTGTTATGGTGGCAAAGGGGGACCTACTCAATATTAGTTGAGTGGTTATAAAATTATGGCTGATCAGTGTGTGTATATAAATTTAAAAATATATACTGCTCAAAAAAATTAAAGGAACATTTTGAAAACGCATCAGATCTCAATAGGGAAAAATATCATGCTGGATATCTATACTGATATGGACTGGGTAATGTGTTAGCTGCGAAAAGGATGCCACATCGTTTGTTGGAAATGAAAATTATCAACTCACAGAGGGTGGAATTCAAAGACACCCCAAAAATCAAAGTGAAAAAATGATGCAGCAGGCTTGCCATTTTGCTGAAATTTCATTGCAGCAACTCAAAATAGTACCCAGTAGTTTTATATGGCCCCCACGTGCTTGTATGCATGCCTAGCAATGTCGGGGCATGCTCCTGATAAGATGGATGATCTCCTGGGTTATTTCCTCCCAGATCTGGATAAGGGCATCACTGAGCTCCAGAACAGACTGAGGTGCAACCTGGCGGCTTTGGATGGACCAAAACATAATGTCCCAGAGGTGTTCGATTGGATTTAGGTCAGGGGAGTGTGGGCCATTCAATTTGTATCAATTCCTCTAGGAACTGGCTGCATACTCTCGCAACATGAGGCTGGGCATTGTCGTGCACCAGGAGGAACCCATGACCCACTGCACCAGCATAGGGTCTGACGATGAGTCCCAAGGATTTCATACCGATACCTAATGGCAGTCAGTGTGCCATTGTCTAGCCTGTAGAGGTCTGTGCATCCCTCCCCAGACCATCACTGTCCCACCACCAATTCGGTCATACTGAACGATGTTACAGGCAGCATAACGTTCTCCGCGGCTTCTCCAGACCCTTTTACGTCTGTCACATGTGCTCAGGGTGAACCTGCTCTTATCTGTGAAATGCACAGGGTGCCAGTGAGGGACCTGCCAATTCTGGTAATCAATGGCAAAAGGCAATCGAGCTCCACTGTGCCTGGCAGTGAGCACAGGGCCCACTAGAGGATGTCAGGCCCTCAGGCATCCCTCATGAAGTCTGTTTCTGATTGGTCAGAGACATTCACACCAGTGGCCTGCTGGAGGTCATTTTGTAGGGCTCTGGCAGTGCTCATCCTGTTCCTCCTTGCACAAAAGGGCAGATAGTGGTCCTGCTGGTGGGTTAAGGACCTCCCATCACCTCTGGATGTCTCTCTCTCTCTCTCTCTCTCTCTCTCTCTCTCTCTCTCTCTCTCTCTCTCTCTCTCTCTCTCTATATATATATATATATATATATATAGATATATATAGATATAGATATATATATATATCTATATATATATAGATATATATATATATCTATATATATATATATATATATATACACAATTGCTTAGCATGAATGAAGACACCCCTTTGAACAGTAGCTCAGTGAACACAAGAACAATTTCCAAAATTTTGAGTAAACTGAGTTTTATAGAACATTTGTTTAGCTGACAGATTACAAAGTTTTCAGTTATATTCAAATTAGTTGATGCACAAATTAATACACCTCACAACAAAAACGACTCCATCTAACATTTTGTATGACCTCCATGATTTGTAAGGACAGCACCAAGTCTTCTAAGCATTGAATGAAAAAGTTGTCAACATATTGCAATATCTATCTTTTTCCATTCTTCAAGAACGGCCTGGATGCTGGATGGAGAATGATGCTCAACTTATCTCTTCAGAATTCCCCATAGGTGTTTGATTGGGTTCAGATCAGGAGACATACTTGGTCACTGAATCACGTTCACTATGTTCTTCTTCAGAAATGCAACACTGGCCTTAGATGTGTGTTTTGGATCATTGTTATTTTGGGAAAAGTGCATGACAACCAAGGGCATGGAGTGATGGTAGCATCTTCTCTTTCATCATAGAGCAATACATCTGTGAAATCATGATGCACCATGCATTTTTCTTGTACTCCTCACCTTTTCGAAGCCATACAATTTTGAAGCCATCAATTCAAAAAACATTCATCTTGGTCTTATCTCTCCAGAGTACAGAGTCCCAGTAGTCTTCTTTTTCAGCAGGGCAACGGTAGGCAACCTTTCAGAGATGGAGATCTACCTGGACAACATTTGTAGCCGCAGAAGATGGCCACTTGAACTCACTGCTCCGTGCCACCTGAACACATCCTGTGGCATAGCGGGCTGTCTATCCCCAAGATTGCGTTCATTCTCACGGCCGGAGATCCCCAGACACTTGCACTCCCGGCAGGTATGTATAGGAGCCACAAGCCAAAGGCCACAGCAGAAGTCTTTTCCCACTGTGAAGCCAGCCAAGATGGTGCCGGAGCCTCCAGCACCAGATGAGACCACGCGTCTCTCCCCTTCTGGCGACCTAGCTGCACAAGATGATAGCCTGCAGCAATTCCCTTCTGAGCTGGTGAGCACCCCTGAGCCCTCCACTGAAACTATGCTACAGAAGTTCTGCTCCATATTCTACAAAAATAAGGGCGGCTTCTCATAAGCTTTCCATTGGGGTTTGAAAGAACTGGGACACTGCATCAACCAGCTTGAAATCCGCATGGACCTAGCAACCACAGTGCTGGAGGGACACGAACAGAAGGTTGATAACCTCCAAGCTGCGCTGGACCAAATCCATTTCAGGGGCCTCCCAGAGGTGATCACCGACCTCCAGGGCACAGCCACTGCCTATTTTCAGGAACTGGTGACTGGAACTTGACCGTATACACTGCGCATTGACAGCAAAACAACCAGATGGTCCCCCACGGGATGTTATCATGAAATTTCACTTTTACCGTACCATGGAGAGACTGTTACAAGTGGCCCGGGCCACCAAGAACTTTCTTTCTAGGGCAACTCGCTTCATTTGTTTGCTGACCTATCGCTATCACTATTGTTAAACGGTGCAACTTAAAGTATCACAATCCCATG
The DNA here is from genome assembly GCF_042186555.1 of Aquarana catesbeiana. Classification (NCBI taxonomy): domain Eukaryota; kingdom Metazoa; phylum Chordata; class Amphibia; order Anura; family Ranidae; genus Aquarana; species Aquarana catesbeiana. The sequence goes on along the minus strand of NC_133328.1, from coordinate 364,277,975 downwards.
GCATTAAATATAGGTGGGGTTTCCCATTTAAAATCTTTTTCCCACCAGCAACGTCAGTTCCATGCAATTTCTTCGGCTGAGCTACGCCGCCACTTCCAAGCTTTGAACTTTGACCTCCCACCGTCGTAAGGTTCCACATCTTCACGGACTCAGTCACCTTGCTCTTCACAATCATTGCCACCCCGAGCTTTACCTACCCGCACGCTGTCCCAGTCATCTCTCTGAGGCTCCCAGGCTCTACACTCTTTGCAAGCTCAACACTTCCATGACATCACTCCTGGCTAAGTACAAGCTTTAATTACTTTTTTTCTATCTGCGGTCTGTACACTGACTTCCATTGACAGGCAATCTGATCTGGCCTGACACCAGATCATAACACTTTTTCCATCCCTCCTTTTTTTTTTTTTTTCTTTTGTTTTCTTTCCGCTACGTTTGTTTGTTGACTTGTTGCTAATACTTTTGTTCCCCTAGGACCAACTGCTCTCTCTTATTTCCTTTGGCGTAGATGGGAACAGCTGGACTTCGCTTGATGACACTCCGTTCTTCAGATTACATAGGCACGTTGGACGCATATGGCAGGACTAATGTGCCTCCTTTTTACAACAGTCACCTACCGATTTATGTGCCTAACCTGTATCTCCACCTCTTGATTTGCATAGACTTAATATACAAATTACTATATTAGGCTTTACCACAACAAATCCAGGGGCTTCATTAACCCCCCACCCCCCACACACACACACACACACTTTAAAAAATTTTTTTTTTTTTTTTTTATTTCTCATTTTTGACGTGTCAGTAACTTTATTAGGTTCCCGGCTTCACCTGCTTGGATCTCTGTTCTTATAACCTCCTGATAGTCACAGTTTTTTTACGTTTTTGGCCCTTTCTTGTGTCCAGCGACCTTCCGAGCAGATGCAGCCATGGTCAGGTTTGCCACTTGTTTATGTTTTCATGAATATCATCAAGCAATTGTATGTCCATATTAGCATATAAGTTTACCATGTTTTAATACTAATGTTGCCGCACAAGTGGAAACTTGCGCCCCACCACATGGCTCTTGGATAAGATGGTTGTCCTTTCCAACAGCCAGCCCCTTTGTGGGCCTCGCAGCTCACACTTAGTTGCACTTGTGCTCTCTGTATGTAACATGAGCCGAAATATGCTTACTCCTATACCTCTTTCTTATCTACTCTCTTACTTGTCTTTGTCTTTTCTTTTTCTTCTGGTCTCGGAGGATACCGCTGGTGCAGTCAGTTTTTTTTTCTCCGCAATGTCACTTAACCGATTATCCCTCAATGTTCAGGGTTTGAATTCACCGCAAAAATGGGTCAAGGTTCCTGTTTGCAGCAAACCAACCTGTCAGCTACTTCTCATCCTAAATATTTTGATGCATGTCACCCCCTTGTGTACCAAGCCAATGGCCCCATGAAACAGTGAGGTGTTTTGGTGGTTTTTCAAAAATCCACCCCTTTTACATGCAGGAAACAAATATCTGACCCACACGAGAGATTTTTTTTGTTCCAGGGCTTGCTTCCAGACATTGAAGTCACGATCCGGATTTACTATGCCCCAATGTAAACCCGGGTCCTTTCCTCACCCACGTTTGTTCGCTTCTTGCTACCTATCAGATTGGAACGTTGTTACTGGCTGGTGATTCTAATTTGGTTCTGAACCCCAAGCTAGATAAATACCCGGCTGATACTTCAGCTCCATTGGCAGATGCTAAGAAATTCCTACACTCACTTGGAGATCATAATTTGGTTGACCTATGGAGGGAACTTCACCCTCTAGAAAAAGATTTCACGCATTATTCCCATCCGCACCACTCTCAGTCCAGGATAGACCATGTTGTCATGCAACGCAAACATCTACCTCTAGTGCTCTCAGTAGCTTATCTTATCTTAACGGCACCTTGGACAGACCATGACCCAGTGCTAGTCACATGCCGCTCCTTGCTCTGTAGACCACAATACTCCCCATGGGTCATGAATGACTCCCTGTTGTCTATAAAAGAGATATAAACCGATCTTTTGCGCAAATCTTAGGTATATTTTGAACTCAATATTGGGTCAGTGGAGTCAGGTGATCGGGGTTCAGTGCCACCTGGACGGCTGTCTGGGTAGACATGTGTCGTGTTGCCCTGGGCTGCTAGGCCAGAGACCTGAGGCCTATCCTGGGCACATCTGGCTACTAGGCTGTCTAAGGGCCTTTCCAGAAGCAGCAGCAGCAAGCTGCACACACTCCACCTTCCTCTGCAGCTTGCTGCTGCTGCTGCTGCATCAAGACAGACCTGTATATGAAAAGCTGTCTGCCCTGTGTGAGATCACATCCCTGTTTGCGTTGTTCGGGTAATATGATCAGGAGGTCGCAGGCTTTCTGGTAAGCCTCCAATTTTTATCATCTGGTGGCGGGCTGTACTAGCGGTGGATCACACAACTTCGAACTCTGCATTGGCTTATCTGCGGATTTGTTTCTTCAAATTCATCACAGTTATGAACTTTGTTTTATATATTTGTATTTGTGTTTTCATCACCCACACGCCTTGTATGGTATAGTTTTTTACTAGCCATCATCACTTGTTGGTCTTTTTTATTATTATAGGTTAAATCTAATGGTTTAATTATTTTTTTGGTCAAATTAATCTATATGCGCATAACCACACATTTATTCACTTTTCATTAATCCAGCGCTGCACTACTCTTTTTGACAAATTTTTCTATGTGCCCTTGTATTGGGGTTATAGTGCTTAGCCGCAGGATCTCCTTCACGGTTTTTTCACTTATTAATATTATCACTTTTTATTTAGCACCTAGCGCAAAACGTTTCCTTCCTTTTTTTAACCTAAGGTCCCTAACTCAAATTCATACATATAATAGGGCCAATTTAGACAGGATCTGATTAACCTACCAGAATGTCTTTAGAGCGTGGGAGGAAACCCACACAGGCACAAGGAGAACTGCAAACTCCAGGCAGATGGTGTCATGGTCAGGATTCGAACCAGTGGCCCTTCAAAACCCCCAGATCCTTCTCTACTATGGATTCCCCCAGTTGTACTCCCACCTTAGTATATGTAATGCATGCATATTCTTAGCCCCTAAGTGCATAACTCTACATTTATCAACGTTAAACCTTATTTGCCACCTAATTGCCCAATTAAACAGTGCATTGAGGTCAGCTTCTAAAGTCAGTTAGTATCCAACCTTCATAGTGGATGTAGGGTGTAGAAGATCATTATCTATTTACACAGGGCATAAAATCTAACTTTTATTAAAGTTACTTCAACAGAAACTGTGGGCTGATTTACTAAAACTGGGGCATTCAAAATCTGGTTCAGCTGGGAATGATCGCCAATCATCGTCTAACTTCAGCTTGTTCAATTAAGCTTTGACAAAAAAATAAATAAACTGGAAGCTGATTGGTTTCTATGCACAGCTGAACCAGATTTTGCACTCCCCAGTTTTAATAATTCAACCCCCATGTGGCTAATACTTAAAAGTAAAGGCTGGGGCTCTAAACCCACTCTTTAAATGAAGCCTCTCATCACTGATTGTAGCTCATGTGTTTATTTATGTCTCTGTAAATTGACCCACAAAGCTGCACACCAGTGTTTCAGAGGCATAAACACAAAGGGCTGGAGCACTAACACACTTTAGATAAAGCCTCTCATCCCTGACCTGGTTCACATGTTCCAGTCAGTTTATATCTCTGCAGATTACCTCACAAAGCTATATATCAGTGCTGCAGAGGCATAAACATAAAGGGGCTAGCCACATTTCTTCTGTGTTCTCAATAAGGGCTTTGGCTCTATTCTAAAGGGCACAGAGAGTACTGAATGGCTTATTTAGGAGCTCCAGTCTGCCCAAAAAAGTAAAAGTCCGCAGCTACAGATACTAAAATTACTTTTAATAGAATGACACTTAGCTGCCCCTGGATCCAGCACTGTCCTCACCCAAGCCAATGCTTTAATGGGCTTTGGGTCCAGGCACCGGCATCTTTACTAAGGCAAATCAGCTTTACAGCTAGCTTCCAATTGACCAAAAGTGAGGGGAGCAGGTACCTATCAAAATCAAGTATCTGCTTCTCTCCCCCCTAAAAGGATGAAGAGCGGAACTTGCTGGGTGACGGTCTGCTTTAACTAGCTTACTAAAGCCCAACACATCAACTGGCTCAGTCGTTGCGGCAAACCCCCCTTTGTGATTATTCCTCTGCAACACTGATATATAGCTTTGTGAGTTAATTTGCAGAGATATCCACACACCAGCCACTTTAGGTACACCTTTCCAATTGCTTGGTAACACAAATTGCTAATCAACCAATCGCATGGCAGCAACTCCATGCATTTAAGCATCTAGACATGGTGCAGGCGACTTGCTGATTTTCAAACTGATCATCAGAATGGGGAAGAAAGGGGATTTAAGTGACTTTGAACATGGCATGGTTGTTGGTGCCAGATGGGCTGGTCTGAGTATTTCAAAAACTGCTGATGTACTGGGATTTTCATGCACAACCTTCTCTAGGATTTACAGAGAATGGTCCGAAAAAGAGAAAATATCCAGTGAGCAGCAGTTGTGTGGACGAAAATGCCTTGTTGATGTCAGGGGAGAATAGGCAGACTGGTTCAAGATGATAGAAAGGCAACAGTAACTCAAATAACCACTTATTACAACCAAGGTGTGCAGAATACCATCTCTGAACGCTTAACACATCGAAGCTTAAAGCAGCAGAAGACCACACCGAGTGCCACTCCTGTCGGCTAAGAACAGGAAGCTGAGGCTACAATTCGCACAGGCTCAAAATTGGATAATAGAAGATTGGAAAAACGTTGCCTGGTCTGATGAGTCTCGATTTCAGCTGTAATATTCAGATGGTAGGGTCAGAATTTGGCACAAACATGAAAGCATGGATCCATCCTGCTGGTTCAGTCTGGTGGTGGTGGTGTAATGGTGTGGGGGATATTTTCTTGGCACACTTTTGCCCCCTTAGTTGCAATTGAGCATCATTTAAACGCCATGGCCTACCTGAGTATTGTTGCTGACTGTGTCCATCCCTTTATGACTACAGTGTACCCATCTTCTGATGGCTACTTCTAGCAGAATAATGCACCATGTCACAAAGCTCAAATCATCTCACCACTGGTTTCTTGAACATGACAATGAGTTCACTGTACTACAATGGCCTCCACCGTCACCAGATCTCAATTTAATAGAGCACCCTTGGGATGTGGTAGAACGGAAGATTTGCATCATGGATGTGCAGCCGACAAATCTGCAGCAACTGCGTGATGCGATCGGGTCAATATGGACCAAAATCTCTGAGGAATGTTTCCAACACCTTAAATCTATGTCACAAAGAATTAAGGCAAGTCTGAAAGCAAATGGGGTCCAACCCGGTACTAACAAGGTGTACTTAATAAAGTGGCCGGTGTGTATAAATCTGACTGGAACATGTGAACCACAATCGGTGATAAGAGGCTTGATGAATTCACACTCACTTAAGCTAAAATGTGTGAAAAAAGTATGTACGCTTCCATCCATTTTAGTTGCGTTTTAACACACGCTGACGTCTGTTGACATGCATGTGCAGTGTTATGGTGTGAATAGGACACATTAAAAATTACTGTTTTTCAGATGTCCTTACATTGATCTGCATTGTACAGCTGTGCTAAAATGCAGATCAACGCACTTGTGTGAATTGGCCCTTAAAGAGTGGGTTAGAGCCCCAGCCTCCACTCATCAATGTTAGCCACACAGCTTCTGTTGAATAATGACTTTTTTCTTTTTTTAAGTTACTAATAAAAGTTTGGTTTTAACCCTGAGACAGATTCAGTGCATGGGAATGCACACCCTCCATTGTTTTTTTTTGTATGTTGGACTGCCAGTGAGGGCTGATATTTTTCACATATTAGACTTTAGTTTATGTATAAAACTACAATTAAAATGGATTAAACTGCTGTGTCTTATTGAAGAGTCACGCTGTCTGTGGAGAAGTGCTGATTAGGTGATCATACTGGCCACACAAACCTAGGTGTAACAGAGGTACGTCAAGGTGTAAAGGGGGTGCATGAAACAGAACAGTTTTCAGATTTCAAAGCCTTTCACAGTCTGATTGCAAGGTTTGCCTGTGCCTTAGGGAGCACACTGCTTACACACACAGAATGTCTGCAACATCGATTCTGATCACACTGAGTAGCAGTAAAATGCAGGGAATCCCCTTTCTGCACGTTATAACACACTTTAACCACTTGCATCTGGGCAATGTACCCGTACATTGGTTATAGCAGAATGCATGAAAGGTAGAAAAAAAAAACCCTGTGCCTTTACTACTACTTTAAAGGAATTGTAAAGGCAAAAGGTTTTTTATCTTAATGCATTCTATGCATTAAGATAAAAAAATCTTTTGTGTGTAGCAGGCCCCCCAGCACCCTCTAATACTTATTCTGAGCCCCTTCTCTATCCAGCGATGAACACGATTCCCTCGGCCATCCGGGACTCTCCTCCTGATTGGCTGGGGCACAGCCATGGCGCCATTGAAAGTTAGTTAGCCAATCAGGGGAGAGAGGGGGCGGGGAGAGAGGGGGCGGGTCGGGTTGGGGCTCCGTGTCTGAATGGATACACGGAGCCCTGACTCAGCTCGGGTGCACCCATAGCAAGCTGCTGGTCTATGGGGGCACTCGTCAGGAGGGAGGGGCCAGGAGCAGCAAAGAGGGACCCGAGAAGCAGAGGATGTCTGCTCTGTGCAAAACCACTGCAACAGAGGAGGTAAGTATAACAGGTTTGTTTTTTTGTTTTTTTTTTTAAAGTGAGACTTTACAATCACAATAAGGACTGCTATTCTAAAGCTTTTCTTGCTACTACAATTATTGTGTTGATAGACTTTTTCTTGCTCTGCATCAGCACCTGGGTTTCTGCAGAAACTCTCCACCCAAATACAGTTACACTGCCCACATTTGCAGCAATATGTCTGAACAAGGATCTTTGCATTCTCATCAGTTTAACCCATTACAGTCAAATGGTAAACAACTCTTCCTTCCCCAAAATGAGACTGATGTGCAACAGGTGGCTATATCTGTTGGACCCTAACGCACAGGCAGGGCAGCCATCAGAAATTGTGGGGCCCCTTACACAGCTTTAGGCCTGGGCCTGACCACCAACATTTCCTAGGGCCCGCCCACTGGCTGTCCCACGGAATCCGCCCACTAGCCATCCCACCAAGTCCTATAGTGCCACAGCCCCCTCACATCTGTATGCTCTCGGCCCCCATCCCACCAGTATGCTCACGGACCCCCCACACCCGTACACTCGCCACCCCCCACACTCGTATGCTCGCAGCCTCCCTCACACACGTATGCTCGCAGCCCCCTCACACCTGTACGCTCGCAGCCTCCCTCACACACGTACACTCTCAGCCCCCCGCTCACACCTGTACTCTCGCAGCCTCCCTCACACACCTGTACGTTCTCAGCCCCCCTCACACCTGTACGTTTGCAGCCTCCCTCACACACCTGTATGCTCTCAGCCCCCCTCACACCTGTACGCCTGCAGCCTCCCTTACACACCTGTACGCCTGCAGCCTCCCTCACACACCTGTATGCTCTCAGCCTCCCTCACACACCTGTACGCTCTCAGCCCCCCTCACACCTGTACATTTGCAGCCTCCCTCACACACCTGTACGCTCGCAGCCTCCCTCACACACCTGTACGCTCTCAGGCCCCCTCACACACCTGTATGCTCTCAGGCCCCCTCACACACCTGTACACTCTCAGCCCCCTTACAAACCTGTACGCTCTCAGCCTCCCTCACATACCTGTACGCTCTCAGCCTCCCTCACATAACTGTACGCTCTCAGTCTCCCTCACATACCTGCACGCTCTCAGCCTCCCTCACACCTGTACGCTTACAGCCTCCCTCGCACACCTGTATGCTCGCAGCCCCCCCCCCACATGTGTATATATGACTCACACACACAAACATGTATACACACAATGTACATACACATGTGCACACATGTACACAGCCACCACCCCCCTTTACTTGTACAACAGCCCTTGTAAGGTGGTCTTCCTAGCCCCAGCTTGTTTCCACATGTGGCTGAGACACAGATAGGAGCTGAAGTCCCAGAATACATTACAGGCAGCACACACGAGGAGTGCACAAGCAGGAAGTTGCCAGAGATGGCAGCGAAGAGGCAGATGTAAGCTCAATGACACAGAGCAGCAGCAGCTGCTGACTCACACTCATACAGAAGCATCCACGGAGCTCTTCTGCACCCGCTCCTACCTTCTCCCATCCCCGCCAGGCAACCGGGCCCGTCGAGACGATCGGGCCCCTTACAAGTGTATGGGCTGTACCCCTCTTGTTGCAGGCCTGCGCAGAGGTAAAATTAATCTCAAGCAAGGAATTAAAAGAAACAAAAACAAACATGTTAAAGTTATCGTCTCTGTGCAATGGCTTTGCACATAGCAGCCCCGATCCTCTTCTTTTTGGGTCCCCCACTAGCATTCCTGGCTCCTCTCCCCAGCTGAGGGCCCCAATAACAAGCCTCTTGCTATGGGGGCTCCCGAACCACGTTCTGTGTTTCAATTCTTTTGCACCAATGAATGGAATGGACACAATATCTCCAGCTGTTGTGTGGGCCAATGAGAACAGAAAGACTGGAGAGAGCCACTGCCCTCATGCACATCGCTGGTAAGAGATGGGTCTCTGGTAAGTATATAGGGGGGGCTGGTGGGACTGCACCCAGAAGGTTTTTTTTTACCTAAATGTATGAAATGCATTAAGGTATAAAACCGTGAACCGCTAAGCTTTCCTTGAACCTTAACCACTTGCCGACCACCTAATGCAGATATACTGCGGCAGAATGGCACGGGCAGGCAAAATCACGTACCTGGTACGTGATCTGCCTCCCGTGGGCGGGGGGTGCACCGCGCCCCCCTCCCCCCCCCCGGTGCCCTAGGTGGTCGGCTTCGTTAGGGGAGCGATACAGGCTGAGGGGGAGGCCACTCATTCGTGGCCACCCCCTCGCGATCGCTCCCCACGAATGAAAATCTTCCTCTGCTGCTGTAATGTAAACAGCGGCAGAGGAAGTGATGTCATCTCTCCTCGAGCCGGTCTTTTCCGGCGCCGAGGAGAGAAGACATCAATGTGAGTTGCACCAACACCACACTTACAGTAGAACACACTAGGCACACTTTTAACCCCCCGATCACCCCCCTGTACCCCCCGTCACAGTGACACCAACAGCAGTTTTTTTGTTTTTTTTTTTGCATTGGTGTCAGTTTGTGACAGTTAATGGTGGTAGGGCAGTTAGTGTTAGACCCCTTTAGGTCTAGGGTACCCCCTAACCCCCCCTAATAAAATTTTAACCCCTTGATCACCCCCAGTTGCCAGTGTCACTAAGTGATCGTTTTTCTGATCGCTGTATTAGTGACACAGGTGACAGTAGTTAGGGAGGTAAGTATATAGGTTCGCCGTCAGTGTTTTATAGCGACAGGGACCCCCATATACTGTCTAATAAAGGTTTTAACCCCCTGATTGCCTCCTAGTTAACCCTTTCACCAGTGATCACCGTATAACTGTTATGGGTGACGCTGGTTAGTTAGTTTGTTTATTATAGTTTCAGGGCACCTGCCGTTTATTACCTTATAAAGGTTTAACCCCCTGATCGCCCGGCAGTGATATAAGTTAAGTTTTAGGGTCAGATAAGGTCTACGTCGCCCCAGGCAGCGTCAGGTTAGCGCCAGTACCGCCAACACCCACGCACGCACCATACACCTCCCTTAGTGGTATAGTATCTGTACGGATCAATATCTGATCCGATCAGATCTATACTAGCGTCCCCAGCAGTTTAGGGTTTCCAAAAACGCAGTGTTAGCGAGATCAGCCCAGATACCTGCTAGCACCTGCGTTTTGCCCCTCGGCCCAGCCCTGCCCAGCCAACCCAAGTGCAGTATCGATCGATCACTGTCACTTACAAAAGACTAAACACACATAACTGCAGCGTTCGCAGAGTCAGGCCTGATCCCTGAGATCGCTAACAGTTTTTGTTGGTAGCGTTTTGATACAGTTGCTAACAGTCAGGAGCTTTTTTGCCTGTGAGTCTCACTAGTGTACCACTAAATTTAGAGCCCAAAATGGCAAATCGAAGGTACACTAGTGAAGAGGCCTACACGTTTTTGAGCATGACAGATAATGAAGAGGAAGTCACTTATCTGTCAGATTAAAGCTCAGAATACGATCCTGTAGATGACAGCGGCTCCATGACAGATAGCTCTGACGACGGAATTGTGGTCCCTGCCAAGGTCAGGCGTACCAGACCCCGAATTTCTTCTTCTGTCCTTGATGTGCAAAAACCGCAGGTCCCTCGTATGGAGCAGAGAAGTACTAGCGCCGCTATTCCTTCTGGTGAACTGGCAAGCACCAGCGGCCTAGTACACCCTGGTCGTATATCCAGCACTGCAGTAACACTTGGTGACGTGGCGAGTTCTATAAGTGCAGTTCAAGCTGGCGAGGTGGCAAGCACAAGTAGTGTCCCGCTGCCACCAAGAAGACGAACACAGGCCCGTCTTGCCCATAGTGCCCTTCCTGCTGCATTCGCCAATCCGAATTGGGAACCCACCACTTCTGCAGCACCCGTACTTCCCCCATTCACTGGCCAACCCGGCATTCAGGTGGAAACAGTTGATTTTACGTCACTGGATTTTTATTCGCTGTTTTTCACCGAAGATCTATATAGATCTATTGTGGACCAAAGCAATTTGTACGCTGGTCAACACATCGCCACTATTCCCCAGTCCTCTCTTGCCAGAGATTGGAAACCTATTACGGTTTCCGAATTTAAGATCTTTCTGGGCCTTTCCCTCCTCATGGGCATAACCAAAAAGAGTGAGTTGCGGTCATATTGGTCCACTGACCCAATTCACCATATGCCCGTGTTCTCTGCTTCCATTGCCAGGGCCCGATACGAGCAGATTTTGCGGTTCATGCACTTCAACAACAATGAACTCTGTCGTCCTTGTGGAGACCCTGAATACGATCGGCTCTACAAAATTCGGCCACTCATAAACCACTTCAACCAACGTTTTGCAGACTTATTTACTCCCCATCAAGTTGTCTGCGTTGATGAGTCCCTGATTAAGTTTTCTGGCCGCTTGTCATTCAAACAGTACCTTCCCAGCAAGTGTGCCAGATACGGGGTCAAGATGTATAAGCTCTGTGACAGGGCCACAGGCTATACATGTAGTTTTATGGTATACGAGGGCAAAGATAGTCACGTAGAGCCGACAAACTGCCCTGACTACATAGGAAGCGCTGGCAAGATTGTGTGGGACTTGGTGTCACCCTTATTCGGAAAGGGGTACCACTTGTACAGGGACAATTATTACACGAGCATGCCACTTTTTAGTCACCTTTTTGATCATCAGATTGGAGCATGTGGCACCGTGCGACCTAATCGCCAGGGCTTTCCCCAGCGGCTTGTAGATTCCTGTCTTAGGCTGGGGGAGAGAGCCTGCTTGCAGTGTAATAATTTGCTCGCTATGAAGTGGAGGCATAATAAGAATGTTTTCGTTCTTACCTCCCTTCATGCAGACACAACGGCGACTGGTGTTGTGGAGAAACCCCTCTGTGTCCACGAATATAACCTTAACATTGGAGGGGTGGACCTCAACGACCAGTTGTTGGCGCCGTACCTAGTTGCCCGTAAGGCTAGACGCTGGTACAAAAAAGTGTCTGTTTATTTACTTCAATTGGCTTTGCTGAACGCTTATGTGCTATACAGAGCTTCAGGACGGACTGGATCCTTCCTTAAATTCCAGGAAGAGATCGTCAGAGCCCTTCTGTTTCCAGACGGTGCTCCACCTCACCTTTCCCAACCAAATGCAGTAAGCCGGCTGCATGAGACGCATTTTCTTTATGTCCTCCCGAGTACCCGTACCCAACGAGCCCCCCAAAAAAGATGTTGTGTCTGCAGCAAGCGCGGATATAGGCGTGACACCCGGTATTATTGTCCCTCCCGTCCTGACTATCCTGGTCTTTGCATTGGTGAATGTTTTGAACGCTACCATACACTAGTTGAGTATTAGCGTAGGGTATAGCACTGCACAGACTAGGACACACTTTCACAGGGTCTCCCAAGATGCCATCGCATTTTGAGAGACCCAAACCTGGTACCAGTTACAAAAGTTAAAGTTACAAAAAAAAGTGTAAAAAAAAAAAAAAACACAAAAAATATATAATATAAAAAAAAAAAAAAAATAGTTGTCATTTTATTGTTCTCTCTCTATTCTCTCTCTATTGTTCTGCTCTTTTTTACTGTATTCTATTCTGCAATGTTTTATTGTTATTATGTTTTTATCATGTTTGCTTTATAGGTATGCAATTTTTTTATACTTTACTGTTTACTGTGTTTTATTGTTAACCATTTTTTTTGTTTTCAGGTACGCCATTCAGCTGCAGAGCGGATTTATTTATCTTGACAGCAACAGCGTTTGCTCCCATGATACATAAAGCCGTGACTCCAGCGCTGTCGGAGGTGATTTCACCACCACAGTTACATACTTCAGCATATATGCCGAAGCGTGGGGGCAGTAGTGGGTGGAGGAGCGATTTGCTCCTACCTTTTGCGGGAGGATGCCCCCATGCTTTGGCATATATATATTTTAGGCACAGGTTGCGTTAAATGTTTTATTTTTTACTATTTTTTTTTGTATTTGCTTTGCAGGTATGGTAAGTCTTATGCCGCATACACACGGTCGGACTTTCTAGAAAGCTAGGTCCGACGTACTTGCCGCCAGACTTCCGGCGGACTACCGCCGGACTTTCTGAACGGCCGGACTTGCCTACACACGGCCGGACTTTCCGGAATCCGGTCTTCCCGACGGACTTCCGCCGGACTTTCAGAATGAACGGACTTTCCCACACACGGACAAGTCCGTTCATTTTGAACGTGACTTGGGTACGACGGGACTAGAAAAGGAATTCAATCTCGCCGCTTTTTTTGGCGAGATTGAAACCTTGCGAGCCCCGTCGCAGGCCCTTAGGTCTGGTATGGAACTTTAAGGGGAACCCCCTACGCCGAAAAACCGGCGTGGGGGTCCCCCCAAAATCCATACCAGACCCCGATCCGAGCACGCAGCCCGGCCGGTCAGGAAAGGGGGTGGGGACGAACGAGCGCCCCCCCCTCCTGAACCGTACCAGGCCGCATGCCCTCAACATGGGGGGGGTGCTTTGGGGGAGGGGGCGCCTTGCGGTGCCCCCCCACCACAAAGCACCTTGTCCCCATGTTGATGAGGACAAGGGCCTCTTCCCGACAACCCTGGCCGTTGGTTGTCGGGGTCTGCGGGCGGGGGGCTTATCGGAATCCGGGAGCCCCCTATAATAAGAGGGCCCCCAGATCCCGGCCCCCCCACCCTATGTGAATGAGTATGGGGTACATGGTACCCCTACCCATTCACCTAGGTAAAAAGTGTCAATAATAAAACACAACACAGGTTTTTAAAATAATTTATTAAACAGCTCCGGGGGGGGGTCTTCTTCCGTCTTCGGGGGTCCCTCTGGTTCATCTTCTCCCGGCGTCCGGTTGGTTCTTCTCCTCTCTCCGGCCTCTTCTCCCGGTGTCCCAGGTCTTCGGCCGGCCCCTCCGGTGTCTTCAGGTAGCTCTATTGCCAGTGGAGGTCCGGACTTCTGGGCTTCTTGGCTTCTTGTGTTCTCTTCTCTTCTCTTCCCCCAGATGTTGACACGACGCTCTCTCCGGCTGGTCTGGTCTCTGAGGGCTGCGTTGTGACTTATATAGGCGGAGACCCCGCCCCCATATGATGTCACAGTCCCTGGGCATGCTGGGACTGTGACGTTTTAGGGGGCGTGGTCGACCATGCCCCCTAAAACGTCACAGTCCCAGCATGCCCAGGGACTGTGACATCATATGGGGGCGGGGTCTCCGCCTATATAAGTCACAACGCAGCCCTCAGAGACCAGTCCAGCCGGAGAGAGCGTCGTGTCAACATCTGGGGGAAGAGAAGAGAAGAGAAGAGAACACAAGAAGCCAAGAAGCCAAGAAGCCAAGAAGTCCGGACCTCCGCTGGCAATAGAGCTACCTGAAGACAGCGGAGGGGCCGGCCGAAGACCTGGGACACCGGGAGAAGAGGCCGGAGAGCGGAGAAGAACCAACCGGACGCCGGGAGAAGATGAACCAGAGGGACCCCCGAAGACGGAAGAAGACCCCCCCCCCCCGGAGCTGTTTAATAAATTATTTTAAAAACCTGTGTTGTGTTTTATTATTGACACTTTTTACCTAGGTGAATGGGTAGGGGTACCATGTATCCCATACTCATTCACATAGGGTGGGGGGGCCGGGATCTGGGGGCCCTCTTATTATAGGGGGCTCCCGGATTCCGATAAGCCCCCCGCCCGCAGACCCTGACAACCAACGGCCAGGGTTGTCGGGAAGAGGCCCTTGTCCTCATCAACATGGGGACAAGGTGCTTTGTGGTGGGGGGGCACCGCAAGGCGCCCCCTCCCCCAAAGCACCCCCCCATGTTGAGGGCATGCGGCCTGGTACGGTTCAGGAGGGGGGGGCGCTCGTTCGTCCCCACCCCCTTTCCTGACCGGCCGGGCTGCGTGCTCGGATCGGGGTCTGGTATGGATTTTGGGGGGACCCCCACGCCGGTTTTTCGGCGTAGGGGGTTCTCCTTAAAGTTCCATACCAGACCTAAGGGCCTGGGATGCCCCCCGCGCTCGCCGCAATGGGAAAATTAGTTTTTCCTATTGCAGCGAGCGCGAGATGCAGTAACCTGCTCCTCCGTCGTATCTGGTCCTTCGGACTAGCATACAGACGAACGGGCTTTCCGTCAGGAACTGAGTCCGGCGGAGGTACGACGTAAAGATTTGAAGCAGGCTTCAAATCTAAAGTACGTCGGATTTCCGCCCGAAACGGTCCGTCGGAAGTCCGATGGAGACCACACACGGTCGGATTGTCCGCCGGACTTGGTCCGGCGGCGTCCGTCGGACTTTTGCAGGTGAAAAGTCCGACCGTGTGTACGCGCCATTACAGTTATACTGTAATGTTACTTTGTTTTATTGTTAACCATCATTTGCTTAGCAGGTACACCATTCAGCTGCAGAGCGGATTTATTTATCTTGACAGCAACAGCGTTTGCTCCCACGATACATAAAGCCGTGACTCCAGCGCTGTCGGAGGTGATTTCACCACCACAGTTACATACTTCAGCATATATGCCGAAGCGTGGGGGCAGTAGTGGGTGGAGGAGCGATTTGCTCCTACCTTTTGCGGGAGGATGCCCCCATGCTTCGGCATATATAAACGGTGCATGTATGCCCATCATTAGAAGTGGGTGGATGAAGGGAGGTATTCTAATGGTGGGCATACCCACCGATCAATATCTTTTTTTCGTTCAGCTCACAGGCTGCATGAAAAAAAAGTTTACAATATATGCCCAACAAGGACCAGCAACGTACTGGTATGTTGCTGGACTTTGAGTGGTTATACCAGAATGATGCCTGCAGGTTTAGGTATCATCTTGGTATCATTCTTTTCAGCCAGCGGTCGGCTTTCATGTAAAAGCAATCCTAGTGGCTAATTAGCCTCTAGACTGCTTTTACAAGCAGTGGGAGGGAATGCCCCCCCCCCACCGTCTTCCATGTTTTTCTCTGGCTCTCCTGTCCCAACAGGGAACCTGAGAATGCAGCCGGTGATTCAGCCAGCTGACCATAGAGCTGATCAGAGACCAGAATGGCTCCAAACATCTCTATGGCCTAAGAAACCGGAAGCTACGAGCGTTTCATGACTTAGATTTCACCGAATGTAAACAGCGCCATTGGGAAATTGGGAAAGCATTTTATCACACCGATCTTGGTGTGGTCAGATGCTTTGAGGGCAGAGGAGAGATCTAGGGTCTAATAGACCCCAATTTTTTCAAAAAAGAGTACCTGTCACTACCTATTGCTATCATAGGGGATATTTACATTCCCTGAGATAACAATAAAAATGATTAAAAAAAAATGAAAGGAACAGTTTAAAAATAAGATAAAAAAGCAAAGGCGAACGCAAGCGTCGGTCTGGCGTCAAATGTAAACAGCAATTGCACCATGCATGTGAGGTATCACCATGAAGGTCAGATCGAGGGCAGTAATTTTAGCAGTAGACCTCCTCTGTAAATCTAAAGTGGTAACCTGTAAAGGCTTTTAAAAATGTGTTTAGTTTGTCGCCACTGCACGTTTGTGCGCAATTTTAAAGCATGTCATGTTTGGTATCCATGTACTCAGCCTAAGATCATCTTTTTTATTACATCAAACATTTGGGCAATATAGTGTGTTTTAGTGCATTCAAATTTAAAAACGTGTGTTTTTTCCAAAAAAAATGTGTTTGAAAAATCGCTGCGCAAATACTGTGTGAAAAAAAAAAACACCCACCATTTTAATCTGTAGGGCATTTGCTTTAAAAATATATATAATGTTTGGGGGTTCAAAGTAATTTTCTTGCAAAAAAAAATAATTTTTTCATATAAACCAAAAGTGTCAGAAAGGGCTTTATCTTCAAGTGGTTAGAAGAGTGGGTGATGTGTGACATAAGCTTCTAAATGTTGTGCATAAAATGCCACGATAGTTCAAACCCCCCCCAAATGACCCCATTTTGGAAAGTAGACACCTCAAGCTATTTGCTGAGAGGCATGTCGAGTCCATGGAATATTTTATATTGTGACACAAGTTGCGGGAAAAATAAACTTTTTTTTTTTTTTTTTTTGCACAAAGTTGTCACTAAATGATATATTGCTCAAACATGCCATGGGAATATGTGAAATTACACCCCAAAATACATTCTGTTGCTTCTGAGTACGGGGATACCACATGTGTGAGGCTTTTTGGGAGCCTAGCCGCGTACGGGACCCCAAAAACCAAGCACCGCCTTCAGGCTTTCTAAGGGAGTAAATTTTTGATTTCACTCTTCACTGCCTATCACAGTTTCGGAGGCCATGGAATGCCCAGGTGGCACAAAACCCCCCCAAATGACCCTATTTTGGAAAGTAGACACCCCAAGCTATTTGCTGAGAGGTATAGTGAGTATTTTTTTTGCAGACCTCACTTTTTGTCACAAAGTTTTGAAAATTGAAAAAAGAAAAAAAAAAAGTCTTTCTTCATTTTCAAAAATAAATGAGAGCTGCAAAATACTCACCATGCCTCTCAGCAAATAGCATGGGGTGTCCACTTTCCAAAATTGGGGTTATTTTGGGGGGGTTTGTACTATCTTGGCATTTTATGGCCTTCGAAACTGTGATAGGTAGTGAGGAGTGAATCAAAAATTTACGCCCTTAGAAATCCTCAAGGCTGTGATTGGTTTTCGGGGCCCCGTATGCAGCTAGGCTCCCAAAAAGTCCCACAAATGTGGTATCCCCGTACTCAGGAGAAGCAGCAGAATGTATTTTGGGGTGTAATTCCGCATATGCCCTTGGCATGTTTGAGCAATATATCATTTAGTGACAACTTTGTGCAAAAAAAAAAAGTTTGTAATTTTCCCGCAACTTGTGTCAAAATATAAAATATTCTATGGACTCAACATGCCTCTCAGCAAATAGCTTGGGGTGTCTACTTTCCAAAATGGGGTCATTTGGGGGGGTTTCTGCCATCTTGGCATTTTATGGCCTTCAAAACTGTGATGGGTAGTGAGGAGTGAAATCAAAAATTTACGCCCTTAGGAATCCTGAAGGCGGTGCTTGGTTTTCGGGCCCCGTACGCGGCTAGGCTCCGAAAAAGTCCCACACATGTGGTATTCCCAAACTCAGGAGAAGCAGCTAAATGTATTTTGGGGTGCAATTCCGCATATGGCCATGGCCTGTGTGAGCAATATATCATTTAGTGACAACTTTTTGTACATTTTTTTTTTTTGTTATTATTCAATCACTTGGGACAAAAACAATTAATATTCAATGGGCTCAACATGCCTTTTCATGTTTCCTTGGGGTGTCTACTTTCCAAAATGGGGTCATTTTACTGCCCTGCCATTTTAGCACCTCAAGAAATTACATAGGCAGTCATAAACTAAAAGCTGTGTGAATTCCAGAAAATGTACCCTAGTTTGTAGACGCTATAAATTTTGCGCAAACCAATAAATATACGCTTATTGACATTTTTTTTTACCAAAGGCATGTGGCCGAATACATTTTGCCCTAAATGTATGACTAAAATTGAGTTTATTGGATTTTTTTTTATAACAAAAAGTAGAAAATATAATTTTTTTTCAAAATTTTCGGTCTTTTTCCGTTTATAGCGTAAAAAATAAAAACAGCAGGTGATCGAATACCATCAAAAGAAAGCTCTATTTGTAGGAAGAAAAGGACACAAATTTTGTTTGGGTACAGCATTGCATGACCGCGCAATTAGCAGTTAAAGCGACGTAGTGCCAAATTGTAAAAATTGCTCTGGTCAAGAAGGGGGTAAATCCTTCCGGGGCTGAAGTGGTTAATTAAAATTTAAAATGTTAGTAAACCCACAACAGTAAAATCAGTCTGTATTTGCAGTAAAGCATGCTTGTTATACTCACTGTGGAACCTAAGGTGTTCTTAGGTTCCTCCACATTGTATAAAAAGGCTGTTTGATCCTGTCTTCTCTCAACGTCCCCTTCTTCCACAGTCCCCAATCCATATCCTGATCCTCAGGAGCACTCTGTGCATGCTCAATTTGGTGTGTATTGCTAGAGGGTTTTTCATTTTGGGGAGGGTGCATGTGATCAGCACTGCCCAGAAAGTCAGCGGTCATGCAGCCTCAAGAGAGAGAGAACCAGTGCTCGGCTGGACACTGATAGACATCATAAGACTGCTATATACTGCTGCTGAGAAAAGGTATTTATCAGTTTATATTTACTAAAATTTATGCATTTCCATGTTCTGTGTACTGTGGGAGACCAGATATAGTGAATGCAGGGTCCTGAGTTTAGTAATACTTTAAGAATCATATAGAGCAGAAATGTCAGATTTTTTCTTGTATGCGAGATAGGATTGTGCAATACATAAAACTGCTATTGATGAAATGCCTAATACTACAAAACTACCAACTAGCACACTTGCAAAACTAGCAAGAGGATATGAAGGCTATAGCATCGCTTGAAAAATATATTATTATCTTATATCCAGTATTAATACAGAGAAGTCTGAGTTAAAATAACTTGCCTGCTCTTAGCAAAGAAAGATATATTATAATCTTGGAGGCCAAGTCACATGCAGATCACAAGTTACCAGAACTGCATGAGGCTACATCTCATTGCACAGCAGCTATCAGACACACTAAAAGATTTTAAAAATCATCCCACTGTTTCTTCACTTAGTGAACAACTGATTAAAGTTCCTATAGAGGTAGAGGCTACCAGAGTATAAGCTGTGTTTGCAAAAAGGAAGGCGGATTCTGCCCACAAGAAGGCAGACATGGAGGTAGAAAGTAAAGCACTGGAAAATAAATCTGACTTAGATAAAGTAGGTGCAATGTTAAGAGTGATGGGGCAAGCTATTACTGCAAGTGAGTTAGACAATGCTAGTCTTGAAAATACAGAAGATCCAATGCAATGCACTAAGGACTTTGTCTACAGCTAGAGCAGCAGATTCTCAGCCACCTGTGATTAGGGTTGCCACCTGTTCGGGATTCACCCAGACAGTCCGGGTTTTGAATCATGTGTTCGGGTTTCAGGCAGACTGAAACCCAAACACATCATTCTGATTAGGCTGTGACTCCCTAAGTAACCAAGATAGTCACACACAAATCTGTTGTCGCCCGGGAGCTGCATGCGGCTGTCTGGGGGCAGGTTCGGCATCACTGGGGGGGGGGCAGGGTTATGATGTCAGCAAGAGACATTTGGTCACGCCCACTGTACGCTGCAGCACAATATGCGCACTGCATTACTACTCTCCTTGGGCCACCCAAAGGTGTCCAAGGCTGCTAAAGTGTTCGGGTTTGGCTTGAAGAAAAGGTGGCAACCCTACCTGTGATGCTCCTGACAACATTGACATTACTTCAGAGAAACCACCTCTTGGGACTACTGTGACTACTTATGAAAGAATTGGTTTATCACAATCAAGCAGAACCTTCAGGCTATACCAGACTATCTGATCTACAAGTTACAGAAAGTCAAACAATCAACTCAGGTGTCATCAGTCAATCCAAACCACTGCCACATCATCAGGTTAGTGATCTCTCGCCTTTCTGCAACATTGCTCCCGAGTCTCACCCTGCCATAACTTACACTTTGATATGACCAGTTGACATACATGTACTTTATTTTCACAAGTAAAACTACAATGGATTAAAATGGTTCTGAAGGCTGAAGGTTTTTCACCTTAATGCATTATATGCATAAAGGTAAAAACAGTCAGTGTGCAACTGCTCCTTCAGCCCCTCTTATACTTACCTGGTCTTGATCCAGCGATGTGCATAAGAGCAGCCGCTCTCCCAGGTCGCTCAATCCTCACTTGCTGAGACACAACCAATTGCTCCCGCTGCTGTCAATCACAGCCACTGAGGAGGGAGCAGGGGGCAGAGCCGAGCCATGCTCTGTGTGTCTCAGACTCAGAGGTGGCTCGGGAGCGAGCATGCAGGACTGCTCCCAGAGCAAGCAGGAGGGAAGGACGTCATCCAAATATTCCACTATGGAGATGCCCTGAGAGCAAAGCTGAGCAAGAACAGGGGCTAGCACCCTGATGAAGACTGAAGGTGCAGTGGACAGACCAAAGAGAAGGGCAACAAACTGGTAATGTGTACCCACAGGTAAGCGCGGGTAGCATTGATGGGGGAATGCAAGGAGGCATTCTTTATGTCCACAGAAGCCTGAAGGTCTCCTTGACCTGGCAGATTCCATGTACCCAGAGGCAGGTAAAGTCTACACATCCCTGTTAAAATGTCAGGTTTATTTGATGTAAAAAAATGAGACAAATATAAATAATTTCAGAACTTTTTTCACCTTTAACGTGACCTATAAAACTGTACAACTCAGTTGAACAACAAACTGAAATCTTTTAGATGTAGGGAAGTAAAAATAAAAAACTAAACTAATATAATTGCATAAGCGTGCACACCTTTAAACTAATACTTTGTTAAAGCGCCTTTGGATTTTATTACAGCACTCATTCTTTTTGGGTATGAGTCTACCAGCATAGCACATCTTGCCCTGGCAATATTTGACCACTCTTCTTTGCAAAAACACTCCAAATCTGTCAGATTGTGAGGGCATCTCCTGTGCACAGCCCTCTTCAGATCACCCCACAGATTTTCAATCGGATTCAGGTCTGGGCTCTGGCTGGGCCATTCCAAAACTTTAATCTTCTTCTGGTGAACCCATTCCTTTGTTGATTTGGATGTATGCTTTGGGTCGTTGTCATGCTGAAATATGAAGTTCCTCTTCATGTTCAGCTTACTAGCAGAAGCCTGAAGATTTTGTGCCAATATTGACTGGTATTTGGAACTGTTCATAATTCCCTCTACCTTTATGCTGCTACTGCCATGCTTCACTGTGGGTATGGTCTTCTTTTGGTGATGTGCAGTGTTGTTTTTGTGCCAAACATATCTTTTGAAATTATGGCCAAAAAGTTCAACCTTGGTTTCATCAGACCACATTTTCCCACATGCTTTTGGGAGACTTCAGATGTGTTTTTTGCAAAATTTAGCTTGTCTTAGATGTTTTTCTTCATAAGAAAAGGCTTCCGTCTTGCCACTTTACCTCAAAGCCCAGACATATGAAGAATGATCTAGCTCCGCTGCAGCTCCGGAAGAAAACCTGCAAGCTGGAGCCAATGCAGCAGCATGGGGACGGCTTGTTGTGGATGTAGCCGTTCTGCTGCTTCGCTGTGCTGTGCCGACCCGCTGTTCCGTCAGGGGAGCTTAGCTCTCTGTGGAAGGATCAGAGGACTGGAGAGAGGGGAAAGCCACCGGTGTGTCTGCAGTGTCCTCTGCTGCAGTCCTTTTGAAATCTATGTGTGTGTGTGTGTGTGTGTGTGTGTGTGTGTGTGTGTATGTGTATGGTCTGATGCTGAGCAGGGGGTGAGACTTCATAGCTGGGATGCCGACCGCGAAGGGGAGAAATCTCAACGCTGAAACCAAGTGAGTCCAGCATTTGTAACACAGCTATTAGAAGAGACTATGCTTTGTATCTAGTGACACCCGGTGGACATTTATCAGTTTATACCTTGTATCTGAGATATCCAGTTCTTTGCAGCTTCCTCTTCCCTCCTATTATCCCTGGAGTGAGCACCTTTGGACTTTTTGTGGCACTACTTTTCTGGCTTCATTTTCCTGTCTCCCCTTTCTCTCCTTTTCTCCCTGGAGTAAGCATCACCCTGCCCTAAGGTGGGCAGTTGGTGCTGGGCTATTACAAAATAGTTATGATGAGGAAGAAAGGGGAATACCCAGCTCAACAGGACAATGCCAGTTCCAGTACCCACTCACAATAAAGTGGTATTTCTTGAAAAATGGTTTCAGGAGCTATTTGAAAAGGACACTTTTTCACCCTTTTTTTACAATGGAGAGAGCTCATAGGATGCCCTCTAGACCTCCTTCACCAGGGGGTCGCCCAAGATCCCTCCTGGTAAAAATGCTCTTCTATAAGGACAGAATAACCATATTACAGAAGGCCAGGGAAATGGGTAACATTTTCTCTGAAGGGACAAGGGTATCCATTCACCCAGATTTTTCACTGGAACTGCAAAAATGGACAGCTAAGTTTCTGGAAATTAAACGTAAACTACAACTGAAAGTATCCTATGCCCTGTTACATCCAGTGAAACTGCAGGTGACTGCCTTGGGGGAGACTCCGTTTTTTGATTCCCCAGAGGGGGTGGCGGAGTGGTTGGCATCCCTTAAGAGAAAATTATAGAGGAACCGGAAAATAACGTTTCAAAGCTAGAAGTATAAAACCTCCATGGGCGATTTAAGGGCACAGCTGATCACTTATTTGGCACATTACTTCCCCCAACCTAAGTGCAACCCCCCCACCCCAACTCCGTAAAGTGTATGCGGCCCCCTTTTTCAAAGGGATTTGAGAGAATTTTTTTCTTTTTTTTATTATTCCTTTTTTTTTATTATTTGTATGAGCTTTTTCTGGGAGGGGGGAAGGGGAGGGGGGTTATACACAAAGAAAATAATATTTGTCATTTTGAGTATATGGGAAGGTCACTTTGGAAGCCCCCAGAGAGGACCCAAAGGGGTGGTGAGTGGAGTGGGAATGAGGTATGGAAGGTGTGAAAGGTATGAAAGGTGTATGGGGGGACGCATGAAGAACAAATGCACTTTAAATAGGAAACTAGCGTGTCACAAGATTATCACAGAAGAAATATGATGAGAAAAATGGGTATTAGTTACTATAGAAAGATTACACAAAGTATATGGAAATCACACAATTAGGATTGGGTATTCTGAATTATATGCACTTGCTGAACACTAAATGGTTAAATGGTTAATCTTATGCAGGCAAAAAAGTTAATTATATGCTCTTTGAATGTCCGTGGGTTGGGAGACCCCGCAAAATAGAACTGCAGTTCTTTCTGTAGCCAAAATGTATGGGGTGGGAATACTCTGCCTTCAGGAGACGCATCTTACCAATGTCTCTATCCCACAGCTGGGCTGGGGGGATTTTCGAACCCATTATCATTCAGTCCACACCTCCTATTCTGAGGGGGTGAGTATTCTGATTAGATCTGGGGTGATTTTCACCTGTAGGCACATCAAGACTGATGTACAATAGAGAATAGAACCTATTTGCTGGCCAATTTATATATCCCTCCTCCTTTTAATACTTTAGTTGTGTACAAATTGGTGGAGTTTGTTCTGGACAAACCGGGAGTGCCGGTTATTGTTATGGGAGGCTTTAACATGGTCATGGACTGGAAGGTGGGTAGGTTCCCTCAGGGAAAGCAGACGGGTGTTAAAGGTTGATGACCGACTGTACCTGTTTTTGGAAGAGGCCGAATTAATGGATATATGGAGAGTTCGAAATCCGGAAGCCCGGCAGTACTCAGGTTTTTCCAGGACCCTCTCCACTCTTTCCAGAATTGATCTGGTATTGGGGAACGAGGAAGAACTACAGGTGATAAAAAACATAAGTTACATGCCAAGAGGTCTCTCGGATCATTCCCTGATGAATGTCAATAGAGGTAAGGGAGAATTATCACCCTGGGGAGTGGAAAATAAACCCGTTCTGGATAGAATTAATGGGCAACCCAGATGAGGCGTTAATAACATTAAGAGAGTTCATAGATTTGAATAGAGGAACTGCCCCTGTGGGGGTAATATGGGACACTTTGAAGGCCTTCCTTCGTGGTATAATGATACAGCAAGTGTCAAAAATAAAAAAATGGACCAAGGACTGGGAAAGGGTAGCTGGTACTCTCAGGGCCTGGTCAGAGGAACAACAGACTTATAGGACACTAATGGTCAGGAAAGCAGAGAATAAACAACTTTTTCAGAGGCAGAATATCTTTGGAGAAGGGGAAAGGGTGGGGCGAATGCTGGCCCACCTAGTTAAGGCAAACTCGCCACCATCTATGGTCCCCGCGATTAGTATAGGGATGGGTAGGGTTTCTTTACATACTCCGGAATTCGTTGATAAGTTTAAAGAATATTATGAGTATCTGTATAGCTCCTGGCAGGAGGAGATGGGGGAAGAAATGGACGTTTTCTTTAGGGGTCTGACAATCCCAGCCCTTTCTGAAACTGAAAGGGAGGAGTTGGATTCACCTATAACACTAGAGGAACTACAGCGGGCCACAAGGGAGATGGCAGGTCAGAAATATCCAGGACCCAATGACCTTCCGGTGGAAACCTACAGACAATAACGGAAGCTGTTATTACCCAAGCTGCTGTGGGTCTTAAACTGGGCCATGACGGAGGGGGCGCTTCCTACATCTATGATGGAATCTACCATAGTTGTGATACATATGGAGGGCAAGGACCCACTTAATACATCCTCATATAGACCCATTTCCTTATTGAACACAGATATAAAAATCGTGGTGAAGGTCTTGGCAGCTGAGTTAAACAGGGTTATTTAGAAGCTTGTCCACCTCGACCAGTCATGATTTATTCCTGGAAGATCTACTAGCATAAATATAAGAAGCATGTATCTGAATTTACAGATCCAGGCTGGGGGGGATGGATTGGGGGCTATTCTGTCTTTGGGTGCCGCCAAGGCCTTCGACAGCCTTGAATGATGATATTTGTGGAGGGTCCTAGCTAAGTTTCAATTTGGCCCAGGCTTTATTAATTGGATAAAATTGCTGTATAAAGTGCCCAGAAGCTAAAATGAGAGTGGATAGTGAATACTCAGATAAATTTTGATTGTTGGGGGGGACGAGACAGGGGTGCCCTATGTCCCCCCTGCCCTTCGCCCTCGCGATTGAACCTCTGGCAGTGGCTCTCAGGTCCTCCCCAGAGATGAGAGGATTTAGCAGGGGAGTAGTGGAAGAAAAAGTGGCACTATATGCGGATGACCTTTTATTGTTTCTAGGGGATACGCAGACCTCCCTGTTGAGGGCAATGGAAATAATTACATATTTTGGTCAATTCTCCGGGCTTACCATAAACTGGGAAAAATCTGCATTGTTACCAGTAGACTGCCTGGAAGGTCCCTTGCCTGAGGAGGTTGCTCAGATTCAAATAGTAGACAAAATGAAATATTTGGGAATTAATATCACAAGAGATCCCAAACAGTATATCACAAATAATATTGGTCCACTCTTGGAAAAATTTAGGGGAAAAATTTAAATATGGAAACGCCTCCCATTATCAGTAGCAGGACGATGTAACTTGATCAAAATGCTATGGATGCCACAGCTATTGTATGCATTACATTATTCTCCAGTGTGGATATATAAAGTGGTTCCAAAAGTTAGATGTTGTTATCTTTAGAGAATTAATTTGGAAAGGTGGCCTAGGCAAGAATCCCCTCATTTAGAATGACAGGAAGCAGGGGTTGCACTTCCACACCCTCAGAGTTACTTCCTCGCGGCACAACTACAACGTATGGGAGGGTGTGGGTTGGAAGAGGGACATGTAGGGAGGGAAATGTTGCTACAAAATACTCTGCATTGATCAATGGTGGAAGACATTGAGGTGGGCTCTTTTCCC
Organism: Aquarana catesbeiana; assembly: GCF_042186555.1. NCBI lineage: Eukaryota > Metazoa > Chordata > Amphibia > Anura > Ranidae > Aquarana > Aquarana catesbeiana. The sequence goes on along the minus strand of NC_133328.1, from coordinate 364,251,863 downwards.
TCTAGGCTCTCCACATTAAGTTTAATGATAAGTGTATGGGATACAGTGAAGAAGTTGCTGGAATACAGGGGATTTACAGAGTATACTCCCTTATGGGAAAATAGAATTTTTTTTTAAATAGAGTTTATTATACCCCCTAAAGGCTCTTTCTGTTTGGCCACAGATTAGACGCAAGCTGTCCAATGTGCAGGGAAATGGAAGGTGATATAATTCACATGTTTTTGAGGTGTCTGAAGTTATTTCGGTATTGGAGGGGGGTAGTTGGAGTTATAAGCCAGGTATGTGGAGGACCCCCAAATCTGGATGTTAGGCTATGAATGTTGGGGCTTGTAGAGGGGGAGGGAAACCCTGTATGTACCCAGATGGCAATCCTGAGGTGCCTATTTCAGGCAAGGAAACTGATAGCACAAAGGTGGCAATCGGTCTTACCTCCATCTTGCACAGAGTGGGAGCAAGACATGATCGAGACAATTTGGAAGGAAAAATCTGTATATGTCAGACAAGGTTGTATAAAGAAATATGAAGAGATCTGGAAACTCTGGTGGGAGGCAAAGGGGTACCCCACCTAGAATGAGATGGAAGATATTACCAGCCAGGAACCATCTGTACAGAGGGAGAAAGATAAGAAAGGCTGGAAGAGAGGATAGAGCTAAATTTTATGTATGGTAAAGGAAAAGGGACTAAGAATTAGCGCAATAAAGACAGAGGTGACATATTGCAATGACAGGAAAGGGTGTCTGAGGGTGAAAGATGTGGTTGGCTGAGAGCGGGCACTGGGATTGTGAGGATGGGGATGGAAAGGAAGGGGATTGAATGGTTTGAGAGGGGATGAAGGGAGGGTAGGTATGGAGGAATTGAATGGAATGTAAAAAGGGGGTGGATAGACACAACATTGAATTAACAATTGAGAAATGTATTGTGAATATGACACATAATTATTACTCTGTATTTTTATATTTTTTTAAATATAAGGAGGCGATGGGAGGGGGAGGGGATAGTGATTCTATGTATGTTATTATGTTTGATGGAAAAAACTAAATTTTCAATAAAGATTATAAAGTTTAAAAAAAAATGATGACTGTCTTCACTGTGTACCACAGTATATCGAATGCCTTGGAAACTCTTTTGTACCCTTCTCCTGACTGATACCTTTTAACAATAAGATCCCCAATGCTTTGGAAGCTCTCGGCGGACCATGGCTTTTGCTGTAGGATGCGACTAAGAAAATGTCATGAAAGACCTACTAGAACAGCTGAACTTTATTTGGGGTTAATCAAAGGCTCTTTAAATGACAGGTGTGTACTGACTCCTATTTAACATGAGTTTGGGTGTGGTTGCTTAATTCTGAACAAAATTATCACCTAAGTGTGTCGTGCTCAAAGCCACCTAAAATGACAAAAATAAGTATATAAAACACAATAACCATATATAGGTAAATATATTAACAGCAATACATCAAACTGTTGTGGTGTAGCAAAGTGTGCAATACCGCTACCCGTGATATAATAAAAAAAATATATCCAGTAATCCTATTAGCAAAAGGGGGAAATGGGAATACCACCCAAATATTCCCCTGCTAGCACCAAAAATTAACCTTGATTGACAGAAATGGTAAGTCCACGTGATAAGTGTCCACCTTAGCAATATAAACAATCAATGATGATAAATAAAAAAAGCAGTAAAGTGAAAAATATACTATATAAGTGGCAATTAAAAAATAAATAAAACGTAAAAAATGAAAATAAAAGTGAAGCTCCAAACTGGCAAAATGTTCATACAAAAATGTGACTCTTGTGCTTCATCAAAATCCGGTGACTTCTGTGATCCCCCTCAAGGGTCCCCACTCACCAGCTCCTGGTACCCTTACAGGGGTGATGGGCATATGACAATAAGGGTGGATGGCCTCCTGTATCCAGTCAGAACATCCACATGGATCCTCTATTCAGCACAGCCTCCAGCATCATATCCAGGAGATGGTGCACCGGCTTCTTGTGGTCATATCCTCATAGGAAAAGACAGGGCTCCCATAGTGTAGTTTTTTAAAAAGGCTTTATTTTAAACTAATTAAAAACAAGTAATACCCACCAAAGGGACAGCCAAAAAACACACACTACAGCATATGGTAGATAGTGGTGTCCAGGGAGCAGTAAACGTGAGCGGCTCTTCGACATGCACCTCAGCTGCGTTCCAAGCTCCCTGTCACTACCGGGTATGACGTAAGTGCGTGGCTCTGCCTTAGGCGTTTCGTCATCGACGTTGTCAAAACACCAATCAAGAAGTGGAAAATGAGGGGTTCTGTTAAAACCAAACCAACTAAAATTTCAGCCACAACTGCCAGGAAAATTGTTTGGGATGCAAAGAAAAACCCCACAAATAACATCAGGTAAAATACAGGACTTTCTGAAAACATGTGGTGTGGCTGTTTCAAGATGCACAATAAGGAGGCACTTGAAGAAAGATGAGCTACATAGTCGAGTCTCCAGAAAAAAGCCATTACTACGCAAACAAAATATCCTGCTTACAATATGCCAAACAGCACAGAGACAAGCCTCAAACCTTCTGGCACAAAGTAATTTGGAGTAATGAGACCAAAATTAAGCTTTTTGGCGATAACCATAAACGCTACCTTTGAAGAGGAGTCAACAAAGCCTATGATGAAAGGTACACCATTCCTACTGTTAAACACAGAGGTGGATCGCTGATGTTTTGGGGATGTGTGAGCTACAAAGGCACAGGAAATTTGGTCAAAATTGATGGCAAGATGAATGCAGTATGTTATCAAAAAATACTGGAGGAACATTTGCATTCATCAGGCAGGAAGCTGCGGGTGGGACGTACTTGGACATTCCAACATGACAATGATTCAAAACACAAGACCAAGTGGACCTGTCATTGGCTACAGCAGAATAAAATGAAGGTTCTGGAGTGGCCATCTCAGTCTCCTGACCTCAATATCATCGACCCACTCTGGGGAGATCTCAAACATGCAGTTCATGCAAGACAGCCAAAGAATTTACAGGAACTGGAGGCTTTTTGACAAGAGGAATGGGCAGCTTTACCATCTGAGAAGCTAATGAGCCTCATCCAAAAATACCACAGAAGACTTCAAGCTGTCATTGATGTTAAAGGGGACAATACACGGTATTAAGAACTGGGGTATGTACACTTTTGATCAGGGTCATTTGAGTAGTTTCTGTTGCCCTTATGATTTAAAAAGTGTAAATATAGTTGATTGGTGATAAATGGCTTCAGCCAAACACTAACCATGAGTGAAAGAAAAGTTTTTATGTTATTCATATTCTCTGAAAAATGGCCAAGAAATCATAAATTCTGCCAGGGTATGTAAACCTATGAGCACAACTGTATATATCAATTGCATAAAATAAAACACTGTTTCATAAATATACTCAGTGCAAATAAATGTGAAACACCCTGATGAAGTCACGTGACATAATGCGTAGGGCATGGTTGGAGTGAATAGCGGACCGCAAGTGACTTGAGAGGTGATCTTACGCCGTTGTTTTTACATTTATTCACTTTAAACTTACATTGATGTAAGCACCTATTTGTCTTTTAATAAATTGCACATTTTTAAATGATTTTACGCTATGGGAGGCATTCTATCTATTTCATTCCCGCATGTGGTTTGGAGCTATTAGCGATACTTCAAGAGTCTGGAGTCTGTATTTCATAGAGAAGGGATAAGAAAAGAAATACACCAAGGAGGGACCACCAGCCCATATATGTGTCCATAAAACTTTCTATACACATTGAGGCGAGAGTTCTGAGAGCACTGAGCTGTTTGGCAAAAGCACTGTTATTGGTGGAAGTACAATTAAGGACTGTATTCAGTTTATTTGTTGACTGACACTTGGACATTCCTGTTTCAATATTTGTTTTCGTTCACAATTATTTGTGATATTGATTTATTTTGATACACTGTCTTGAATTATGATGTTATACACAGAGAGACAGAGGAATTGCGCAAGATCACTTTATTTATGCATTGCTTTTTATGTGTACTGTGAACACATTTGTTTTTGCAGCATTTCCATTATTTTAATTGTTTAGTCATGTTATATGTTTTGGAATTATCACTATTACCTGGTAGTGCAGGGGATCATTAACACATTTACAATGTGTAATGTGAAAAAAAATTGCAACAAAATGGTATAATCGCAAAAACACAAAATTGTAGCATAAATTGCATAAACATCCTTAAAAGTGCAACATGTAGAAGCAGTTCAGAAGTGAGTCCATATAAATAATAATCCGTAATCAAAAAGTGCTGGTGGTTCAGTGATCCCATCCATCTCTCAACTAATGCGCTCACCTCTGAGCGTGACCTCTCTTACTAGGTCAAATTTCACCTTCCCTTATTCACTTATATGCTGGGGTGTGCACGGTGAGCTCCTCTGATGTCCTCCTCCTCCTTGTTTGTTCCACTGTATATCCAGATACTCTTTTTTTTTAGTGGAGTGTGTGGCCCTTTAAAACTGCAGTTTTTCCTCCCTAAAAAGATTCATGCAAAAAAGGGGGTCCTCATGGTTTAATAATTTCAAAATAGGTATTTATTAAAATATAGTAACTTACGTTTAAAACAAATAGCTCCTGTGGTTAGCTGGATACAAAGGTTCCCACTTTACTTCCTGTGTGCAGCAGTGTTATCTGACTCTACCCCACGTATGTCATCATGGTCACGTGACTAAAACAAACAGCTCCTGTGGTCAGCTGGATACAAAGGTTCCCACTTTACTTCCTGTGTGCAGCAGTGTTATCTGACTCTACCCCACGTATGTCATCACGGTCACGTGACTTCATCAGGGTAACCCTGATGAAGTCACGTGACCCGTGATGATACGCATTGGGATTGGCTGAAAGGCACACCGGTGTTGCATTCCATTCATAGCTGTAAAATATTGTAATTATGAATATAGTTCAACTAGCCCTGTATCTACATAACAGAGCCACCAAGAAGGCTAGGCTAAGCAGACAAGACGGTGCCCAGGCTTTTGTGTACAAACAATGGGTTCCAAACCCCATTGTGGTACACAAACTCACGTCAAAGGACCCCATGCTTGGATATGCATTGGAGGGAGCCCAACCCATAATCAAAACCTAATTTCCTGGGGAAATTCAATTAAATCCCCTGGCCAGAATAGTCACAAGGATTTGCATGAAAGGGGGCCGACTTATGGAGTAAGCCCTCCAATCATGATCCAAGCTAGGCCAACCAATGAGACATCAGCCTGGTTTGATATACACAGACTAACGGGGAGGTAAAGCTCTCTTTCTGATAGACCAGCAGAATGGACCTTTGGTAAGGATGGGTAATTATGGGGAAAGGTATGCCCTTTTACTTGTAACTAAATACGTTTGTATATTACAAAGGAATATACTCTGTATTCCTTAATGTATATATTTAATTTCAACCTAATATTTTCTTCCTTGGTGTAAGGCTATAGATAGATGATTGTGTATTAGCTAGACTTTCAACTGCTTCCTAATAAATGTTATTATATTAGAACTTTCACTCTTGGTCAAAGAACTCTCATTTAACCCACATCATATCTATGAGATATAAAAAATCTTAAATATAGATTTTTCAGGGTAACACCTGAAGTGATGTGGGAGACGAGCTTGGCACTCGTGGATGTTATATTGTGTCTCATCTTGTTTGACCTCCTTAGCGGTAATCCGGAGTGTGGCTCGGGGTGGATTTTCAGTACCAAAAGCAGTAACCCTGAGCCACAGTCGGGATCGCATCGCAGGATCCAGGCAAAGTTACTTACCTTGTCCCCAGGATCCTGCGATGTCTCCCCGCTGTGTGTGTGAGCTGTCCTCCGCCAGATCTATCACAGTGCCGAGCTCCATTCCCTGCGAGTGTTGCGACTCACGGGGACGGAGCACGGTGCCAAATTCAAAAAGTTAAAAACACATTAAACATACAGTACACTGTAATCTTACAGATTACATTACTGTATCATATTATTTCACCTCCCTTATGTCCCTAGTGGTTTGTCCAGTGCCCTGCATGCAGTTTTATATTATATATACTGTTCTTTCTGCCTGGAAACGGGAGATTGTCCATAGCAACCAAAAACCATCCCTACATCAAAAGCAGTTTTAGACCAGCTAGAAAACAGCGATAATAAATTAGAATCACTTGCAGAATTGAGCGATAATGATTTGTGGGGAAATTCGTCATCAAACACTGAAAGTAATGACCGTGACTGCAACTGAAATTTCAGTGTTTTTGATTTGATTACATTATTAAATAATTTTTATTATTATTATATTATTTGTTATAATTATTTATAGTTATTTATTATATTATAATTTATGATTTTGTGTTTCAAATTTTATCATACCCGGGCTGTCTACTAGACTCTTGTTTGGACAGATTTAAGTGTGTTATTCCTAAGAATTACATGCCTACAATGTAAAACGCCAAATTTCCATGCAAAACATTGTACCGTTCTGAGCATCAAAATCTGACATAATCATACTGCCAGGGAGGTTAATGTGAGTGTTACCTTGTGTTGGTTTTAATAATTTTTTTACTAAATAGTACACTGTTTGGCCATTCCCCTTCTTCCCTTTGCATCCCTCTCGGGGCGAGTTTGGAAGTTCAGTACAGAGGAGCCACCATCCACCACCTAATACCGATTCTTGGATTAATGGGAGGAGGACTCCCAAAGGTTTTAGAAGCCACCAGCTATCTATGCAAGGACCTATAGATGATATCTGAACTATTGGTTGTTTTCCCATGCTGTTACCTCACAGCAGTAAGGTGAAAGGCCATTTCACATAGAGGTGTCACTGCATGGTATGAATAGACACTGATCACTGAGGCTCCATTCACACCTCAGTGTTTTGTAGCTTGAATCCTGAAGCTCCAAAACGCTGGAGGAGAAAAAAAAAAATCAATTATTCTCTATGGAGATGGTTCACATCTCCACTCCATGTCGCCTGAAGCCAAACTCCTGAACCTCTAAAAAGTTCTGGAGCTTTTTTGGAGCTCAGTTCAGGCTGATTTGCTTTTTACATTGGTGACGTTTTGACCTGTACAAAATTGTGGTAAAATCGTGTGACTTTCTGCCTGAAAATGAAACGCTCAGGTGTGAATGCAGCCTTACTGCATAGTTTGCACAGTTAAGATTGGAGCACCACCTTTCACTCCCGATCTCAGGATTATTCTAGAGACTTTACAATAGTTTCACTACATGCATTAACATGTTGATGTTTATTTCATGAGCACTGATTGATTTATCACTGCTTGTTTTGTTGCACAAGATTTATATTTGTATTGGATACCTTTTTTTCACAGTTTCACCTTGGAAAGTTTTTTTGTATTTGATAGTTGCAGAGTTTTAGTATTACCTTTCATTTACAGCCTTACTTGTGTTACAAGTTGAATTATAGTTTTACAACAGCGCAGCACCCTTCACATGCACATATTACTTTGGTCACAGATTCACCTATCAGTGTTTGCAGCAGTTGTTTTGTTTTATATAGTTCCTTTTACCTTCAGTGATAGTGCGGGAGTATTCCTTTATTATCAAACTTAGAGGTGCGCGCCGTAGTTCAGAGGTGGTGGGGATTACTGACTACGGATTATTATTTATATGGACTCACTTATGAACTGCTTATACTAGTTGCACTTTTAAGTATTTTTCAGTTTACGCGATTTATTCTGCAATATTGTGTTCTTGCGATTATGCCATTTTCTTGCAATTTTTCTCACTTTGTGTTTCACATTTATTTGCACTGTTATTAGGGTATATTTAGGAACCAGTGTTTGATTTTATGCAATTGAGAATGTGTGTGTGTGTGTGTGTGTGTGTGTGTGTGTATATATATATATATATATATATATATATATATATATATATATATATATATATATATAAAATGTGTGTGTATATATATATATATATACACAGTGGGGACAGAAAGTATTCAGACCCCCTTAAATTTTTCACTCTTTGTTATATTGCAGCCATTTGCTAAAATCATTTAAGTTCATTTTTTTTCCTCATTAATGTACACACAGCACACCATATTGACAGAAAAACACAGAATTGTTGACATTTTTCAGATTTATTAAAAAAGAAAAACTGAAATATCACATGGTCCTAAATATTCAGACCCTTTGCTGTGACACTCATATATTTAACTCAGGTGCTGTCCATTTCTTCTGATCATCCTTGAGATGGTTCTACGCCTTCATTTGAGTCCAGCTGTGTTTAATTATACTGTTTGGACTTGCTTAGGAAAGCCACACACCTGTCTATATAAGACCTTACAGCTCACAGTGCATGTCAGAGCAAATGAGAATCATGAGGTCAAAGGAACTGCCTGAAGAGCTCAGAGTCAGAATTGTGGCAAGGTACAGATCTGGCTGGGGTTACAAAAAAATTTCTGCTGCACTTAAGGTTCCTAAGAGCACAGTGGTCTCCATAATCCTTAAATGGAAGACGTTTGGGACGACCAGAACCCTTCCTAGAGCTGGCCGTCCGGCCAAACTGAGCTATCGGGGGAGAAGAGCCTTGGTGAGAGAGGTAAAGAAGAACCTAAAGGGGGCGTGGCCAAGCAGGGAATGGAGTAGGACGTGCAGAATCTAGCTCCGCCGAGTATCCTGACGAATCTTCCTCACATCACCACAATCCTGCCTCACCGAGACCCGGGTCCTAGGGCATTGTGTTCTCCTACTTACCTGCTATCCGCGGAGGTAGATATTTCCAGGCCCACGATGTCCAGATGTGGACCTGCCTCACAAACGGTGCCGGACACCCCCGGCCATGATGGCAGCCTGCCACCCCGCACAGCAAAGGAGGTAACGCCAACGCCTCTTTGGCATTAATATGGTCCCCAAAGAATCCTCATCACTCCTGATGCCTGATCCTGAAGAAACACTGATGGAGGAGGCCATGGGATCGCTGGATGGGATCCCTCCCCAGCTTGCAGGCATCGCGGCCTCCATAACTGTGAGTACTCTCCCACATACATCTAATATGGCGCCCATATCTCAGCAGAATAACACTGACCCTGAGCCCACGCTGAGAGATATTCTTGCTGCGGTCACATCATGCAGGTCTTCCATAGCAGCACTAACGGGGGAAGTGAAAGGCATGAAAGGAGAGATCTCTCTCATACGGCATGACATGCAGAAGCTGCGTGAACGCACTTCTGCTTTAGAGGGCCGTCTAAGTACCTTGGAGGATGAATGGCAGCCCCTTCAGAGAGACATCAGGCATGTAACTTCAGTGGCGTCTGCTAACGCAGCCCGCTTAGAGGATATCGAGAACCGCCTGCGCAGAAATAACATGCGGGTGGTGGGTATCCCTGAAAGGGCAGAGGGCAAGAACCCAGTGGCTTTTATTGAAACCTGGCTAAAGCACACATTCGACAGTAATTCATTTTCCCCTATGTTTGCGTATAAAAGGGCCCATCGAGTCCCCTCGCGGCCACCGCCACAGGGAGCCCCACCACATCCCTTCCTATTTCGTCTGCTGAACTACAAGGACCGGGATGCCATCCTGAGTAATGCTAGAATGGCCGGAATCCTAAAGGTGGACAACGCCAAGGTGTCATTATTTCCGGATTTTTCTGCGGAGGTGCAGCGCCAAAGATCCAAAATGATATCAAGAAAAGGCTGAGGGCCCTTAATGTTCAATATTTTATGTTGTATCCTGCAAAGCTGAAAGTGATTGCCAATGCCACTTCGCATTTCTTTGAAAATCCTTCTGCGGCTATGCACTGGCTGGATAGAGAAGAGCGAGCCCTAGCACAACGTCCTGCATAGGCGAAATATTATTCCTCTTTTGTTGCACTTGGTTCAAGTGGTGCTCTGTTGAGATATAATCTCTTTTCCTCATGGCGGAGAGGGTTTTCCATACTATTTGTTTACCCCCTCTGCACGCCTGTACCCTGGCATCAGTGGGATACTGATGTCGCTTCTACTGGTGCAAAGTTTGAACAAGCTTCATGCCCCTCGGGCTACACAAGAGCCCCCGAAACAGAGTCCTGAGAGGACTGAACCCCCTGAGAGCTTGGGGATTACTTGGTTATGTGCGGTCCTGTTGGTCAGACACTTTGTTTACTTTAAGGATACACATTTCCTTTTTCCCTCTCCAAGTATAACCCTCTTCTTCCTACAGGTGGGACATTTATGTGAAGGTTTACTGATATTATTGCCTGTACCCTCCAAGAGAGGGTGTAAAGTGCAGGGTCTGGTATTTGTGGCAACATGGGCAGGCTGAGATGCATACTATATACGAAAGGTATTAGTGTATAACATGAGTAGCTGACTGGTGATACCCTGTGTGATGGTGGGCCCCTTGGCCCTTAGCTTTACATCTCAAACTGACTGGAAATGGCGAATCAAGGTGCTAAAGGGCTAATGCTCCTCTCATCGAATATAAGGGGACTAGGGGACAAAACCAAGCAGAGTGCAATGTTTAAATATTTCTCTAGGCTGCAGTCACACTTGATCTGTCTTCAGGAGCCGCATCTGCGGCCTGATTCGGTCCGTCTGTTGCGATCGCGCAAATATCCTACACAGTTCCGCTCAGTACACACCTCCTATTCCAGGGGGGTTAGTGTGCTGGTTTCTGGGGGATCTCTTTTGAGAGCTTGCAACAGAGGATTGACGGGGATGGCAGATTTGTGTTCTTATTATGTAAGCTTAATGAATTTATGTGTATTGTGGCGACCATGTATGTTCCTCATACTCCTCGGACCCTCTCAAGAAGTTGGCCCAGTTCATGGCCCTATACCCCAATGTACCTGTCCTCGCCCTGGGGGACTTCAATAATGTCCTAGACACACAACTGGACAGATTATCCTTAAACCCTCGACTGACTGGTCACTCCATTAGTAGAACCATATTTGCATCCTTGTTGGCTGAACTGGGTCTGAGAGATGTGTGGAGGGAGAGACATCCAACGGTCAAATGTTATTCATGTCACTCAACCTCACATGGTGGCCTTTCGTGCATAGACCTGGGCTTGGGTAATGTCTCCCTTATGCAGAGGGTGCTAGATGCAGCTTATGAACCCCAATTGCTTTTTGACCATTCTCCCTTTTGGGTACGGATAGATATCATGGCTTGGGAGGTTCGTCCCCTCTGGAAGATTAACCCATTCTGGCTGACACTGATGCCAAGTTTCAACAGGGGCTCTGCGAGGGCGGCTGTTGTCTGGGATTCTCTCAAGGTGTTCCTGAGGAGATGTCTAATTCGAGAGATCACTGGTGTGAAGAGGTCAGGAGAGTGGAAATCCAGAGTCAGGGACGACCTACAAACTAGAGAGCAGAAAGTGGTCACGGACCCCTCCCAAAAGAATAGAGAGGCATGGATTGAGGCCCAATCATTATACAATTCAGTAGTGTTGTCGGCAGCCGAGAAGAGGAGATTTTTCTTACAAGAGTATTATGAGGAGGGAGAGAATACGGGCCACCTTCTTGCATTGTTAGCCAGGGAACAAAGAGACACGGCTTCCATTCTGGCCATTAAATCGGGGACAGGGGAGACTCACACCCTTGGGGCGGATATACTGCAGGTATTTCACCAATTTTACACATATTTATACCCCTCTAGGGCTGCGGCCAGCTCCTCTGAGCTGGAGTCATTCCTACGGGACTGTACCTTCCCTCAAGTCTCAGTGGCTGATGGGACCATTCTGAGTGCTCCGATCACCATGCAGGACTTGACAGAAGCCCTTCAAGGGGCTAAGAAACATAAATCTCTGGGATCGGACGGCTTACCCGCTGAGGTTTATTTGCACTATAGTGGCGTCCTCCTTCCACAGCTGCTGCAGGCTTTTTCTGCAGCGGAGGAGGGGTGTCTACCGGATAATATGCAAGAGGCCAACATAGTTGTGATATCCAAACCGGGGAAGGACAAGCTCCTACCGGATTCATACAGACCCATATCCCTCTTGAATTTGGATGTCAAACTCCTGGCGCGGGTACTGGCAAACAGACTGTCCAAAGTGATTGGGGGATTTGTGCACAAAGACCAATCCGGGTTTATACCTACTAGGTCTACAGCCAATAATATAGGACGCCTCTTCATGAACCTACAAACCCCAGTGGACAATCCTGGAGGGAGGGCCATTCTGTCAATGGATGCTGCTAAGGCTTTTGACAGTGTGGAGTGGCCCTACCTCTGGGAGATCCTAGCTAGTTTTGGCCTGGGTGAAGATCCTCTCATAGAGGCACTCAGCAGGGGTGCCCGCTGACGCCCCTGTTGTTTGCCCTTGCGGTGGAACCTTTGGCTATACTAATCTGTGGATCCTCTGAGATAGTGGGATTCTGTAGAGGCTTCTCGGAGGAAAGGACTTCTCTTTACGCCGATGATGCCCTACTTTATCTGGGAGATACGAGTACCTCTCTGCGGACGCTGATGGCGCTTGTAACCAGATTTGGCGAATTCTCTGGCTTCTCAATAAATTGGACCAAATCCATCCTAATGCCCATAGATCCCAAGATAAAACCCATGCCCTAGGAGGCAGGACAAATTACTATTGCCGAATCATTTAGATATCTGGGGGTCATGGTTACTCCAGACACTTCCAAATACCTTGAACTAAATTTGAGCCCCTTATTGGATAAACAAAGAGAAAAGTCCCTTAGCTGGTGCAAGCTCCCCCTATCAGTCATCGGGAGAGTAAACTTAATAAAAATGATATGGGCCCCACAACTGCTATATGTCTTTCAGAATTCCCCCATGTGGATCTCTAATAAATGGTTCAAGAGAATAGATACACAGATGCGAGACCTCATTTGGAAATGGAAAGGAGCCAGAATTAGTTTAACTACCCTACAATATAGTAAAGATAGAGGTCTAGTGGTACCGCATCCCAAACTATATTTTTTGGCCTCTCAAATGCAGCAGCTCACGGAGTGGGAGAGTGATGAAGTCTTGGATGATCCCACAGTCCATCTAGTAGTCCGAACCAACCCGGACTTGAAAGCCAGCTCCCATCTGGAAATGGATCTCCCTGGTTTGTCCCCGAACTCACCGACGGCGGGTCTTCTTAGAAAAGTGTGGGGGCACTGAAGGTTGAGGGCCCCTTAGGATTCACCCCTCTGTGGGTAATCCAAGATACCCAGAACTCAGTAAACTAGAGTGATTTACCCTATGGAAACATAAGGAGATTTGTTTTTTCTCACAGGTATATGTAGGAAATGTATTGAAATCTTTTGCACAATCTTGCTTAGAATTTACACTCCCCACTAGATGTTTCTTTCAGTATTTACAATTCCGACACGCCCTACAGGCTCAGGGGCAGGTGACCTCCTTGTCGGTGATCTCCTCCCCGCTTCTAAGGGAACTATTTAATGCGACCGCCAGAAAAGGACAGATTTCCACAATCTATTCAGCATTGTTGCTCTCCACTCAGGACCATACTTCCTTGAAATGTAGAGCTAAATGGGCCACAGACATCGGAGAGATTGATGGTGATCAATGGGACATGGCATTGGAATCAATCCCTATTATCTCCATTTTGGCCTCCCATAGGTTATCGCAGCTGTTTATTCTGCATAGAACCGGGCGCCAACAAAACTGTTTGCATGGGGCTTGAGGGATACACCCCTATGCCCAAAATGTAAAATTCACCAGGGGGACCTCATCCACATGCTGTGGCGATGTCCAAAGCTCAATAGGTATTGGACTGAGGTCACACAGACCGTATCCCTGTTGGCCCAGGTACCGGTGCCCTCCACCCCTCTGGTGTGTCTATTGGGTGCGATTGATGAGATGTACCAGAGGAGAATGTACACTATAATCACTAGACTGCTATACCTGGCGAGAAAACCTATAGCCAGACATTGGATGGCGCCTACTGTACCAACGGGGAAACAATGGATTGTATATGTGAACTCACTCTTGATCAGGGAACAACTGGCATATCGCCATAGAAATGCTGTGAAAACATTTGAAGCTGTCTGGCAGCCGTGGATGTCTGATCCAGCCCCCCCCCCCAATAGTAATGGATAGATTCTTACGACTCTAATAAAGAAAAGTTAAAAGCAAATGGAGGGAGGGGTTGAAAGGAGAGGGGAAGGGAAAACAATTAAAAGTGTTAGGTTTGGTGTGTTAAGCGCTTCTTATGGTAAAGTCCGCTAGCAAAAAGAGAGAAAAAGACAGTGTTTTGATGTGCAAGTGTTTAACCAAAGTGCTAAAAGTTTCCTTTAACAGTTATGGAACGGTGCAGTGCAACATATATGACTGTGTTTGAAGATATGTTCTGTTTATTTCTGACAGATTGTAACTATTCAGCCTTATTACAGTTTGATTTGTATGATTACTTGCTGCATCAACCATTAAAAGTTTTGATTAAAAAAAAAAAAAAAGAAGAACCTAAAGATCACTGTGGCTAAGCTCCAGAGATGCAGTCAGGAGATGGGAGAAGGTTGTAGAAAGTCAACCATCACTGCAACCCACCACCAGTCGGGGCTTTATGGCAGAGTGGCCTGACAGAAGCCACTCCTCAGTGCAAGACACATGAAAGCCCGCATGGAGTTTGCTAAAAAAAAAAAAAAAAAAAAAACCTGAAGGACTCCAAGATGGTGAGAAATAAGATTCTTTGGTCTGACGAGACCAAGATAGAACTTTTTGGCCTTAATTCTAAGCGGTATGTGTGGAGAAAACCAGGCACTGCTCATCACCTGTCCAATGCAGTCCCAACAGTGAAGCGTGGTGGTGGCAGCATCATGCTGTGGGGGTGTTTTTCATCTGCAGGGACAGGACGACTGGTTGCAATCGAGGGAAAGATGAATGGCTGTCCACCAACGTTTACCATCCAACCTGACAGAACTGGAGAGGATCTGCAAGGAGGAATGGCAGAGAATCCCCAAATCCAGGTGTGAAAAACTTGTTGCATCTTTCCCAAAAAGACTCATGGTTGTATTAGATCAAAAGCGTGCTTCTACTAAATACTGAGCATAGGGTCTGAATACTTGGGACCATGTGATATTTCAGTTTTTCTTTTTTAATAAATCTGCAAAAATGTCAACAATTCTGTGTTTTTCTGTCAATATGGGGTGCTGTGTGTACATTAATGAGGAAATAAAATGAACTTAAATGATTTTAGCAAATGGCTGCAATATAACAAAGAGTGAAAAATTTAAGGGGTCTGAATACTTTCTGTACACACACACGTATGTTCCACCAATACTATTCACTAAGGACACGAAGGTGGAAGATTTCATACTTTGCACTTACGTTTGATAATATGGACTCACTTATGAATTGCATACACGTGTTGCACTTTTAGACTAGGTTCTCACTGTAGCAATGTCAGACATCGCATGTGATTCACACCCACACTGCGGTGCTGATCACATGCGATGTCTGTGCAGTGCGAGTTCAGCCATACAGTTGTATGGCTGAACTCACATTGGATTCGCATAAAAAAAAAACATTTAAAAAAAAAGGAAGGTGCAGGGACTTTCCCCCCCCCCCCCTGCACTGAAATTGGATTGCAGGGGTGTTCCCACCCCTGCGAACCAATTCCTGTACGAATCCACAGTTCGCCCTGCAATCTGTAAACCGACCTGGGGGTCTCATTAACATTTTATTGACACCCGCAGCAGTTCGCAGAGGGCAGTGTGAACTGCCTACGGGAGAGATACGATGCTGGTTCCCGAATCGCTACAGTGTGAACCTAGGCTAAAGGACTTTTTAGTTTTATGTGATTTTGCCATTTTGTTGCATGTTTTTTTCCAAGTACACATTTTGTTTCACATTTTCACTTATATTTGTGTATTCACTAATATTATTTACCAAGGACACTAAGGATCAAGGTTTCAGATTTTGTTTGCACTTTATCATTTAACTTAATTTTTATTGACACTAATAAGGGGGCTAGGCCCAACAACATAATCTCATTATTTGATTCACATTGTGGGAACACAATTAGGATGTATGCAGCCAGCCACCACAAGACAAGCCATATATCAATACCTACAAGGTAGCATGGGATATCCTACACATTTTTTGTCATAACTGGGGTGGTGGTGATCAGAAACACAGACTGGTGACAGTATGTAAAAATAAAAAATATATACACACACATTTTTTTTCTTTAACACATATTATATATATATATATATATATATATATATATATATATATATATATATATATATATATATATATATATATATAGTGGGGACGGAAAGTGTTCAGACCCCCTTAAACGTTTCACTCTGTTACATTGCAGCCATTTGCTAAGATCATTTAAGTTCATTTTTTTCCCTCATTAATGTACACCCAGCACCCCATATTGACAGAAAAACAGAATTGTTGACATTTTTGCAGATTTATTAAAAAAGAAAAACTGAAATATCACATGGTCCTAAGTATTCAGACTCTGCTCGGTATTTAGTAGAAGCAACCTTTTGATCTAATACAGCCATTTTTGGGAAAGATGCAGCAAGTTTTTCACACCTGAAATTTGGGGATCCTCTGCCATTCCTCCTTGCAGATCCTCTCCAGTTCTGTCAGGTTGGATGGTAAATGTTGGTGGACAGCCATTTTTAGGTCTCTCCAGAGATGCTCAATTGGGTTTAAGTCAGGGCTCCGGCTGGGCCATTCAAGAACAGTCACAGAGTTGTTGTGAAGCCACCCCTTCATTATTTTAGCTGTGTGCTTAAGGTCATTGTCTTGTTGGAAGGTAAACCTTCGGCCCAGTCTGAGGTCCTGAGCACTCTGGAGAAGGTTTTCGTCCAGGATATCCCTGCACCTGGCCGCATTCATCTTTCCCTCGATTGCAACCACTCGTCCTGTCCCTGCAGCTGAAAAACACCCCCACAGCATGATGCTGCCACCACCACCATGCTTCACTGTTGAGACTGTATTGGACAAGTGATGAGCAGTGCCTGGTTTTCTCCACACATACCGCTTAGAATTAAGACCTAAAGGTTCTATCTTGGTCTCATCAGACCAAAGAATCTTATTTCTCACCATCTTGGAGTCCTTCGGGTGTTTTTTTTTTTTTAGCAAACTCCATGCGGGCTTTCATGTGTCTTGCACTGAGGAGAGGCTTCCGTCGGGCCACTCTGCCATAAAGCCCCGACTGGTGGAGGGCTGCAGTGATGGTTGACTTTCTACAACTTTCTCCCATCTCCCGACTGCATCTCTGGAGCTCAGCCACAGTGATCTTTGGGTTCTTCTTTACCTCTTTCACCAAAGCTCTTCTCCCCCAATAGCTCAGTTTGGCCGGACGGCCAGCTCTAGGAAGGGTTCTGGTCGTCCCAAAGGTCTTCCATTTAAGGATTATGGAGGCCACTGTGCTCTTAGGAACCTTAAGTACTATGTGTACTTTAATGAGGAAAAAAATGAACTTAAATGATTTTTAAATGATGAATTTTTTTTTTTCTACATACAATGGCCATAGCAATACAGTGTTACCATATTAACACTATACTATTTTGGGGAGGTGATCAGGATTTTTTTTAACACACTGCTTATAACAATAATAATTACTATTATGGGCAACCATTTTCTGAACAAAATCTATTCATTCAATGTGTACTATTTTGATAAGCTGCGATTGGCTACAGCCAATCACATGGTACAGATAGGCTGTGATCGGCCCAGTCTGTACCATGAGAACACTGCGACCAATCACAGAGATCAACACAATAGCACACAATGAATGGCATGAATGGAATCCATTCATTGTGTACAATTCCCATGTGATCTGCTGTGATTGGTCACATCAATCACAGGTACCGGCAGCAGCCCGGTACACTGATCTGTTATTCATGGTGTCCGGTGGACACAACGGGTGACAGATCATGCCACAGCAAGGCTTGTGGGGTGCAATCCTGGGAGGACGTCATACAACGTCCACCCAGGATAACAGTGCTCCCGCCCAGCTGTCATTTGTCTGTAGGCCAGACGCGAGGTGGTTAAACACAGATGGCTACCCAAGCGCCTTCAACTGAGTCCAGTGCTCTCAAAGACACAGACAGGCCTAGCTTCTTCCTTTTATCAGGGTCCATGTACAGCTTTCGCAACAATGCTGAGGATCAGCTGATCAGGAAAGCTACAAAAAAAAGCCCCTTCTGGCTCTGCAGCAACTGAAGAAACTTGCCAAAATAAAAACAAATCTTGATAAAAAGTAATGAAGAGGTTTTGCTCCTCTCGGAGAAGACTTCTATTCTCCTAGGACACAAAAAACTGAGGCATGATGGGAGTGTGTAGGGGATTATACTAGGCTGTCCTTGCAGGTTTATTTTCCAGTGTCCCAAAGGCAGCACCCAATATAAAACTCAACATACCCAAGTTGCTTCATCCTCTGTCCCTTAGCCTAGGTTCACATTGATGCAATTTAGCATGCGATTTGACATGTCAAATCGCATGCCAAATCACTGTCCGAATCGGGGAGATGCCACACTGATTGCTAAAAGTAGTTTCTGTACTACTTTTGGTCACTCCGGGGTGCGATTTGTATAGACATCTATGCAGGAACCCGCACAGATGTCTCTGAAATCACCCCCCGTCCCCCGTTGGACTGACGCACAGGACTGAAGTCTTGCGAGTTCAGCTGAACTTGTGCAATTTCAAACCCGCTATCAGCGTGAACCTGGGCTTAATGTATGAAATCACTCTTTTGTGCCTCTGTGAAGATGCCAGTCTTTCCAGATTGAGCACCAGGCTTCTTTTGCTGAGAAGATTTTACCCCTGGTGGCATCCTTGATGACGATCATGGGCAGCCCAAAGAGGTATTGCCCCTCAAAGGTCATGCAGAGAAAGTGCTTTTAAACACACAGGCTCAACAGTACAACACTTTAGCCAGACTTCATCTCAAGTTTACTGACATGAGACTGATGCAGGAGACCTACAACCTGCCCACATTGTAGCTCAAGGCTGCAGGCATGAGTTCCAAACACTCTATGAACAGGAGATCCACTGCCATTAGATCCCTCAGCCACAAGTTAGTCAGACTATGACAGATCAAGGTCACAGCTAGGATAGGTTGCAGGGCCTGCAAGGGAGAAAAAAAAAGCTTCAGAAAAGGGCCTCAAACTGCATGTTGGTGGAGTCCTAAAAGACAGGTACACCCTCCACTGGGATATTAGATTGTATACGGCTGGAACCACTAATGAGGCTAATCACGTTCTAACAAAGTCTTCTTCCAACAGAAAAAGGATTGAGAGGTACAAATATCTTATCAGGATGTTTGCAGTCGCCTTAATGGAAGACCTAAAACAGCTGGTGCAGCCATGAGGAGAACGTTAGTAAATGTAGTCCTGTGACCCAAAAGAACGGTATACCCCCCCCAAAAAAAAGAGGTTTGGCCATATTTCAACAGTGCAACAAACTTTCTTCTTTAAAACAACAAAAAAGCACTTCCTGCAAAGAAAAGATGATAAACTTAATGAAAAATGTATCTGCCACACCGGTATCATGCATCTGCCTCCACTGTGCTCTGTTCTGTCACTACAAGACACACTAGGGAAATAGGCACTTCTGGAAGTGTGCCTGATAATTGTTCAAGACAACACTTGGCAGACTGGGTGGTGAAACAGGTAAGTATGATTTCCTTTAAAGGGAGGACTTCTATTTTGTATTAGAAAATCACAACACAGTCCCTTTATCTTGACTCTACCCTTATACTTTAACCCCTTCCCTTTAACCACCTCTTGGCCCTTTAAGAGTTCTAAAAGGTCGGGAGGCGGGCATTTGGGTCATGTGATTGATGATTGACATGATCAGAAAGCTCCTGATTGCAAGTATGCATCAAGGGCTTACCGATCCCCACTGGCTACAATGTTGGGAGCGTGCTCTCAGCACGATAAGTTGTTTACACAGGGCGGCATATACACTGGAAATCAAAACTCGAGAACCTACAATTTCCTAAATTTCAAAGTCACTGTTTAGTCCTATTTGAAATGAAAAGGAGTAAAAGAGCAGTTTTGTTGAGCATATTTGATGTTACATATATTTTGAAGCACAGAATAAAAAACTTCAATGAGATTTGAAAAAGAACATTGATCAAAACTAGAGAACACTTTCAGCTACCTCCCTGTTATTGATGTTTATCTGGCACCTTGTGCTAATTTCTTTAATTATCTGGCAAACCCTATTTAACCGGCAGCCTAACTTTCCAGTTTTCACTGACTCTGCAAGATGGTGAGCTGTTCTAAAGTGACTGAAACCCTCCGGCAGCAGGTTGTCCAGATGAAGGCCAAAGGCATGACCCTTTCAGCCATAGCAAGAGAAGTTTGTCATTCCAAATCTGTAATTTTTAGAATATTGTAGCTTTACAAACTCATTCAAGTCCCCCAAGAGGGCTGGTCATCCACAAAAGACAAACGCAAGAGAGGATTGGATAATGAAGAGCATCTGAATAGGCAATCGGTTAAACACTGCAGCTGCGATTGCTCACCAGTTCAGCGCTGAACAGAGTAAGAATCTGTCTCGTCATACAGTGTTGTGCCATTAAAGAGAATTTGGACTGAAAGACCACTCTGCAGTGACCAAACCTCTAATTAGCAGAAATAATCAAAAGGATAGACTAACCTTTTCTGAGGAGCATGTTGTGTGGACAGAGAACTGGTCCAAGGTTCACGTTAGTGATAAAAGCAAGTTTAATGTATTTGGGTCAGATGGGGGGGAAAAAAAAAAATTATGTTCACCGTCAAACTGGGGAAAGACTAAACCCAAAGTGTGTAAAGGAGTCAGTGAAAGGTGGAGGGGGAAGCGTTATGGTTTTGGGGGGTGTTTTCTGCAGTAGTTGGCCTCTTAAACATTTGCATTCACTCTGCCATGTAGCTGTATATCAGAACCTTCTTCGACAACATGCAATTCCTTAAATTCCTTCCCTATGTTCATCACACAATCAGCCAGCAATTTTCATGCACGACAATGCCCCCTGTCACATAGCAAAACGGGTAAAGCAGTTCCTTGCAGCTAAAAACTTCCTGATCTAAACCCAATAGAAAACTTCTGGAAAATCCTTGGCGACAAAGTTATGGCCAAGAAACCCACTACAGTCACCAAACTGTGGGAGAGACTGAAAGAGTAGAATAAAATCACACCAGAGCAGAGTGGGAGACTAGCACTGTCCTGTGGCTGCAGATGTGCAGAAGTCATTCAAAGAAAGGGCCTATAAAATGCCTACTAATTGTTAATTGTGGTAATCTTCAGAAATTTTTGTTGTAATCTTTCACTGTGCTACAGTCACTGCTTTTCTCTAATTTTGATCATTGTGTTTTTGGCAAAAAAAAGTTTTTTTTGTTGAAGTGCCTTGGCTATTTTGAAAAACACTGTTCTATTAGCATGTTATAGCCACAACAAAAATCCCATCAAATGTTGAGGAATTACATTATTTAAGAAAAAAAAAAAAAAATCAAGTGTTCATAAATTGTTCTCTAATTTTGACCTCCAGTGTATGTGGCTGCTTGGCTTTAAGGCTCATATGCATACTGTAATAGGGAGAGCCGGCAAAACTGTAATCCTTGAAGTGTCGTTTATTAGTACATCAGAGTGACAAATTGTATTTAAAAAATTTTTATTGTCACTTTTTATTGTCCCTTCGGCGAGCGCTGTTACCTTTCTTCTTTTCCATATGCATACTGTCGGCGCCAAGGAGTTAAACATTCATTTGTACACTTGTGATCGCTAGTTAATATGTAGAGTGGACCTGCTGGTAGGCATTTTGGATACAGTCATGAAGAGAGCACAAGTAAAAAGATTAGCCAATTCAGGTTTCTCTGGTTTAGTGTCAAAAAAACGTTTGTAAGCATTTTCATGTGGCACCCGATGGAGGAACACATGTGGTATTTTTAACAATTTAAGGTTGATCACATTCACACACCTGTGCACAAAGAGGTTATTGAAAGGAAGGCCTGCTTGTTTATTGTGGATGTTAGTTCACAGTTGTATGGAAACTTTTTTTTTAGTGCTTTTGTTATGCACTTTTTAATTATTTCACTACGTAACTTTTCTTTTAGCCCAATTTCGATAGTAGCACTTTTTATTCTAGGTGGACATTATGGCCAATGATAGGTAAAGGCGTGCTAGAACCTTTTGTTTATTTTTTACCAGAAGTGTAGTCTGATGCTTTATTTAAATTCAGCCCGATATGCCTTTTTGCATCTAAGCTGTGTCTGTTAAAACAAGCAAAGCAATAGAGAACATTTTACGAACAGTCAACTACGGATACTAAAGGCCTTTACTGCAGGCTCAATGTTTAAAAATTAAAGTTATTCCTATATACAGTGCATGCGGAAAGTATTCACAGCGCTTCACTTTTTCCACATTTTATGTTACGCCCGTGGCTACGTCGTAAGCCGTCACGATTGCCCCATGTTATGCACGGGTTATTGCGAGTTTTATATGCCGGCTTGTTTTTAATTGTTTTTCATACCTTACGGAGCGTGCACTCTCCGTTTTGGCTTGTATTATTTTTATTAATAAATTTCAAAACTTTTTTACACTATTGGAGCCCCGCTCTTTCTTTGCCACACTGGGAGCAAGAGAGCTTTCTCCCCCCCCCCCCCCTCCAGGTGTTTCACTTGGATTAGCCCGGACCAAAGACAGCATCTCTTACAGCTGCTGGGGAGATCTTCTCAACATACGGTCCCTGCAGAGGGCATAATCTGCATGCTGGACAGACCCTGCCAGCGAGGGGGTCCAACACGGAGGGTAAGAGTCCACCTTTACTACTCTCATTGATTGGAGTCATCGCCAGCGGAGTTGTACTACCTTGCACATCCCTCTCCTTTGTCGATCTACTCATAGAGATATTGGTTGTTGCAAAGCTGCATAGTGGATGGAAGTGCTTTTACTGATGAACTTTTCATGTCTGAATTCACGGATTAGGATTTGTAATTTTCACGCTTTCACATTTTTTGTACTTCACATGTACACTTTTTACTAGTTTCATTTTGCCATTCTATCACATGATTTGCACGTATACACTTATGTTATTTATTGAGTTATTTATTTGTTCTCAGTAGATTTTGGTTTTCACTATTACTTATATGCATTTATATTTGTGCATTTTCATATTATTAGCGCACTTTTTATTTTTCATGGTATACACAGATATTGGTGTGTTTTTAGTGCAGCTTTTATTTTTGTTCTATCTGCTCTGCAGCGCGGTTTTTCTTTTCCATTTGATGTTTTCATAGCTAACCTTACATTACTGTGATATCAACAGTAACATGTGATCAGAGTTTTAATAGACTAGTTAACGATAGGAATAGACAAGGTAATACATATATGGAATAATAGAGGGATCTGTAACCCCCCTCAGATAATATTTAGTTTAAAACTTATAACAATTTCAGGATTTATTTCATGTTATGTTACAGCCTTATTTCAAATGGATTAAATTCATTATTTGCCTCAAAATTCTGCAAACAATACCCCCCCATATTGACAACATGAAAGAAGTTTGTTCGAATTCTTTGCAAACTTGTTAAAAAAAAAAAAAAGAAGAAAAATCCCATGTACATAAAGTATTCACAGCCTTTGCTCAGAACTTTGTTTCAGCACCTTTGGCACAAATTACAGCCTCAAGTCTTTTTGAGTATGATTCTACAAGCTTGTCATACCTATTTTTGGGCAGTTTCTCCCATTCTTCTTTTCAGGACCTCTCGAGCTCCATCAGGTTGGATGGGGAGGGTCGGTGCACAGCCATTTTCAGATCTCTCCAGAGATGTTCAAATCGGGTTCAAGTCTGGGCTCTGGCTGGGCCACTCAAGGACATCACAGAGTTGTCCCATAGCCACTCCTTTGTTATCCTGACTGTGTGCTTAGGGTCGTTGTCCTGTTGGAAGATGAACCTTCACCCCAGTCTGAGGTCCAGAGCGCTTTGGAGCACGTTTTCATCAAGAGTGTCTCTGTACCTTGCGGCATTAATCTGTCCCTCGATCCTGACTAGTCTCCCAGTTCCTGTTGCTGAAAAACATCCCCACAGCATGCTGCTGCCACTACCATGCTTCATTGTAGGGATGGTATTGGCCAGGTGATGAGCAGTGCCTGGTTTCCTCCAGACATGACGCTTGCCATTCAGGCCAAAGTGAATCATCAGACCAGAGAATTTTTTTCTCATAGTCTGGAGTCCTTCAGGTGTCTTTTGGCAAGCGCCAGATGGGCTGTCATGTGCCTTTCAATGAGGAGTGGCTTCCATCCGACCACTCTACCATACAGGCCTGATTGGTGGAGTGCTGCAGAGATGGTTGTTCTTCTGGAAGGTTCTCCTCTCTCCACAGAGAAATGCTGGAGCTCTGTCAGAGTGACCATCAGGTTCTTGGTCACCTCCCAGACTAAGGCCCTTCTCCCACGATCACTCAGTTTGGCCAGGCGGCACGCTCTAGGAAGGGTCCTGGTGGTTCCAAACTACTTCAATTTATGAATGATGAAGGCCACTGTGCTCATTCAATGAACCTTCAATGCTGAAATTTTCTGTACCCTTCCCCAGATCTGGGCCTCGATACAATCCTGTCTCAGGGGTCTACGGTCTACAGACAATTCCTTGGACTTCATGGCTTGGTTTGTGCTCTAACATGCACTATTAACTGTGGGAACTTATATAGACAGGTGTATGCCTTTCCAAATCATGTCCAATCAACTGAATTTACCACAGGCTGCTCCAATAAAGTTGTAGAAACATCTTAAGGATGATCAGTGGAAACAGGATGCACCTGAGCTCAATTTTGACTGTCATGGCAAAGGCTGTGAATACTTGTATACATGTGATTTTTTTTCGTTTTTTATTTTTAAGAAAGGATTTCAAACAAACTTCTTTCATGTTGTCATAATGGGGTATTATTTGTAGAATTTTGAGGAAAATAATGCATTTAATCCATTTTGGAATAAGGCTGTAACATAACAAAATGTGGAAAAAGTGAAGCACTGTGAATTCTTTCCAGATGCAACATATCAGTGGTAATTTTCATTCCACATCAGAACACGGATAGCCAATTACCTATTTAAGGTAAACATTTTAAATGTCAAGCAAACAGTCAAATGCATAATGTAAAAGATGTACAGCAAGGGTAGGCAACCTCCGCCTTCCAGCTGTTTTGAAACTACAAGTCCCATTAAGCATTGCAAGACCCTGGCAATCACAGGCATGACTCCTAGAGGCAGAGGCATGATGGGATTTGTAGTTTCACCACAGCCGGAGAGCCGAGGTTGTCTACCCCTTATGTACAGTATACTGTAGGCAAACTGTTTTACCTGTCAGGGAAGTTGTAATACTCAATCCCAGACCTTCCTAAAGGCTACACTTAAGCTAAGCAATACAGCTTGGTCTAGGATCCACCCCAGTCCATGACATTAAAAGAGCTGATGCATGCCAATCATTTAAACCCTTCAGGCATGCTCAAGCTTAGACTGAGCCAAGTACTAGGAGTAGAACCCCGATTTCCCTAGAGCAGTAGTCTCCAAACTGTGGCCGCTTGCCTTTATCCGGCCCTTAGGGCACTATACCTCCTACTGACATTGAGGCATTTTCTACACCCAGTAGTTACAATCCAGCCCTCCTAAAGTCTGAAGGAACGTAAACTGGCCCTTTACCTGGAAAGTTTGGGGCCCCAGCCTTAAAGTGCTCACCATCCCTCTACCAGCCTGCTGTTGAGGGGGATTAGAGAAGGCCAATATGAAGAGATACATGTACAGATTTTTAATACATACAGTACATTTTTTTTTTTTTATATATAAAACATTTGCCTGATACTTACATATAAAGCCCCATATTATGTGATTCCATCCCCCAAGTCTAATGACCGGTTACAGATCAACATTCAAAATATAAATTAATAGGAAACGTGCGCAAAATGCTTTCCTGTTTTTTTATTGCTGTTAATTCAAGGAAATAAGTTTGCATAAAATTCAAAATCTGTTCTAGAAATATAAGTAACCTTTCCAGTACATAACAATTGAAATATCAAAGAATATGGTAAACATACAAATAAAGAGAAGGTAACACCTCACTCTTGAAGTATTGTAGAATCCTCCTATCTCCTTTTTGCTGCTTTAATCCTTGCTGCTTAATCTAACCGAAGAGGAAACTTGCACTACGACTTCACTGTGTTGAATCATATCCAAAATACCTAGATCAAATAAAATATTTATAAGATTTTCTTCTTCCTCTTAAATTAAAGCTTTTTTTGTGAACTTTTCTTATGTCAACTACACATTTTGCCATCCTCAAACATCATATGTTGATGCAGTATAGCTGGGAAGGACAAAATAGTTTAAATCAAGATATCATCTATATATATATTTTTTTTTCAAGTTTTGAAATTCATGAACCAACTTTTTGCAATAAGATTTTATAGTTTAAAAAAAATTCTCTATGGTCTTAGACACCATTTTTCCATTTTAAATGTTTTTAATAAGCCTACATTTACCTGTTCTGAAAGAATATAATTAGGATCTACAAAACAAACAAAAAAAAAACAAAAAACACCCCACAACTTCTCCAGCGAATGGAAGTTAGAGGAATGCACAAAAGGAAAATAAAAACAGTATTATAATGCTGGTAAATGGCTGCTGTTTGACACAGAATACACACCTATCTCCCAGATAACCTCAGTGCACAAAAGGTATGTCAAGCATTACCTGGAATCAAGAAATTGTAGTGCATATATTGGCTTTTTTAAAAAATATATATATAAACTGTAAAACAGCAGCAAATGTCTTATGACATGACACTGACTCTAAGGGCAAGGACAGAATAGTGTCTTTGCACACTGAATTTCTTCAGTGAAGACCACAATATGTTTCCTCACATTAAAGAAAAACTAGTACTGTGAGAAACATGAAGGCTGCCATTACTGACCTCACCACCTGAAATTGCTAGTAACCTGGTCTTCGTGCTGATTCAATGGCTTCATAACCTTTCATCAAAGACTTGCAACAATATGCAAATTAGGAATTTTGGCTGTACTCCAACTTTCATTACTGCATGATAGTTCTGGGACATTTAAAAAGACATGGAAACCAGAAACAGCCAGGCAACTGGCATTTTAGGATGGTAGCTCCTATTTTTTTGATCAATACAGGTTTCCTTTAATCTGATCATTGCTTCAGCAATGAAATGGGCATACATGGGAAAACACCATACTCCATCATAAAAGTGTGTGTTCATGAAGATGTGGCATTTAGCTTTTGTTGTAAATATCACTTGTGTGATAGGGCAGGGTACTCTCCCCCCCCCCCCACATACTGATAGAGCAATTTTAAGACTAACATGGACCATGCATGTAGCAGTTTTCAGTTTAGACAACTGACATATAAAAATACCACCTTAAAATTACCCTTAAAGAACATAAAAATAATCATCTTCACATTATGAGATATGGTCAGTGGTAGATTTGATAAACAGAACAATTAAATAGTTAAATCTGCTACTCTTGCCAACAAGAATAGTCTTCAAAATAAATGACTGAAACTTCTCATACTTAAATACTGTAATTCCTCTTAAGTGTTAAATAAATTAGGCTTGGATATGCCTTGCAGAGGCACCACTGTGTTCTGCCACAAGGATAACCTATAGCCTGACTGCATAGACAGAACAGTTCTGTCTAAATTAAACAGCAGTCAGATAAGTTCAAAGAAAACCTATAACATAGGTTATTTTGTTTTCTAGAAAATAAAAATACTTATCAAACGTCAAACTGTTGCAGTTAACAAAACAGCAGATGCAAAGGGGGGTCTATGCATCAACAAGATAACTTGTTATGAGGTGTCTTCCAAGTCGTCATCTGAAACAAAATATTCAGATACTTCTCTAGCTTTTGACTTGGAGGCGTTAGCTCTTACTTTTTATAGGCATGGTTTTACCTAATACATAAAACTCAGAAGGGTAAGGAAAAAGTATCTTCAATACAATTGCAAAATCAAACTTTTCTGTCTTCCTGTTACACACCAAACCTCTGCTGTGACTTTTGAATCTACAGCCAAGAGCTTTACGCAATCAGACACTGTGTGATAGAAGATGCATTAGGCCCCTTTCACACTGGGGCGGTAGGGGGCGTCGGCGGTAAAACAGCGCTATTTTTAGCGCTGTTTTACCGCGGTATTCGGCCGCTAGTGGTGCGGTTTTAACCCCCCGCTGGCGGCCGAAAAAGGGTTAAAACCCCTCGTATAGCGCGGCTATAGCCGCGGTATAGCCACGCTGTCCCATTGATTTCAATGGGCAGGAGAGGTTTAGGAGCGGTGAATACACCGCTCCAAAGATGCGGCTGACAGGAGATTTTTTCTTCTCCTGCCAGTGCACCGCTTCAGTGTGAAAGCCCTCGGGGCTTTCACACTGAACAAACAGTGGAGGCTGTTTAGGGGCGGTTTGCAGGCGCTATTAGCGCAATAACGCCTGCAAACCGCCCCAGTGTGAAAGGGGCCTTACAGATTCAAAGATAAGTCACAGAAATGAACAAAGGAACAGGTCATTGAAATGTCAGGAACATTTACATCTTTTGCAAAACATTAGGTTTCCTCTTCATCTCGATTTCCAGCACACTGTACATCCAACCATTCCTAGGCATATTATTGAGCCACTGTTCTTCATGTAGGGCTTTGGCCTGTTCAAACAGGCACGCTATGTACACTTCTTCAGTTCGAGGTACACAATTCATGGCACAGTAATGGGCTTCTTGTCATCTTGAAGTTGTAAACATTCTAGCTCCTAAACCCATCATGAAAAGGAAAGTGAATTTTCCATATGGTAACGTTACAAGTAGATTCAACGTACATGTAATAATTTTTTGTGGACTGGTGTCAGTCAGCAGAATCCAAAGAATCATGAGAGGGATTAAGGAGAGGTGCATACCTCAGCCTGAAAGTGCCTAAAACAGGAAAGAGAACTTCTGAGTCAATGTTTACAAACTAGAAAAAGTTCAACAAAATATTTATGGGGGTAAAGAAGCACAAAATCAAAAAGGCACTTTTTCAGTGGGTGATTGAGCATCACACAGTTGCTATAGTAATACATAGTGGAGACCCATTAAACAGCTTTAAACTTCATAAAATTGCTTACGTCTCATGGGGGGGGGGGGGGGTCAGTTTTTGACATCCCCATATATTCCCTTAATTTCTTCACTTGGCTACACAAGTTACACATTATAAATTTGCAATACAACAGACAGACATGGAGTTACAGAGGCACAGGAGTTTTAAATTATTAGACACACAAAATACAAAACAATGACAGAGGGACTTTACTAGCTTTGTTTTTGTTTTTTAGCCAATGGTCAGAATGATTCGTTAGAATGGTCTACACCATTGTGGCCAGCAAAGTGGAAAAACAGGACACACACGCGTGCGCGCGCACACACACACCCGAATACCAATCATGTTGGAACAAAAGAAACAAGAAAATTTAGAAACAAGTCCTCTGGGAAGTATCACGATTACCTTGCTGATTGGCCTCCATAGATGGTTGCTTACAGTCCTGTGCATAATGACCAGCTACCCCACAGTTGAAGCATGAGATATTGCCATTTTTCTTAGCCACTGATCCATTAGCGTTGCCTACTACATTGGTTGCTGGGTAAATTGGGTACAACCTAGCAAATCCTGCCATCTGCTGCATGCCATAGTTGGCCTGGCCACCAAGCACAGGTTCATGCATTAGTCCATTGGTATAGGGAGGCTGATGCAGGAAGACAGGATAGTGTGTTCCATTGCTCTGGTGTGCTTGGTTGAGGTAGGTGCTATTGCAGATTGATGGCATAGGAAAGGGAAACGGAACTCGAGTGAACATCTGTCCAGGGACTGGGTTAGGATAATAGTAATTTCCCATCGGTACTCCACAACCGCATCTACGTCCACAAGAGCCACATGTCCCAGTGCTCATTTGCTGTGGTGATAAAAGCGTCCCATTTGTGCTAGTATTACCAACTGCAGCACTAATAAAAGAAGTGCTATCACTCTGTGCAGTACTATGTGTCAACGCAGGGCTTGGACTGGGTGCAGGACCAGGGCTATGGGTAGGAACAGTGAGAGGAACGGCAGATTGCACCTGACCTATACAATTATTAGTTGGCTGAGCAGCAGCAGGGGCAGCAGCATTCAGCACATTGGTGTTAGGTGTAGGTAACACTCCACTTGGAAGTGATGGTCCAGAAAGGGGGTACGGGATTGTTGAAGGTGCTGGGGTCAAGTTAGTGCCTGAAAGAACCAACTTCACATTGGCAGCCGGAGATGCAATCCCCATATTTCCATCCAGATGAGGCACTACCTGATTAAGACTTGCTACTTGTGAAATGGGTTTACTGAGAGGTTCTGAAGCAGTCACAGGAGAAGCTGTAAAGCCTCCATGGTTGTGAATTGAAATAAATCCAGCATTGGCAGTTCCCAAACCCATATTAGTCTGTGTTGATCCATTAACCGTACAGGCCTCGACTGACCCCTGAGTAGGTACTTTTAGCCTTTGAACTGACATTTGCAAAGCGGGGCTGCTGGGCGAGCAGTTCCTTGGAAGAAAAGTGGAAGGGACAGGCATTGGGGGTGTCAGTATATCAATGCACTTCCCTGGTTCCCCTATGGCAGAGGCTACAGTGGCAACACCAATTCCAAGGGAACTCTGGTGAATCAGCTCCCTCACAGGGGGCATAGAAACTGGGCTAACTATCATACCCAGAGTTTTTCCTTCTGTCGGAAGTGGATGCCCAGGCTCCATCTTCTCTACGTTAGTTGGCATCATGCAGTGCAATGTAGGCAAAAGAGTTTGAAACTGTGTAAAGGTGCGACTATTCAAGGAATCAATACTTTCATTACTAGTAAGGTGGTCAGATAACTTGGCTGATGATGTATTTACTGAAGCAAAAGTTGGGAATCCATGGACATGTTTGCTAGAATCCTCTGAATTGCTGTCTGTGTCTGTTAAAAGAAAAATATAAAACAGAAATTAAACTGGGAAAAATTGAGAATAGGATTATGTTAAACTAAAGAAGTCTGCAGTTATATATTATTTTAAAAGTAATGATACTATGAGAATTACCAAACAAATCGAAAACCAAGTAAATTTATTTTTAACCATGATCTTAAAAGTAATGTTTACATTTAGGCTGGGTTCGCACTAGTGCAAATTGGATGCAAGTTTCCCAGCATCCATTTGAAAGGACAGGAGATTGCGACCGGCTCTCTATGGAGCCGGTGCACACATCTCCGGAGCGGCTGCGGAGCAAGCACAAGGGTTCTGTTAGTCTTTGGCTGCGTTTCAGGTCTGAATTCAGGCAACAAATCGGGCCCGATTCGTCCCTGAAACGGAGAACAGGGACCCATTGGACCCCTGCCATCAGCTGCATCCGTTTCAAGTGTGAACCCAGCATCAAAAAATAATATGGGTTCTGAATTTCTAAACCATTACTATGCCGTGGGTGAACGATTACCTGTTGGAATTGTGGATGGAACAAATAATCCACAATGGCAGTGTATACACCTGAAGTAGTTTGAGTGAGGCAACTCACTGTACATTAAAAACACGGAGTAGGGGGTGGTGTAAGAACAAGTAGTTGGACATTTGTTACCTTAAAGCGGAGTTCCACCCAAAAGTGGAACTTCCACTTAATTGCGTCTCCCCCCCCCCCCCCCCCTCCAGTGTCACACTTGGCACCTTTCAGGGGGAAGTGGGGACCTGATTTTGACAGGTCCCCTTCCCCACTTCCGGGAGACCGGGCCAATCAGATAGCACAGTGCGCTTCACGCATGCGCAGAAGGGAACTGGGCGTGAAGCCGCAAGGCTTCACTGCCGGTTGCCCTACCTGGAAGGGCGGTGGCTACACCAGTCGATCCGAAGATGCCTGGACAGGTAAGTGTCCATATAGTAAAAATCAGCAGCTACAGTATTTGTATCTGCTGACTTTAATTTTTTTTTTCCCCCAAGGTGGAACTCCACTTTAAGGCAGTGAATGCATTAAAGTAGAAAAACATTTTTTGACTTTAGAACCACTTCAAGATGCTTTTATGGAGAAAGTGTTATCTTGAAGTCATAAGACAGAAAAAAAAATTTCAAATCTGTGTCCCCATGACTGTGTTAGGAAGGAGTTCTACAGAAGCAATGGCTAGTTTAGCAACAATCATCTCATGACTTCACAGTCACTTAGACTTAATAGATAATTGTGTAATCCGTTTGAAAATATATATTTTTTAAATTTTTTTTTTTTTTAGCTTAAAGGAATTAGGGTTGTCAGTTCAAAGCCCAGTCACAGCAATACCCCTCTGGCGTTTGCATGATCTCCCTGTGCCTGCGTGGGTTTCCTCCCACATTCCAAAGACATGCTGGTAAGTTATCTAGCTCTTGTCTAAATTGGCTCTAGTATACGTATGTATGAATGGGAGTTAGGAGACAGGGGGCAGGGACTGATGTGAATGTACAATATATATGTAAAGCGCTGTATAAATAATATTTATAATAAATAATAATTTAAATTTGTTTAAAAGTGCATATTTAAAGAGGTGGCAAAGAGGAGGAGGAAAAGAAATCAACATTCCAAAAGGAAGCAATTAAGGGAAGAAGGAAGAACTCAACCTATCGAGTGAACTGACTTCATTACCTAAATACAGGCATTAAACCACTGAGTGCTGAATACAGTCAAGGTCTTATTTGAAGGAAGATACAGAAGACGAATTTGTCAATAAAGATACAATAAAGCTCACGTCTACAGTGGCTGTCTGTACCATTCATCAAAGTAAAAAAACTTTCATGCTGCAAGCTTAAGGTCGCTTAATACTGGGCGCCTATAGGCAATTTCGTAGTTCAATCATGCTACTAAAATCATCAGTAATCACTAGCCATAGGTGAATGTAAAGCAACTGGACACACAAATTTAGAGCATTATGTGATCATTAGTGGTTAATTGTTCCTACATGCTACACTTCACTATTTCTTATGTATAACGATCAATCACTAACAGATTATTAGTAGCAAGATTGTACTAACAAAACTGCCTGTGTTACCATCTTTAATGCTGTAACAATAGGTTAACCAAAAATGTACACAAAAATGCCGTTTTTCAATATTGACCCCCAAGTCTGCAATATAAGCGCTAAACCCGACTGTACTCCAGTATTACACCAAATCCATTCTCCCATTTATACAAGCTGCCCTTTTTGGTGCCAACCTCTGTCTTTCTCTTCTTCACTTTCAAAGCTCTCCCTCCTGTTATGGCGGGGACTAGGTGGGGAACTGTAACTCTCAGAAGAGGTCTCTCCACACGTTTCATGCCCTGACCCAACTTCCAGTGTTGGATCTAAAAACAAGAGACAGAGAAATGTTCTTTCAAATATTTTTGCCTATAGAAATAAATTGACAGTTGACTAAATCCAAATAATTACGAAGAACAAAAAACAAAAAAAAGCCATTATTGAAGTTGGATCTGAATTTGTATTCTTTAAAGTTGAATTACTGCTAACTAAAATTACGTGAAAGCCTAACTATAGTTATTGACAAAGGGTAACTTCTATTCTTCATCTGTCAAGAGCAGATTGGTGGTGGCATAAGGAGATGAGAGCAGTGTATGGATGGCATCCATCTACATGTCTCAGCTATTGTGCCTGAAAAAAGAGGTACATACAGTACCTAATGAAATTTGAAGACTGCCATTGTCATTTCACTCTGCTGAGCTGCATCGTGGGTGTACCTGTGGCTTTCCTTTAGAATTTATATTAGGTCCCACGTTTTGGCGTGTTTTCTGAAAGCGCACCAAAAGTCTCGCACGCTGCATCTTAGGTGCGCGTTCAAAAAACAAGTCAAAAGTACAGGACATAATGGAAGGTCTATGGGTAACCACAGGTTAAACAAATGCAACTTGCAGGTATACCTGCGCTGCAGCCAAACCACAGCACAGCAGTGTGAAACCACTCTTAATGTTAATTTTTATTAAGGTGGTGGTAAACTCTCTAAATAAAAAAAAGCCTCCTGCAATGCAATGTTATAATGTGCTGGTTTGCATTATGTAAAACTTAGCTTAAAACAAAGCCCTCCAGCGGCGCACTGTCATTGCGGACAGGGCTTACATCTATACCCGATCTTCCTTCCAGGTTCACAGGCCCTGGTCCTTTGAATGGACGATCTGCGATGACGTCACTGCCATGTATGCGCGCTGGAGTTGCTGGTAATGGCACAAGGCTCTGAAAGAACAGCACGGGTATGCCGTTCCTTCAGAACGCATGCGCCGGTAAATGTCTCCTAAACGGTGCACATTTACTGTACCTATAGTTAAGCCTTACTATAGGTTTACCCAATAGGTAAAAATGAACCGATAAAGTTTACTCTTACTCCCACCACTTTAACAAATTGAAAAGTAAATCAAGAGAAGAGAAATTCAAATCACCTTTTGCCTTGAAAACAGCACCAATTGTTCTAGTTACGCTTGCACACAGTTTTTGAAGGAACTTGGCAGGTAGGTTGTTCCAAACATCTTGGAGAACTACAGATCCTCTGTAGATGTAGGCTGCCTCAAATCCTTCTGTCTCTTCATGTAATCCCAGACAGACTCGATGTTAAGCTCAAGGCTCTGTGGGGGCCAAACCATCACTTACAGGACTCCTTGTTGTTCTTTACACTGAAGATAGTTCTTAATGACATTGGCTGTATGTTTGGGGTCATTGTCTTGCTGCAGAATCAATTTGGGGCCAATCACAGGCCTCCCTTATGGTATGTCATTATGGATACGTATCTGCCTGTAATTTTTTTAGCCTTGAAGACACCATTGATCCTGATCAAACCTCCACTTTCATTTGCAGAAATGCAGCCCCAAACTTGCAAGGAACCTCCGCCATGCTTCACTGTTGCCTGAAGACATTATTGTACCGCTCCCCAGCCCTTCAGCTAACAAACTGCCTCCTGCTACAGCCAAATTTTGTTTTGTTTTATGCACTGGGGTGCACCCCAGTTTTGTTTTCATGCAAAGTTAATTTACTTAGCCTTGTTTCCACACCTGAGGTATGGCATTATTCCTTCCAGGAAGATTACTTTTGGCAAACTTCTCCAGATAGATGGATGTACCTGGGTCACAATGGCTTCTGTCAGTTCAGTGCTGGTGGCACTGCTGGACATCTTCCAATGTCAAAGGGAAGTAAGCATGATGAGTCTTTCATCTGCTGCATTAAAGTGGATGTAAACCCTCACATATACCCAGTGATGTGAACACTATCAGATGATACACAGGGATGAAACAAATCCTCCTACATAAGTTTTACATGTATATCTGCTATCTTTATATACCGTTTAGAAAGTGCACATGGTGTTAGGAGATTTTCTCTTCCTGGTTAGCACTGCAGTGAAGTCTGGGCATACAGCCAAGACAGCTAATTGGAGAAAAGGCACACACGCCCTCTCCTCATAGGTAGAGATTATCAGCTCTGTTCATTGAATGAATCGTTCAGCTCAGTGCTGATCTATTTATAGCATCCTCCCCAACACAAAATTTAGGCTGCCTTTATCAGATGCGATGGAGAACTTGTCAGGAGTTATCAGGCTGATAGCAGAAGAACAGAGCAGGAGACATCTATGGGACACAGTGCTTTAAAGAGAGATAACAAAACACTGCAGATATATGTGCCAAGTTCAAATTTCATGAATCGGGTTTACACCCACTTTAAGTTTCCTTGGCTGGCCACTGTCTACGGTCCTCGGCATTGCCTGATCAATGGTGATGTTCTCAATACTGAGAAATACAGATACTTATCCATCATGCCATACCATCAGGGCAGTGTGTGTGATTGGCCCCAAATGTATTCTGCAGAAGGACAACAATCCCAAACATACAGCAAATGTCATTAAGAACTATCTTCAGTCCAAAGAATAACAGAGTCCTGGATGTGATGGTTTAGCCCCCACAGAGCCCTGATCTCAACATTATCAAGCCTGTCTGGGATTATAGGAAGAGACCGAAGTATTTGAGCCAGCCTACATCAAAAGATCTGTGGTTAGTTCCCCAAGAGGTTTGGCACAACCTACCTGCAAAATTCCTTCAAAAAATTTATGCAAGTTTACTTAGAAGAATTAATGTTGATTTGAAGCCCAAGGGTAGTCACACCAAATATAAATTCAATTTTTCTTCTGGTTGCTCACTTTCCATTAAGTAAATTGCTAAAAATAAACAATTAAAAATAGGATTTTTATTACAGCTTACCTGTAAAATCATTTTCTTGGAGTACATCATGGGACACAGAGCCTTAAGTAATTACTTAATGGGTTATAGGCCACCTTCAGGTGTTGACACTGGTAAACCCAATCAAAGGAAGTTTACTCCCTATATAACAACAACTCCTCCCAGGAGCACATCAGTTTTTGTAGCAAAGCAATATACTTAAATCCCAAAAAAGAGCGGAGGGACCTCTGTGTCCCATGATGTACACCAAGCAAAGGATTTTACAGGTAAGCTGTAATAAAAATCCTATTTTCTTTATCGTACATCATGGGACACAGAACCATAAGTAATTACTTAATGGGACATCCCATAACAATGCCACCTGAGGGGTGGGAAAATACTGCTGCTTGCAGCACACTGCGCCCGAAGGCGATATCCTCATACCTCCTTACATCCACCTGATAAAATTTTGTGAACGTATGCACTGAAGACCAAGTTGCGGCCTTACAGATCTAAACCATGGAGGCCTGATGACTCACTGCCCAAGCAGCACTAACCGACCTGGCAGAATGCACCTTAACTTGAAACGGGGAAATCTCATAAGTTTGAATTATCACTTGCCGAATCCACTTAGCGACAGTGGATTTTAACGCTGCCTGTCCTTTCTTACGACCCTCTGGCAGAATAAATAAGACATCAGTCCTACGAATCTAAGCAGTTTTCTTTAAAAGATTTTCACTGCTCTCACCACATTAAGACAATGTTATGACCTTTCTTCCCTGGAACATGGTTTTGGAAAAAACAATGGCAGGACAATATTTTGGTTCAGGTGAAAACCTGAAATTACTTTTGGCAAAAAGCCTGGACGAGGGTGTAACTCCACTCTGTCCGCATGAAAAATCAAATACGGCTCTTTACAAGAAAGAGCAGCCAATTCTGAAACCCTCCTTGCTGAGGATATAGCAACCCAAAATACAAACTTTCTTGTCAGAAGGACTAGGGGAATATGTTGTATCGGTTCAAATGGCTGTTTAAGTAACACAGACAAAACTAAGCTCAAGTCCCAAGGGTTCAAAGGAGGTTTGACGGGTGGATTAAGCCGCGTCACCCCTTGTATGAAGCCCCGGACTAAAGAACAAGTAGCAAGTGGTCTTTGAAATAAGACCGATAAAGCTGAGACTTGGCCTTTAATAATACTTAAGGCCAATTTCATTTCTACCCCTAATTGTAGAAAGGCAAGAATTCTGCCTATGATATATCTCTGAGGGTGCCAACCCTTGGATTCACACCAGGAAACATAAGCCTTCCAGACTCTATAATATGTAGTTCTGGAAGCTGGCTTCCTAGCATTAATCAGGGTAGAGATAACCGACCTGGAAATCCCACGTTTCTTTAGAATGTGGGTTTCAATAGGCAAGCCGTTAAATTTAGAGACCGGAAGGAAGGATGGAATATCGGTCCTGAGAGAGCAGATCTGGCCGTAGTGGGAGGGACCATGGGCCATCCACTGCCATCTTTACGATTTCTGCGTACCATGACAGTCTGGGCCATGCTGGTGCCACCAGAATTACCGGCTTTGTTTCCAGCTTGATCCTGCAAAGAAGTCGTGGCAGCAACTGAATAGGGAGAATGCATAGATCAGTGAGAACTAATCCCATGGGGTTACCAACGCATCCGTTACGCATGCGACTGGATCCCTTGTTCTGGCCACAAATTTCACCAACTTTATGTTGAACCTGGATGCTAGAAGATCCACGTCCGGAGTCCCCCAGCTTTGGCAAACAGTCCGAAATATGTCAGGGTGAAGAGACCATTCCCCTAGGAATAACTTCTGGCGACTTAAGTAGTCTGCCTGCCAATTCTCTACTCCTGGAATGAAGATTGCAGAAAGGCATGGAACATTACTTTCTGCCCAAGTTAGAATATGGTTCACCTCTCTCTGTGCTGAGAGACTTTTGTTGCCCCCTTGGTTATTGATATAGGCCACAGCTGTGGCATTGTCGGATTGAATCCTGACAGGACAATCCCGTAACCTTAAAGTCCAGGCTTTTAGAGCCAGACGTACTGCGCGAATCTCTAGGATATTGATGGGCAAGATTCTTTTGGTTCTTGACCACTGTCCTTGGACAGTTGCCTTTTCTAGTACTGATCCCCAGCCTGAAAGGGTGGCATCCGTCGTTACCACTTTCCAGATGAACAGGAGATTCTGGGTTAGTAACCACCAAGTGAGGCTTTGGGACACTCTTGGGGTCAGCTGCATTGGTAAGTCTAAGGCTTGAATTGTTATGTTCCAAGCAGACAGGATACTGTTTTGCAGCAGTCTTGAATGGAACTGGGCATAGGGAATTGCTTCGAATGAAGCCACCATGGTTCCTAGCAACCTCATGCAGAGGCGAATGGAGGGGTTGCCATTTGACCTGACCCTCAGCACCAGTTCTCTTATGGAGTTGATTTTTGGCTGAGGCAAGAACACCCTTTCCTGGGTTGTGTCTATGATCAGACCCAAGTACTTCAGCCTTTTTAGCAGTATTAAGGAAGATTTCTCTAGGTTGAGGATCCAACCCAAACTTTTCAGATAGTTGGTTGTAGTGCGTATGCTTTGCTCCAAACGAGCCACCGATTGATCTATAAGCAATAGATAATCTAGGTACGCTACGATTGTTATGCCCTGTGCCCTTAACCTGGCTAGAGGTGGGGCCAACACCTTGGTGAACACCCGTGGTGCTGTGGCTAGCCCGAAGGGCAGGGCTGCAAACTGGAAATGCTGCTGTTCTAACTCGAACCGCAGAAACTTTTGACAAGCGGGAAATATAGGGACATGCAGATATGCATCCCTGATGTCAATTGACGCCAGAAGTTCTCCTCTAGAAGGATGGAAACTACTGACCTGATTGTCTCCATGCGAAAGGAGCGAATCTTCAGGAACGGATTTAGGTTTCTTAGATCTAGAATGGGTCTGACGTCTCCATTTTGTTTTGATACCATGAAAAGATTTGAATAAATCTCCAGACCTTGCTCTTTTGTGGGAATCTGTATGATCACCCCTTGAGATATTAATCGGTCTAGTGCCTGAAACAGATGGTTTTTTTCTCTGGATCTTTGGGAACGTTTGATCTCAGGAAACGAGACAGTGGAAAGTCCCGAAATTCCAGCTTTTACCCCAGCGTTACCGTGGAGATGACCCAACTGTCCAGACTTCTGAAAATTGCAGAAGTCTTCCCCCCACCTTGGTGAGGGGGGTTGCCTCTTCATGATGAGGCTTTAGGATTCTATTTTGCAGATTTCCTACCCCAGGGCTTCTTTTGAGCCTGGGTCTGACCCTGAGGTTTTCCTCTAGAGTCTGACGGCGGAGGTCGTCGCCACTGCCTAGAGGCAGAAGCCCCTGGGCAGGGGAAAGAGCCCGTTTAAATGAAGGGCATTTATATTTTCTTTTGACTGGTAAAATAGTACTTTGCCCACTAGAAATTGTCTTGATATATTTATCCAAGTCTTCTCCAAATAGTCGCTCCCCATGAAAGGGGAACCCAGTTAGGAGGTTTTTACATGGTGTTTCAGCTGACCAATTTTTCAACCACAGGACTCTACGCATATGTACAAGCATAAGCGTAAGGCGGGATGCCTGGTGAATAGAATCTTTAAATGGTACCTATGGCAAAACATAATCCCTTAGGTAGTTCAGCCAAATCCCGAGCTTGTTGTGTAGGAAGCTCTCTAAGGGCCTGTTTAAATTGGTCCTTTAGGGATTGGCAGACGCCCATCACGGCGACTGCGGGCTGAGTGACAGCACCTGCTATGGAAAAGGTAGATTTTAACAGGGATTCTAACTTATTTGTTGGATCCTTAAGCATCTGTACATTGTCTACAGGACAAGTTAAGTTATTATTCACATTGGAAATCGCAGTGTCAATTGCTGGTACTTTCCATTTTTTGGAGAATTTCTCCTCCAGGAGGATAGAGAATTGCAAACCTCTTAGGAGGGAGAAAATGCTTATCCGGGTGATCCCATTCAGCAAAAATAAGCTGTTCAAGTAATGCATGTGCTGGAAATGCATGTAAAGGATGGGAAGGTTTTAAAGAACCTAAGGAAGAGGTAGAAGAGGCAGCATGAAAGTACGAACTATTTCTGTAAGAGATTGTATCAGCAATTTCTTAGATTGAGAAGCTGAAAAAGGTTCATCTACCGTTGTTTCCTCTGCAGAGGAATCATCGGTTTGCTTTTCTTCCTGATCAATTGAGGGTAACGCCTCATCGTGTGCCCACTGTTCCCCTTGCAAAGCTGAAGTGGGGGAAGGGGACCTAGCATGCTTACCATCCAATTGAATGGAGGATGCGATTTAAGCCGCTAATCTTTCTTCCAGACCCTGCAGGGTGGAGGAAAGGACATCTTCAGTCACGTATACAGGTGCTGAGATGTGAAAGGCAGCTGCACCATCAATTTTCTTGCAATGGCTCACCCTTGGCATAATTGGTAATTCAGGCGAGGATGACAGCGTGGAAATACAGCTTGAGATCTCAATGCCTAGGGGTGAAACCTTTACTCTTTTGCCTTTTGTGGTGTCTTTTTTGGCAGGCATAGTCCCAAGTACAAAAACAGAGGCTCTATACAAATTGCACTAATACACTGAAAATAGTCATGATTTTTAAAGCAGCTATAAAGTTCAGCCTAGTGCTGGAAAGAGTGTCCTTTCTGAATCAGGAATGCCAGTTTTGCAACCTATACGTGTCCCACAGCTCGTGTGTCCCTGTGTGCAGGCAGCTTGTTTCCTTCTCATCAGCAGAGGAGAGACTGTCACAGCTGTATTTATCTGCTTTTAGCCTGGCATTCGTCCTTGGGGACATTCACGGCACCTGCGTTTAGGCCCCACCCCCTCCGAAAAAATTCTGCCTCCTTTTTTAAATTGTTTCCCGTGCCTGAGCGTGGCGTTTTTCGGGTCCCAGACCCAACAGGGGGGAGTCAGAGAGGCACAGATGTGTAAAAAATACAGCCACAGTGAAAAACTTTTAGCGGTAAAATAGCGGGACCTCCACATCCCCCTAACCTCTGATCCCATCAGGGGGAGAAAAAGACATTTTTTTGCAGATTTCTTTTTTACCTTGCAAATCTCCCTCCACACGCTGTGCAGCCAGACACGGACTGAGCTAACAGTGAAGACAACAGGGTAAGGTATGTGCATAGACTTCATCTAGTGGAGATTTTAAGGCATGACAACATTTTTTCCTTTAATGGAAGAAATACATAGATGTTTTTAATACCCAAGTTTCTTCCCTTACCTTATCCTCGCCGCAGGATTTTGCTGAATTAACAGAAAATCCAACCTTCACCCATCATGGGTCCTTAAAATGGGGTTCCAACTGACTTGGGCCATGTACAAGCACCCCAATCAGAAAGCTTTAGGAAATTTAACAAGAACTAAGCCCTGGGTTCCTGGGGTCCAGCCCTACAAAGAGGCGTTACCGGCAAAACCTCGTGCTTTGGATACAAGGTCCCAGGTACCATCCACCTTAGGCCTCAGCGGCACTTTGGATGGATCTGGCTTCTTTTTATGGAGGAATTTGAATCCAGAATGGATCCATCCCGGAGCTCCTCAGAGCACTTCTTCACTTGTGACCAACACCTTAGACACTGGCGAAAAAACTGATGTGCTCCTGGAAGGAGGAGGGGTTATATAGGGAGTAAACTTCCTTTGATTGGGTTTACCAGCGTCAACACCTGAAGGTGGCCTATAACCCATTAAGTAATTACTTAAGGCCCTGTGTCCCATGATGTACGATAAATAAATATTGATTTTTGAAAGCATTCTTACTTTACAGCATTTCTTCACACCTGCCTAAAACGTGTGTACAGTACTGTATACGTTTTTGAGATAGATATATAATATATATATTTATTATATATCTATCTCCCCATTACATATTTTGATATCTTATCTCTATTTTAGATGCCCATTTGTTTATTTTTTAATGTATCATTCGTTGTACCATAATGTTGTATACATATATTTTTTAATTAGCTGCCATATATAGTACCGGGTGGAAGTGTAAAGACATTGGTGGTGTTCGTTTATTATATTCCTGGCATTAGTTTGCTGGCATCCATAAATCTTTGTATTGTTTCCCTTTTTGTTAACAGTATTGGATTCGGGAGGATTAAGTGACCAGCATTATGTTTGCTTTGGATTCCTAGCTGGCTTTTTTTTTTTTTTTTTTTTTTTAACACTTTTATTTATTGTTTTTTTCCCGTCCAAGAAAAAATTATATTACAGGCACATATAAACGATTACATCTTGTAAATAAATCTCTTTTCTCATACAGTAGCCGAACAGGGCTTACTAGTAACAACCAAATGTCATTAAATCCCGACCTTGCTGGCCTCTTACTTCCAGGTAAAAAGCATTAGTTATTGGCTGCTACGATAATGTTTTTGCCTTCACAAGTTAAGAGCGCCTATACCTACCTTTGTTAAAGTCTGGAAGGACGCAATGCATCAGGTGGGTGGGATGGTATTAGGATATGCTTGCTGGTTTACAATAGCAGTACTGAGGCTGGTTTTATGATATGTCTGTGTGCATTGTGTACATGTGAGTGGATTACTTTCTAAGCAATTTTTTTTTTTTTTACAACATGGTATTCACTTTGAAGCTTTCCATGTGCTTCTATATGAGCATCTGAGCCCTGTGTGGATAAGAGCTTTGGAGTTGATCTCTTAAAGCAATATGAGACCTAGTTATTTACCAGTGAGGTCCACCACTGGAGGTGAGTGCACATATTTTAATGCACACTTGTGTGACAAGTGGAGAAGATTTCACAGGATTGCTGACCTACCATTATATTTGTGTTCACTGCATGGAAGTTTTGCTGCGATTCACATAAGAGTGTGGGGCTATTTTTGGACTCGGACTTGCATTAAGCAAGTTTTTCTTCATACACATTAACACACTGATTTATAGGTTTATTCACTGTA
Organism: Aquarana catesbeiana; assembly: GCF_042186555.1. NCBI lineage: Eukaryota > Metazoa > Chordata > Amphibia > Anura > Ranidae > Aquarana > Aquarana catesbeiana. Next base: position 364,208,824 of record NC_133328.1, on the reverse strand, counting down.
TTTACCTATAAAGTAAGGATTGTTTGTTCTGGCATTGATGTGATTACACATTGAATGTGTTTGCACATTGATTACTATTGCATGTTTATTATAGTAATTGGAGTGCTTCACTGCGTTTCATTGTTCATTCTATTTTCTGTGTTGTGACTGTACATTTTAGTGGGAGCTGCTCCGTTGTTTATTTTTTGTGGATTATTTTCTTACTGGTAGGGGGATATTTATTTTCTTAATGATTATAAGCTGCTAATCTACTGCCCAACATGCCACCATGATCAGGCTGCTGCTAACATCACTGCATCTGTAGATACAGCTGGGAGTTCTCTTGTAAATATGGCTGGGAATATGCTAAAAGGATGGAGAGATCACTGGATAAAGCAATCTACTAAATAAACCGACTGTGTGGTTTCTCAATTTGGTGAAAAAGCAGTACCAAGAGTATCAGCACAGAACCTATGTCCCTTTTCAAACTACAAGAAAAACAATTTATGGTCAAGTACAAAAATTACATTTATTTTATGTTCATTCATTAACCACTTAAAAGGACCGGAAGATTTGCCCCATTAACTGCATGCCAACCAGCCGCCGCACTTGTACTGCGGCAACATGACTCGGCTGCGTGAATCGCCGTCATGGTATGTCAGTACCATAGATGGCCACTAGGGGGCGCACGCCCCCTGCTCGCCCACGGAGCCAATGCGAGTGCCCGGTGGTCGCGATCATCACCGCCCGGGCTCCTGTGATCGATCAGGGCACACCGAGAATCAGGACCTGTGTGTGTAAACACACAGTTTCCGGTTCTCTGAGGGGAGAACAGACAGGTAGTCTGTTCATACAGAGTATGAGCAGAGTATGAACAGACGATCTGTCATGTCCCCTGTACAGTCCCCTCCCCCCTTCAGTTAGAACACGTACTAGGATACACTTAAACCCCTTCCCTGCCCCCCAGTGATTAACCCCTTCACTGCCAGTGACATTTTTACAGTAATCAATGCATTTTTAATCGCACTGAACGCTGTAAAAATGCCAATGTTCCCAAAAAGGTGTCAAAATTGTCCGACGTGTCCACCATGTCGCAGTCCTGATAAAAATCGCAGATCGCCACCATTACTAGTAAAAAAAAAAAAAAAAAAAATAATAAAAAGGCCATAAAACTATCCCCTATTTTGTAGACGCTATAACTTTTGCGCAAACCAAACAATATATGCTTATTGCGTTTTTTTTTTTTACTAAAAATATGTAGAAGAATACGTATCGGCCTAAACTGAGGAAGAAAAATATATGTTTCTTTTATATTTTTTGGGAATATTTATTATAGCAAAATTTTTTTCAAAATTGTCGCTCTTTTTTTGTTTATAGCGAAAAAAATAAAAACCGCAGAGGTGATCAAATACCACCAAAAGGAAGCTCTATTTGTGGGGAAAAAAATACATCAATTTTGTTTGGGTACAACGTCACACGACCGCGCAATTGTCAGTTAAAGCGAATCGCAAAAAGTGCTCTGGTCTTTGGCCAGCCAAATGGTCTGCGGCTTAAGTGGTTAATGACCAGGCCATTTTTTGCGATACAGCACTGCGTCGCTTTAACTGAGAATTGCGTGGTTGTGCGACACTGTACCCAAACAAAATTGACTTCTTTTTCCCACAAATAGAGCTTTCTTTTGGTGGTATTTGATCACCTCTACAGTTTTTATTTTTTGCGCTATAAACAAAAAAAAGCGACAATTTTGAAAAACCCCTATATATTTTTTACTTTTTGCTATGATAAATATCCAAAAAAAAAAAAAAAGCTATCAGAGCTAAAAATAGCCACTGATTACTATATAAATGTCACTGGCAGGTAGGGGTTAACACTAGGGGGCGATCAAGGAGTAATTGTTCCCTAGGGAGGTGTTTAGCTGTGGGGGCAGTGTACTGACAGGAAGTAGAGAGAGATCGCTGTTCCTGATCACTAGGAACAGCAGATCTCTCTCTCCTCCCCCTGTCAGAACTGGGATCTGTCTATTTACACTGACAGATCCCCATTCTGGCTCTCTGAGGAGAGATCGCGGGTGGCCGGTGGACATCGCAGCCGCCGGCCACGCGCATAGGCCCCTACGTCGCGCCGCACGCCCCCTATAACCTTAAAGCAGGGGTCTCAAACTGGTGGCCCTCCAGCTGTTGTGAAACTACAAGTCCCATCATGCCTCTGCCTGTGGGAGTCATGCTTGTAACTGTCAGCCTTGCAATGCCTCATGGGACTAGTTTTGCAACAGCTGGAGGGCTGCCAGTTTGAGACCCCTGCCTTAAAGTGTCCGCCGTACAGCTACGACGATTTGTGCAGGGGAGCCAACCTGCTGCCGTATAATGACGACGGCTGGTCGGCAAGTAGTTAAATAAAAAAAAAAGCCTGCTTCTTCTTTTAACAGAACCCCATTCTCCTCCTTGGTCTTACTATTAGTATTTGTTTGGGTACCTTTAACAAATTCTGGGGCCTTTTAAAATCAGAATTTAAGTGTTTGCTATATAATTAGAACACAACCCTATAATTGCAATTACACGCAGGTGGACTCCAAAGGCAAATGGTTGCACCACCCCTTATTTAAAAAGTGTTAGCAAATGAGGTGATTACTTATACAAACAAGACTTTTTAGGTTTTTATCCGAATGTATTTTGAAAAACCATGTTTATTTTTTCCATTCTAGATTGTAATGCTACAACATTACATTCTAGATGTAATGTTGAGGTTAAGAGTCAGTGGGTGGGTTGGGGTTGACAAGTGCAAAACTCATACAATAAAAGACGTTGGTGTGCTGCACTTTGAGAGGTTTGTGCCAAATATAAATATGTCAAATCTCATAAGCTTAAAACAAATGCACCAGTTAACTTGCTGGCTAGAATTTTATTAGAATTGTTCTTAGTACATAATTGTCTTCTCCAGAGTTTTTCTACTTGGTACCATTTAAAGCTCATTGCCCGTTTAATATTTTTTAAAAGAAATAGCTTCCAGATTTTTTTACAAAGTCAATGGCCCACACAAGACAGCAATGCTGAGAGCATTCCAAAAGGAGGGACATTTCTGCTGATTATAAACCTCTCTCTAATATCACACACTGAATGAACCTGTGTCTTATTTCAGCCTGTGACTATAACTATGTAACATAGGTATTCAAAAAGCAGCCAATATGGTACTTGTCCCTTTAGTATACAGGTCGCCAATTTTTAAAATTATTTATTTATTTCACTCTAGGAAGATTTTCCTTCATTTCCTCTCCCAGTAATAATGCTGTTAGCAAGACAGAAAATCTCATAGTAAAGTTTTGGAAAGGCTAGTTCTTATGATAGCTTTTTTTTGCTTCCTGTGTCACCACTGGAGATTTCCCCCTTAAAGCTCTGTTCACATATATGCGAATTGGATGCATTTTTAACTGCATCAAATTCGCATAACATGTGAATCGGACTTGCTTTCATTGGAGCCGTTCATTCACACATGTCCAGGGTGGCCGCGGGTCCTTTTCTAAGGCTTGATTCAAACTAATGTGTTTTTTGATGCTTTCTTGCATTTTGCATAAATGCAGGGAATTTTTTATTTTTTTTAACATGGGTTCCTGAGGAACACGTTCACACCAAAGCATTTTTGTGCCTCTGTGTTTTCGGGAAGGGTCGGGGACTTTTTTTCCTGCAAATGCAGCATTTTGCATGTAATAGACTTCAATGGACCCGCATCCAAAATGCAAGTACTGCTTTTTTACGGCGTTTTACGATTTGTGTCTTTTTTTTTTTTTTTTTTACATTCACTGTATATAACTGGTTGCTAGGAAGTGGATTAAGAAGCCGGCCGCTGCGTCCTTAGCAACGGGTGAGTCGTCAGCCTGCTGACAGCCGAATGTAATAAAAAATAAAAAATTGCCCCCCCCTGCCCCCAATCTATATCAGACCCTTATCAGAGCATGCAGCCTGGCAAGTCAGGAACCATACCAGACCGCATGCCCCCCACCCCAAAGCACTTTGCCCCCATGTTGATGGGGACAAGGGCCTCTTCCCGACAACCCTGGCTGGTGGTTGTCAGGGTCTGCGGGCGGGGGCTTATTGGGATCTGGAAGCCCCCTTTAACAAGGGGGCCCCAAGATCTACCCATTTACCAAAAAAGCAGTGAAATGTAAAAAAAAACAAAAACAAAACAAAACCCTAAGAGCCGGTTTTTGACAAGTTATTTATTAAAAAAAATAGCTTTGTCTTCTCTCGAGTCGTCTTCTCCTGCTGCCGTTTCTCCCGGTGTCATAGTCTTCCTCCTCGCCGCTGGTTACCCGCTAAAAACAAAAGTCTGCGCTGTCCCTTTTTGACATCATGCCCCATGACTGCATAAGATATGTCAGACAGTGGGGAACATAATCATATACACAGTGCTGCGCAATTCATAAATGTCCATAAAACCACAGTTGGTGTGCGTGTAACTGAAGCTGAATTAAAGTGCAGGTGACACAAGAAAAAAGGATCTCCGATGCGGTGACAGTGACCCCTCCACCACAAACGGATAGCCTCTCACCTCAAGGATTCGACCTGAAACAGGTCACATAGCGGGAGTCAATTATCAGATACAGCAATCCAGGTAAAGCAATCCACAGATAGCAGCTCCAGCACTCATCCCAGTCAGTGAGATGATAAGAACGTATATAGGTAAAAGGCTGAGATCTTCAGTCATCCCCAGAGAGCTCCCCGGGGATGACTGAAGACCACTTTTTTCTGTTTCAGAAAATACCTGGGTTTTGGCAGCTATCTGCTGCCATAACCCAGGTATAATAGTCAAAGTACAGACGTATAATGATGGCAATTTGTGGTAAGTGGTTCATAAAGGACAGCTGACGACTCATCCATTGCTAAGGCTCCTTAGCAACCAGCTATATACAATGAAATTAAAAAAAGGGACACAAATCTCAGTAAAAACGCGGTTACAAATACGCACAGCAAAAAGCACTGCAGAAACGCTCAAAAGCAACATGCATAGATGTAAATCGAGCCTAAAGGGGTCCTGTGAGATTTTGAGTCTGGTTTAGGTGCGAATTCAAGTAAAAAGTTGCACCTGAACCGGGGAACAAAACTGCACCGGACTCTGGACTGTAAACCCACAGCCAGACATGTGTGAACCTAGCCTAACTCCTGTCATAGTGCCACAATCATAAGTACAGGAAATCTCCAGAACGGGAAACAGCGAAAAGAAAACAAAAAAAGGTGGTCTAATTTTGATTTAATAATAATAATAGGTGCTACATTTCATTACTAGATTTGTAATTCTACTATAGCACTATTGTTAGATTTCACAACAGTCTCGTTTTACACATGGCACTTACCCTTCACAGAAGCAACCCGAATGTTCTGAGAGGATTTAATCCCATTCGCTCTGCATGTCGACCGACCATCAACTTTCTGATTACTTCTATTTAAAGCACAAGGCTCAAGTTAGAATGCACCGGAGAGGCAATGCAGAAAAATAAAATATTTATATATTTTTTCAGAGATACCTGCAACTTAGATATGTAATAAATGATAAAAGCTGACTGGGAAAAAACATTACGCCTGAGCTTTACAATGTGCATAGTCAAGTACAAAAAATGAATTATAAGATTCTCTCTAGGTGATACAGTTGCCCCTCCACATTACATAAAATCTTTCCTAGGTTGTAGTAAGTGTTGGAGATGGCGAGGGGCCAGCACCATGCCTCATATCTGGCGGATCTACAAACTTATCCAACATTTTTGGCAATTTTTGTACCAGTGTTAACAGTGTAAATTGCCCCAAAACCCTCCCTCCTTTTATCCCTGCCACATTTAAGGTGGCCAAACAAAGCCTACTGAGATTTTTCATTTCTACAAGTGGAAGATTTATCCCCAGAAATGAGAGGTCCACAACTGGTCCTAGCGTAACAGACTTGACCGCCAAGCTGAATCCCATTATAAGAATGGAAGAAGGGATGACCAAATTGCAAGACTGACATACCAACCTTTTAACAAACTTGAGTTTTCCATCTGCCTCTCTCAATACTAAAAACAACTGAAGTTTAAACTTCAGCTATGCCCTGGTTGTGCTGCCCATACTTCCGACAGCCACCCAGACCCCCCCCCCCCCCCCCCCAGTTCGTGTGACTTCCCAATTGTTTGTGTTGGGAATGAGAACATTCCTCCCACCACAGATAAATCTCATTATGATGCTACCTTCTACTCTTATTACCATAATGTTCGTTTAATTCGCACATGTTCTATGCCTTGTATCAAACTCTTATGTGAATCCATATGTAAGCTTTTTTGGGATGAGGGTCTGATCTTCACCCCCTGTATTTTGGGAGACTTCAAAAAAAACTTACAAAAGCCTAAGAAACCAAAACTGTCACTAAAGAACCCCAAATATAAAAAGATGTGTCTTTCTTTTTGCTAACAAAAAAAAAAAAAAAAAAAAAGGTTTACAGTTGAGAAAATAAAAACTCAGGCTACTGGAAAACTGTAAACCATCACCACATTCCACAACAAACAAATAGAAAACAATGCAGAAGTAACCTAATAGAACTACAGCAGTAATAAACTTTATTGTTACAAAAAAAAAAAAAAAAAAAGCAACAAAATAAGGCACTACCTTTCCGTGTTTTCCCGGCGTACTAAGCGTGAGCTGCATTTTTCCAATGTACGCTGCTGAGAAAACAGAGCAGTTTTAAAAAATGGTTTTGTCCTAAATCAGACTACAGTGTAGAAATTCACTTCACCACTACAGATAAACTAATAAAGCATGTAACAATGAGGACAGAGAAAAGGAAAGAAGCTTTGCATAACATTTAAAGCAGGAAATTGCATTTGTTGAAGTTATCATTTTGAAAGTATCAAGTATCGAGTGACCTAATCTGACACGGTAAGGGCCTTTTCACACGGACGTGTACGGGCTCCGCTTTGCTCAGCGGGTGATCGCTCCGTCGATCCCCGCTGAGCAGGCAGATGACAGGTCGGTCTCTGCACACTGTGCAGGGACCGACCTGTCAGAGCGCCGCTCTTCTCTAAGGGGGATCGGATGAAGGATGGAAAAATAGGATTTTCCTCTGTCACACTTTAGCAGATCAGAGCGGGTCGGATGTAAGCGGACATGTCATCGCTGACATCCATCGTTCCATAGACCTGTATGGAGCGTCCGTTCAGGTCCACCTAAAAAACTGACAGGTGGACCTGAACAGTCCGCCCGTGTGAAAGGGGCCTAAGTTTATTTCTTGCTTTGTGTCCACCTGAGGAGATTTTTCCTTTACTTCTGAACAGAGGATACAATATGAATAAGAGTAATATGAAGAGAGAGGAACTCTATACAAAAGTAAGGAGAAACAGTTGTCACCAGACTAGTTGTCCCCATTGCCAGAATAACCCTCACTTCTTGTTTAGGTAATAACTGTAAAAAGGTTTATTCCTCACTTTCTGACTTTGTGACAATGGTTACCAGAACTTAAAGAGGGTCTGAATCTTTCCAAAAGGGACACAGACAGCCATAAAAAAATGATAGGGGTAATAATATTTTCCTGATCTATATGAAGTTAGGTTACAAAGAATATAAAAAATGTAATTAGATTTTAAAAGCCCCAGTGACATACACCTGCAGACACTATGGAGCAATTAAATCTTGATGCGATTGTAAACCCTTAAATATAATAAGGGAAGTAACTGGCCTCAGCTAATAGAGATGGAACAAATCCTCCTACACAAAATCCTCCTACAGGTCTATTTCTTCTCTTCAGCCATTCAAAGTCCAGAATTGTTACCGCTTGTCCTGTCGTTCAGAAAAAAGGGGACGGAGAGCTAGAGTCACTTTGCAGAGCTCTGAGAGCTGATTGGAGGGAAGGGACACATCCCCTCACACAGCAAACAGGCACAGAGCTGAGGCTGTTAATCAGTTGGAGATTCCTTATCGGTTCACCTTTTTTTCTCTTGGTGTCAAGAAAACATGTTCGTTGATAGAGGAATAAAGCAGCAGACAGAAATGACACTTAGTGCTCTTAATTGAGAAACGTACACACTATAGGGGGATATCCTTTGTTCATATTTAATGTCTGAGGTTTACAACCACTTTAAAGTTAATACTATTATCAGTAATGGGGCATGTCAGCACGAGGAACATCACACACCCCCAAATCCAGTTCCTGCTTAGTTGTTGCTGCTGCTTAGTCACCACTTCAGGTGACTAAACAGCAAATAAGCTACAGGTGCTCTGCCTCCTGTGATATCCCTCTTCCCCATAAAAAAAGCTCTGTGGGTGTAAAAAAAAAACAAACAGACCAACCAATAAAGAAATTATAATGGCACAAGAACAACCACAGACTGGAAACACCATGCACACTGTGATTTGCAAATCTTTTTTGACTGCACACATTTTAATTGTTCATCGAAATGTCTATATACTGTATGTAGAAAGAAACAGACCTAAAAGAGCACCTAAAAGTGTAACTTCAGCCACAGGGGTGAGCGGCCCAAGTTTTCATGGGATTAGTCATAGGGGAATGTTGAGACGCAGCAAAAATATGAAACAGCAGTGTATGATCACTTGCTGACCGCAATATGTAGCGATTTGCAAGTGGTTTACCGGGATTATGGCTGAAGATACCAACAATGCCACAGAAGTGACTTACATCAACCATCAGGAAAGAACCAGAAAAAAGGGGGGGGGGGGTGGATCTGATTCTGGCCTGGGCAGATCTTCACATTCCAGCCTTGTCCATTGTGTATATTTCAGGTGTGGAAAACTGGCAGGCAGACTCTCCCAGTTACCATCATTTGGATGCCAAAGAATGGTCTGCCTGATCAGTTGGTGCTTCCTCAGGTTCAGGGCATAGGCATCTGTTCCCAAGATTTGCAAGACTGCCTCTCCGGGTCTTCTGTTCACACTTTTAAGTTTTACCAGGTGTATGTTCAGACCTCAGCTGATGCAGGGTTCAGCTGCAAGGTTCTTTAGGCTGCTCTGTAGGCTTGGTTAAGCCACCACTGTTAACATGTTGGTTTTTGTGGGCCTTTGTTTGCTCTGTTGCCCGCCCATTATTTGGACTGCTTTTAGACATGCCAATGTACCTGAATACCTCAATCTGTGTCCCTAAACCACTTGCTGACCATAGGCTGTCATATGATGTAATCCCAGTATTAAAATTTTCAGCTGCCAGTTGCCTGTAATGCAGAAGTGATTCGAGTAGCTGAATAGCCACTCGATCACCTCCGCCGGCAGTGCAGGGGGGTCACCCCCCTCCTCTCTCGGTGGCGACGGCTGCACAGAACAGAGAGAAAGAGGAACGGACGCTGTTCCTCCCTGGGGACCCCAGCAACAGACTAGGATTTTGTCACTTCCGGTCCCGCCTCTGTTTACCTGCCCGCTAGTGGCCATGAAAGCTGCTAATCAGACCAATCGATGTGTGTCTGATCGGCTGCATTGGTCGCCAGAGGAGAGATGTGGGGTCTCAGACACCAGATCTCTCCATAAAGAAGACCTGTCACAGCCCATGCTGTCACTAGTGATGTTGTTCATCCCTTGTGATATCAATAAAGTTAATACAAAAATAACAATTCAGGAAACAGCGTATAACAGTGTTTCTCAACCTCTTTTCAGTTGGGGCACCCTTGAAAAGTATTTTCAGTCTCAATGCACATGTACAAAGCTTGGTTCAAGTTACTGCGTGTCGCGGAACGCATGCAAAATCACGCTCGTTCCTGACATGCAGACAAATGCGCTGCTCTGTAGGGGTGCCATTAATTCTTAATGGTACTCCACACATTGGCAAATGCAGGGTGTTTTTGGTGCAGTGCAATTTTAGGGCAGGCTGCCCTACACACAGAACGCAGCTGCACAGATGTGAGCCAAGGGCTTGTTCACATGTGAGGGTGGAGGGCAGTTAAACTACATTGTTGAGCTGTTTTTACCACCCCCAACTGCTCCCTCTTTAGCTGCAAAGGCAGTTGCTGGGGGTGCAAGCATGCTGTGGCTGCAGCTGGAAGTATACCCCCAGGTGAAAAGGGCTGCACTGCAAACACCCAACAACTGTGTGCTTTTCGCACGGTTGTGGTGTGGTTATGCTGCAGTTACGGGGTTAAAACAGGTGGTGAGGAGGCAACATATTGCCTCTTTACCGCCTGTCAAATGCCTTTGAAAAGTGACCCAAGCATAGATTGCTTTTCAGAGGAGCCTCAGTCCTTGCTGTTATTACAAACAAGCCCTAAAAAAAGCAGTTCCGATAGTACAGGAATAGGGGGTCAGGATTAAAAGTAACAAACAGAATAAAAAACGAATTCCGCTCTTCCACCTCTGATATCAAAAGATCAAAAAATAAGAATCAAAAAAGTAGCTTTAACTCACAAGATTAACTAGAACAAAGTATATTAGTATTGAATGTGAAAAAACACAATAAAATGGTACCACAGCACACAAAGATCACTCATATTGCTAAAAAGCACTATTATCCACCTCAATTAGCATGTGTATTAGTGTATTATTAAATCCCTTGACTTGATAAGGTTAGTAGATGTTGACAACAGTTTAATTATCCTCAGAAGGTAAATATCCAAAGAATCGCTCCAGAAGAAAAGGCTCCTTTAGATAGATGTATGGGCATTAATGAACCATGGTTTAGATATAGGAATGTCAGAGCGAAGGAAGGCCTTGATAGAATTGTGATGATGGGTTATGGTTCCAACAATGTGCAAAGTCTGTAACAACCCTGGTGATCTAGGAAGGTGCAGTGGTCTAGAGCAGTGTTTCTCAACTCCAGTCCTCAAGGCGCACCAACAGGTCATGTTTTCAGGATTTCCACTAATTTTGCACAGATGATTTGATCGGTTTCCCTGCCTTAGTAAATACCACAGCCCTTTCATTTGAGGGAAATCCTGAAAACATGACCTGTTGGTGCGCCTTGAGGACTGGAGTTGAGAAACTCTGGTCTAGAGGTTTATTTAATCAAAGCTTGGGAGATACAGCTCTGCTAGATGGAATCCGCAGTGGATCATGCATGTATAGACGCATCAAGAGATGACAGTGTGCCTTGAAATCTCCCTCACACTTAGGCCTCATGTACACTGCTGCTACTAAAGGGATGTTTAAGAGCAGTTTCAACTGCTCCTGAACTCTCCTCTTTGTTATCTTATCAGTACATGTACACAGGTTTGTTTATAGTCGTTTCTAGGCAGTTGAGTTTAGAGGCCTTTTTTGGAAAGCAAAAAAAGGAGACGCTGAGTTTAGAGGCATTTCAAGCGCCAAATGCTTTTAAACGCATTTTGTTTACAGGCGTTTTTCATTTTTGGCTAAAAAAAAAAAAGGAAAAAAAATATTTATATATATATATTTTTTATTCAAACACTTCTAAACGCATATGTGGCATGTAAACATGGCAAAACGGACGTTTTAAACGTGGGTTACTATCTGTCAAGTTAAATCGTTCAGGAGAATTTGTAAAAACGTCCCGTGTACATTAAGCCTAACAGATATCAAAATAATGGGGCTAACATCGTGCCCAAAAGTTTGTGCTCATTCACAGGGTTAAACAAACAGTTCTTATAAGAAATATTCCACAAATGTAAGTCCATCACCCAAAGTATTACAGTGTATATCACTAAGGTCTCATGTACACTGCTGCTGGTAAACATTTAGGAACATTTGGGCGTTTTTTTCAGCAGCTCCTGAAATCTCCTCAATGTTACCCTATGGGTACATTTACACAAAAATGCTTCTAAACGCAAACGCTCATAAACACAGCATGTAAAAGTGGCAAAACTGAAGTTTTTAACTGTCGGTTCCTAGCTGTCAAGTTCCAGCGTTTAGAAGAGGTTTTCAAACATCCTGTGTACATGAAGCCCAACTTTCGTCTAGCCTCTGAAGCAGCCAGTGGAGACCAGCAAGACCGATCAGGCTTTTTCTTTTGTTCACCTCTCTTCTTTGACCAACCTATGATCCTCAGAAGATGGAACTGCTCTATCCAGGATGCTTCATCTACAAGCCCTAATGGATGTCAGAGGCAACAGGATTTGATAAGTATACACTTGAATGCAATGCTACGGGTTAATTGTGACCAATAGCACATGACTGTTTGGTATTTAGGCTCCGGTAAAATGGCGCCAGACCTACTTCCTGATGAGCGAGGCCTGACACGCATACCCAGATTCCTAGGTTCCTCCACTTCCGCTCTGGCAGCTGAGACGCACGCCACGTGTTACACAGCGGTGATGGATCAATTTCTGCTTTGCCCCGAGCTATAACTTAAAGCCTTCTGTACCACGCACTGGACTATGTAAGTGCTAAATTTAAAAGCATTAAGAGCAATATTACACTATCTTGCTTTCTCTAGCTTTCTTCATCTAGCAGCCTCTCTCTACCAGGATCCCATGGCACCCCTAAGGACCTCTGGTGCCACCCTGGTTGAAAAAGGCTGGTGTAAAAAAATTTTTGAGATACAATAAATAGAAATCAATAAAGCACAAATGTGACCGCATACACAAATTACCAGTGCATATGTAAACAATGATTGCACCACACGTGAGGTTTCATCATAAACGTCAGAGAGAGCAAAAAAACAGATCTCCTCTAACTCTAAACTGGTACCTTGCAAAATTTTTTAAAGCATCGCCTATGTAGATTTTTTTTTTTAATCCGCTTCCCAACCAACCACTGCAGTTTTACTGCGACAGAATGGCACAGGTGGGTGAAGCAACATTACGTCGGGTGCGTGCCCCCTAGGCAGCATAGGCCAATGATTTCTGGCCTGGACCTGCTGATCGGTCCTGACGAATGAAATCCCCCCCCCCGAGTAAGTGTAAACACAGGCAGGTGAAGTGATGTCATCTCCCCTCATGGAACTCTTTTCCGTTCCAGAGAGAGGACATCCAAACGTGAGTTGCACCAACAGTACACTGACACAGTACACATAGGCACACATTTCACCCCCTGAACGCCCCCCCCCCCAGTTAACCCCTTCACTCCATCACTGTCACCCAGTATAGTTTTCATATTTTTATTTGATCACTGTACTGGTGTCATTTGTGACACTAATCAGCATTAGGGTACTTAGTAGTAGCCCCAGATAGGTCTAGGGACCCCCCTAAACAAGGTTTAACCCCTTGATCACCCCATCACCAGTGATCTCTGTATTAATGTTATGGGTGACACTGGTTAGCTAGTTATTTTTTTTATAGCGTCAGGGCACCCGCCATATATTACCCAATAAAGGTTTAACCCCCTGATCACCCGGCAGGTGACATCAGTTAGATTTTAGAGTCAGTCAGGGTCTGTGTTGCCCAAGGCAGCGTCAGATTAGTGCCAGTAGCGCTAACACCCACGCACGCACCATACACCTCCCTTAGAAGTATAGTGTCTGAACGCATCAATATCTTTGATCTGTTTAGAACTATATTAGTGTCCCCAATAGTTTAGGGTTCCCAAAAACACAGCGTTAGCGGAATCAGCCCAGATACCTGCTAGCACCTGCATTTAGCCCCTCCACCCAGCCCAGCCCAGCCAAGTTCAGTATCAAATAGATCACTGTCACTTACAAAACACAAACACACATAACTGCAGAGCATTCGCAGAGTCAGGCCTGATCCCTTCGAACGCTAACAGTTTTTTTGGTAGCGTTTGAAGCAGTCGCTGACAGTCAGGTGTTTTTTTTTCCCTGTGAGTCTCACTAGTGTACCAGTAAATTTAGAGGCCAAATTGTCAATCAAAGGTACACTAGTGAAGAGGCCTACATGTTTCTGAGCATGACAGATGAGAGTGAAGAGGAACTCACCCATCTGTCAGATTCAGGCCCAAAATACGAACCTGTAGACAGCAGCGGCACCCTGACAGATGGCTCGGATGATGGAGTAGTGGTCCCTGCCAAGGTCAGGCATACCTGACCCCGTTCTTCTGCTGTTGTTGAGGTGCAAGAACCGCAGGGCTCTCGTATGGAGCAGAGAGCCAGTACTAGTGCCACTCATCCTTCTGGTGAACTGGCAAGCACCAGCAGCCTAGAACATCCTGGTCATACATCCAGCACTGCAGTAACACTTGGTGAGAAGTGGCGAGTCCCATAAGTGTAGTTCAAGCTGGTGAGGTGGCTAGCACAACTAGTGTCCCGCAGCCACCAAGAAAACAAAGACAGGCCCGTCGAGCCCATAGTGCCCTTCCTGCTGCATTTGCCAATCCGAATTGGGAGATCACCACTTCTGCAGCACCCTTACTTCCCCCATTAACTGGCCAACCTGGAATTCAGATGGAAACGGTTGATTTTCTGTCACTTGATTTTTATTCGCTGTTTTTCACAGAAGATCTCTATAGATCTATTGTGGACCAAAGCAATTTGTATGCTTGTCAATTCATCGCCGCTAATCCCCAGTTGACCCTTGCCAGACATTGGAGACCTATTACGATCTATCCCACCTCATGGGCATAACTAAAAAAAAAGTGAGTTGCAGTCATATTGGTCCACTGTCCCAATTCGCCATATGCCAGTGTTCTCTACCTCCTTGACCAAGACACAATACGAGCAGATCTTGCGGTTCATGCATTTCAATGACAATGAACTCTGTTGTCCCCGGGGTGACCCTGAATAAGATCGGCTCTACAAAATTTGGCCCCTCGTAAACCACTTCAACTAGCAGTTTGCAGCCTTGTTTACTCCCGATCAAGTGGTCTGCATTGATGAGTCCCTGATTAAGTTTTCTGGCCGCTTGTCATTCAAACAGTATCTTCCCAGCAAGCGGCCAAATATGGGGCCAAGATGTATAAGCTCTGTGACAGGGCAACAGGCTATACATATAGTTTTATGGTTTATGAGGGAAAAAATAGGATTTTTAAAACAGCTTACCTGTAAAATCCTTTTCTTTGAAGTACATCAGGGGACACAGAGCCATAGAGCCATAGTAGGCCACCTTCAGGTGATGAACACTGGCACGCCCTAAGATTAAAAAAAAAAAAAGTGCACTCCCTATATAACCCCTCCCACTACTGGGAGCATCCTCAGCTTTGTAGCAAAGCAATACACGTGTATACCAAGAAGGGAGGGACCTCTGTGTCCCCTGATGTACGTCAAAGAAAAGGATTTTACAGGTAAGCTGTTTTAAAATCCTATTTTCTTTTTATACATCAGGGGACACAGAGCCATAGTAGTTACTATGTGGGATGTCCCATAGCAATGCCAACTGAAGGCAGGGAGACACAAAAAAAGTAGGGCACCAAGAGACTAGAGGACTTATACTGCAGCCTGCAGTACACTGCGCCCAAAGGCGATATTCTCATGTCCTTTTACATCTACCTGATGGAATCTGGTAAATGTATGGATTGAAGACCAAGTTGCAGCCTTGCAGATCTGAGCCATGGAGACAAGGTGATGCACTGCCCAAGAAGCACTAACAGCCCTGGTGAAGTGCGCTTTAATATGAAAAGGAGGAATTTTCATCTTTAAACCATAAGCTTAAAAAAAAAAAAAATCACTTGAAGAATCCATTTAGGATTGGTAGATTTCGACAACGCCTGTCCTCTTTTAGGACCGTCTGGCAACACAAACAAAACATCTGTTTTACGAATCTGAGCAGTCGCTTTTAAATAGACATTGACCGCTCTCACCACAAGAGAATGTAGTGACTTTTCTTCCAAAGAACGAGGTTCTGGAAAAAATGAAGGCAGAACAATATCCTGGTTTAAATGAAAGCCTGACACTACCTTCCGTAGAAAATTAGGATGAGGCTGCAATACAACCTTATCCTTATCAATAATCAAATATGGCTCTTTACAGGAAAGAGCAGCCATCTCTGATACTCTCCTTGCAGAAGATATGGCAACCAAGAAAACTATTTCCCTCGTCAAGAGGATCAAGGCAATATCTTGAATTGGTTCAAAAAGGCTGTTTTTGTAAAGCCAACAGGACTAAATTTAAGTCCCAAGGGTTCAGGGGTGACTTAACTGGGGGATTAATCCACGTTACCCCCTGGATAAGGTTATGAACCAGAGAGTGAGAAGCAAGTGGTCGTTGAAAAAACACAGATAGGGCCGACACCTGGCCCTTGATAGTGCACAAGGCCAGCTTCATTACTGATTCCATCTGTAGGAACTCAAGAATCCTACCTATGATATGTTTCCTGGGGTGCCAACCCCTGGATTCACACCAGGAAACATATGCCTTCGGCTCTATAATATAGGGATCCTCAAACTACGGCCCTCCAGCTGTTATGGAACTACACATCCCATGAGGCATTGTAAAACACTGACATTCACAGACATGACTAGGCATGATGGGAATTGTAGTTCCTGAACAACTGGAGGGCCTTAGTTTGAAGACCCCTGCATAATATATGATTCTGGAGGCAGGCTTCCTAGCATTAACCAAGGTAGAAACTACTGAAGCCGTCAGCCCACGGTTCTATAGAATGTGGGTCTCAATAGCCAAACCGTTAAATTTAGCGTTTGAAAGGTAGGATGGAACATCGGACCTTGCAAGAGAAGGTCTGGGCACAGGGGCAGGGACCAAGGGTCCCCTACCGCCAACCCTATGATCTCGGCAAACCAAGATCTCCTGGTCCACCAGAATCACCTCCTTTCCCTCTTGCTTGATCCTGCGTAGGAGACGCAGAAGCAGCAGAACAGGAGGGAATGCATAGATCAGTGAAAACTGATCCCATGGAAAGCAAGGCATCTGTTCAGTATGCCAACGGATCCCTTGTCCTTGACACAAAGTTTTCGATCTTGTTGTTGAACCTGGACGCAAACAGATCCACGTCCGGAACTCCCCATTTTTGACATTTTGACAGAAAGATGTCGAGGTGAAGGGACCATTCTCCCAGGAACAATTATTGGCGACTCAAGTAGTCCGCTTGCCAATTCCCCATCCCTGGAATGAAAACTGATGATAGGCAAGGGATGTTGATTTCTGCCTAAGACAGAATATGATTCACCTCTCTCTGGGCAGCACGACTTCTCGTGCCCCCTTGGTGATTGATATAAGCCACAGCTGTGGCATTGTCGGATTGGATCCTGACAGGATAATTCCGTATTCTGAACGCCCAGGCCTTTAGGGCCAGGCGTACTGCCCGAATCTCTAGAATATTGATGGGCAAGGTCAACTCTGATTTGGACCACTTTCCCTTGGACGGACGCTTCTTCCAGGACTGCTCCCCAGCCCAAAAGGCTGGCATCTGTTGTTACTACTTTCCAGGAAACCGGTAGAAAGGATTTTTCTTTTTGAAGATTTTTGGATATTAACCACCAATTGAGACTCTGACGCACTTTGGCGGATAAACGCATTGGGAAGTCCAGAGTTTGGACCTTCTTGTTCCAAGTTGACAGGATACTGTTTTGCAGCAGTCTTGAATGAAACTGTGCATAAGGAACGGCCTCGAAAAAAGCCACCATTTTTCCCAATAAACTCATGCAAAGATGAATAGAAGGATTCTTCCTTGTTTTGACCAACCAAATCAGTTCCTTTAAGGAACCAAATCTTTCCTGGGGCAAAAATACCCTTTTCTGGACTGTATCTATGATCAGCCCTAAGTACTGCAATCTCCTTGGTAATTTTAAGGAGGATTTTTCTAGGTTGAGGATCCAACTTAAAGTATTCCAGGTAGCTGACTGCGGTGACCAGATTTTGGTTTAAACGGGCTACCGATTGATCCATCAAGATTAGATCGTCTAAGTAGGCTAGTTTCGTTATACTTTGAGTCCTTAACCTGGCTAAAGGAGGAGCCAGGATCTTTATAAACACTCGAGGTGCAGTAGCTAGCCCGAAAAGGTAGAGCTACAAACTGGAAATGAAGAATTTCTACCTCGAAGCGTAGAAATTTCTGGTGAGCGGGGAAGAGTTTAGATCTCTGAGATACAGAATGTCCATTTGGCTTTAACCAAACCCCAACCTATGCTCTTATATGGGGATCACCATGACCACTTTTGCCAAAAAAGTGGTCCAAAGGTTGAGAGAGAGAGACTTCTTTTTCTCTGGATCCTTAGGAACATTTTGATCTGAGAAAAAACAAGGAGACAGGAACTCTTGGAACTCCAGCTTGTACCTTGGAGCTATTGAGGAAGTCCCCTATTCGTCTTCCTGTCAGATACTTGAGAACTGCAGAAGAATTCCCCCTATTGAGTGAGCAGGTCGCCTCCTCATAAGGAGGCTGCAGTATCTTGTAGGTTTCCTCCCCCAAGACCTCTTTTGTCCCTGGAGTTAATTCTGAGGATTACCTTTTGAACCTGATGGCAGAAGCCATCGTGACTGCCTGGAGGCTGATGCCCCTGGCACAAAAGAAGGAGCTTTAAAAATGAAAATATATTTACTCCTTTACTCAAATGGCAAAAGGGGGTACTTTTCCCACTAGAATTTCTTTGGATGAATTATCCAAACATTCTCAAATAGCTGTTTCACCGCAAAAGGAAGACTAGCCAGGAGCTTCTGCATGGTGAAAGGAAGTTTATCCTCCGCTGACATGCATTCCCGTACTCATGCGTTTAGCAGTTTGTGTTAGCAACAATGTACATAGAACTGTGTATAGCACCTGGTATTCCCAGGTGGTCTCCCATACAGGTACTAACCAGGCCTGACCCTGCTTAGCCTCTGAGATCAGACGAGATCGGGCGCTTTCTGGGTGATGCAGCCAAAGGCATCTCAGCAGTTGTGCGTTTGGCTAGTTTATAAGTAAGCACCTTCATGAGGACCTTGTGAAAGTTCTACAATAGAAACTCACAAACCAATTATTGCAAACATGAAGGTGCCAGATCCTGGGCCTGCTGAGCAGGATACCTGAACACCTGTTAAACTGGCCTCACAATGATTAAGCAATTACTGTCAGTGCAGGCTGCTCAATTTGCCAGAGAAAAAAAAAAAGTGTTTTTTTTTTTTTTTTTTTTTAACAGGAATTCGAACATTTTATCCTTTGGATGCCTAAGCATTTGAGCATTGTCTGCTGAACAAAAGCTCTTCTTCACAGAGGATATAGCAGCGTTAATTGCTGGTATACCCTACTTAGTGAATTTCCTCCACCATAGGATAAAGTGTAAAAAACTTTTTTAGGAGGAAAAATAATGTTCATCTGGGAGATCATTATAGATATATCTACTTATACATACACATACATACATATATCACTACAATCATCTCAGATACAAAAAAGCTTGTCCAAGCTTTTTTTGGACAGAAAAGGGCATGCACAGTTTGAGGAGGCTTTAGCGAACCCAAACACTCAGTTAAGGGAGCATAAATGTGGAGCAGACGATACAGCAAGAAATTGCACCATCAATCTTAAGATTGAAACCAGCTGGTTCTCCCACATCAGCCTCACCAGAGTCCCTTGAGGGGATTTGTCTTCTCCCGCCCCTAGTTCCTCAGTTTGAGGGTCCTGGACAATGGAAGAGAACCTGTGCGATTAAAGCCGCTAAACTTTTTTTTTTTTTTTTTTTTAAACCCATCATGGCTGACGGAAAAAAGATCTTTTGGTAAAATACACAGGGGCTGCAGTGTTGAAAACAGTTGCAAACATTTCATGGCCCTGATGCTCATTCTGACCAGCCATTCCCTCTCAGGGGAGGATGCCATTTGTAGAGATGAGTAGGCTTTCCAGAGCTTTAAGGGGGACCCTTTTAGCTCTATTTTGGGGGTGTTTTAACCCCCTTCTGACCTTAGCCCGATGAACAAAGCAGAGGAAACTATCATAAGAAATCGCATCCACTGTTTGAGCAACAGTCCAGCCACTGCCGCTATTAATGCTCAGCCTCATGCAAATAGTAAATGTGTTAAGCAGGAAATGCCTGTGTCACCAAAACCTCTTTTATGCTCTTCTTTGCGCTCATGTCTCTGCGACAATTTTGCAGGCAGCACAAATGGAGTTTTTTAAAAAAAAAAAAAAAAACACACTCCCACATTGGAGGATGCCAACGCCGCGCTAAGCCTTGCCCCCACCTCGCATCGTACCCCCGTTCCTTTCTCTTTCAAAAAGAGTTTTCCCGCGCAAGCACAGGCCTCCGATCCGATGGGATCGGCTTGTGTGTGAGGGAGGGATGACGTGGAGGAGACCTGGAAGCCACCCCGTGTAGGGGCAGTGAAAGAAAGCGGCACTGCCCATTGTTTTCAGTTCTCCCTTATACTCAGTCTCATGAAGAGGAGAAGAATTCAGCCCAGGTGGGGGTGTCTGCAGGAAGCAAAAACCCCCCAAACTTACCTGAGGTCTGCCTGCTGGTTGGAGAAAAAGAGTCTGCTGCTTCTGTGACACAGCGTGATCTCTGAGAAAAGCATGAGACGGTACGTGCTCCATACAGCCCCCAGTGGTGACACTTAGGCATAACAATATTTACTTTAAAGGAGTCAATTCATAAGACTAACTCCACCTTTCCCGCTGCAGGGTTTTCTGTGGTAAACCAACAGACCCAATCTTCACCCTTCACAGTGAAGTCCATTAAACTTTCAGGAGCTGGGGATCCTTGAGGAAACCCACAATCCTGGACCTGCAATAGCACCACCGGCAGTAAACTTTATGGCCCCAATACCAAAAAGTACTGGATTCCGGGGTCCAGCTCTCAAAAGAGAAGCATTCACAGGCAAAAACCTTGTTTCTTCAGACACTAAGACCGGGTACCATTCAATTCGTCCAGAAAGACACCTTGAATGAATCTGTCTGCATAGCTATCCCCAGCAAGGATAGCTCCAGAGGAGCTCAGCTCAGCACATCTTTACTCTGTGACCAACACCTAGACACTGGCGGAAAAAACTGAGGTACTCCCAGTAGTGGGAGGGGTTATAAAGGGAGTGCATTTTTTGTCTTAGGGCGTGCCAGTGTCCATCACCTGAAGGTGGCCTATAACCCACATGGTAACTACTATGGCTCTGTGTCCCCTGATGTATGAAAAGAAAGATGGTTACGTAGAGCTGGAGAACTGCCCACACTACATAGGGAGTGCTGGTAAGATTGTGTGGGACTTGGTGTCACCCTTATTCGGAAAGGGGTACCATTTGTATGTGGACAATTATTACACGAGTGTGCCACTTTTTAGTCACTTGTTTGATCGTGGAATTGGTGCATGTGGCACCGTGTGATCTGCTGGGGTTTATACCAGCAGCTTGTAGATTCCTGTCTTAGGCAGGGGGAGAGAGCCTGAAGTGTAATAATTTGCTCGCTGAGAAGTGGAGGGATAATAAGAATGCTTTCGTTCTGTCCTCCCTTCACGCAGACACGACGGTCCAAATTCAAACGGCGACTGGTGGTGTTGTGGAGAAACCCCTCTGTGTCCACGAATATAACCTTAATATGGGAGGGGTGGACCTCAACGACCAGCTTCAGAACGAACTGGATCCTTCCTTAAATTCCAGGAAGAGATCATCACAGCCCTTCTGTTTCCAGACAGTGCTGTGGCCCAACTTCCCAATGCAAACGCAGTGAGCCAGTTGCACGAGAGGCATTTTCTGTATGTCCTCCCTGGTACCCCTACCCAAAGAAATCCCCAAAGATGTCGTGTCGGTAGAAAACGCGGATTTAGGTGCGACACCCGCTTTTATTGTCCCTCCTGTCCTAAACAACCTGGTATTTGTATTGGTGAATGTTTCAGTATTAGCGTAGGGTACAGCATTGCACAGTCCTAGGGCGCACTTACATAGGGTCTCGAAAGATGAGATGGCCATCACATTTTGAGAGACCCTAATCTGGAACGTTTACAGTTTATATAAAGAGTGCAAAAAAAAAAAAAAAAAAAAAGCCAAAAATAGTTGTGGTTTTATTTTTCTCCACTCTCTTATGCCCACTCTCTATTGTTACTGTATTTTAGAACTGTAATGTTTTATTTTTACTTTTTTTGTATTTGCTTTGCAGGTATGGTATGTCTTACTGTTCTACTGTAATGTTACTTTGTTTTATTGTTAACCATCATTTGCTTAGCAGGTACGCCTTTCAGCTGCAGCACGGGTTCCTTTATTCTGACAGCAACAGCGTTTGCTCTCACTATACGTAAATCAGCGATTCCAGCGATGTAGGAAGCGATTTCACCACCACAGTTAAAACAAAAATGGTGTGGGCGGTATTCTAATGGTGGGCATACCCACTGATCAATCTCTTTTTTTCGTTCAGCCCACAGGCTGAAAAAAAATGAACATTACAATATATGCCCAATAAGGACCAGCAACATACTCGTATGTTGCTGGACTTAAAATGGTTATACCAGAATGATGCCTGCAGGTTTAGGTATCATCTTGGTATCATTCTTTTCAGCCAGCGGTTGACTTTCATGTAAAAGCAATCCTAGCGGCTAATTAGCCTCTAGACTGCTTTTACAAGCAGTGGGAGGGAACTTCCATGGTTTTCTCTGGCTCTCCTGTTCCAACAGGGAACCTGAGAATGCAGCCGGTGGTTCCGCCAGCTGACCATAGAGTTGATCAGAGACCAGAACGGCAATCATCTCTATGGTCTAAGAAATCGGAAGCCACGAGCATTTCATGACTTAGATTTCGCCGGATATAAACAGCGCCATTGGGAAATTGGGAAAGCATTTTATCACAACGATCTTGGTGTGGTCAGATGCTTTGAGGGCAGAGGAGAGATCTAGGGTCTAATAGACCCCAATAAAAAAAAAAAAAAAAAAAAAATAAAAAAATAAAAAAAAAAAAGGATGTTTATAACAGCTTACCTGTAAAATCCTTTTCATTGGAAGTACATCATGGAACAGAGTCATAGTAATTACTATGTGGGTTATAGTCCACCTTCAGGTGCTGGACACTGGCACACCCTAAACAGGAAGTTGCCTCCCTATAAACCCCTCCCACTACTGGAAGTATCTCAGTTTTGTAGCAAAGCAATACACGTGTATACTAGAAAGAGGGGCGGGACCTCTGTGTCCCGTGATGTACTTCAAAAGAAAAGGATTTTACAGGTAAGCTGTTATAAAAATCCTACATCACGGGACACAGAACCATAGTAATTACTATGTGGGGTGTCCCTGAGCAATGACAACTGAGGGGAGGGAGACACAAACAAAGTAGGGCACCGTGAGATCAGAGGAATTTATACTGCTGCCTGCAGTACATTGCACCCAAAGGCGACATCCTCATGTCTTTTTACATCCACCAGATAGAATCTGGTAAATGTATGGATTGAAAACCAA
This sequence comes from Aquarana catesbeiana, assembly GCF_042186555.1. Lineage (NCBI taxonomy): Eukaryota > Metazoa > Chordata > Amphibia > Anura > Ranidae > Aquarana > Aquarana catesbeiana. The sequence continues at coordinate 364,185,758 of NC_133328.1, read as the reverse complement.
GTTGCGGCCTTGCAGAATTGAGCCATGGAGGCTTGGTGATGCACTGCCCACGAAGCACTAACAGCCCTAGAGGACCTCTTTAAACCATAAGCTTGAATGATTACTTGTCGAATCCATTTAGAAATAGTAGATTTCGATGCTGCTGTCCTCTTTTAGGACCTTCAGGCAACACAAACAAATCATCCGTTTTCCTAATCTGAGCAGTCGCCTTTAAGTAGGCTTTGACTGCTCTCACCACATCAAGAGAATGTAGTGATTGTTCTTCCATAGAACAGAGTTCTGGAAAAATGAAGGTAGAAAATATCCCGATTTAGATAAAAACCTGATATTACCTTCGGTAAAAAGCTAGGATGAGGACGCAATACTACCTTTTCCTTGTGAACAATAAAAATATGGCTCTTTATAAGAAAGAGCAGCCAATTCTGCTACCCTTCTTGCAGCAGATATTGTTACCAGTTTCCTTGTCAAAAAAGGACCAAGGGAATATGTTGTATCGGCCCAAAAAAGGGCTGTTTTGTAATGCCGACAAAACTAAATTCAAGTCCCAAGGGTTCAGGGGTTTTTACTAGTGAGCGAGGAAATAGGCATATGGAGGTATGCATCTTTGATGTTGATTGACGCCAGAAGTTCTCCTCCTTGTAGGATGGAGATACGTAACTGATTTGGATTGACTCCATACGAAAAAAAGAGTGGTTAGATTCAGGAACTGAACTGAATTTATGATTTTTGAGATCCAGAATGTCCATTCGGATTTGGCACCGTGAAAAAAGAGGTTTGAATCAAACCCCAACCTCTGTTCTTACATGGGGACCCCCATGATCACTTTTTTCTTTTTCTCTGGATCCTTAGAAACATTTGATCTGAGAAAACAAGGAGACGGGAACTCTTGGAACTCCAGTTTGTGCCCTGGAACTATTGAGGAAGTCCCCCATTCATCTTGACACTCGGCCAGAACCTTGAGAACTGCAGAAGAATTCTCCCTATTCGACTGAACTTGACGGTGGAAGCCGCCGTGACTGCCTGGAGGCTAACGCCTCTGGCACAGGACAAGGAGCTTTAAAGCGAAAATACATTTACTCCTTTTCTTAAATGGCAAAAAGGATTTCTTTGGATGTATTATCCAAAACATCCCCAAATAGCAAGGAAGACTAGCCAGGAGCTTAGCGAAGGACGCAAGGCCTGAAGGAAAGAATCTCTCATAGCAAGTATTGCAAACATAAAGCTGCCTCCTGGGCCTGCTGAGCAGGATAACCTGTCAGCGCAGGCTGAGACACTCAATCTGCCAGAGAAAAAAAAAAGATTTTTTTTCCCTTTTTCTCAATAGGAATTCCACCTTTTTATCCATAAAATCCCTAAGCATTTGAGCATTGTCTGCCGGACAAGTCAAACTTATTCACAGAGGATATAGCAGGGTTAATTGCTGGTATACCCTACTTAGTGAATTTCCTCCACCATAGGATAAAGTGTGAAAAAGTTTTAGGAGGGGAAAAAATGCTTATCTGGGTGATCCTTTCAGATACAAAAAAGCTTTTCCAGCAATGAATGGACAGGAAAAAGCATGCACAGCTTGAGGAGGCTTTAGTGAACCCAAACACTCAGTTAAGGGTACATAAATGTGGAGCGATCATTCAGCAAGAAATTGCTCCATCAATCTTAAGATTGGAAAAGCTGATTCTCCCGCATTTGACACCTCAGAGGCGCATCAGCAGCACCACGGTCCCCTGAGGGAATTTGTCTTCTCCTGCCCCTAGTTCCTCAGTTTGAGGGTCCTGGGTAATGGAAGACAACCTGTCGCATTTTGACCCACACTGGGATGCGATTAAAGTTGCTAAACTTTATTTTATGATAATTAAAAAAAAAAACACGGGGCTGCAGTGTTAAAAACAGTTGCAGACATTTCATGGCCCTGATGCTTGAGGCTTTCTTTGGGATTGTTTCAACCCCCCCCCTTCTGACCATAGCCCAATGCACAAAGCAGCGGTACTACCAGAAGAAATCGCATCCACTGCTTGAGCAATAGTCCAGCCACAGCCGCTGCTATTAATGCTCAGCCTGATGTAAATAGTAAATGTGTCAAATAGGAAATGCCTGTATCACCAAAACCTCTTTCATGCTCTTATGTCTCTCCGAAAATTTTGCAGCGTGCATAAATGGAGTTTTTTTTTTTTTTTTAAAAATACACTCGCGCGTTGGAGTACGCCAACGCCGCGTTAAGCCCCGCCCCCACCGTCGCATCGCGCCCCCCTCCTTTCTTTTTTAAAAAAAAAAGAGTTTTCCCGCACAAGCATGGGCCTCCGATCCGAAGGGATCGGCTGAGTGAGGGAGGGATGGCGTGGAGGAGACCTTGAAGCCGCCGCCGTGTAGGGGCGGTGAAAGAAAACGGCATTGCCGATCATTTTCAGTTCTCCCTTATACTCAGCCTCTTGAAGAGGGGAAGAGTTCAGTTCAGGTGGGCGTGTTTGGAGGAAGCAAAACCCCCCAAACTTACCAGAGGTCTGCCTGCTAGCCGGAGGAAAAAAAGTCTGCTGCTTCTGTGACACAGCGTGACTCTGAGCAAAGCATGAGAAGGTACTGCTCCATACAGCCCCCCAGTGGTGACACTTAGGCATGACAACATTTACTTTAAAAGGAGACATTTCATAAGAAAATGTAAAAGTTCCTTAGAAAAACTCCATTCACCTTTCCTGCCGCAGGGTTTTCTGTGGTAAAACCAACAGACCCAATCTTCATCCTTCACGGTGGGTTCCGTTAAACCTTCAGGAACTGGGGACCCTCAGGGAACCCACAATCCCGGACCTGCAAAAAGCACCCCGCCAGTAAAACTTTATGGCCTTAATACCAAAAGTACTGGATCCCGGGGTCCAGCTTTCTAAAAAGAGAAGCGTTACAGGCAAAACCTCGTTTCTTCTGATACGCAGCCCGGGTACCATTCAATTCGGCCTAAAAGACTCTTTGAATGAATCCGACTGCATAGCTAGCCCCACCAAGGATTGCTTCAGAGGAGCTCAGCACAGCACATGTTTATTCGTGACCAACACCTTAGACACTGGCGAAAAAACAGATACTCCCAGTGGTGGGAGGGGTTACATAGGGAGGCAACTTCCTGTTTAGGGTGTGCCAGTGTCCAGCACCTGACGGTGGACTATAACCCACATAGTAATTACTATGACTCAGTGTCCCATGATGTACGATTAAAGAAAAAGAGTACCTGTCACTACCTATTGCTATCATAGGGGATATTTACATTCCCTGAAATAACAATAAAAGTGATAAAAAAAAAAAAAAAAAAGCACCCGTCTCCCCCGCGCAAAGGCAAACGCAAGCGTCTGTCATATGTAAACAGCAATTGCCCCATGCATGTGAGGTATCACTGTGAAGGTCAGATCGAGAGCAGTAATTTTAACAGTAGAACTCCTCTGTAAATCTAAAGTGGTAACCTGTAAAGGATTTTAAAAATGTATGTAGTTTGTCGCCGCTGCATGTTTGTGCGCAATTTAAAGCATGTCATGTTTGGTATCCATGTACTCGGCATAAGATCATCTTTTGGGCAATATAGTGTGTTTTAGTGCATTAAAATAAAAAAAGTGTATACGTATACACACACATTATTTATATATATATATATATAATGTTTGGGGGTTCAAAGTAATTTTCTAGCAAAAAAAAAAAAGTCTATTCATGTAAACAAAAAGTGTCAGAAAGGGCTTTTTCTTCAAGTGGTTGGAAGAGTGGGTGATGTGTGACATAAGCTTCTAACGTTCAACCCCCCCCCCAAAAATGACACCTATTTGTAAAGTAGACATCCCAAGCTATTTGCTGATAGGCATGTTAGGTCCATGGAATATTTTATATTATGCCACAAGTTTCGGGAAAATTACAATTTTTTTTTTAATTTATATTTTCTCTTTTACATAAAGTTGTCACTAAATGATATATTGTTCAAACATGGCATGGTTATATGTGGAATTACACCCCAATATACATTCTGCTGCTTCTCCTGAGTATGGGGATACCACATGTGTGAGACTTTTTGGGAGCCTAGCCACGTACAGGACCCCAAAAACCAAGCACCGCCTTCAGGCTTTCTAAAGGTGTAAAATTGTGATTTTACTCCTCACTGCCTATCACAGTTTCAGAGTCCCTGAAATGTCCAGATAGCATAAAACCCCCAAAAGACCCCATTTTGGAAAGTAGACACCCCAAGATATTTACGAAGAGGCATGGTGAGTATATTACAGCTATTTGTTTTTGAAAATGAAGAAAGAAAAGGATTTCTTTTTTCAAAACTTTGTGACGAGATCTGCAAAATACTCAACATGCCTCTCAGCAAATAGCTTGGGGTGTCTACTTTCCAAAATGGGGTCATGGGGGGGGGGGTTGTGCTATCTTGGCATTTTATGGCCTTCGAAACTGATAGGTAGTGAGGAGCAAGATCAAAAATGTATGCCCTTAGAAATCCTGAAGGGGGTGCTTGGTTTTCGGGGTCCTGTACGCGGCTAGGCTCCCAAAAATTCTTACACATGTGGTATCCCCATACTCAGGAGAAGCAGCAGAATGTATTTTGGGGTGTAAGTCCACATATAACCATGGCATGTGTGAGCAATATATCATTTAGTGACAGCTTTGTGTAATTTTTTTTTTTTTTTTTGTCATTTTTCAATCACTGACAAAAAAAAAAAAAAAAAATCAATGGGCTCAACATGCCTCTCAGCAATTTCCTTGGAGTGTCTACTTTTCATATTTGTAGTTTCTATTATTTGTTATTACATATTGTTATTTAATTAGGGTATGTGTGTATTGGTTACTAGGGCTAGTATTAGCCTTATGGTACTTACTTTGATCTGATATTGTCAATTTGAGGTTTACCAGGTAATATCTGCCATTAACCATATTAATTCTGGAGTTTGTATAAATATCTCTCTCTGCCCCTATGGGGAGTCCACGCCCCGGTCTCAGACTCTGATTAGATATCCGATACACATGCCTATTTCTGATATATTAGGTTTCTATTTTAATATGTCCCTCATCCTGGTTTATTATGTAATGGGGGAGAGCGCAACCATGGTGTCCATTCCTTTCTATTTTTGTACATGTCTTAAATAATGCCTGCTAGCCCGGGTTTACTGCACGCACTGGGTTGTGTGCACAGCCTGTCTCCGGGACTCTCATTTGGCTGATAGGCCCATTGGCTATTCCCCTGGCAGGGGGTGGGACAATCATGGACGCTCTCCTATACATTGACGTAACGTGCACTAGTGTGGCACCGTCGCTGAGGACATCAGTGATGAAACGCGTACAACGGAGCCAAGCACACTACGTTACTTCCAGGTACTCGAGAGGGTGGAACACAGCTGGAGCGCAGCGAGCAGCTGCTAACCCCTATCTCGGCTTGTACACACATCTAGTCTTACGGCTTGCTCACTACCAGTGTGTATCAGCTGGCTGCAGATACACATGCTGTTTGTACCTTGTGTATGCTGATTTTAATTTTATATTTTAATAAACGGACCATATATATTTTACTACACTATGGGAGCCATTCTGTTTCTTATATGAGGAATATATCCATGGGCATACTCATCCTATCTGGAACCAAAGGGACGCTTCCGGGATCCATATAGCAGACATCTGGCTGAACTGACCCAAACAGAGAGTAACTACATGCCTATTACCCCTGCAGGGGTGACTGTATCTGGTGAGTAGTGACCCTGGAGGGGGAGCACAGAAGTCACCTGGAGTTACCTAAAGCACTCAAGTCACCTGTTGATGTTCTTTCTGCTATATATACGGGCACAACCTGATTATCCTGTATACTCATAATACAGACTTACATGACTCTTGATGGCGCCCTGATTTTTCAGTTTTTTTTGTTTTCTTTGGATTTTTACTATACCGTTTTGATTTAAGGTTTATCTGCTTCTGAATATTTGACATTATCTATATTTCTTGCATTTATTTGGTTTTTGCATTTATATATTTCACTTTGTATCACTATATATTTGTTGCATGCAGTTAGTAATTGTATTGCACATTCTTCACGTACAAGTTTTTTTATATGTATGGCTTTGCACTATGCTTAGTGCGGAACACTTATTTACACTTGTATGTTTCACACTTATTATGCTCACCTTTAGCTGATTTTTTACTTTAACCACATATATTTATTATGTACCATTAAGTCACTGTTTGGGCAGTCTGGGGTCCCCCGGCGGCTCTCATGGCTCCTCCCCACATCTGATAACCCCCTCGGAGAAGTGCTTCTCCAAGGGGGTTACCTTGCGGGCGTGCTCCTGAGTCCAGCATTCGGCGTCCATAGAGGCTGAATGCAGGACTCGGCCCGGCCCCCCCAGCGATCACGTCGCTGGATTTGATTGACAGCAGCGTGAGCCAATGGCTGCGCTTCTATCAATCTATCCAATCAAGAGAGACAGCGCATCCCCGCCGTGTCAAGTTCGAGGGTTCAGGTAAGTAAAGGGGGGGCGGGGGCCAGTCACTGACAGGTGTCTTTTCACCTTAATGCATATGATGGTTTACAACCCTTTTAAATGTAAAATCCTTTTTTTGGAGTACAAGAGAGGACACAGATCCCTCCCCCTGTGCTCTCATGATCCACTCCTACTATTGCTTGCTACAAAACTGAGGCTTGCTGGTGGTAGAAGGGGTTAATACTGGGCTGTTCTTTTCAGCTTTGTCCGTGTTTAATCTCCTGAAAGCAGCAGTGCAACTCAATTTACCTGAATACTTCATTGTATGTCCCTTAATGTACTTCAAGGGTATGGCAAGTAATAAAATCCTATTTTACTGTTTGGTAAGAATATGAACATAACTTGAATGCTCATAATCTGTTCATGTTTCCGTTAAGCTTTGATACTGATCATTACTGCTCTTACCTGGTATCTATCATTTATATAGCGCAAAGGATGCTGAGGGTCCCTACAATCATTCTTCCTCCAGTCTGTTCCGTTTTGTTCAGGGTGAGAGATGTGAACAGCATCACCGGATGAGCTTTTCACAGGAACATAACTGTTGGAAGAAGTAAACAAAGAAATAATGAAGCAGTCATTCTGAGATAATAAAAAGCACACTCAGTGCTACTTTTTCCAAGTATTATAGCAAAGTATAATAGCATAGCATGGACACACAAACAGAAGTAAACAGAATTATTTGAGATAGAGGAATTTAGACTTGACATTTGAATTCAATATCTCAGGGTACAGTACAGGAAACAGGCAAAGTATTCATACACCATGGGTTATTGGCGTGTACCCACAGGTAATTGGCCATTGGCAAAGCTTTAGAAGACCTGCGCCTTTCCTATAACCCTACCCCACTCCTTGAGTCCTTTGATTGTGGATGTATACCACAATTGTGACATTGACTGTACCCCGACTGAGTGTCACTTCAGAAAGAGGGTCCAGTGTTGCAGGGTCGACGGGGACTGCTCTGAGCCTTGAGATGTTGATGGAGAGCTTGAATTCCCCCAGTGGCCATTGGACTGTTATGGATTGGAACACTCCTCCTCAGAGTTGCATCTGTTGTGAAAACTTTCCAGTGATAAGGCATGAGGACTTTTAGAGACGTTAGGGGCTCCTGAGGAGGGGGAGGTTTGGGATCTTCCACTGTGAAAGTAAAAGCCTCCCTCCTGTGAAATCTTTGATGAATTGGTCTAGTGCCTCACCAAACAGAGGTCTTCTTTGAAAAGGCATAGGTGTGAGGTGTCTTTTGCAGGCAGCTTCAGTTGTTTAAGCTTTAGCCATAAGATTCTACACATAAGAATGGAGATATGAGCCATTCTGGAAATTTGTCTCATGACATTCTAGAGCATACACACAAAAAAGAAGAGCATTAGGCAATCGCTATAATTGCTCTGTAACAGCAAGATCTAGAAATACAGTGTCAAGTTGGTTCTTCTTTGCCCTAGCCCATTTAGTTTCAGTTTGATATACTGAAATGACGATGTTCTATCTGTAGAGTCTATGAAAGATGGAACTTCAATAGGTACTGTAACATTTGTGTAGGACAGAGACGGCACAATCAACTACAGGAATTAGTTCACTTCAGGGAAAAATAGTTTGCAAAGGAGTTCATCGTCTTCAATTCCTTCTGTGTCTGTATTCTCTAGGACTGGCAAATCAGGATATGACTCAGGTTGAGAAATGGGAGTAGGAGAAAAAGGCATGGCATTTTTGAACCCTGGACAAAGATGGCTGCATTAAGGCTGTAAAACTGTCTGAGGAAACATGACACTGATGCAGAGAATTCTGCTCGAGTCAAATAGGCCGCTTGCTGCATGCCTGAATCAGAGAATTGGATGCGAAGATCAGTGTTAAAAGCGGAGGTCCACCCACCACTATAAAAAATTAAAAGCCAGCAGCTGCTGACTTTTAATAACCGGACACTTACCTGTCCTGGACTCCAGCGATGTCGGCACCGTAACTGATGTTTCCATCAGCTGTCGGTTGCATGCTGCCTCCATTGCTAGTAAGGGAACCCGGCAGTGAAGCCTTATGGCTTCACGCCGGGAACTATACTGCGCATGTACGAGGCTCCGCTCCTCTCTCCTACTGGCCCGGCGGCCAGGAAAGGAGGAGGGAGCCCGGGCGGTGAGGTCAATACCCACGGCTGAGGCTCCCGGAAGCGGGAACAGGATACCTGTGAAGGAGTACAACGAGCGCAAGTTCCACTTTTGGGTGGATCTCCGCTTTAAGACCAGTCTTGCACTGAAGGAATGCATGGTCACCAAGTTTTAGCATTGTGCAGGCCTTTTCTTACCTGTCCATGAAGCTGAACTGTATATAGAGTCTAGGCTTCGCCCATCATGGTGATCACAAACTCCCCCAACCCGAAGAGGACTTCAGGGACTGGATTTGCTAGTTATAGACCACGGCCCTGGACCTGTATAGCATCCTGCGTTGCACTAAGTATTAAGCGCCCAAAGCAACAATACAGGCCGTCCCCACAGAGTGGGGTCTGAGTATAGCTCCTAAGGTTTTATTGAGGTTGTGCTGATGTGGATACACTGCTTCTATGTTGCCATTAGAAGACAGTGAAGGGTTGATTGAAGCATTCAAATATAATATGATAAAAATAAAATGTAAAACTAATTAAGCTAAGGGTTAAAAGGTCATCGTCATCATCAGGGAAGGCGCCAAGGGGGCGTGTCCTCTAAAGCTTTGCCAGTGTCAAATCACCTGAAGGTACATGGCTATTACCTATGGTGTATGAATACTCTGCCTGCATCCTGTACTATACAATTAAGACATACTTTACTGTTGCTACTATAATAATAATGAGAATTAACAGATCATATCAACTTCCAAAAAAGAAGCAAACTTACTTTGTAACCAGACTTTTTCCTGATTTCTTGTAGCCTGTTGTGTGGTGCATCCCATCTAACAAAAAAAAAAAAAAAAAAAAAAAAACGAAACAAGTTACAGCAAACAAAATAGCTGCATTCTCACCAAACCCCATTCGCAGAATGTACCACATGTGCAATAACTGTTTAAGTCTGCACATCCAAATAAGAGTTTTGGTTGTACACTACCTACCAATATATAACAATCACTGATATTGATGTCCACTTGTCTACCAGGGTACATTTATAAAGTCTGAGTAGACAAGGTTTTAAAACAAATTCACACAGCAGCCTTGAGCTTGGCATCGTTTTGTTTAGCCAGCTTCTGGCTTTCATGTGAAAGTGATCCGACTGGCAGTAGAGCAGCGCCTTAATTTGTAAGGTACTTTGAAGTGCCATCGCCCCTGCACTGGTTCCTAGGCTCTCCCACTCCTCTGAGACCTCAGTAAATAGTGTCAGGATACTGTAGTTCTCAGCCCTGATAATTTTCAGGTTCAACCAGAGCGGTCAGAATCCCAGCTAACATGTTGGGTTACCTGCTGATGAAGTACAATCCTGTGTTTGACCTGCTGGAGTGCAAGGCAGGGGATAGGTTAGTGGTCTAATAGACCACTAGTTTCTGCATAAGAACATTTTACCTTCTGGTGCCATCACACACGGGGCTTGTTAGCAATAAAGTTAAATTTAAAAATAAAAAAAGTGTTTACAAAAAAAAAAAAAAATCTAAATTCTATTAATCACTTGCGAACTGCCCACAATATACTGCGGATGGGCAGCCGATACTGCTATGCCACTGCCCATTTTTGGGTTTAGGGCACGCACAAAACAGATAAGAAACAAAAGAGGTCTTTAGTAAAAATCAGCACACATTACATATTGTTAGGCACTGATTTTACCCCAGATGTTAACCCCTTCCCAGTCAGTGTCATTAGTACTGGGACTGTGTTAAAGCGGGGGTCCACCTATCTATCGTTTTTTTTTTTTTTTTGAGTTCATTCACAAACTTTTCTTCTCAGCATTACATACTCACATATTGTGTGTAATATGTCCGCCTGTGTCAGATTTCGTCAGAAAGAATAACTTATATTATTCACTGCAGGCGGTTTCCATCTTCATTGTGGGCATTTGAAGCCCACAAGCATTTATTTCCTGGATGTGGTGAATGCTGTGCTCCCAGCATTCACCGCTCGCTCCCGCACATGCTCAGTGGCATCCTGGGAAGCCTGAGACTAGCTCCCAGGAGTCTGGGAGAGGCTAGAAACACGCCTACTCCCACGGGAGGAGAACCAGGAAGTGCAAAGAAGAATAGAAAAATAAAAGGTAATTACGGCGATTTAAATTTTTTTAAACGGCATGTCAGCATCTAGGCAAGGAAGAGAATACATACAGATATTGTTCAAAATTTGGGTGGAACCCCGCTTTAAGTATTTGCACTAATCACTGTGTAAGTGTCACTGGTGATGTCAGTGAAAGTTAAGTCAGTTTCCACTCAGTGTGTCAGATTGCACTATCGCAGTTCCATTAGAGATTGCTGATTACTGCCATTAGTAGTATTTGCCATTAGCAGTACTTGTGTAAAAAAATATCAATTTCATTTGGGTACAGCGTTGCATAAACATGCAATTTCCAGTTAAAATACTGCTAAACAGCAAAAAAATGGCCTGGTCATGAAGGGGATAAAACCTACCAGAGTTGAAGTGTTTAAAATAAATAGGAAATTGAGTCTGTCCGTGATACTTTTTTTATTTGCACTAACATAGTTTTTCAGGACAAGCTTTTGGGGTATGTCCCCTTCTTCAAGGTCCAAGCAGTACTGATTCACAAATTTTTAAGCAGAATGTTAAAGGAAAAAAAAAAAAAAAAAGAGAAAAACAAACACATACAAATCAATGGTAATAAAGATAGCATCAGAGTTAGTGAGATAAGACAGAGGGAGAGCTATAGACTGGAGGGGGGCCCCGGATACTGGTCACAGAGGGGGTCGTAAAACTTTAGTATAGTGTGTAAGGAAACCAATATCTAAATTCAGGCCATTATTTTTCGTGTCAAAAAGTAGTATCATTCTTAGTTCAAACGTTTTCCTTTCCTGGATAGTTCTGAAATTCCCTTTAAGAAATAAAACATTGAGGTCTTCTATAGTGTGGTCCAGTTGTGAGAAATGATGTCCCACAGGTGTGCATAAACTGCCTTCTTTATGTTCTTTGATGGTATGTCTGTGCAAATTCATCCTCGCTTGCAACTTCTGTCCTGTTTCACCAACATAAGATCCTTTGCTGCACCTTTTGCATTGGATGAGGTACACAACATTACTGGAGGTACAGTTGTAAGATCCCATGATATTGAAGGTATGGTCAGATATGGAGGAATTCTTTAGGAGACTAAGGCTCAAAGAATATTTTCACAGTAAGGAAAGGAATCCTAGGACAATAGGAGGTGACAAAAAGAAAAAACAGCAACTTCACACCTCCACAAGGACGCAACTCCAAACTGGATACCTATATTGACAGCTTCAGGCTGCGAGTCACATCCCTGATATCCACCCAGCAAAAGAAAATATTATACAACCTTTTATCACTGGAGCGAAGAGCTGTACATGATCTGCGCAATAATCAGGCCATAACCATCAAACCAGCAGATAAAGGGGGAGCAGTCGTTGTGATGGATACAGACAAATATATACAAGAGGGCCAGAGGCAGCTGGCAAATACTACTTACTACAAAAAACTGGATTATGATCCTACCCAGGATTTTACTAAGCAATTAAAAGGTCTCATTGCGACAATACCAAGCCACCTGTGGGACATCATTTCTCACAACCGGACCACACTATAGAAGACCTCAATGTTTTAGTTCTTAAAGGGGATTTCAGAACTATCCAAAGGAAAACGTTTGAACTAAGAATGATACTTCTCTTTGACACGAAAAATAATGGCCTGAATTTAGATATTGGTTTCCTTACACACTATGCTAAAGTTTTAAGACCCCCTCTGTGACCAGTATCCCACCCCCCCCCCCCCTCCAGTCTATAGCTCTCCCTCTGTCTTATCTCACTAACTCTGCTGCTATCTTTATTACCATTGATTTGTATGTGTTTGTTTTTCTCTTTTAAAATTCTGCTTAAAAATTTGTGAATCAGTACTGCTTGGACCTTGAAGAAGGGGACATACCTGAAAGCTTGTCCTGAAAAATTGTATGTTAGTGCAAATAAAAAAAAAGTATCAAGGACAGTACTCCATTTCCATTTTCTATGTCACAATTGCACTAATACAGCTACAATCAAATCAAGTAAAATAAATAGGAAAAAGTTAAACAGCAACCCTGCCGCCCCACATGCGCGCACACACTGATGCAATGTATGTAAAGGGGAGCGGGGAGATTTTAACCCGCCACTAGCGGCCGAAGGGTTAAAAGCGGTGCTGCACTTTGCAGGTGCTTCAGCGGCGCTGCCCATTTTCAATGCTGCTTTCAGGACTTTTTTTTTTTTTTTAACATCCAGCAAGTGAACCACTCCAGTGTGAAAGCCCACGGGCTTTCACACTGTAGTGACAGAAGAAGCGCTTTACGGGTGCTATTTTTTGCGCTATAGCGCCTGTAAAGCGCCTCAGTGTGAAAGTAGCCTGAACAACAAATAATTCTGTAACATGGTACATAGTTAGTCAGGTTGAAAAAAGACAAAAGTCCATCTAGTTAAAAAAAAAAAAAAATTATATATATATATATATATATATATATATATATATATATATATATATATATATATATATATATATATATATATATATATATAATAAAAATATCCCATATACACAATCCTTCACCCACAGTTGATCCAGAGGAAGGCAAACAACCCCAGCAAAGCATTCTCCAGTTTGCTACAGCAGGCGAAAATATTCCTTTCTGATCCCCTGAGAGGCAATCAGATTTTCACTGGATCAACTTTACCTATATATGTTAGTACCCAGATATATTATGTAAATTTAGGAAAGAATCCAGGCCTTTTTTAAAGCAATCTACTGAACTTGCCAGAACCACCCCTGGAGGGAGTCTATTTCACATTTTCACAGCTCTTACTGTGAAGAAACCTTTCCTTATTTGGAGATGAATTTAGACTAACCAAACACAAACTTGCAATTTCCTTTATCAGCAAGAAGTGCAAATAAGGAGAATTTAGTCTTTAACCACTTAAGGACCAAGCCTTTTTGAGATTTGTTGTTTACAAGTTAAAATCATTTAAATTAAAAAAAACAGTAAAGTTAGCCCAATTTTTTTTCTAGCTTGTAAAAGATAATGTTACCCGAGTAAATTGATATCCAACAGGTCATGCGTCAAAACTGCACCCGCTCGTAAATGGCGACAAACTGGTACTTAAAAATCTCCATTGGCGACGTTTAAAAATTTCTACAGGTTACCAGTTTTGAGTTACAGAGGGGGTCTAGTACTAGAACTATTGCTCCTTCTCTAAAGATTGCGACGATACCTCACACATGTGGTTTGAACTCCATTTTCATATGTGGGCGCGACTTACGTATGCGTTCACTTCTGCGCACAAGCTCGGCGGAATGGGGCTCTTTAAAAAAAAATTTCTGCTTTATTTTACTTATTTTTCTACTGTCCTTAAAAAAAAAAAAAAAAAAAAATTCCCCTTTAACCACTTCAATACAGGGCACTTATACACCTTCCTGCCCAGACCAATTTTCAGCTTTCAGCACTGTCGCAGTTTGAATGACAATTGTGCGGTCATCCAACACTGTACACAAACTAAATTTTTATAATTTTGTTCCCACAAATAGAGCTTTCTTTTGGTGGTATTTGATCACCTCTGCGGTTTTTATTTTTTGCTAAACAAATAAAAAAAGACCGAAAATTTTGAAAAAAAATAAAAGTTTTGCTTTTGTTTCTGTTAAAAATTTTGTAAATAAGTAAATTTTCTCTTTCACTGATGGGCAGTGATAAGGCGGCACTGACAGGCACTGATAAGGCGGCACCAATGAGCGGGCACCGACGATGGGCACTTATATGCAGCACTGATGGGCACTACTGATGGGCATTGATAGGCGGCACTGATGGGCACTCATGGGTGGCACTGATGGGCACTGATAGGCGACACTGATGGGCACTGAAAGGCTGCAAAGATGGGTTCTTATGGGTTTCACTGATAGGCGGCACTGCTGGGCAATAATGGGCACTGATACGTGGCACTGATGGGCATCCCTGGTGGCACATGGCAGGCATTGTGAGTGGGCACTGATTGGCAGCTCCCTGGGCACAGATTAGTATTTCCCTTGGGGTCTAGGGGGCTTACCTGGTGGTCCAGTGTGGATGGCTTCCCTGGTGGTCCTGGGCGGAATCCAAGGGGGGGCTGTGCTGATAAACAATCAGCACAGACCCCCCCCTGTCAGGAGAGCAGCCGATCGGCTCTCCTCTACTCGCATCTTTCAGATGCGAGTGACGAAAAGCCGATCACCGGCTCTTCCTATTTACATCGTGATCAGCCGTGATTGGACACTGCTGATCACGTGGTAAAGAGTCTCCGTCAGAGACTCTTTACCTAGATCGGTGTTGCGGGGTGTCAGACTGACACCCCCGCAACAACGATCGCTGCGATGCGCACCCCCGGGGGCGCGCGCAGTGGCTCAATATCCTGCGGACGTCATATGACGCCCAGTCGGGGTATTGAAACCACTTTGCCGCCGTCATTCTGCTATATGGTGGGCGGCAAGTGGTTAAGAGCGTTTGACATTGCTTCCTTCATCCAATGTTATGGAGCCAACTGGGGGCCATCTTTCCCTCACTCAGCATCCAGTCTCACAGGGGAGAGGACCCGATCGTCTCTGCCGCTACCGACGGCTCCGGTAAGCGGCAGAGACGTCCGGAGCGTAGCGGTACCTCTCCCGCCACTGATAAAAAAGTGATCTCGTGCGAATCCACCACAGGGACCACTTTTATTTGAAAGCTAGGTGCCTGCTGTTTCAGAGGATACCGGGGTTATGGCAGATAACTGCTGCCATAACAACTGTATTTCACATCAAAGTACCACTATATAACGACGGCGGTTGTTCATTAACTGGTTAAATGTGTGTAGAGGAGATTAAAGGCTAAGTTCACTTTCTTTTTTTAAATTCTAGCTCCCCTATGTACCAATATAGCACCAATGTAATTTTTTTGCAACAATATCAAAGCTTTACAATAAATCTAAAGACACTTACTTCACTTTCCCTCATTCATGTTTCCAAACATAGCCATTGCTTGTGCCTTACTTCGTGGTCAGGCTTTAGGTCAAGACACAGGAAGGAGTTGACCAGCTGACCTTATTAGCACACACCCTGCATCATACACCCTCCTACTCACCCATTCCCAGCTGCATGTTTTTTAAATGAAATGCAATCAATCAGTGATCACCCTTCTCACTAAATACACAATATACAATCAGATTGTAGTGTATGGCCACCTTTCTACACCTAAAATTACTAGTTGTGCTTTCAGTGCCATTAATTGTTAATGGCACACAAAAGCATACACACATTTTGCCATGTGAAAAAACAGGTGGCAAATGCTGCAAAACACAGTAAAAAACATGCAACCCACAAAACGCCAAAATGTCCCATAAGCCACATGTAGTGCAGCCCATTGAAATCAACAGGCTGCCCTATGCGTGTCAAAGGAAAAACAAGCCACAAAACGTTCACTCCCACTATGCTAGATGTGAATAGGGCCTGAAAGTGAAATTGGTGCGATAACACAAGAACAATGAAGCTCCATTCACATCTGTGCGTTTCCTTGCATTTCAGAAAATGCGCTGCACCAAAAATCCCAGTAAAAAAAACGCACCAAGCTCCACTCTAAAAAAAAAAAAATAAATAATAATAATAATAAAAAAAAAGTTCTAAAGCTTTTTGGAGCAATTGCTGGGTGTAGGGCAGCCCTATGTGTGATGAGTGAAAATGTGCCAAAACGCCTCTCCCCCTCGCTAAAAAAAAAAAACAAAAACGCATGTAGGAATGCGAGTTCCCGCTATGCAGAGATGTGAACGTGGCTTGATGGGTGAGTGTTTCTGTCCACTCCCTCCTATGTACTTGTATAAAAGATGGCCATACACTATGGAATCTGATTGTATATTGTGTATTTAGTGAGAAGGGTGGTCACTGATTGATTGCCATTTCATTTAAAAAACATTCAGCTGGGAATGGGTGGGTAGGAGGATGGATGAGTGCTAATGAAAGGAGGGCAGCTGGTCAACTCCTTCCTGTGTTATGACCTAAAGCCTGACCAAGAAGGTAGAAGCAATGGATATGTTTGGAAACATGGATGAGGATAAGTGAAGTAAGTGACTGTAGATTTAATGGAAAGCTTTGATATTTTTGCAAAAAAAGCTGAGTTAGACTTACCGGTAACTCCTTTTCTGAGAGTCTTCCAGGACAGCCCATGAGACCTTGGGCTCCTCCTACCAGGACAGGAAACACTTCACCCCCACCAGATAAAAGGGCGGTCCTCCAGGCCCATGTCAGTATTCTCAAGAACCGTAGGACCCTGCAAAACATATGCATAATACACATAACTTCAGACAATACCGGGTGGGAATCCGGCTGTCCTGGAAGACTCTCAGAAAAGGAGTTACCGGTAAGTCTAACTCAGCTTTTCTCCAAGCGTCTTCCAGGACAGCCCATGAGACGATGAGCCAGAACTTACCAGTCTAGGGAGGGACAACTGCCTGAAGGACCTTACGACCAAACGCCTGCTCCTGAGCTGATAGGAGATCCAGGCGATAATGTTTAATGAAGGTCGAGTAACTGGACCAAGTGGCAGCCCTGCAAATTTGTTCCGGTGAGGCACCAGCCCTCTCAGCCCAAGACGTAGACAAGGCTCTAGTTGAGTGCGCAGTAACAAAAGGTGTAGGGACCTCCCTAATTTTGTAAGCTTCCAAGATGGCTTGCTTTATCCATCTAGCCAATGTGGCTTTAGATGCACTATTCCCCTTGTGAACTCCAGAAAAGAGGACAAACAAGGCATCAGTTTTCCTAAAGGTCTTCGTGGACTCAAGATAGACCAAGAGAATCCTTCTTACATCTAGAAAACTAAATTTTCTTTCTAAGTCGCCCTGTGGCGAACTACAAAAGGTTGGCAATACAATGTTTTGAGATCGGTGGAATGTACTTGCCACCTTGGGCAAAAAACCTGGATCGGTTCGTAACACAACTCGATCCTCAAAAATCGTGAGGAAGGGCTCCCTAACTGATAGGGCCTGCAACTCACTTACCCTACGAGCTGAGGTAACAGCTATAAGGAACACAGTTTTTAATGTAAGTAATTTAACTGACATACTTTCCAGAGGTTCAAACGGAAATTCTACCAGAGTTTGAAGTACTAGGGACAGATCCCACGTTGGAAAACTTCTCACTACTACTGGTCTGGCCCTAGAGATAGATTTGAAAAATCTGGCTATAGTGGGATTTTCCAGGAGAGAAAACTGGAGGAACACACTAATAGCTGCCGCCTGTACCTTTAGGGTACTAACAGAAAGACCTTTGTCGACACCCTCTTGGAAAAATTCCAAAATAGACGGAATATCATGAGTTAATCTATCATTTTCAGATAACCATGAGTTAAACCTTTTCCAAACTTTGGAATATATGGCTCTAGTAACTGGCTTCCTGCAATTAACGAGAGTCCTGACTACTTTGTCAGAGAACCCTTGAGCGCTCAGTATCTTTTCTTCAGATACCAGGCCGTCAAATTTAAGGAAACCACCTGAGGGTGTGATACTGGACCCTGCAATAATAGGTCTTCCCTTTTCGGAAGACTCCACGGAGGCTCTGAAACCAGAGACTGTAGCAGGGAAAACCATGGCCTCTTGGGCCAAAACGGGGCAATTAGAATCAGATCTGTCTCTTCCAGCCGAAACTTCCGGAGGACTTCTGGAATCAGCCTGATTGGCGGAAAGGCATAACATAGGCCTGGAGGCCACGGGTTCGCCAGAGCATCGATCCCCAAGGCTTGGTCTGCCGGGTTCATGGAAAAGAATATCTCCGTCTTGCGGTTGTTTCGGTTTGCGAACAAATCCGCTACCGGATAACCCCATCTCTTGGTGAGGTCTGCAAAGACTTCGGGATGAAGGGACCAGTTGTCTCGGTCTATCCTGTGACGGCTGAGATAATCTGCCAGGCAATTGTTTTTCCCCTTCAGGTGTACAGCAGAAATGGAGGCTAGATTCCCCTCTGCCCATGAAAGGATCTCCTGGGCAATGGACTGAAGCCTCCGGCTTCTCGTGCCTCCCTGCTTGTTGATATACGCGACTGTCGCTATATTGTCTGACAGGATTTGGAGGTTGTGACCCCTGATCTCCATCTGAAAAGACTGGAGGGCTCTCTGGACTGCAAGCAGCTCTCTTTGATTGGATGAGGCCCTTGCCTCCTCTGGGGACCACTCTCCTTGTGCTACTGCATTGCTGAGGTGGGCCCCCCATCCCCAGGAACTCGCATCCGTGGTAATCCTTCGGGAGATGGGAAAGGACCATGGGAGACCTCCTGCTAGGTGCTGACCAGCTCTCCACCACCACAGGCTTCTTTTTATCCTATCGGGAAGCCAGATCCTTGACTCCAGGGACCTTACGTCCCCGTCCCAGTTTCTTAAAAGAAACCTTTGTAACGGACGCTGACGAAGTCTCGCCCATGGTACTGCGGGAAAACATGAGGTCATAAGACCCACTGCCCTCGACACCTGTCTCAGAGAGACCGACTGGTTGGTCTGCAATGTAGACATAGTCTGGAACACTTTGGTAATCTTCTCCTGAGGAAGAAAAACTTTTTGGTTCACGGAGCAAAAATCGTAACCCAGATAAGTTACTTTCTGGGCCGGAATCAAGGACGATTTTTCTTTGTTTATTAGCCAGCCTAGGGACTGTAAGAAGTCCTGTACAGCCTGGAGATCTTCCAACAGCCTTTGGTATGATTTTGCCACTATCAGGAGGTCGTCTAAGTAAGGGATAACCGTTATTGCCTTTAATCTTAGAGGAGCCAGCACTTCCCCCAACACCTTCGTAAAGATGCGTGGGGCTGAGGAAAGACCGAAGGGGAGGGCCTGAAATTGAAAATGTCGGGTCCCCATACCCGTCTTCACTGCCAATCTCAAAAACTTTTGGAAGGCTGGATGGATAGGGATGTGAAGATAAGCATCCCTTAAGTCCAACGTGGCCATAAAGCAGTTTGGGTATAGTAGGTTTTTGATTGAAAAACCGTCTCCATACGGAAATGCTTGTATCTGATGGACTTGTTTAAGGTCCGGAGATTCAGGATAAGTCGAAACTTTCCTGCTGGCTTTCTGACCACAAATACATGGGAATAGAATCCCTTGCCCCGCTCCGATCGAGGAACAGGAATCAGGACATTTTGATCTAATAAGTCTCCGATCTGGAGACCCAGAGCCCTTGCTTTCTCCCGATCTTTTGGAGGAAATGTGACCAACAAACGTTCTGGTGGTTGGTGAACAAACTCCAGCCTGTACCCGTTGGTCACTAGGTCCAGGACGAAGGGGCTCAGAGTGACTGCTGCCCACTGTGGGATGAAGGCCCTCAATCTCCCTCCCACCGGGGAACACAAGTCACTGCGGCTTGGCGGGCTGTTGAGGAGGGTTAAATAGCACTCCCCCTTTGCCTCTGCCTTTGTGCCCAGTCCAATGCTTTTTCGGCCTGCTGTCCTTTTCTCTAGGACTCTGTTGCCTGTTTTGGCCACGAAAAAATTTTCTGGCTGTCTGAACTCTCTTTTTCTCTGGAAACGCCTTTTTCTTATCAGCCGTGCGTTCCAGTGCCTCCTGTAGACCTGGGCCAAATAAATGATCGCCAGTTAAAGGAAGGCCACAAAGGCGCAACTTGGAGGCCGAGTCCCCTGACCAGGTCTTAAGCCAAAGGCTTCTCCTGGCCGAGTTCACTAGAGCCGAAGTCCTGGCTGACATTCTTACCGACTCAGCGGAAGAATCTGCCAAAAAACCCACTGCCTGAAATAGGAGAGGAAAAGACTTTAAAATTTGCTCTTTGGAGGTACCTGCTGACAGATGTGACTGAATCTGAGTCAACCAAACCTCCAGATTTCTGGCCACACAAGTGGAAGCCAAAGCTGGTTTCAGGTTTCCAACTGCTGAGTCCAAGGCTCTGTGGAGAAGGATATCCCCCCTCTTGTCCATCGGATCCTTAAGCGTACCCATATCATCAAACGCCAGGTCCGAGTTTTTTGAAACTTTTGAAAGAAGTGTGTCTAACTTGGGATTCTTATTCCATGGCTGCGCAGTGTCCTCATCAAAAGGAAACCTCCTTTTCAGGTTACTGGAGAAGAATGGTTTTCTCTCAGGATTATCCCATTCCAGTTTAATAGTATCAACCAAAGAACTATGAACTGGAAACACTCTTGATTTTCTCTTATGTAATCCTTTATACATAAGATCATGTTTGGATAACTGAACCTCTTCCTCTTTTAATTCAAGGGTAGTATAGATAGCCTTTAATAAGTCATCTACATCCTCAACAGATAACTTAAATCTTGAGCCTCGAGTGGATTCTCCATCTCTGGGCTCTGTATCTGACCCTGATTCTTCCAGAGAAGAACAGGTAGATCTGACCTCAGCCTCAGAGTCTTTACTCTCTGCCTGCTGCGGAGTGCTTACTGACGCCTTCAGTGAAGACGGACTCTCTGCTGGAGTCTGGAGCTTGTCAATAAGCGTTCTAAAGGAACTGAAGGTGGACGCAAGCTCATCCCTAACAGAAGTAAGCATCTTCTGGCAAGAGGCAACCGGGTCATCCTTTACTAGGCCTTCTATACAGGTGCGACAAACTGCTTTGCTCCATGAGGAGCTCAATTTGTTTGCGCAAACCGCACATTTCCTTTTAAGTGGCTGCGCTTGGGCCTTGTCCTGAGTCTTGGTCTGCAAGACAAAATAAATGACCCACAATGTAATTAAAGCCACACAATCACTCCGTAACACCACGTGCAGGAGGGAGGAAATGTGTCCCCTTACACCCACTACTACAGAGGGGGGAGGGGGAGGGAACACTCACAGGGATAGTAAGGTGGTGACAGAACACCCCAGGCTTACCTGTGAGGTGCTGGTGTTGGGAACTGCATCCGCTGCCTGTGCAGGTACTGCAGGAGGATCCATTCTGCCCCTCTTGGTCATCCACAGCCTGGCTGCTTAACACCAAGAAACACCAGCAGCCAGCGTTCTCTGTTCGCGCCATTTATGAAGACTGGAACCTCGTCTCCGGCGCCCGATGATGATGTCATATGCCCCGGAAGTAACCCTCTCCAGGCACTTCCTGTGGGCCAGCTTGGAGCGCAATAGCTCCGCCCACTTGAACGCTGCGGCTTCCTCCATTCCTTGCTCAGATCAGCCAGGCTGTCGGCAGGGAAGGACAACCGAAGCTCAGCTGAGCTAGAGTGCAATGCACTGCGCTAGGGGCACGACCTCACACCGGTCCTGGCCCTCTCCAGGCACTGAGGACAGAGAACAGCAACACAGCCAACCTCCCCAGCGGTGTGCTGCTTCTGGCAGAGGAAGAGGTAAGTGATATGCCCCAGAAAAAGGCCATACAAAGCCCCTGCTTATAAGGCCTATGGGAGCAGGTTCCATGAACATGTTACCCCCCGTCCGGAGGAAACACAAATAACTGACATGGGCCTGGAGGACCGCCCTTTTATCTGGTGGGGGTGACGTGTTTCCTGTCCTGGTAGGAGGAGCCCAAGGTCTCATGGGCTGTCCTGGAAGACGCTTGGAGCAAAGTACATTAATGCTTTACTGGTACATAGGGGAGAGAAAAAAAAGGTGAACTTATCCTTTAAACACTAGATTCTTCTAAGTCCGGAAATCTTACCTTCCTCTTGACTAGAAGTCTCAGAGCTATCTTCAGACGTCTTACAAAACTTTGAGCCTGCCAGCACATGACCTGGTAAAAAAAAAAAACGGAAAAAAAACACTGTTGAGGCCATACATTACTACATTTACAAATCGATGACAGTTCCAAGTATACAGTAAATGCTAAATCTGCATTACTCAAATATATCCCAAACCATTATCTGGAGACATGATATTAATCCACTTTGGCACAGAAATATAAATATAGCGTGCAGGTACCTTGTATGCATTTACATTGGAGTTTACAGAACGAACATTGAGACCACCACAACTACTTTATTAGTAACCTGAAACAAGCAGAACAGCCAGAGTTAACGTATTATGGCCCTTTTGCTACAAGAATCGTTTTTGTGTTTTTTTGCACACGTTTAAAAAATAGTTTTAGGCCTGAAGATTGCATAAAGCCCCCAAAACATTTTCTGAAAGCAGACACCCTAGAACACATGTCAAATACAAGGCCCACAGGCCGAATCTGGCCTCCCAGGTTATTTCATGCACCTCTCCTGCAACTGCGTCACCCCCCTGGTCTCCACCCCCCACCTGGTCTCAGCAGTCGTCAGCAGACGACAAGTCCTCCTACAGATCCTGTGCCTCTGTGTAGCTGCAGCACCCCTTTGTCACCGCCTCCCTGCATCTCAGCATGCAGCAGACACTGGCAGCTGACTCCAGCCCTCCTCTAGTCCTCCTCCAGATCCTGAACCGATTCCCAGCTCCGCCCCAGCTTCTTTCCGGCAGCAGCAGATGATGAGGTGTGCAGTGAATTTCATAACTTCTGAAAGAACAGTACAGCCAGAATAAGGTTACATTTTTCTCCATTGGTTAATGGCTAGCATCTTGAACCCAAATACCCCTACGCTAGGAGGTACCAGAGTGGATTAGGCCCCCACACCCCATCTTGGAGAAATAGATATCCGAAATCTGTCATTTATATCCATTCAATGGGTAACTGCACGCTGGACAATAATATACAAGTTAGCAGACTAACATGTAGGTACCGTATTCAAAGAAATCAATATCTACAAGTATAAAAGACTATTTGGGACATGGTCATAAACACAGCGACATCCCAGCAGTCACACCTTAGACTGGATCATTGGTCAGATCATTTCTGTCAACACCCCCCTCACCAACAAGAAAAGGGGGCTGTCCTTGTAATTGACAGCTTTTGTTTTAACATCAAACCAAGGAATACCTGTCAAGTCATAGTAAAGTTAATATCACCTTGCTGGTTGACTGGAGTCGGCTGAACCAGGACTTGACAGGTATTGTCATTTATCAACCTTTTTTGTTTTGCTGTTGGCTTGTTGTTTCTTTGTTCTTTTTCTGTAAATATTTTCTATGCATCATTTTTTACCTTTTCATTATTAACAATATTTTCAAAAGTGTTGAAATGGTCTTTAATTCCCTAGCACAAATCTTAAAGCGGAGTTCCATCCATTTAAAAGTTAGCAGCTACAAAAAGTGTAGCTGCTGAGTTTGAATAAACAGTCACTCACCTGTTCCACAGGCCAGCGATGCGGACGCACAAAGCCTCCCTCCTCTTTATGGCGCCGGTATTGTAACTGGGGGTTGTAAATGGCCGAGCAAACTTCTAGGACCTGTGATGTGTCCCAGAAGATGGCAAAGGAGGAAGGGGGGAGGGGTGAACTTACTTCCAATGCCAGGGGAGGAAGTGGGAGCTGGGTGCCTGTCAAAACTGGGTACCTGCCCCCCCACACCAAAAAAAAAAAATTACATGCCAAATGTGGCATGTCAGGCAGGGGGTCACCAATACTTAAAGCAGAAGTTCCATTTTTGGGTGGAATCCCTGTCTCTTGAAGAGTGCTACTACCTGGTCGGAATAATAGGATTTTTTATTACAGCTTACCTGAAAAATCCTTTTCTTGGAGTACATCATGGGACACAGAGCCTTAAGTTATTACTTAATGGGTTATAGGCCACCTTCAGGTGTTGACACTCAATCAAGGAAGTTAACTCCCTATATAACCCCTCCTCCTTCCAGGAGTTTTTGTAGCAAAGCAATATACTTAAATCCCAAAAAAGAGGGGAGGGACCTCTGTGTCCCATGATGTACTCCAAGAAAAGGATTTTACAGGTAAGCTGTAATAAAAATCCTATTTTCTTTATCGTACATCATGGGACACAGAGCCTTAAGTAATTACTTAATGGGACATCCCATAGCAATGCTACTTGAGGGGAGGGAGAGACAACCCGCAGGGTACCCACAGACTTGAGGATTTATACTGCTGCTTGCAGCACACTGCGCCCGAAGGAGATCTCTTCATACCTCCTTACATCCACCTGATAAAATCTTGTGAATATATGCACTGTAGACCAAGTTGCGGCCTTACAGATCTGAGCCATGGAGGCCTGGTAACGCACTGCCCAAGAAGCACTAACCGATCTGGTAGAGTGCGCCTTAACGTGAAACAGGGGAATCTTACCCCCTTAAATCATAAGTTTGAATTATCACTTGTCAAATCCACTTAGCGACAGTGGATTTCGACGCTGCCTGTCCCTTCTTAGGACCCTCTGGCAGAATAAATAAGACAGTCTTACGAATCTGAGCAGTTGCCTTAAAATAGATTTTCACTGCTCTCACCACATAAAGACAATGTAGTGACTTTTATTCCCTGGAACATGGTTTTGGAAAAAACGATGGCAGGACAGTATCTTGGTTCAGGTAAAACCTGAAACCACTTTAGATAAAAAAAAATCTGGACGAGGGCGTAACACCACTGTCCCCATGACAAATCAAATATGGCTCTTTACACGAAAGAGCAGCCAATTCCGAAACCCTCCTTGCTGAGGATATAGCAACCAAAAATACCAACTTCCTTGTCAGAAGGACTAGGGGAATATGTTGTATTGGTTCAAACGACTGTTTTTTGTAACACAGACAAAACTAAGTTCAAGTCCCAAGGGTTCAAGGGAGGTTTGAAGGGCGGAATAAGCCACGTCACCCCTTGTATAAAACCCCGGACTAAAGAATGAGTAGCAAGTGGTCTTTTAAAAAAATAAGACCGATAAAGCTGAGACTTTGCCTTTAATAGTACTCAAGGCCAATTTCATTTCTACCCCTAATTGTAGAAAGGCAAGAATTCTGCCTATGATATATCTCCGAGGTTGCCAACCCTTGGATTCACACCAGGAAACATAAGCCCTCCAGACTCTCTAGTTCTGGAAGCTGGCTTCCTTGCATTAGTCAGGGTAGAGATAACTGACCCAGAAAGCCCACGTTTCTTCAGAATGTGGGTTTCAATAGCCAAGCCATTAAATTTAGAGACCGTAAGGTATATGGAATGGAATATCGGTCCCTGTGAGAGCAGATCTGGCTGTAGTGGGAGGGACCATGGGCCCTCCACTGCCATCTTTACGATTTATGCATACCATGACCTTCTGGGCCATGCTGGTGCCACCAGAATTACCGGCTTTCTTTCCAGCTAGATCCTGCAAAGAAGTTGAGGTAGCAACTGAATAGGGGGGAATGCATAGATCAGTGAGAACTGATCCCATGGGGTCACCAACGCATCCGTTCCGCGTGCGAATGGATCCCTTGTTCTGGCCACAAAGTTGACTAACTTCATGTTGAACCTGGACGCTAGAAGATCTACGTCTGGAGTCCCCCATCTTTGGCAAACAGCCCGAAATATGTTGGGGTGAAGAGACCATTCCGCTGGGAATAACTGCTGGCGACTCAAGTAGTCCCGGAATGAAGACTGCCGATAGGCATGGAAAATTCCTTTCTGCCCAAGTTAGAATATGGTTCACCTGACCCCTTGGTGATTGATATAGGCCACAGCTGTGGCATTGTCGGATTGAATCCTGACAGGACAATCCCGTAATCTGAAAGTCCAGGTCTTTAGAGCCAGACGTACTGCCTGAATCTCTAAGATATTGATGGACAAGGTTCTTTTCGGTTCTTGACCACTGTCCCTGGACAGTTGTCTTTTCTAGTACTGCTCCCCAGCCTGAAAGGCTGGCATCCGTCGTTTCCTTCAGACCAGTCATCTGGAAAGTGGTTTTTCCTTTCAGCAGATTCTGGGTTAGTAACCACCAAGTGAGGCTTTGGGACGCTCTTGGGGACAGCTGCAATGCCAAGTCTAAAGCTTGAATTGTTTTGTTCCAAGCAGACAGGATACTGTTTTGAAACAGTCTTCAATAAAACTGGGCATAGGGAACTGCTTAGAATGAGGCCACCATGGTTCCTAGCAACCACATGCAAAGGCAAATGGAGGGATCGCCATTGGACCTGACTATCCGCACCAACTCTCTTATGGAGTTGATCTTTGCCTGAGGCAAGAACACCTTTTCCTGGGCTGTGTCTATGATCAGACCCAAGTACTCCCACTTTTTTAGCGGTATTAAGGAAGATTTCTCTAGGTTGAGAATCCAACCCAACTCTTCAGATAGTTGGCTGTAGTGCGTACGCTTTGCTCCAAATGAGCCACCGACTGATCTATTAGTAATAGATCGTCTAGGTACGCTACGACTGTTATGCCCTGTGCCCTTAACCTGGCTAGAGGTGGGGCTAGCACTTTTGTGAACACCCGGGGTGCTGTGGCTAGCCCGAAGGGCAGGGCTACAAACTGGAAATGCTGCTGTTCTAACTCGAACCGCAGAAACTTTTGATGACCGGGAGATATAGGGACATGCAGATATGCATCCCTGATTTGGATTGATGCCAGAAGTTCTCCTCCTAGAAGGATAGAAACTGACCCGATCGTCTCCATGCGAAAGGAGCGGATCTTCAGGAACTGATTTAGATTTCTTAGATCTAGAATGGGTCTGACATCTCCATTTGGTTTAGGTACCATAAATAAGTTTGAATAAAACCCCAAACCTTGCTCTTTTGTGGGGATCTGTATGATCACCCCTTGGGATATTAATCGGTCTAGTGCCCGAAACAGAGATCGTCTTTTCTCTGGATCTTTGGGAACGCTTTACCTCAGGAAGCGAGATGGTGGACAGTCCCGAAATTGCAGCTTGTACCCCAGCGTTACCGTGGAGATGACCCATCTGTCCCGAATTTCTTCTTTTCAGACTTCTAAAAACTGCAGAAGCCTTCCCTCTACTTTGGTGAGGGTGGTTGCCTATTCATAATGAGGCTTTAGGATTCTGGCTTGCAGGTTTCCGACCACAGGACTTATTTTGAGCCTGGGTCTGACTCTGAGATCTTCCTCTAGAGTGCGACGGCGGAGGCCGTCACCCCTGCCTAGAGGCGGAAGCCCCTGGCATAGGGGAAAGAGCCCGTTTAAATGAAGGGCGTTTATACTTTCTTTTGACTGGCAAAAGAGTACTTTTCCCATTAGAAATTGTTTGGATATATTTGTCCAAGTTTTCTCCAAATAGTCACTCCCGATGAAAAAGGAGCCCAGTTAGGAGGTCTTTACATGGTGCTTCAGCTGACCAAATTTTTTTAACCATGGGATTCTACGCATATGCACAATCATAAGCGTAAGGCGGGACGTCTGGTGAATAGAATCCTTAACAGCATCTATGGCAAAGCATAATGCTTTTGGTAGTTCAGCCAAATCCTGAGCTTGTTGTGCAGGAAGCTCTCTAAGGGCCTATTTAAACTGGTCCTTTAGGGATTGACAGACGCTTATTGCAGCGACTGCAGACTGAGTAATGGCACTTGCCATGGAAAAAGTAGATCTTAACAAGGATTCCAACTCCTTATCTGTTGGAGCCCTAAGTATCTGTGCATTGTCTACTGGACAAGTTAGGCCTTTATTCACATTGGAAATCGCAGCGTCAACTGCTGGAATTTTCCATCTTTTGGAGAATTTCTCCTCCAGGTGATAGAGAATTGCAATTTTCTTAGGAGGGAGAACATGCTTATCCGGGTGATCCCATTCAGCAAAAATAAGCTGTTCTAGTAATGCATGTGCAGGTAATGCATGCAAAGGTTGAAAGGGTTTTAAGGAACCCAAGGAAGAAACCAAACTTTCAGGAGACTCCGTTAGGGGTAGCATGAAAGTAGAACGAACCATCTCCGTAAGAGATTGTATCAGCAATTTCCCAGATTTGAGAGGCTGAAAAAGGCTCATCTACTGTCGTTTCCTCCGCAGGGGAATCATCATTGGTTTGTTTTTCCTCCTGATCGACTGAGGGCAACACCTCAATCTGTGCCCACTCTTCCCCTTGCAAAGGTTCTGAAGTGGGGGAGGGGGATCTAGCACGCTTCCTATCCATCTGAATGGAGGATGCAATTAAAGCCCCTAATCTTTCCTCCAGACCCTGCAGTGAGGAGGAAAGGACATCTTCAGTCACGTAAACAGGGGCTGAGATGTGAGAAGCAGTTGCACTATCAATTTGTTCCAATGGCTCACCCTGGCTTGCCATAACTGGTAATTCAGGCGAGGATGACAGCATAGAAATGCAACTCGGGATCCTAACGCCTGGGGGTGAAACCTTTACTTTTTTGTAGGGCTGTTACTGATTAAAATTTTCGTGTTCAATTAATCGTTTTTTAAAAAATGTATTTTAAATCAATTGATCGACTAATTTCGATTAATTATAACGCACATACAGATCCAACTACTTTTAGCTGATTTAGCACCGTTATTATGGCAGCGGCCGAAGCCAGATATAGCGGGGCATGGCTAGGACGTCACACGTCATAAACTCAGCCTCACCGTGCCCATAATCTCAGCCTCACGGTTCCCATAATGCAGTCTCACCGTGCCCATAATCGCAGCCTCGCCCCGCCCATAATGCAGCCTCACCGTGCCCACAATCGCAGCCTCACCGCGCCCACAATCGCAGCCTCACCGCGCCCACAATCGCAGCCTCACCGCGCCCACAATCGCAGCCTCACCGTGCCCATAATCGCAGCCTCACCGTGCCCACAATCGCAGCCTCACTGTAGTCAGTGCCTTTGCCTGGATTACACAGTCTGCGGGCATTTCCTGCTGTGTGTCTCGGAGCTGAGTGTGAAAACTTTGGCCGCGCTGTGAGAAAAGACCCGCCCTCCTCTTGATCAGCTCGTGTGATAGACAGAACACCGCGTCTATCACACGAGCAGATCTAGGAGGAGGGTGGTACTTTTCTCACTGCGCAGCCAAAGTTCCCACACTCAGCTTGGAGACACACAGTGGGAGATGCCCGCAGACTGTGTATGACATATAGTGGTGGAGGAGGAAGAGGGAGCGAAGCGCTGCGCTGCAGCCACAGCTTGGCCCAAAGCGGCCCCAGGGTAAGCAGTCTACCGATTAAAAAAA
Source organism: Aquarana catesbeiana (assembly GCF_042186555.1). Classification (NCBI taxonomy): domain Eukaryota; kingdom Metazoa; phylum Chordata; class Amphibia; order Anura; family Ranidae; genus Aquarana; species Aquarana catesbeiana. Next base: position 364,156,283 of record NC_133328.1, on the reverse strand, counting down.
TTTTGATCGCTCAAAAAAATTAAGATTAATCAAGGAATTAATCGTTAATTTCCGCAGCCCTACTTTTTTGGCTTTTGTGGTGTCTTTTTTTGGTAGGCATAGTCCTAAGTACAAAAACAGAGGCACTATACAAATTGCACTTAATCGCTGAAAATAGTCATGACATTTAAAGCCACTATAAAATTCAGCCCAGTGCTGGGAAAAAGGTGTTGTTCTTGTATCAGGAATGCCAGTTTGCAACCCTCACATGTCAGACAGCTCTTGTGTCCTTGTGTTGCAGGCTGCTTGTTTTCTTTTCGTCAGCCGAGGAGAGACTGTCACAGCTGTGTTGTATTCTGTTTTTAGCCTGCCGTGTGTCCTCGTGGTCATTCACGGCGTCGCGCTTAGGCCCCCTCCGAGAAAAAATTCTGCCCCTTTTTACTTTTAAAATGTTCCCACGCTTGTGCATGGTGTTTTCGGGTCCACCGACCCAAAGGGGGGGGGGGGGGGGGTCAGGGGAGCAGGGACCCATCCAGCAGCAGGCACAAACAGCAATGAAATCAGCCACAGTAAAAACAATTAGCGGTATTAGCGGGACCCCCGCGGAGGGGGGGGGGTAATGTAAGGGGGGTACAGCACTGCTGTCCCCCTAACCCTCTGGTCCCATCAGCAGGGGGAAGAAGAAAACATTTTTGCAGATTTCTTTTACCTTGCAAAGTCTCCCTCCACACGCTGCTGCAACCAGACACGGACTGAGCTTACAGTGAAGACAACAGAGTAAAGTATGTGCATAGACTCCCTCTAGTTGGGAATTAAGGCATGACAACATTTTTTTTTTTAATACCCAAGTTTCTTCCCTTACCTTATATCCTCACAGCAAGATTTGCTGAATTAACAGACAATCCAACCTTCACTCATAACGGCGGGCTGCGTAGCAAACCTTCAAGGACTGGGTCCCTAAAACGGGGTTCCAACTGCCTTGGACCTGTAAAGAGCACCCCATCAGGAAGTTTAGGTAATGTAACAAGACTTAAGCCCTGGGTTCCTGGGGTCCAGCCCTACAAAGAGGCATTACAGGCAAAACCTCGCGCTTCGGATACGAGGCCCCAGGTACCATCCCTTTAGGCCTCAATGGCACTTTGGATGGATCTGGTCTTTATGGAGGCTATTTAAATCCAGCATGGATCCCTCCAGTGGAGCTTCTCAGAGCACATCTTCACTCGTGACCAACACCTTAGACACTGGCAAAAAAAATGATGTGCTCCTGGAAGGAAGAGGGGTTATATAGGGAGTGAACTTCCTTGATTGGGTATACCAGTGTCAACACCTGAAAGTTGCCTATAACCCATTAAGTAATTACTTAAGGCTCTGTGTCCCATGATGTACGATAAAGAAATACTTGTTTGTGCTGACAGCATGTGTTATAAATGTTTATTCTAAGGTCACAGTTGCTATTGCTAATCTTGGAAATGTTTACTACTTCTAGATAAAAGTTTAAAGAGTTAATTGCTTAGTCAAAAAAATCCCAGTAACAATAAGTGTCTGCTGGCACCGATATTGTGGTCCCCCAAGCTGAAAAACCTTTGTGCAGGGTGAGGCTGAGTGTCATTGCTGCATATTAGTGACAGCATGGTGTGAGGTTGGCCAGTCATTTATCACAAGCTGGTGAAGGTGACAGTGGTCTGACCCACGTTTGTCTCCCCCCAACACGTTTCCGTTCATGTATGTGGGGTTGGGAGGACCTTAAACATTTTTTTGGGTGTAAACTTTTTTTTTTTTTTTTTTTTTTTTAGTAAATGTAATGATATTAAGAATGTATGATTTTTTGGCGATAGGTTCTCTTTAAAGAAACATCCGGCGTCTAAAAGACCCTGGATGTCTCTAATGCACTCCAATGAATCTCATGTAAATGGCATTGCATTAGATTAGGCCATGCCAGCTGGGAAAAGTGAGAGGGGGACCCAGAAGTGGCAACATACCCATCACTTCCGAATCAGCAAGAAGGAGAGGAGAGAGGATGCAATCCAGCTGCTGCAGAAGCATTGAACTGCTTAATTCTGAGAGCCAGAAGTCAGCTTGTTAGATATGCACACATTCCCAGTGGCTGCAGCCACTGGGGGTGTGTGAAGGACCCCCACTCGTAGGTCCATACAATGTACGGAGCTAGCAGCGAAAGGGTAAAACATGGGTAATTCAATCCAAAAAATTAAATTTTTACTTACCTGTAAATGTTATATCTTGGACGTACAGTACAGCAGGGTTTCTCAACCTGTGGTATGTGTACCCCTAGGGGTATGTGCACCAAGAGCATGGGGGGTACGCCACCTGTGCCGGAAGGCAGGGTGGCAATCGCTGCTCTGATGCTTGCTGTATACAGCGGTCGGACGATGCTACCATTTTACATTTGCAGAGCTGCCTGCAGCGGAGTGGTACGAGTGTGCTCCTGCACCCAGCCGGTGCTACACACAGGGGCAGACTGGGGCAGGGTGGCACTCTCCCCCCAGGCTGCTCTGATGCTGGGTAAAAAGGCTGCACTCGGGCTGGATTAATGTAGTGGTCGACCACTGCTACCCAGTGTTATATGTGCAGAGCAGCTGCAGCGGAGTAGTACGAGTGTGCGGAGTGCACGCCTGCACCCAGCCACTTTCCTGTCACGTGGAGAGGTGCTTCCTACGCCCCACTTGGCGTGATGTCCATTCAGAGGCCGGGAGCGCGGGATGGAAGTGGAGGAGTGCTGCCTCTGTGATCCATGGACGAGTGAGCAGAGGCTCAGGTTGACAATATTGCTGCACTGCTGTGTGATCCTACTCTGAAGTGTGGGGGTTAATGTTTTTTTATTGGTCACTGATGCATTAGTGACCAGTGGAAATTAATGAACCCCTTTGTGCTGCATTAGTGGCGCCAGTGTCAATTAACCCCTTGACACTGGTGCCACTAATGCAGCACAAAGGGGTTAATTGCAACTGGTCACTAATGCATCAGTGATCAATGGCAAAACATTAACCCCCTCCATGCTGCATAATATAAATACCAGTGTAGATTAATAAACCCCCCCCCCCAAACAGTTAAAGTGGTTGTAAAGTCTGAAGGTTTTTCACCTTTATGCATTCTATGGGCATTGATGAGGAGGCACTGATGGACACCGATAGCCTCACCAGTGCAGCCTGAGTTGATGGGCACCTGTGAGGCTGCGCTGATGGGCGCCGATCAGGCTGCATTGTATCGGCACTGGTAAGGCTGCATTTGATGATGAATTTGCACACAAAACAAAAACCATCACAAACACATACTGACATTACACACACACACAGAAAGTATGACACCCAAACAATAGAAATTACTTTCTTGAGACAGGGGTATTTAGGGAATCTCTTTAGACCTGCAGGGGTACTTCGCCGTAAAAGGTTGAGAAACTCTACAGTACAGAACACAAACTTGATATTCAAAAACCCTGTGTTACAGGTTAGTACCTTCATGTGATTGGACTCTGGCAAAGCTTTTAAGGACATGCCACCTCCCCTCCATATCCCCCTCCACGAGTCCTGTTTTTTGCAAGCAATGCAGAGGAAGACAAGAACTGAAGGGAGGGGACCAGTGTTCTCTTTTGTCTCCAAGATATTAAATTTGAAGGAAAGTCAAAATTCCTTTTATCTTAACCAAACAGTACAGGATATAGGCTTCATATGCATAGACCCTGGGATGTCCCTAAGCAATGAATAGGCAGGGTGGGCAACAAGGCAAGCCAACAAGGAAAAAACTTGTGCCAACAAGTAAACAAGAACCTTGCAGCCCAAAGCTGCTTCTGCTGACGATGAAATGTCCATCTGGTAGAACTTGGAAAAGGTATGAACAGAAGACTAGGTGGTGGCCTTATAAAGCTGGACAACAAAATGCTGGGTGTCAGAATGCCCAGGAAACACCTACTAATCTGGTGAAGTAAGCATGAATTGGTGCAGAAGGTGCTTTATCCTTTAGGGTGTAAGCTCTAGAGAGGAGCTGTATTCTCCACCTAGCAAATGGTGGATCTTAAAGAGGATGTCATTTGCAAAGTCCTGAGAGAAGGAGAAATAGAGTTTGTCTTCCCAATAAAAGCTGGAGCTTTGAGGAACACTCTGATGTTCGAACTACGTCTAAACAGTGTAGCGCAATCTCCTTTGGGTGCTTCGGAAAAGGACACAAGGTAGGAAAGATTAGGTTTTTGTTGAGGTGGAAGGCTGAGTCCACCTTGGGGAGAAATGAGGGTCCTGGGCACAAGACTATATGTCAGAAATGAGGAATGACTCATTACAAGAGAGCCCCCAACTCAGAGACGTATGACAGACATGAGAGCCACAAAGAAGGCTACCTTGCAGCAAAGGTCATTCAAGGAGAGTTGCCCTGCAGAAAACACCCTTTAAACTTGAGGTCCTAAGAAGCATAGGGTGTAGTGAGGTAGGTTTAATATGGGAAACATTTTGAATAAAAGGTTTTTACCAGAGAAAATGAAGCCAATAGTTTTTTGGAAAAGAATGGACAAGGCTGAAACCTGTCCTTTCAGAGTACCATTTCAGAATACTGCTAGTTCCCTCTTCTCTGTGTAGCGATTCTGGGACAGACCAGAGCGATTCACTGTGCAGGTGCAGACCAATCTTTCTGATCTGCCCTGAGGCGCTGCACAGAGAAGAAGTTGAAGAGCGGGGATTTCAAATCCCTAGACAGCTGGACCAGCTGCGTTAATACTGAAAGCTCAGCACCAGATGCAATTGCAGAGCAGTTGAGGCAGAATCTGCATTGGAAAAGGCATAGAGTAACCTGAACTGAATCCAGGTAATTATCGGAGTATCCAATATCAGTACTAGAGGATCTATGGTCTTACCCAAAAGCAGGAGGTAACTTATTGAACCTGGAGGCCAGGATATTCACATATCTGCATCTTCGACATATCATATTGAAGATGTTAGAATGAAGCGCCCATTCCCCTTGATTCAGGCAGTGATAACTGAGGAAATCCGCCTTCCAACTGTCCGTGAGATGACTTGTTTCCTTCAAGGCTACATGACTCCTGGGTACTTCTCTGCTGATTGATGTAGGCCACAGATGCGGCATTGTCTTTTTCCACCTTGATCAGGTGTTCCAGTGGTGCAGAGCCATTTTGATAGCTCTGAGCTCCACGATGTTAATGGATAACTTGGCTACATTGGATGACCATGTTCCCTGGACTGTGAGATTAGAACACCCCCCCAGCTTAAGAGGCTGGTGTAACGACACCCCGAGTATGAAAGGGGTTAAAGTCGTTTAGGACATTTCATACCCAAACACAAAGACAGCTACCGAACACTCCAATCAGCCGAACAAGGAACCCATACAAATAATCCACCCCAAAAACAAGACACAGCTCTGTCTTCAGGTTTCAAGCAGGAATCAACTAATTTATTATAACATATGGACACAACACATAAAATAACTCAGACTCTTCCCCCCCACCCTTGGAAAAGAGGGCGGGTTAAACTGTCCAATGACCATGGACACACTGGTCAGGTGTGTTTAACGTCTCATCAGTACACAGTGTTAGCAGGGAGAGCTGTTGGAAGAATCCCTCCTCCCTCCAATGCAATACACATCCTGTAATCCAAGGCAGACAAACACAAACCCTCCAATGCAATACACATCCTGTGATCAAAGACAGACAAACATAATAGAACATTGGTTTGCAGGAGGCTGGCATTCAGTCCCCTCCAAAAGTCTCTCTCCCGGCTAGGTCTGTCACACCTGGCATCTTTTGTAATATGGAAGAAAGTACTTCCCTATTGTCAAAACCAGGTTGGAAACCTACCAGGTTAGTGAGTTCCTTGCTTGGGAGGATAGGTTGAGAGGAGCTCGTTTGCTTCATGCCGACAAGATATTGTGTTGGAGAGGCCTTAAATGTAATTAAGTGAAGGGAACAGCCCTAAAAGGAGGCGACCATGAACCCCCGGCATATTCATGGAGACCCTCACAGAGGGATGTCTCTTTGACCCGAAGGCTCGAGCACGAGATCAGAGAGAGACCAGTTTGATTTGTGGAAAAAAGACCTTTGCTTGGACTGTTTAGAATGAGGTGCAAGTATTCCAGGCAAAGGGAAGGAAGGATGGAAAGCCTAATTTTTCGATTTGATTATGCAATTGAAGGTCTGAAGCACCTAAATAGTCTTGTTGATGTTTGCAGATAGGTAAACAGAAGAGGAGTCTTTTAGAAGAGGGTTGTCTAGATACCCTGTGACCTGGATGCCTTGAGTTCTTAAGAGGGGGTGCAAGCACATTTGTGAATACCCTGGAAGTCAAAGATAAGCAATAGGGCAGTGTGAAAAACTGGAAGGGCTTGTCGTACTGTGAAGTGCAGAAAATGCTGAGGATAGGGAACAGAGAACATGCAAGTAAGCATCTTGGGTGTCTATGGACACTAGACTTCAGCAGTCCAAGCTTTTTCCATATGCAGTTACATCGGGTATTAACCACTTCAGCCCCGGAAGGTTTCACCCCCTTAATGACCGGACCATTTTTGCAATACGGCACTGCGCTGCTGTACCCAAACAAAATGTATCTCCTTTTTCCCCACAAATAGAGCTTTCTTTTGGTCGTATCTGATCACCTCAGTGGGTTTTATTTTTTGCACTATAGACAAAATAAGACGGTTTTAGGAAAAAAATAATATTTTTTACTTTCTGCTATAAAACAAACCCAAAAAAAAAAAAATCTATTTTTTTCATCAATTTAGGCCAATATGTATTCTGCTACAAAATCCCAATAAGCATATATCGATTGGTTTGCGCAAAAGTTATCATGACTACAAACTATGGGATATTTTGATGGCATTTTTATTAGTAATGACGGCAATCAGCGTTTAGCGGGACTGCGACACTGAGGCGGACAAATCGGACACCAAGTGACAGAACGGCAGTCTGCCCTGTTTGCATAGGCAAACCGTCGGTCTGCATCTCCTGTCAACGATCAGCGGGTCCCGATGGACATCGCGTCTGCCGGACTTGCTGATTGGCTCCCGCTGTGTCCTGTCGCAGCGGGAGTGGGTTGCCGGCAGCACACGCACCCCAGACTTGGGAGAAACAACAACATACAGGTATGTTGTTTCGCGCAGCCAGGCCGCCCTGCTGCAGTAAATGTGCGGTGGGAGGTCCGGAAGCGGTTAAAAGGTGTCTGGGAGTGAGAACTCCACTATGGCCTCTTACACTGCCTCCGGGTCCTCTTTACTCCCCTCAATATCCATGTCCTATAGAAAAGGCATTTCACCCTCTGACTTTGGTAAAGACAGAAAGGATGGAGAAGTAGTCTGGTGCTTTTGAGCTCTGGACAGTGATGGCTGTAATAAAGCTTTGACTGTTAGTTGTCCAAGAAATTGTGACATGGTTGCAGAAAAATACCATAAAAATAAGTTTAAAAAACACAGTCCTGATTTACTGATAGTTTTAGGCCCTAGCTATAGGCCCCCTAACCTGAGGGAGGAAGTGGAGACGGATCTCCTATCACAAATTGGATTAGCAGCAAGGATGGGAAGTGTTATCATAATGGGGGATTTTAATTATCCAGACATAGACTGGGCGGAGGGAACCGCGCATTCATTTAAGGCTCGCCAGTTCCTTAATGTCTTGCAGGACAATTTTATGGGTCAGATGGTAGACGCACCAACTAGAAATAAAACATTACTAGATCTACTGATTACCAACAATACAGACCTGATAACAGATGTGGAAATACGGGGCAATTTAGGTAACAGCGATCACAGGTCAATTAGTTTCAGTATAAATCACACAAATAGGAGACATGAAGGGAACACAAAGACACTGAATTTCAAAAGAGCCAACTTCCCTAAACTACAAACCTTGCTAAAAGGCATAAATTGGGATAAAATATTAGGAACAAAGAATACAGAGGAGAGATGGGTTTGCTTTAAGAGCATATTAAATAAGGGCATTAGCCAATGTATCCCATTGGGTAATAAATTTAAAAGAGCGAACAAACATCCTGGATGGCTTAACTCCAATGTAAAAATGCATATAAAAGCAAAGGAGAAGGCCTTCAAAAAATACAAGGTTGAGGGATCATCCACAGCATTCAGAATTTATAAAGAATGCAATAAGAAATGTAAGGGTGCAATTAGGATGGCTAAGATAGAACATGAAAGACACATAGCGGAGGAGAGCAAAAAAAATCCCAAGAAATTCTTTAAGTATGTAAACAGTAAAAAAGGGAGGACAGACCATATTGGCCCCATAAAGAATGAGGAAGGACATCTGGTTACAAAGGATGGGGAGATGGCAGAGGTATTGAATTTATTCTTCTCCTCAGTATTCACGAGTGAATCGGGGGGCTTCAGTAACCAAAACTGCAGTGTTTATCCTCATGACACAACACAGGAAGCACCTACATGGTTAACAGAGGACGGAATTAAAATTAGACTTGAGAAACTTAACATTAATAAATCACCGGGACCAGATGGCTTGCATCCGAGGGTACTTAGGGAACTCAGTCAGGTGATTGCCAGACCGTTGTTCCTAATTTTTACAGACAGTCTATTGACTGGAATGGTGCCAGCTGATTGGAGAAAAGCCAATGTAGCACCAATATTTAAAAAGGGCCCAAAAAACATCCCTGGGAATTACAGACCAGTTAGCCTAACATCAATAGTATGTAAACTCTTGGAGGGGATGATAAGGGACTATATACAAGATTTTAGTAATAAGAATGATATCATTAGCAGTAATCAGCATGGATTCATGAAGAATCGTTCTTGCCAAACCAATCTATTAACCTTCTATGAGGAGGTGAGTTGCCATCTAGATAAAGGAAGGCCCGTAGACGTGGTGTATCTGGATTTTGCAAAAGCATTTGACACAGTTCCCCATAAACGTTTACTGTACAAAATAAGGTGCGTTGGCATGGACCATAGGGTGAGTACATGGATTGAAAACTGGCTACAAGGGCGTGTTCAGAGGGTGGTGATAAATGGGGAGTACTCAGAATGGTCAGGGGTGGGTAGTGGGGTCCCCCAGGGTTCTGTGCTGGGACCAATCCTATTTAATTTGTTCATAAATGACCTGGAGGATGGGATAAACAGTTCCATCTCTGTATTTGCAGACGATACTAAGCTAAGCAGGGCAATAACTTCTCCGCAGGATGTGGAAATCTTGCAAAAAGACCTGAACAAATTAATGGGGTGGGCGACTACATGGCAAATGAGGTTCAATGTAGAAAAATGTAAAATAATGCATTTGGGTGTCAAAAATATGAATGCAATCTATACACTGGGGGGAGAACCTCTGGGGGAATCTAGGATGGAAAAGGACTTGGGGGTCCTAGTGGATGATAGGCTCAGCAACGGCATGCAATGCCAAGCTGCTGCTAATAAAGCAAACAGAATATTGGCATGCATTAAAAGGGGGATCAACTGCAGAGATAAAATGATAATTCTCCCGCTCTACAAGACTCTGGTCCGCCCGCACCTGGAGTATGCTGTCCAGTTCTGGGCACCAGTCCTCAGGAGGGACGTACTGGAAATGGAGCGAGTACAAAGAAGGGCAACAAAGCTAATAAAGGGTCTGGAGGATCTTAGTTATGAGGAAAGGTTGCGAGCACTGAACTTATTCTCTCTGGAGAAGAGACGCTTGAGAGGGGATATGATTTCAATTTACAAATACTGTACTGCTGACCCCACAATAGGGATAAAACTTTTTCGCAGAAGAGAGTTTAATAAGACTCGTGGCCACTCATTGCAATTAGAGGAAAAGAGGTTTAACCTTAAACTACGTAGAGGGTTCTTTACTGTAAGAGCGGCAAGGATGTGGAATTCCCTTCCACAGGCGGTGGTCTCAGCGGGGAGCATTGATAGCTTCAAGAAACTATTAGATAATCACCTGAATGACCGCAATATACAGGGATATGTAATGTAATACTGACACATAATCACACACATAGGTTGGACTTGATGGACTTGTGTCTTTTTTCAACCTCACCTACTATGTAACTATGTAACATATAAACCAGGGCTTAACAAATTTGCTTTGAATCTAGGAGCCAGCTAAAAAAGTTAGGAGACAGTTTTTTTTTTAACAAAGCTTACGGGTAGAACATGTAACATGGTATTTAAGGTGAACTTATCCTTTAACCTTTTCGCTGCCAGAGCAGTTTTTGCTGGGGGTTTTTTTGCACACATTCAAAAAATAAATAAATTTAGGCCTAAAGATAAAAGCCCCAAAACATTATATTTTCTCTGAAGCAGACATGGGGAACTTTGGCACCCCAGGTGTTTTAGGATTACATCTCCCATGATGCTCATGCACTCTGCGGTGTAGTTGAGCATCATGGGAAATGTAGTTCCAAAACATCTGGGGTGGCAAGGTCGCCATCACTGCCCTAGAGAATAAAATAGCGGTACTTCCAATTTTGTATGTCACATGATATTACTGCAAAGGTCTAGGAAACACAAAATGTCAGAAAAAAAAAAAAAATTCAAGTTATACTTATCGGTAACTTGTTTTCCATGACTCTTTCAGGACAGCACTTGAGTGACTCCTCCCCTTGCAAACAGGAAACACCTCTTCCACCAAACTTTAAAAGGAGGCTCCTTTCCACACATTGTCAGTAGTAGTAGTAGAGAACCTCCGGCCCCAAACTGGAACACATAATCGAGATATGATTAGTCACAGTATATATATATATATATATATATATATATATATATATATATATATATATATATATATATATATATATATATATAAACAATAGGGCGGGATGCTGCTGTCCTGAAAGACTCATGGAAAACAAGTTACTGGTAAGTCTAACTTGAATTTTTGCCTTATCGTCTTTCAGGACAGCACTTGAGAGGATAATAGAGACTTACCCCCCTAGGGGGGGATCACAGCCTGCAGAACCTTTCTGCCAAAAGCCTGATCCCCTGCTGATAGGAGATCCAGTCTGTAATGACGGACAAACGTTAAGTAGCTTGACCATGTAGCCGCCTTACAAATCTGATCTGGGGTGGCACCAGCTCTTTCTGCCCATGTAGTAGCCTGGACTCTCGTTGAATGAGCCCTAATTCCCAGCGGGGAAGATAAACCCATTTGAGAATAGGCTACAGAAATAGCTGTCTTAAGCCATCTAGCCAATGATGCTTTCGATACTTGTTGGCCTTTTTTGTTTCCAGAAAAAAGAACAAATAATGAATCTGAAACTCTAAACCCTCCTGTTACTTCCAAATAATGTAATAGGATACGTCTTACGTCCAAATTGTGAAACTGCTCTTCCTTTGCACCCGAAGGGTTAGCACAAAAGGTTGGTAGAGTAATCTCCTGAGACCTGTTACTAAAGCTTGCCACTTTTGGCAAAAACCCCGGATCTACTTTAAGGACAACTCTATCAGGAAAAACTGACAAAAAAGGCTCTTTTACTGATAGGGTGTGCAGTTCACTAATCCTTCTTGCTGAAGTAATTGCGACCAGAAAAATAGTCTTCAAAGTTAAATTCTTTAGGGATATGGCCTGTAAAGGCTCAAATGGTTCTTTTGCCAGAGCTTGCAGAACCACCGAGAGATCCCAATTTGGGAAATGCCTCACTGGGACCGGTCTGGACCTGTAAAGTGCTTTGAAAAATCTCATGATCAGAGTTTCTGAAGATAAGGATCTCTCCAGATAAACTCCCAAGGCGGCCACCTGCACCTTAAGAGTGCTGACCGCCAGATTCTTGTCTGCACCTTTTTGCAAAAATTCCAGCACTGAAACTAGGTCTTTAACCTCCCTATGTTCTGAATGACAGAAAGAAACAGACTTTCCACACTTTGGTGTAAATATCCCTGGTTACCTTTTTCCTACTGGAAAGCAACATAGTAGTTAAACGTTCTGAAAAGCCTTTGCTTCTCATTAACTGCTCCTCAGATACCAGGCAGTGAGCTTTAACCTGCCTACCTCTGGATGAAGCACTGGCCCCTGAATCAACAGATCCTGACTGAGCGGGAGATGCCAACATGGTTTGATTGCCAACTGAAGAATCGTGGAAAACCAAGCTCTCTTTGGCCAATATGGAGTAATCAAAATTATTGATACTCTCTCTTTCAGTATTTTTCTCAACACTAGAGGGATTAACCGGAATGGAGGAAAAGCATACCCTAGGTGAAAATCCCACGGATGTGCCAGAGCATCTATCCCCTGAGAGCAATTGTCTCTCTGAAGGGAGAAAAAATTCGGGAGCTGCGTGTTTTGCTTTGAAGCAAACAGGTCTACCTGCGGAAGGCCCCAAGCACTGGTGATTAATGCAAACACCTTCCTGTTCAGGCTCCATTCTGATTCCTGAACTTTCTGTCGGCTCAGATAATCCGTTACTTCGTTTAATGTGCCTTTTAGATGGACTGCGAATAGAGATAGTAAGTGGTTCTCTGCCCACTCCAGAATCTCTGACAGTAAGTGAAGAGCCCTGCTTCTTGTGCCTCCCTGTTTGTTCAGGTAGGCTATGGTAGTGGCATTGTCCGACAAAATCTGGACATGGCAACCTATGAGGTTTTGAGAGAAGAAAGCTAATGCTAGGGCAACCGCCTTCAGCTCTCTCCAATTTGAAGATTTTTGGGCCTCGGACTGGGACCATGTTCCCTGCGCTAAGGCCTGACCCATGTGGGCCCCCCATCCCTGCAAACTGGCGTCTGTTGTGACCACTTTTCCGGTCGGAAAAGACCAAAGAAGACCTCTTTGCAGTACCACCTGACTTTTCCACCACCAAAGTGAACGTTTGACTCTGGTGGGGATCTTTATTTTTGTATCCAAACTCTCTGTCCTGTGGTTCCAGGTCCTTAGAAGGAACCTCTGGAGAGTCCTGAAATGCAGCCTTGCCCATTGGATGGCTGGCATAGAAGAGGTTAATGTCCCCAGAGCCGACATAACCTTTCGGACTGAAATCAGTTGATTTGTTTGTAGTGCCGTTATTACCCTTTGGACCTTGCTCTTTTTCTCTTCTGGGAGAAAAATCTTTTGCTCCACCGAATCTATCAAGTAACCCAGAAACAGTACTTGCTGAGCTGGGATGAAATTTGATTTTTGAACATTCACTATCCACCCTAGTGACTCCAAATGACTGCGGGCTTTGTTCAAATCCTCCTGCAACTTTTCCCTGGATGGGGCAAAAAAGAGGAGGTCGTCCAGATATGGAATTACCGCAATCCACTGGAGTCGAAGAGGGGCGAGAGCTTCTGCCATTATCTTCGTAAAAATACGAGGAGCTGACAGGCCGAAGGGAAGGGCCCTGAACTGAAGATGTATAATCTCTTTGCCCATATTCACCGAAAACCTCAGGAACTTCTGGGACTGAGGTGCTACAGGAATATGAAGATAAGCATCTCTTAGATCGATTGATGCCATAAAACAATCTTTTGTCAGAATGTTCCTGACAGTGAAAATTGAGTCCATACAAAACTTTTTGTATAGGACTGACTTGTTCAGGGGTTTTAGGTTGAGGTTCTTCATGGCCAGAGCCTTTGTTAGATCCCTTGGTAGGTTTGTTACAAAGAATCTTTCTGGCGGGCGATCCGAAAACTCTATCCTGTAACCTTGGGACAGCATGTCCAAAATATATAGACTTTCTGTCATGCTGGCCCAAAGGGGAAGGAAACTTTGAAGCCTTCCCCCCACTGGTACGCACAAGTCATTGCGTTTTACCGGAGGCTGCAGGAGGATGGAAAAGGACATTTCATTTTCCTTTACTCTTCTGCGATGCCCAATTTTTTCTTTTCTCCTGGAGTTTCATTTGTTCTTGAGCCCCTTGGGAACGAAAAAAACGTTTAACTGGCTGTTTTTTCTTTTTATCAGCTGTTCTATCTAGAACCGCATCTAAGTCCGGTCCAAAAAGCAAGTCACCCAGGAATGGTATCCCACACAGCTTGTTTTTGGATGCCGCGTCCCCCGGCCAAGTTTTCAACCACAGAGCCCTTCTGGCTGAGTTGGCTAGGGCAGCAGATCTAGCTGTCATTTTAATTGATTCCGCTGATGCATCAGATATAAATGCGACAGCGGCAGAGTTGAGAATGAATCCAAAATTTCTTGTTTTGGTGAGTCTGCTGAGATATGGGCCTTAAGTTGATCTAACCAGAACTCCATATTCCAGGATACCACCGTAGTTGCCATAGCAGGTTTAAGATTTCCCACGATAGATTGCCAAGCCCTTTTTAGTAGCTGGTCCATCCTTTTATCCATGGGATCTCTCAACACCCCCATGTCCTCGAATGCCAAATCTGTTGACCTTGAGACTTGGGAAAACGCGGCATCTAGTTTGGGGTTTTTGTTCCAAATTGCCGCTGGATCTTCATCAATAGGAAAACGCCTTTTTAAGGCTTTGGGAAAGAAAGGCTTTCTCTCTGGCTCTGTCCACTCTTTCTTAATAGTTTCAGAAATAACAGAGTGTACTGGGAAATTGCGATTTTTATGTTCGCTAAGCCCTGCATACATTTTATCATGCAGAGATAACTCCTTTCTTTCCTCCTCCAGACCCAGTGTGGTATAGATTGCTTTTAACAGGCCATCTACCTGTTCTAAAGACAATTTAAATTTTGAAGGTAAATTTTCTCCTTCCTCCCCTTCATCAGAATCCTCAGATTGAGAGGGGAAATGTCCCTCTGGGGTAGGAGATGCCTCAGTCTCCACCGCCAGGACTATAAGTGAGCCTTGAGAGGACTGTGAGGTAGTAGGCTGACTCAGGGATGGGTTTGCTAGCGAAGAGCGAAATGATTGGATAGTCGCATCAAGTTCTTTTTTAACAGATGCAATCAAGTCGCTGCAAGCGGAAGAAGCTTCTTCTTTAACTAGCAAATCAATACAAGCTTGACATAACGTCTTCTTCCATCCTTCAGGTAGCTTGGATTTACATGAAGGGCATTTCCTTTTTGCCACTGGATCAGAGCTCTTGGCCTGCCATGAGACAAAAGAAGAAACCATCCCAGTGAGACAACCTGACCTATTCCCAAGGATGCTCACCACAGGTGCACAGTAAGAACTAAACTGCCTTATGTGCCCAGACAGGCCCCTGCCACCAGGGGGGGGGGGGGGAGATAGAGAGAGAGACCGCACAGTACAAGGAGGACAGTATACAACTGCCCCTTACCTGGGCCTTGCTGGTGCCTGTGCCTGTCCCACTCGCTGCCACCATCGATTCCATCGAGGAGCGCTTGCTGTGTTTGTGTGACTAAAACGCCGGTTCCGGACTCCAATAGCGCCAGTGCGCCGGACCGGAACCGCTAAATAAGTACCAGCCCCATTCCTCCCCTTTCCCTCTGCGATTTCCGGCGGAAATGACGCTGCACGCCTGTTCCGTGGGCGCAGCCCCTTTTCCGGACGCCTCACTTCCGGCGGATGGAGCCCCTTGCCATCCCCAAGATGGAGGCGGTGCAATAAGCAACAGGCGGTGGACCTGAGAAAAAAATACAGTAAACGGCCACCGCCTGTCTTGCCAGCGCCTAGGAGCGATGCTCACGACAGTCAGACTCACCCTGAGCCCAGATGAAGAGGGAGAGGGAGAGGGAGCCCAGCCAGCAGCACCTAACATCAGCTGTGGAATGGGAGGAACAGCTCTCATGGAGGTAAAAAAGCATTTTGGTGAAAAAACACAGGAAACCTTAGTTCCCAGGACAGCACCTGAGAGCCCTGACTTCCCCACGAAGTGTTCCCTCCGGAGGAAACACAAAAACTGACAATGTGTGGAAAGGAGCCTCCTTTTAAAGTTTGGTGGAAGAGGTGTTTCCTGTTTGCAAGGGGAGGAGTCACTCTCTCAAGTGCTGTCCTGAAAGACGATAAGGGAAAAAAAACACATTAAATTACATTTTAGGGGGCACAAAAAGGCAATAAATTACTCGAGGTTGTACCTAGTAAATAGATACCCAACATGTCAAACCTTAAATTTGCATGCGCCTGTGAAATGGCGTCAAAATTCAGTACCCTATATTTTCTACAAGTGACGCTTAAAAAGCCCCCTATAGGTCATCAGTTTAGCGTTACGAAGGTGGTCTGGTGCTAAAATTATTGCTCTCAATCTGGTGTGCGCAGCAATAAGCATGCACCCTGATGCACAAGTTTACATTTGTACGTGCAGATATGGGGGGGTGGGGGGGATTTTATGTGCTTGGGTGTAACTTAATTTTTTTTTTTTAACTATGTCTGTTTTGGCGGACATCGATCCGTTGATCTCTGCTGAGCAGGGATCGATCCGTTGATCTCTGCTGAGCAGGCAGATGACAGGTCCATCTCCGCTCACTGTGCTGAGATGGACCTGTCAGAGCCCCACTCTCCTCTATAGAGAGTTTGGATGAAAACTGACCACCTGTCTGTTTTCATCCGATCTGCCAGACAGGCGGAAAATAGGACCTCCATCCGTCTGGATACGGCGAACCGTATCGGATGGGATAGCGGCGGATGTCAGCGGACATACGTCACTCCATAGAGATGAATGGAGCGTCCGATCAGGTCCACCTGAAAAACGGACAGGTGGTCCTGATCGAACAGCATGTGTGAAAGGGGCCTAACTTTTCTTTCCATCACACAGGGGACAAAGTGTCCCCATGTAATAATTTTTTTGGCAACAGGTTCTCTTTAATATGACATTCACGGTCTAAAAGACCCTGATGTCTTCCCTGTGCTTCACTGGATGTATTACAATTCAATGCACGCAGGGTGCAAGGAAGCATTCGGGTGCCAGCCCAGGCGGCAGGATGGAATTTGTCACTATGGGATTTGTCGAGCCCTGATATAAACAAATACTATTCAGGATGCACAAACTATGAAAAGCAAGTAAGTAGTAACTATCTCATATTTGCTGTGGGGCTACACTAACAGGCCAGCAAACAGGGAGAACTTTGTCTTACCTGTTCACGTTACTGGTCCCAGTATAAGGTACAAGCTTTGCCCATCTTGGTAGAAATACTCCCAGAGATGATATCTTCACTGTTTGGGTTCACAGGGATGGATCGAGGCCCTGGATCTGTATAGCACACTGTGACTTAGTACAACAAATGGTGAGGTATGCACCCATGCTGGATCTAGTGCCTGAAACATTACAGGCCGTCCAAACGGTGTGGGGTCCAGGTAAGGCTCCCATGGTTTTACAGAGGTTGCACTGATCCAGATGCACTGCTTTTCCTCTATAACTGAGGACTCACAGAGTTGGGTAGGGTTATAGGCAGACACCCATGGTGGGGTTCTTCAAAAGCTTTGCCAGTGTCCAATCACCTGAAGATTCCTAGCCTACAACTCAGGGTCTATGTGTCCTGTACTGTATGATTAACATATTATTTCAATCTTGCTGCTACAAGAGTGAGTCATAGCTTGAGCAATTTTATACCTCAGTCAGATATCCTCACTACAAACCACAGTTAAGACAACAATAACAAAGTCAAACACTGATGGAGATTTATACCTACTGTAGAATAAACAAATACATGTGAATTCATAATCGGCATTTATGTTGTAGATTTTTGGATCAAATGGTTTGAAACCTTTGTACCTAATAAAGCTTGATATTTGGGCAGGGTATGTTGCTCTGTGGGGCGTTTTCAATCCACAGTTCTATTTGTATACATTTACGCATTTATTATGGACAACTGCCCAGATGGTTTTGGGATGAGCAACCCCAACCCCTAAGATCTGGGAGATATTTATGAATCTACTGGAGATTAGAAAAATGTATGCAACAGGAACACAGACAAAAACAAAAACACTTTTAGTGGCGTGGGGAAGGGTTAGAACTTCTGACAATTTTTTATGCAATTTGTGTCTTCCCGTTCTGGTGACACTTGCACCCCTAATTTCTTGTATAGTTGTTAAATTGAAATGGGGGAATCACTAAAACTGGGTAAAAGCGAGGAATAAAAGCAGAGTTCCAAGAATCAAAATCTAAAGAAGGACGTTGTTACCAGTACCTTAATTTTATGTAAATAACTGTGATATACAGTATATGACGCGTTTATTTATGAGGAGCGAATCACACACTAGCTTGTGTCATATTACGAGTGATCATATGCCACGTGTTCAATGCAATTGCCACCCTGTTCAAAATAGATCAGCCACAGCGACTTGAAACACAGAGAAGCTGCAGTAAGCAAGTACAACCATTCATTTTATTTACACTTACTGGGATGTCCAGTTTCTGTCCGATTATTATGGAAGAACTTGCACACTCTCTGATTTCGCAGGAGCGCCTGGGACGGGGATGAAAATATTTGCCTAAAAGAAAAAAAAAAAAAAAAAAAAAAAGTTGATTTGTAAATTCTCATCTTGAAATAATACAGAACACAGGACTTTTATTCTTAGAACATAGACTATCATACACAGCAAAGGAAGAAAGGGAGGAAGAAACTACTTGCCTGCCCCCAAGGCAGATTTGGAGATCCACCCTATTGTCTGGCTGGATAGATGCATAAAATTATCCAGAGAGTAGGATGTTGAAGTGACCTGACATGAAACTTGGCTAAGGAAGCTGTCTTGAAGGAGGTTATCACTAGGACCAGAACCATAATGCAGAAACAAATTGGGGTGGGGATTGGTGCCATTTTTAATGCCCAGTGTGTGGGACATTAAAAAGGGACAATTTTTTTTCTGGACAAAGAACAATGCTGACTTGGGTCAAAATTAGACAAAATAAAGTACTTCAGACAGTGTGAAAGCTGGAGGGCAGACTTGGGAATGTTGATTTACCAGCCCAAAGGATGCCAGAAATGCCCTTTGTTTGAGGGAAGTAATGACAGATCTAACCAATTTCACAAGGAATTTTTGGTACACAAAAAAAAATATCTGTTCAGAGATTTTTTATTTTTTAAAGTTCAATATGAGGAGCATGGCAACATTTGGTTTGGAGACTGTGAATAGGTTCTGCTGAAGGAACAGGTACAACCATGCACTGTGACTGAAGTTGGTGTAAGGTGGCATGTAAACCTGCTTGTTTTAGAACTGATACGGTCAGTTACAGATACCTTTTGCAGAATAGAGGTGGTAGCCGTAGACTTAGGCTTTTTTTTTTTTTAATGAATTTATCAAGCGATGTCCCAAATAGGTGTTCAATATCAAAAAGCATGTGTAAAATGTATAAGGCATCTCTTACTAGCAGATTCAGCAGACCATGCTTTTGAGCACAAAATCCTGCACATATGCACAGAGATCCGAGACATTCTAGAGCCTTGGTGTCCAACACACAGCACATGAGCTACTGGGCACCAGTTAGAGTGGTTACTCTGCCATGACCACCAACCTGACGGGGCGGGGGGTTGGTAAACTTTACACTGCCACAGACCACCAATGCCAGGGGTGGTGGTGGGGGGATTAAATTTCTCTGCCAGTGACCACCAATGTGGAGGTTATTTTTTCCACTGACATCAGTGCTGGGGGTTATTGTATTTACACCAGTGTTGATGGTTATTATTGCACTCACTAACAATGCTGGTGTTACAGCCATTCATTTTGAGTTGCCATAGGGATTGAAGACCATGTCCTCTTTGAGAAGATCAGAAACTGCGCTAGGAAAATTCTAGGCCTCAACTGACCTCAATACAGCCCACAAAATAAAGGGGGTTCCTTGCATGGAAAGACTGTCAAGAAGAACCCCTCAACCCATCAGACACCCAAATGGGGTGAGGGTATTTAAAGACGAGCTCTATTTGTACCACCGTGACAATAAAATTAAATAAAATCTTTTTTTGCCTTTCACATAACAAGAATATTCAGTGCTTCAGATGAGTAGAAAAATGCCATGGTTTACAGAACATAGGAAGAGCACTTTTGCACATATAGATCAACAGAACTGTACAATCAAATTGTGCAGGAAGATAAACTACGCACTTCTGATGACAAAGTAGTATCTGTGCCTGTTACAGTTGTATGGCGGCTGTATATGTAAAGACAATGAATACTGTGAAATCAAATGGTAAAATAAGAAATAAAACTTAACAAAAAATTAAGTCATGGAGTGCATTCAGTTTCTGCATGGAGGCGGAAGGTGGTAAAGAATCCTCAGCAATACAGTACCTCAAGTCTGTTGTACCCCAGGAAACAGCTGAAGCAAATAAAAATAGGATTTTTATTACAGCTTACCTGTAAAATCCTTTTCTTGGAGTACATCATGGGTAATTACTTAATAGGTTATAGGCTACCTTCAGGTGTTGACACTGGTAAACCCAACCAAGGAAGTTTACTCCCTATAAAACCCCTCCCTTCCAGGAGCACATCAGTTTTTGTAGCAAAGCAATATACTTAATCCCAAAAGAGGGGCGGGACCTCTGTGTCCCATGTTGTACTCCAAGAAAAGGATTTTACAGGTAAGTTGTAATAAAAATCCTATTTTCTTTATCGTACATCATGGGACACAGAGCCTTAAGTAATTACTTCATGGGACGTCCCATAGCAATGCTACTTGAGGGGAGGGAGAAACAACCCGCAGGGTACCCACAGACTTGAGGAGTATTGCCTGCAGTACACTACGCCCGAAGGCGAAATCCTCATACCTCCTTACATCCACCTGATAAAATCTTATGAATGTATGCACTTTGACCAAGCTGCGGCCTTACAGATCTGAGCCATGGATGCCTGGTGACGCACTGCCCAAGAAGCACTAACCGACCTGGTAGAGTGCACCTTAACTTGAAACGGGGGAATATTACCTATTAAATCATAAGTTTGAATTATCACTTGTCGAATCCACTTAGCGACAGTGAATTTTGACGCTGCCTGTCCTTTCTTAGGACCCTCTGGCAGAATAAATAAGACATCAGTCTTATGAATCTAAGCAGTCGTCTAAAAATAGATTTTCACTGCGCTCACAACATTAAGATAATATAGTGACTCTTCTTCCCTGGAACATGGTTTTGGAAAAAACAATGGCAGGACAATATCTTGGTTCAGGTGAAATCTAAAACCACTTTTGATAGAAAAGTATGGACGAGGGCGTAACACCACTCTGTCCCCATGACAAATCAAATATGGCTCTTTACAAGAAAGGGCAGCCAATTCCGAAACCCTCCTTGCTGAGGATATAGCAACCAAAAATACCAACTTCCTTGTCAGAAGGACTAGGGGAATATGTTGTATTGGTTCAAAATGGCTGTTTTTTGTAACACAGACAAAACTAAGTTCAAGTCCCAAGGGTTCAAGGGAGGTTTGACGGGCGAAATAAGCCACGTCACCCCTGTATAAAACCCTGGACTACAGAATGAGTAGCAAGTGGTCTTTTTGAAATAAAACCGATAAAGCTGAGACTTGGCCTTTAATAAGTACTCAAGGCCAATTTCATTTCTACCCCTAATTGTAGAAAGGCACGAATTCTGCCTATGATATATCTCAGAGGGTGCCAACCCTTGGATTCACACCAGGAAACATAAGCCCTCCAGACTCTATAGTTCTGGAAGCTGGCTTCCTTGCATTAGTCAGGGTAGAGATAACTGACCCGGAAAGCCCACATTTCTTCAGAATGTGGTTTTAATAGCCAAGCTGTTAAATTTAGAGACCATAAGGTAGGATGGAATATTGGTCCCTGTGAGAGCAGGTCTGGCCGTAGTGGGAGGGACCATGGGCCCTCCACTGCCATCTTTACGATTTATGCATACCATGACCTTCTGGGCCATGCTGGTGCCACCAGAATTACCGGCTTTCATTCCAGCTTGATCCTGCAAAGAAGTTGATGCAGCAACTGAATAGGGGGAATACATAGATCAGTGAGAACTGATCCCATGGGGTCATGAACGCATCCATTCCACGTGCAAATGGATCCCTTGTTCTGGCCACAAAGTCGACTAACTTCATGCTGAACCTGGACACTAGAAGATCTACATCCGGAGTCCCCCATCTTTGGCAAACAGCCCGAAATATGTTGGGGTGAATAGACCATTCTGCTGGGAATAACTGCTGGTGACCAACTTAGAATATGGTTCACCTCTCTCTGTGCTGAGAGACCTTCGGTGCCCCCTTGGTGACTGATATAGGCCACAGCTGTGGCAATGTGGGATTGAATCCTGACGGGACAATCCCGTAACCTGAAAGTCCAGGTCTTTAGAGCCAGACGTACTGCCCGAATCTCTAGGATATTGATGGACAAGGTTCTTTTCGGTTCTTGACCACTGTCCCTGGACAGTTGTCTTTTCTAGTACTGCTCTCCAGTCTGAAAAGGCTGGCATCCGTCGTTACCACTTTCCAGATAACTGGTCTGAAGAATTTTCCTTTCAGCAGATTCCGGGTTAGTAACCATCAAGTGAGGCTTTGGGATACTCTTGGGGACAGCTGCTTTGGCAAGTCTAAAGCTTGAATTGTTTTGTTCCAAGCAGACAAGATAGTTTTGCAACATTCTTAAATGAAATTGGGTATAGAGAACTGCTTCGAATGAAGCCACCATAGTTCCTAGCAACCTCATGCAAAGGCGAATGGAGGGACCACCATTTGACCTGACCATCCGTACCAACTCTTTTATGGAGTTGATCTTTGCCTGAGGCAAGAAAACCTTTTCCTGGGCTGTCTATGATCAGACCCAAGTAGTCCAGCTTTTTTTAGCGGTATTTAAGGAAGATTTCTCTAGGTTGAGAATCCAACCCAACTCTTCAGATAGTTGGTTGTAGTGTGTACGCTTTGCTCCAAACGAGCCACCGACTGATCTATTAGCAATAGATCGTCTACGACTGTTATGCCCTGTGCCCTTAACCTGGCTAGAGGTGGGGCCAGCACCTTGGTGAACACCCGGGGTGCTGTGGCTAGCCGAAGGGCAGGGCTACAAATTAAAAATGTTCTAACTCGAACCGCAGAAACTTTTGATGAGCAGGAAATATAGGGACATGCAGATATGCATCCCTGATGTTGATTGATGCCAGAAGTTCTCCTCCTAGAAGGATAGAAACTAAATGACCTGATCGTCTCCATGCAAAAAGGAGCGTATCTTCAGAACTGATTTCGATTTCTTAGATCTAGAATGGGTCTGACGTCTCCATTTGGTTTTGGTATGAAAAGATTTGAATAAAAACCCCAGACCTTGCTCCTTTGTGCGGATCTGTTTGATCACCCCATGAGATATTAATCGGTCTATTGCTTGAAACAGAGATTGTCCTTTCTCTGGATCTTTGGCAACACTTGACCTCAGGAAGCGAGACGGTAGAAAGTCACGAAATTCCAGCTTGTACCCCAGCATTACCGCGGGGATGACCTATCTGTCCTGAATTTCTTGCTTTTCCAGACTTCTGAAAACTGCAGATGTCTTCCCCCTACCTTGGTGAGGGGGGTTGCCTCTTCATGATGAGGCTTTAGGATTCTTGCCTAGAGTCGGAAGCCCCTGGCGTAAGGGAAAGAGCCCGTTTATATGAAGGGCGTTTATATTTTCTTTTGACTGGCAAAAGAGTACTTTTCCCATTAGAAATTGTTTGGATATATTTGTCCAAGTTCTCTCCAAATAGTCGCTCCCCATGAAAAGGGAGCCCAGTTAGGAGATCTTTACATGGTACTTCAGCTGACCCCCCCCCTCCATGGGATTCTACGCATATGCACAAGCATAAAGGCGGGACGCCTGGCGAATAGAATCTTTAATAGCATCTATGGCAAAGCATAATGCTTTTAGTAGTTCAGCCAAATCCCGAGCTTGTTGTGCAGGAAGCTCTCTAAGGGCCTGTTTAGGGATTGACAGACGCTTATTACAGCGACTGCACACTGAGTAATGGCACCTGCCATGGAAAAAAAGATTTTAACAGGGATTCCAACTCCTTAACTGTTGGATCCTTAAGCATCTTCTGCATTGTTTACTGGACAAGTTAGGCCTTTATTCACATTTTGGAAATCGCAGCGTCAACTGCTGGTATTTTCCATCTTTTGGAGAATTTCTCCTCCAGGGGATAGAGAATTGCAATTTTCTTAGGAGGGAGAAAATGCTTATCCGGGTAATCCTATTCAGCAAAAATAAGCTGTACTAGTAATGCATGTGCAGGAAATGCATGCAAGGGTTGAGAGGCTTTTAATGAACCCAAGGAAGAAACCAAACTTTCAAGAGACTCCGTTAGGGGTAGCATGAAAGTAGAATGAACCATCTCCGTAAGAGATTGCATCAGCAATTTCTCAAATTTGAGAGGCTGGAAAAAAAAAGGCTCATTTACAGTTGTTTCCTCCGCAGAGGATTAATCATCGGTTTGTTCTTCCTCCTGATCAACTGAGGGTAATACTTCATGGATCTAGCATGCTTCCTATCCATTTGAATGGAGGATGCGATTAAAGCCACTAATCTTTCTTCCAGATCCTGCAGGGAGGAGGAAAGGACATCTTCAATCACGTATACAGGGGCTGAGATGTGAGCAGCAGTTGCACCATCAATTTGTTCCAAATGGCTCACCCTGGCTTGCCATAACTGGTAATTCAGGCGAGGATGACAGCATGGAAATGCGACTCGGGATCCTAGCGCCTGGGGGTAGGCATAGTACTAAGTACAAAAACAGAAGCAGTATACAAATTGCACTTAATCGCTGAAAATAGTCATGACATTTAAAGCCGCTATAAAATTCAGCATAGTGCTGGAAAAAAAGGTGTCCTTCCTGTATCAGGAATGCCAGTTTGCAACCCTCATATGTCCCACAGCTCGTGTCCTTGTGTTGCAGGCTGCTTGTTCCCTTCTTGTCAGCCGAGGAGAGACTGTCACAGCTGTGTTGTATTTGTTTTTGGCCTGCTCTGTGTCCTTGTGGACGTTCACGGCATCGTGCTTAGGCCCCACCCCACTCCGAGAAAAAATTCTGCCCCCTTTTAAAATGTTCCTGCGCTAGCGCGCGGCGTGTTCGTGTCCACCGACCAAACACGAGGGGGGAGCAGGGATCCATCCAGCAGCAGGCTCAAACAACAGTAAAAATCAGCCACAGTCAAAACAATAAGCGGCATTAGTGTGGCCTCTGCAACCCCCCCCCCCCCCCCACGGAGGGGGGGTTTAATGTAAGGGGGTACAGCACTAACCCTCTGGTCCCATCAGGGAGAAGAATACACTTTTGCAGCTTTCTCTTACCTTGCAGAATCTCCCTCTGCACGCTGCTGCAATCAAACAGGGATTGAGCTTACAGTGAGACAACAGAGTAAGGTATGTGCATAGACTCCCTCTAGTGGAGAACTAAGGCATGACAACATTTTTTCCTTAATGGAAGAAATTCATTGATCTTTTTAACCAGTTGCCGACCGCCGCACGACGATGTACGTCGGCAGAATGGCACGGGCAGGCAAAAGGACTTACAGCTACGTCCTTGCCTGCCCGCCGGTGGGGGGTCCGATCGGACCCCTCCCCGGTGCCTGCGGCGGTCGGCAAATCTCCCCCGGCGATCGGAGGTGAGGGGGAGGCCATCCATTCGTGGCCCCCCCCCCCACGATCGCTCCCAGCCGATGGGATCATTTCCCTGCCTCTGTATTGTACACAGAGGCAGAGGAAATGATGTCATCTCTCCTCGGCTCTGCATTTTCCGTTCCGGCGCCGAGGAGAGAAGACTGGAATGTGAGTGCACAACACACACACATACAGTAGAACATGCCAGGCACACATTACACCCCCGATCCCCCCTTCCCGATTACCCCCTGATCACCCCTCCCGCCCCCCCCCCCCCCGTCACAATGACACCAAGCAGTTTTTTTTTCTGATTACTGCATGGTGTCAGTTTGTGACAGTTAGTGTGGTAGGGCAGTTAGGGTTAGCCCCCTTTAGGTCTAGGATACCCCCCTAACCCCCCCAAATAAAGTTTTAACCCCTTGATCACCCCCCGTCACCAGTGTCGCTAAGCGATCATTTTTCTGATCGCTGTATTAGTGTCACTGGTGACGCTAGTTAGGGAGGTAAATATTTAGGTTCGCCGTCAGCATTTTATAGCGTCAGGGACCCCCATATACTACCTAATAAATGTTTTAACCCCTTGATTGCCCCCTAGTTAACCCTTTCACCACTGATCACCGTATAACTGTTACGGGTGACGCTGGTTAGTTTGTTTATTTTTTTATAGTGTCAGGGCACCCGCCGTTTATTACCTAATAAAGGTTTAGCCACGTGATCGCCCGGCGGTGATATGCGTCGCCCCAGGCCGCGTCAGATTAGCGCCAGTACCGCTAACGCACGCAGCATACGCCTCCCTCAGTGGTATAGTATCTGAACGGATCAATATCTGATCCGATCAGATCTATACTAGCGTCCCCAGCAGTTTAGGGTTCCCAAAAACGCAGTGTTAGCGGGATCAGCCCAGATACCTGCTAGCACCTGCGTTTTGCCCCTCCGCCCGGCCCAGCCCACCCAAGTGCAGTATCGATCGATCACTGTCACTTACAAAACACTAAACGCATAACTGCAGCGTTCGCAGAGTCAGGCCTGATCCCTGCGATCGCTAACAGTTTTTTTGGTAGCGGTTTGGTGCACTGGCAAGCACCAGCGACCTAGTACACCCCGGTCGTAGTCAAACCAGCACTGCAGTAACACTTGGTGACGTGGCGAGTCCCATAAGTGCAGTTCAAGCTGGTGAGGTGGCAAGTACAAGTATTATTGTTCCTCCTGTCCTGACAATCCTGGTCTTTGCATTGGTGAATGTTTTGAACGCTACCATGCACTAGTTGAGTATTAGCGTAGGGTACAGCACTGCACAAACTAGGCACACTTTCACAGGGTCTCCCAAGATGCCATCGCATTTTGAGAGACCCAAACCTGGAACCGGTTACAGTTATAAAAGTTAGTTACAAAAAAGAAATGTAAAAAAAAAAAAAAAAATAGTTGTCGTTTTATTGTTCTCTCTCTTTCTATTCTCTCTCTATTGTTCTGCTCTTTTTTTACTGTATTCTATTCTGCAATGTTTTATTGTTATTACGTTTTATCATGTTTGCTTTTCAGGTATGCAATTTTTTATACTAAATTTTTGATTTCACTCTTCACTGCCTATCACAGTTTCGGAGGCAATGGAATGCCCAGGTGGCACAAACCCCCCCAAATGACCCTATTTTGGAAAGTAGACACCCCAAGCTATTTGCTGAGAGGTATAGTGAGTATTTTGCAAACCTTACTTTTTGTCACAAAGTTTTGAAAATTGAAAAAAAGAAAAAAAAAAAAAAAATGTTTTTTCTTGTCTTTCTTCATTTTCAAAAACAAATGAGAGCTGCAAAATACTCACCATGCCTCTCAGCAAATAGCTTGGGGTGTCTACTTTCCAAAATGGGGTCATTTGGGGGGGGGGGTTTGTGCCATCTGGGCATTTTATGGCCTTCAAAACTGTGATAGGTAGTGAGGAGTGAAATCAAAAATTTACGCCCTTAGAAATCCTGAAGGCGGTGATTGGTTTTCGGGGCCCCGTACGCGGCAAGGCTCCCAAAAAGTCCCACACATATGGTATCCCCGTACTCAGGAGAAGCAGCTGAATGTATTTTGGGGTGCAATTCCACATATGCCCATGGCCTGTGTGAGCAATATATCATTTAGTGACAACTTTTTTTATTTTTTTTTTTTGTCATTATTCAAGCACTTGGGACAAAAAAAATATTCAATGAGCTCAACATGCCTCTCAGCAATTTTCTTGGGGTGTCTACTTTCCAAAATGGGGTCATTTGGGGGGGTTTTGTACTGCCCTGCCATTTTAGCACCTCAAGAAATGACATAAGCAGTCATAAACTAAAAGCTGTGTAAATTCCAGAAAATGTACCCTAGCTTGTAGACGCTATAACTTTTGCGCAAACCAATAAATATACACTTATTGACATTTTTTTTTACCAAAGACATGTGGCCGAATACATTTTGGCCTAAATGTATGACTAAAATTGAGTTTGATTTTTTTTTATAACAAAAAGTAGAAAATATCATTTTTTTTCTGAATTTTCGGTCTTTTTCCGTTTATAGCGCAAAAAATAAAAACGGCAGGGGTGATCAAATACCATCAAAAGAAAGCTCTATTTGTGGGAAGAAAAGGACGCAAATTTTGTTTGGGTACAGCATTGCATGACCACGCAATTAGCAGTTAAAGCGACGCAGTGCCAAATTGTAAAAAGTGCTCTGGTCAGGAAGGGGCTAAATCCTTCCGGGGCTGAAGTGGTTAATACCCAAGTTTCTTCCCTTACCTTATCCTCGCCGCAGGATTTGTTGAATTAACAAACAATCCAACCTTCACCCATCACGGCAGGCTACGTAGCAAACCTTCAGGGACTGGGTCCCTAAAACGGGGTTCCAACTGCCCTGGACCTGTAAAAGCACCTCATAAGGAAGTTTAGGTAATGTAGCAAGACCTAAGCCCTGGATTCCAGCCCTACAAAGAGGCGTTACAGGCAAAACCTCGCGCTTCGGAAACGAGGCCCCAGGTACCATCCTTTTAGGCCTTAATGGCACTTTGGATGGATCTGGTGTATGGAGGCTATTTAAATCCACCATGGATCCCTCCTGGAGCTCCTCAGAGCACATCTTCACTCGTGACCAATACCTTAGACACTGGCGAAAAAACTGATGTGCTCCTGGAAGGACGAGGGGTTAAATAGGGAGTAAACTTCCTTGATTGGGTTTACCAGTGTCAAAACCCATTAAGTAATTACTTAAGGCTCTGTGTCCCATACGATAAAGTCAGTCTAGTGTCACCTCCCTCTCCTCCCAGGGTTATGCCGTATAACAAATCCACATCTACAGTATCTCACAAAAGTACACCCCTCACATTTTTGTAAATATTTTATTATAGCTTTTCAAGTGACAACACTGAAGAAATTACACTTTGCTACAATGTAAAGTAGTGAGTGTACAGCTTGTATAACAGCGTAAATTTGTTGTCCCCTCACAATAACAACACACAGCCATTATTGTCTAAACTGCTGGCAACAAAAGTGAGTACACCCCTAAGTGAAAAGTCCAAATTGGGCCCAAAGTGTCAATATTTTGTGTGGCCACTATTATTTTGCAGCACTGCCTTAACCCTCTTGGGCATGGAGTTCACCAGAGCTTCACAGTTTGCCACTGGAGTCCTCGTCCACTCCTTAATGACGACATCACAGAGCTGGGGGATGTTAGAGACGTTGCGCTCCTCCACCTCGCAGTTGAGGATGCCCCACAGATGCTCAATAGGGTTTAGGTCTGGGGACATGCTTGGCCAGTCCATCATCTTTACCTTCAGCTTCTTTAGCAAGGCAGTGGTCATCTTGGAGGGGTGTTTGGGGTTATGTTGGAATACTGCCCTGTGGCCCAGTTTCCGAAGGTAGGGGATCATGCTCGGCTTCAGTAATTCACAGTACATGTTGGCATTCATGGTTCTCAATGAAATGTAGCTCCCCAGTGCCAGCAGCACTCACACAGCCCCAGACCATGAGACTCACCACATGCTTGACTGTAGGCAAGACACACTTGTCTTTGTACTCCTAACCTGGTTGCCGCCACACATGCTTGAAACCATCGGAACCAAATAAGTTTATCTTGGTCTCATCAGACCACAAGACATGGTTCCAGTAATCCATGTCCTTAGTTTATGGATAATTTAAATTGGCATAATTTGTCGCCATTCCATGTGCACGCGCAATTTTAAATCGTGACATGTTAAGTATCTATTTACTAGGCATAACTTCATCTTTCACATTATTCAAAACAAAATTGGGCTAACTTTACGGTTTTGTTTTTTATTCATTAAAGTGTATTCTTTTTTTTCCAAAAAAAATAGCGTTTGAAAGACCGCTGCGCAAATACTGTGTGATATAAAATATTTAAATTACCGCCATTTTATTCTCCAGGGACTCTGCTTAAAAAATAAAATTTATATACACATGCATATACATATATATATATATATATATATATATATCGTATTTATCGGCATATAACACGCACATTCATTTTAAGAGGGAAGTTTCAGCAAAAAAAAATTTAATTTTAAATAAGGAACTTTGAAGCAAAATAAGGGTCAGTGCCCATCAGCAGCCTCACCACTGCCATCAATGCAGCCTGATCAATGCCCATCTGCAGCCTCACAAGTGCCATCAATGCAGCCTCATCAGTCCATGTCAATGCAGCCTCACCATTGCCATCAATGCAGCAGCCTCACCATTGCCATCAATGCAGCAGCCTCACCATTGCCATCAATGCAGCCTGATCGATGCCCATCTGCAGCCTAAAGGGGACAGAGACGAGCGCTGACAGATTACATACAGTGAGAATTTCCTATGATAGACAGAACAGTGGTCCACGGTGGCCCAGGAGACGGGAGTTCCTATTACAGAGGCCGCCAAGTAAACAGGAGATTCTCACTGTATGTAATCTGATGGCGCTCATCCCGCCCCCTCCCTGTCCCCTCCGAGGCAGCTAAAATTGAAGTATTGGCGTATAACACGCACACGGTATTTGAACCCAATTTTCATGGTGAAAAAGTGAGTGTTATACGCCAATAAATACAATATATATATATATATATATATATATATATATATATATATATATATATATATATATATATATATATATACATATACATACACATATACACACACGCATACATACATACACACACACACACACACACACACACACACACACACACACATTTGTGCTCATAAATTTACATACCCTGGCAGAATTTATGATATCTTCACCATTTTTCAGAGAATATGAATGATAACACAAAAACATTTCTTTCACTCCTGGTTAATAAATGGCTTCAGCCAAACACTATAAATCAACTGTGTTTACTCTTTTTAAATCATAAATCACAACAGAAACTACCCAAATGACCCTGATCAAAAGTTTACATACCCCAGTTGTCAATACCGTTTGCTCCCTTTAACATCAATGACGGCTTGGAGTCTTTTGTGGCATTTGTGGATGAGGCTCTTTATCTTCTCAGATGGTAAAGCTGCCCATTCCTCTTGGCAAAAAGTCTCCAGTTCCTGTAAATTCTTGGGCTGTTTTGCATGAACTGCACATTTGAAATCTCCCCAGAGTGGCTCAATGATATTGAGGTCAGGAGACAGATGGCCACTCCAGAACCTTCATTTTATTCTGCTGTAGCCAATGACAGGTCAACTTGGCCTTGTGTTTTGGATCATTGTCATGTTGGAATGTCCCATGCACAGCTTCCTGGCTGATGAATGCAAATGTTCCTCAGGTATTTTTTGATAACATACTGTATTCATCTTGCCATCAATTTTGACCAAATTTCCTGTGCCTTTGTAGCTCACACATCCCCAAAGCATCAGCAATCCACCTCCGTGTTTCACAGTAGGAATGTATCTTTCATCATAGGCCTCGTTGACTCCTCTCCAAAAGTAGCATTTATGGTTGTGGCCAAAAAGCTAAATTTTGGTCTCATCACTCCAAATGACTGTGCCAAAAGGTTTGAGGCTTGTCTCTGTGCTTTTTGGTGTATTGTAAGCGGGATACTTTGTGGCATTTGCGTAGTAATGGCTTTCTTCTGGCGACTCGACCATGCAGCCCATCTTTCTTCAAGTGCCTCCTTATTTTGCATCT
The DNA here is from genome assembly GCF_042186555.1 of Aquarana catesbeiana. Taxonomy (NCBI): domain Eukaryota; kingdom Metazoa; phylum Chordata; class Amphibia; order Anura; family Ranidae; genus Aquarana; species Aquarana catesbeiana. The sequence continues at coordinate 364,124,880 of NC_133328.1, read as the reverse complement.
TGAAACAGCCACACCACATGTTTTCAGAGAGCACTGTATTTCACCTGAAGTTATTTGTGGGTTTTTCTTTGCATCGCGAACAATTTTCCTGGCAGTTGTGGCTGAAATTTTAGTTTGTCTACCTGACCGTGGTTTGGTTTCAAAAGAACCCCTCATTTTCCACTTCTTGATTAGAGTTTGAACACTGCTGATTGGCATTCTCAATTCCTTGGATATATTTTTATATCCCTTTCCTGTTTTATACAGTTTACCTACCTTTTCCTGCAGATCTTTTGACAATTATTTTGCTTTCCCCATGACTCAGAATCCAGAAAAGTCAGTGCAGCACTGGATGAAAGATGCAAGGTTCTGTTAGGAGTCCAGAAAATCATTGACCTTTTATACACACACACACACTAATTACAAGCAAACAGATCACAGGTGAGCATGGTTACCTTTATTAGCCATTCAAACCCCTTTGTGTCAACTTGTGTGCATGTTATCAGGCCAAAATCACCAGGGTATGTAAACTTTTGATCAGGGTCATTCGGGTAGTTTCTGATGTAAGTAAACACAGCTGATTGCTAATAAATGGCTTCAGCCAAACGCTAACCATGAGTAAAAGAAAAGTTTTTGTGTTATCATTCATAGTCTCTGAAAAATGACCAAGAAATCATAAATTCTGACAGGGTATGTAAACTTATGAGCACCACTGTGTATGTATATATATATATATATATATATATATATATATATATATATATATATATATATATATATATATATATATATATATATATATATATATATATATATTTGGGGGGTTCTAAGTATATTTCTAGATTTTTACATGTATATGAGAAATGTCACTACTTAAGTGCAATTTGCACTGCCGATTTCATTACGGCTTGCGACTTCAGAAGAAGTCTATGCAAGTCGCAATGAATATCGGTAAAAAGTAGTGCAGGAACCCATTTCATAATCGCTGCGATATGAGCCCATAAAAAGCTGCATCGGTGTGAATGGGGGCTAAATGTGGGTTACTCTGAGTATAGTATAAAAGAATTTTGTAAATAGAAATTCTCTACTATTCATAACATTTACAAAATGAGAAAATACATACATTCAGAAGCAAAAACTTACTGTATTATAGGCTCCAAATCTGAATGCTCCTCTCGTCTTTTTCCTAGGTGTAGGGCATCTATTATAGTCTTATCAATATGTTCATTGGACAGCTCCTTTGGAAGCTGGTGGCAAAGATACAACAAATTACTGTGGTCATTATAACTCCAAAGAAGATTACATGCATTTTTCATGAACCCCCATTGAACAGGCACCATAGAAAACAATGTATGTGGATATTGATTGTCTTGTGTTCTTGTGTTTAAGCAAACATTACAAATCATACAAGTGTGAGCCAAGCCCAAAGTGTCCTCATACTTTTCCATCAATGTATATGACAGACTAAAAAAAACCTGTGGCTTGACCATACAGGACAAAGCAACATGGTAATACAAAACTCCCCAGAGGTATAAAGTTGCCATCTTTTCTCTTTCCCGCGTAAGCTAGATTCACTGGATTTGTGCATTACACAGGACTGCTCTTGTGAAGGAGCCGTTTGGCCTAGTGCTATTACATGTATTGATTGACATGTTACCCTACCCCTGAAAGTACTGGGTTACATCCTTCCTGAAAGTAAAGGAAAAGCAAGCACATGCTTCAGGAAACGGGGTTAGCCTGTTACTTCACCCTGAATTGACAAAGCAAAGGCTTGCCTTCACCTTTGCACTGCCGCCGGCGTACAGCAAATGTTGGCAGCAGCGGTGGCTTTTACACACTCCCAGAGGCTGTGTACTTCATAAGCTGCTTGTTCGGCTTTCTCCTGGAAATGATTTACAGCCTCTTGATCACTTCCGCAGGTACGAAAACCCTACTAGACCTGCACGGTAGTGCCCTGAAGAGGTCTTCTCTACCTCCATCTCCTGGCCAGAAGCCCCAGACTTCGAAGGGGCACTACTGCTCAGGCACGACGAGGAAACAGAGGACTTGTGGTGCAGGATGTAACTGATCCCTAGAGGATAAGGATGCTGGATGAAGTATGCATCTGCAGAGCGGGTAAGTGGGCTCTGGAAGGGTGCATAAAAAATAAGTGCACTTTGTATGAAAAAGCACATTTTCTTTAACCCAAGCCTTCTCATCAACGCTCATTTCAGCTCTCTAAGTTAATAGTCTCTCATCAGAAATACTAAATCTGTTTCAGGAAACCTGTGGTGAGATAGATCTAGACTTTGCCTTTTTTCTAAAGGATTAGATCCTACTTTCTTAGTAGAAAAATATGCTGATCAAGAAAGTGTAAGTCAAGTCAGAAGTCCTTGTTGTGTACTTATTCCAGGTCAGCGACTGAAAACATTGAGGCTTGTTAATATAAATGGCCAAGCAACTAGCATTTTAGAGGTATATCACTCCGCAGCCACCTGGCTTTTATGACTGGTTTCTTTTAGGACACAGTGGAATGCGGCATGAATTTTTTTGGTTCACTTGTTTAACCTTGCCAGAGATGTTTTTGCATACATTTAAAAAAAAAAATCATTTTAGGTCTAAAGATTGCATAAAACCCCAAAACATTTTCTGAAAGCAGACACTCTAGAAAATAAAATGGTGATAGCTCCAATTTGTTGTGTTACATGATATTACTGCAAAAGGTCTAGGAAACACATTTCAGAAAAAAATAATAAAAAAATAAATAACAAATAAAACTAAAGTTCATTTTAGGGCACACAAACCGTAAATTAAACATATTTTATTTGTAATATAAAAGATGAGGTTTAACCGAATAAATAGATACCCAACACGTTAAAAGTTTAAATTTGTGTGTGACCATGAAACTGACAAACTTGAGTATCCTATATTTTCCAAAGGTGACACTTTAAAAACCCCATGGACGTGTTGGGGAGGGGGGCATTTCTGGCAGTTTTGGAAGCAATACAGCAGCTTGGGAGGTGCGAGATGATTCGATCTGATGGCCAGAAGTCAGCTTGTCAGATATCCACGTGCCCAAGTGTGTGTAAACCAACACCTGGCAGTGAAAGGGTTAAATTGACTGCCATATTTTAGGAGGCTCAATTCTAATTTGATGCAATATCCTCAGTCACTTAAAAAGAGAAATCGGCTGCAAAGATATAGTGAAGCACATAAAAGAAATGTAATACGTAAAATAGGAATTCTGACTTGAAGCGGAGTTCCACTTGCAAAAAAATATTAAATTAAAAGTCAACAGCTACAACTACTGCAGCTGCTGACTTTTAAAAATAAGGACACTCACCTGTCCGGGGAGCCCACGATGTCCTCACCTGCAGCCGACCTGTCCCTCGGCTGCGGGTGGAGGCGCCGGCATCTTAAGGGAATCAGAATGTGAAGCCTTGCAGAGGAAACGGATAAGCGGAAGTTCCATTTCTGGGTGGAACTCCGCTTTAACCGTAAAGTCCTTATCTTGGAGTATAGTACAAGACCTGAATACCTAGACTTATTCTTCAGCTATATGCAGCTACCTTTTGGTAATTGGATACTGGTAAATAAAAACTTGTAGGGGCTGTCCCCAGTGCACACCATAAAACCCTGCCCACACAGACTCCAGTATTTTTAAAGAAATAATACAAAAAATGTAGCTGCTGATTTTTAATAAACAGACATTAATCTGTCCTTTGATCCAGTGATGTGCTCACCCCAGTTGTCTTTACCGCCGGCATCTTAACTGTGGGCACTCGGCTGTGAGAGATTGTAGCTTCACAGCCTGGTGGCCACTGCGCATTGTGAATGGTCCCCGCAGTGTTCTGGGACCTGTCCCACGAGAACTTCCACTTCCGATCGTAGTGGGAGTGGATACCTGTAAAAATTGGGTACTTACTCCATCCCCCAAAAAAGTGCCATTACTGAAAGAGGAGCAGGAGAGGAGGCCTTAAAGCGGAACTTCCCCTTTTGGGTGGAGCTCCACTTTAACCGAATTAAGGAGGGATCAAGACACAGAAAAGAGGGCTTTGACCTGTACTGTACTCCAAGATAAGGTATTTACAGGCAAGTCAAAATTACTTTTCTCTTTAATAGTACAGTAAAGGTCACAGGACTTGTATTCTTAGACCAGAGGTCATACCCAAGTAATAAACTAAGGGTTGGGCAACAACGAAACAGAACTTTCAGCAACCTCACAAGAAAACAAGGCTTAGGAACACAAAACAAAAAAACACACTGATGACAGCTTAAAGCCATTTTCGGCCAAAACTCACCTCAGCTGAGCCCTGAACATCCACCCAGCAAGAACTTGTAAAACGTGTAAACTGCAGACCAGGTGGTGGCCTTGGAAATCTGGGAAGCAGGTGCTTGATGCTGAAAAGCCAAAGACAACAGCAGCCCTGGTGAATTAGGCTCTGGTAGAAAGGAAGAACTCTATCCCTAAAAGGTGTATGCCCTGGAAATAAGTTGCCTGATCCACCTAGCAATGGTGTTTTAAGCCTTGATTACAGATTGCGAGGCAAGACATTTCTGGAATGAAATGGATTAAGCAGAAACCTGTCCCTGGATGGTACTCAAGGCCAGATGCTCGTCACCAGCTGGCTTAAGAAAGCCTAGAACTTGAATGAAGGATTATTTCTTGGGACTTTCATTCCTTGTACTAGGCTAAGTAAGCCTTTCATGTGCGATGGTAAATCTTACAGGAGTTGAATTTTCTTGCTCTAAGGTGGGAAGAACAGATATAAAAAGGATACCTCTATACTTTAGAACTTGGGTTTTTAACAACCATGCCCTTTATTCCATCCCGCTTCTCAGTCGCTGGCTGTAGAGGCCTTGCACCAGTAGATCTGGACTGTTTGGAAGAGGTCATGGCTTGTTTACCAAAAGTCTGAGTATATCTGTAACACATTTTTCAATTTGGTGAGAGGAGGCACACCAAAAACCTTTCCTCCACTGTCTTGTGCAGCAGTCGAGGGAGGATCTTCATCGGAGGGAAAGCATAAACCAGCTTGAATTAAAGTGGTTGTAAAGGCAGGCTTTTTTTTATCTTAATGCATTCTATGCAATGAGATAAAAAAAAAAAAAAAAGGACTGTCCGGGACTCTTCCTCCTTATTGGCTAAGACACAGCAGCGGGCGCCATTGACTCCTGCTGCTGTCAAAGTCAGTGAATCAATGAGGAGACAGAGGGGGTGGGGTTGAGCCGCCGTCCATTTCTGAACTGACACACTGAGCAGAGGCTCAGGTGCCCCCATAGCAAGCTGCTTGCTGTGGGGGAACTCAGCAGGAGGGAGGAGCCAGGAGCGCAAGCGAGGGACACGAGAAGAGGACTTGGGCTGCTCTGTGCAAAACTGCTGCAAAGAGCAGGTAAGTATGACTTTTTCTTTTTAAATTACAGACAAAAATCGGGTCTTGTCACCAAGTACAATAGGTTACAAAATGTATTCAGCTTGTTGTCAGCTAGCCCGGATACTACAATGTCCACATCTGGTTTTCCCCATCAATCTTTTGACCAAGATTTTAAAATATCCCTACCCCACCCCCCCACCGGGTCTAGGAATTGGCGGTTTAGAAAGTCCGCCTGCCAATTGTCCAATTGAGGGATATGGAAGGCAAAGAGCGACATTGTTGTGTTTCCACGCAGGAGAGTATAAAGTCTCGTACACATGCTCAGATTTTCGAAACGTCCGTTTTTTTTGTAGCATGTTGGTCTCATGTCAAAAGTGAAGAGGTTACTCAAAATACGAAAATTTTCATACGACAATACAACGTCAGAAGTGACATAATGTGTTGAATAATTTTGTATGCATTCTTTTGTTTCTGAGCATGCGTAGTCTGGCTCTTATGATTTTTTTTTTCGTACAAAAACCATACTAATGAAACTAAAAGCGGACGCTGAGTTCACATCAGACAAAAATTTTGTAGTCTGCACATTAAGCTTTTGTCCGATGAAAAAGTGAAATCGACTGTCGAAAGCACCGTACTAACGATCGGAAAATTGTCAGACAGCTCGTTGTAAACATTTTTCCGTCCGATTTTCGTATAGTGTGCACGGGCCTTTAGACTTGTTTCTTTTGCAGCAGCCTGGATTCTGGTGCCCCTTTGTTGGTTTATCTAGGGCTAGGCCACATCAGTGGCAGTCTGAATTTATCCTAACCATGTGACCTTGCAGAAGCGAAGTCTAATGTTGTAGAGTATATGATGGCTCTCAGTTCCAGGACGTTTATGGGGAGTTTTGAATCCTGTCCAGGTCCCCCGAACAGTCAGGAAGTTTTAATCGCCACCTCAGCCTGTAAGGCTGGCATCAGTTGTCCTTGTCACCACCTTCAATGTCATGGGAAGGAAAGATTTTCCCAAGTCTAGAGAAGATCCACCAAATCAGGGAGAGCTTTGTCTGGATTTGCTTGCTCAATGTCAGGAGTATGTTGGATTAGCAAGGTTTGGAGTGAAACTGAAAATTTGTTGACCAAAAGAAAGTCCAAAATACAATAAGTGGAAATAAAGTGACTAAAGGTACTCCAATCCACAGTGAAGTAAATATAAAGTGCTTCAGAGAAATTCAGGTGTGCATCACCCCCTCATGTATCCCCACTCACCAGATCACAACAACCCCCAGCTTTTCAGTCTGGTGGGTCATTTAAAGTTTGGTAAAGAATCCTGGGATGGCGGATAAGATGATATGCCTTCAGGTCAGGAAATCCTTTAAAGAGTTTCTCAGCCAGAACATAGCAGGTAGCCAGAAGTAAAAATAGAAGGAAACTGATAGTGAAGTAACATTAAAAAGGTTTTATTAAAGAAGAGAGTGGGTACTTACAAGTATGATAAAAACAAGCCTCAAAATGGAGCTGTGGGTGTAAAAACGGCGTTCCTGGCGTGCGTTCCACAGGACCGGAAGTGCCGTCAGCGATACCAGAAATAGCGGTGTTACTGATGTCACTTCCCCCAAATCCCCATTTTGGAAAGTAGACACCCCAAGGAAATTGCTGAAAGGCATGTTGAGCCCATTGAATGTTTTTTTTGTCACAAGTGATTGAAAAATGACAAATAAAATAAAATTACACAAATTACACTTCTGAGTATGGGGATACCACACGTGAGACTTTTTGGGAGCCTAGCCGTGTACAGGACCCCGAAAACCAAGCACCGCCTTCAGGATTTCTAAGAGCGTAAATTATTAATTTCACTCCTCAATAACTATCACAGTTTTGAAGGCCATAAATTGCCAAGATAACACAAAACCCCCCAAAGGACCCCATTTTTGAAAGTAGACACCTCAAGCTATTTGCTGAGAGGCATGTTGAGTGTATGAAATATTTTGTATTTTGCCACAAGTTGCGGGAAAAACTTTTTTTTTTTTTTGTTTGCAAAGTTGTCACTAAATGATATATTGCTCAAACATGCCATGGGCAAATGTGAAATTACACCCCAAAATACATTCTGCTGCTTCTCCCGAGTACGGAGATACCACATGTGTGAGACTTTTTGGGAGCCTAGCCGTGTACAGGACCCCGAAAACCAATCACCGCCTTCAGGCTTTCTAAGGGCCTAAAATGGTGATTTCACTTCCTCACTACCTATCACAGTTTCAGAGACCATGAAATGTCAAGATAGCAAAAACACCCCCAAATGACCCCAATTTGGAAAGAAGACACTTCAAGCTATTTTCTGAAAGGCATGTTGAGTCCAGGAAGCGATCAGCAGGTCCAGGCCAAAAATCATTGGCCTGGAGACTGATCGATTCTAAAACAAATCTGATCGACGCAGCCGCCGTAAGGTAACGTCGCTTCACCCACCTGTTCCATTCAGTAAAACTGGCGGCTGGTCGGGAAGCGGTTAAGATACATTTTACAGGATACTTTGGGCAACACAACTACATTCAATCATAACGCTTCTATCCCAACAGGATAAATCCTTAAATCCTTGTAGCATTGAGTCCTTGGCTTCAAAACTGAATTGTTTAGTAACAACCAAGCAATTAGTTTTACGAGGATGTGAGCAATGGAAGCTTGTGCATTTCTTTCCCTAAATTATTGGCCAGACCACCAACTGTTCATAATTTTTGCTTTGAAAGTACATATGGTTAATTATTTTTATAATATCAGAAAATGGGCAATACCGTTAACAGGAATTCCACCAACTCCCGATATGACTTGGTTACTGACGTTTTGGAGTTATCGGACCAGGTCACCTAAAACAAAATGAAAACAGATATGCTTAACCAATGCGGAACCAGATGTGTTTCCATTCTGGAAGTTTGTCAGTTCTATGCCTTATAAAACTTTTGTCATCTAATCGAACATGCTATATACATTTTTTTGTTCAGGACAGCTGAGCATTTATTTGCCCAAAGCAGTTTTGCTGCTTATCTGTTTCCTCCATTCCTAAAGAACAGCACTAATGCTGGCACATGTGGTTCCATGGCTTCAACTTGCAAGGTTCTGCTGGTGACGGTTATCCCAAAAGGCCTGTGTTCAAGACCGATTAACCACCTGCTGTTGATTCAATTAGCTAGACACCCAGCCAGACCATCTCCCTCTTTTTTTTTAAATCTTTTTTTTTTTTTAAATCTCCCACTCTATTTAAATTGGCTCATTCCTGCAGGCACTGCTTGAGCCACAAGTACTAGTGTTCCTAGCGCCAGGTCCCCTAGTGACTTAGAGTCTTCTCCAGTAGGAAACTTCCTGACTTTCCAAGAGGATTATGAGTGCCCCCCCCCCCCCCCCCCCCGCTTCCTTTCTTGACTTTTCAAGGGTCCTAGTGTCCCACTTGGAGACTCCCAGTGTTTCTGTAAGAGACTCTTGCCTGCTTATCAGCCTAAGCTTATCGCCACCTTCTGGAGCTCTGGAGAAGACAAGGCAGTTTCTTATGCCCGATACACACGATGAGATTATCGGACGAATGATCGTCCGTTTTGTTTTTTTGCATGCTAATCTCAGATTGAATCTGATAAGTTTACAAAAATCATGAAAATTCGCGTACGACAGAATAAAAATTTGGAAGTGATGTCATGTGTTGTAATGCATTTGTATTGCATTTTCGAACGGCAGCTGTACTGATTAAATGAAAATCGTACGATCTGGCATATGGAAAAAAAAAAACTTGCATGTTGATAAAATAATATCGGATGAACGGTCCTGATCGGCTCTCGAAAGCTCTGTACCAACGATCAGATTATCGTACGATTGCTCCGAAATCTGTATTTTTCGTACAATTTTCTGATGGTGTGTACTGGGCATTAGACTCTGCCCTTTCAAGGGTCCTCACCTTAGCTGTGCAGGCAAGCTGGGTTCTCCCCCATCAGTACCAATAAGTATCCTTCCAGTACTAGAATCCTTGTGCACACCTAAATGTATCCTGTGTAACTGAATTCCCTGCATTAGGCTTGCTTTCCTCTAATTTCATCTGGTGATCTAGCCAGGAAGTCCGTTTAAACAAAAAAAAATCTCTCCAGCAGAAAGTATTATTTACAGAGTTGAGACAAACCGTTTAACCATTTTACCATTTAAAAAAAAAAAAACACAACACACATACACCCACCTCAAAAGTGTATTCAGAATTCTTTTCAGCTCTCCTTCGCTGCGCATATTTAAGACTGATGTTCTCTATGTGCACTGCTGTAGATGCAAAACAAAAAAAAAAATTAAGTTATTTAGTGCATTCTGCAAATCCCATGTTTTTTTTTTTTTCCATATTTTAGTGATTTTTTAAAGTTACAGCTATTAGACCAGGGGTGCGTAATCAGTGTCCCGAGGAGCCCTTTGATGTGGCCCGTGACCTCCTGCTCTGGGATGGAGGGTTGGCAAGCCTAGCTAGCGGGTTGCCGACCCGCCATCCCAGAGTATCAGTGTTTTTGAATAGAGCCAGCTCTAGAGGAAGCAAGCGACTGCGGAGCAGAGTCGCATAAGCCGATGCTTCCTGTATAGCACCGTCTCCTGTCATAGGGGGAGTGATGCCAAATGCACTCTGCCTGGGACAGCAACAGCCAGCGATACCTGAATGGAAGACTGTTATTAAACGTAAGTTTATTACTAAAATCAGTGTGTATATATGGGCATATCTGTTCTGCAGTGGTTACTGGGCTGCTTTCAAACCAATCCACAGGTGCAGTGCGGTGCACCTGGACGTTACCTGCACTGAGCCATAGACTTCTGTTTTTATTTGCGGGTTTGGTGCAGTTTCAGAAAGTACACCACACCTTCAGGATGTAATAGATTTCTACAGCAAAGTGCAGCTTACCCGCAGGAAAGCCGCAGGTGCACTGCACCCACAGTGTGAGTAAACCGCAGCACAGTGTGAAAGCAGCCTTAAGCCCCTCACATGATCAGTCCAACCCAATAGGACCCTCCATTCCCCTCTATGGAGCAGCAGATGTAAACTGACTTGTGTCCGTTTACACCCGCCTACCTCCAATCAGATCTGCTACAAAAAAACACAAAAAAAAAAAACTGGATGGATCGGATCGGAGGGCCCATAGAGTAGAGCGGGCCGTGTCTGCTTTGCATTTGCAGAGTGGACATGGACCGGTCATCCGCCCGCTCTGCTCATTGTGGCTCACGACGGGTTACCAAGTTGCTTAAGTGGCCTTCGCTCTCCAAAAAGGTTGGGCGCCCCTGTATTAGACTTTAATTTGGCAACAGATTTGAATATGGCCCCAACAGCCTCAGAACTGCTTTTATAGCCTTCAAATAATATATCAGGCTCATATTTTGGGGATACCATTCTTCACATCACCATTAGGTGTACCACACAACTAGTTGGGCCCAGCTTGCCCATATTTGTGCACTGCAGTCACATGCCAATCTTCCTCCTGAATCTTAAAACCATTGGGACCTCCTCCAACAGGAACAGTAAAACGCATCACCAAAATTTCTTTAAAAAGGAAGTCCTTCTACTGAACTTATAAGAGTTACTGGTAAGTCTAACTCTGGTTTTCCAAACCGTCTTCCAAGATAGCAAGAACTTTCCAGACTAGGGAGGGACAATTAAAAAAAAAAAAAAAGCCCAGAGACCGCACCTCCTACAGGGCTGACCATAAACATATAAATATCACAGAGCTCGCGGACCACGTTATACTCAGCAGCAGCACTCATGCTTAGAGAAAACAAAAAGGCAGAAGACCTAACCGCAGGGATAAGCCATGAATAAAAAATAAATAAGAGCTCAAAGTTACATAGGACTGATTCTAAAAAACAAAAATCAGTTATCCTAAAGCGGCTATTATTTGGCTAGATAAGAATGAGCAACACTTGTTTTCTCATCATAAGAAGACACCCAGTTAAATATGATGCTTTACAAGTATGAGATTTAGAAGGTTCTCTTTATGATCAGCTAAAGGCAATAGGAGGGTGTCCTTTACTATTATTTTTTTTCACAGTTTTGTTTTCCACCATTGTACTCTTCTCATACAATTTTTGTTGAGTGGAGTGGGATGATGGATTGGGTTTTTTCTTTTGTTTTTGCAGTCTGGATTTTTTCTCTCCCTTGTGTTTTCCTAGGGGAAAAAGGTTTTATCTCTTTGGTGTGCAAAAGTGTTCGTTTTTTTTTTGGCCTATACATAAGTGCTATCAAATTAATGTTGGATATGATGGATAAGTCCACTTGGTATACGGATAATATTCATTATTACGGTAATGATGTCTCTATTTTTGCTGGTACTAAAAATGACTGCTGCAATAACAATGTCATGGAATGTGAGAGGACTGAAGGAACAAGTAAAAAGGAGAGCTATTTTTTCAACCTTAATGCAACATAATCTGTCAATTGTCTGCTTGCAGGAAACACATCTTACCCAAGACACCAAGTCAATATTACAAAATGGGAGTTATCCAATTCAATACCATTCTATATATTCTATATATGCTAGAGGTACTAGCATATGGATATCTTCTAGAATTCAATTTTCCTGCATGGAGGCACTGATAGATTCACAGGGTAGATTTGTTTTATTGGTGTGCACGTTATTCTCCACGGTTTATATTGTGGGCTCAGTGTATATTCCCCCCACCATATAGTTCAGAAGTATTGCGTAAAATTGGTCCGTTTTTGGCAGAGCACACTGGCATACCATTATTACTAATGGCCGATTTTAATAATGTCTGCAATCCAGGTATGGATCGTTACCCAGTAGGTCCATGGGTAGAAACTCCTTTTGCTAGACATTTACAAGAACCGCGTTTACTTGATATATAGAGGGCATTTAACCCCAAGATTCATGCCTATTCATGTTGTTCCTCTACTTATGGATCACTATCCAGGATTAATTTAGTCCTGGGTACGGATCTAATGCTCCCATTTGTTTCGGATGTGCAGTATCTAGTAAGGAATATCTCAGATCATTCACCGATTTTACTGTCCTTAAAAAAAGATTCAACCTTGTAATAAATCAAATTGGTGGGTGAATGCCCTGTTGCTGCAGGTGCTGCCGCAGGACGGTTCTATCCGCTGGTCTCTGGTTGACTTTTTTGTCAAACAACACCGAAACTGCCACCTATCAGGTGGTATGGGTTACTATGAAGGCTTTTTTAAGAGGATTATTAATACAAGCTATAAGCCGGTTTAAAAAAATTGAATGTAGAGTGGTAAACGCGTCTGGTAGGAGAGGTACAGCAAAAAGAATTTCAATATATCCAAGAATCCCACCCCAATAAATCATTCTATATGGAAAGATACAATTATTATACAAAAAAGGAAAGTTTGGGAAAAAGCAGAACAAGCTACATTTTTGGAAAGAGTAGGTATGAGGAATGGGAAAATGTTAGCTGTAATAGCCAAATCTCAGACCCAATCTAACTATATCCTCTCAGTACGTTTGCTAACAGGCAACATCTCTCATAACCAAGAGGATATTATATCATCTTTTTGCTCCTTCTATGGTGATTTATAGGAGTATTAGGTCTCCTATAAATTGGGTCAACTTAGAGATTTTCTATCCCCCTGGAGATGCATTCAGTTTCTAGGGATGACAGAGAAAGACTTAAGCCTCGATCGGATTTTCAGACAGGAATTGTGTGTTGACAGACTGTTGCCCTAAAATCCGACCGTTTGTATGCTCCATCGGACAATTGTTGTCGGATTTTCCGCAGACAAATGCTGGATGGCAGCCTTATAAATTTTCCGGACAAATGTCTGTTGTCAGATTTTGTGATCGTGTGCACACAAGTCCGTCAGTCCAAAGTACAAACATGCATGATCGGAAGCAAGGACAAGCCAGAAGTGGTCGGTCTTGTAAACTAGCGTTCGTAATGGAGAATTAACATTCCCGTCGTGGCAAATTATGAAATCTCAAAATGCAGCGCACATTCTCTTCTTCTTTAATGGGATAATAATGAAGCTGCTTTGCTGGTGATACTGAGTTCTGCCAAACGTATTTTAAAAGGCTTTCATTTTCTAGTGATGTCAAGAAGATTATTATTATGCTTGTTTTTATTTTTTTGGGCAAGTTACCCAAAAAAAGTGGACAACACCATTATCCCACAGTTTTTGAGATCAAAAGATACAACTATGTTGGTGTCCCTTGTTAATTTAACATTAGCAGAATTAAAGCAAGCAGTTTTAGAATCCCCCAATGGGAAGGCATCAGGTACTGATGGCTTACCGCCAGAAATATAAAAGATACATGGAGACATATTACTCCCAGAATTGTTGAAAGTGCTTAAATCAGGCATTTAACCCTTTCATGACTAAGCCTATTTTTGTAATTAGGTGTTTACAAGTTCAAATCCGTATTTTTTGCTAGAAAATTACTTAGAGTTCCCAAACATTATATATATTTTTTTAGCAGAGAATCTAGAGAATAAAATGGCGATTGTTGCAATATTTTTTATCACACGGTATTTGTGCAGCGGTGTTTTAAACGCAAATTTTTGGAAAAGGGACACTTTCATGAATTTTAAAAAATCCAAACAGTAAAGTTACCCCAATTTTTTTGTATAATGTGAAAGATGATGTTACGCCGAGTAAATAGATACCAAACATGTCACCCTTTATAATTGCACGCACTCGTGGAATGGCGACAAACTACGGTACCTATGAATTTCTATAGGCGACGCTTTAAAAATTTTTTACAGTTACCAGGTTTGAGCTACAGAGGAGGTCTAGGGCTAGAATTATTGCTCTCGCTCTGACGATCGCGCCGATACCTCACATGCGTGGTTTGAACACCGTTTACATATGCGGGCGCGACTTCCGTATGCGTTTTCTTCGCTGCGCGAACTCACGGGAACAGGGGCACTTAAAACATTTTTTTTATTTATTTATTTTTTATTTTATTTATTTTTTATTTTATTTATTTTTTTACTTTATAAATTGTGTTTAAAAAAAATTTTTTTTTTTTTTTACTTTTATTGCTGTCACAAGGAATGTAAACATCCCTTGTGACAGTAATAGGTGGTGACAGGTACTCTTTATGAAGGGATCGGGGGTCTAAAAGACCCCCCATCCCTCCTTTACACTTCAAAGTATTCAGATCGCCGAAAACGGCGATTCTGAATACTGTGTACTTTTTTACATTCGGCGCCATAGGCAGCCGAGTAAACGGGAAGTGACGTCATGACGTCGCTTCCGCGTTTACAACAAGAAGGCTGGAACGAAGCCGCTCACAGCTTCGTTCCAGCCCGCCCCCAGCCGCCGAAGATTCCTGATTGGACACCGGGCCTCCCGTGCGGGAGGCGGCGGGAGGGGGGGGATGTCCCCTCCAGCTTCTCCAGTATAACAACCGAGCGGCTTTTAGCCGCATCGGTTGTTATACACGGGTAGCCGATCGCCCGCTGTAAACAACGGTACCGGGATGATGCCTGCAGCTGCGGGCATCATCCCGGTATAACCCCGGAAAGCCGAGTACGCATATCTGCGTGCGGTCGGCGGGAAGGGGTTAATACTTTTAAGCGCCCGGGATCAATGAACAAAGCTAGAATTATAGTAATACTTAAACCAGATAAAGATCAGACATCACCAGAGTCTTATTGACCAATTTCACTGTTAAATTCAGATGTGAATATTTAGCAAGAGTTTTGGCTACTAGGCTAAATAACGTTATGGAAAAGTTGGTCCACTCAGATGAGATCAGACAGGTTTTATCCTAGTTAGGTCTACAACAAATTTGAGGAAATTGTTTCTTAATTTACAGAGTATACCGGATAAAATAGAGAAAAGAGCAGTCTTGTCCCTCGACTCAACCAAAGCAATTGACTGCATCGAGTGGACACATTTGTGGGAAGTTTTGGAGAGATATGGACTGGGAGAAGGATTTGTGAAGTGGCTAAAATTATTGTACCGTGCCACCAGAGCACAATGGATCTGCACCCTGGCTTCAATAGCTATGCCGTCAAATTTAGAGACTGTAAATTAGGGTGGAATATAGGACCTTGAGACAGTAGATCGGGGTGGCGCGGAAGCGTCCATGGCCCGTATATCTCACAATCTCTGGGAACCAGGGCCTTCTGGGCCAGGCTGGTGCCACCAGAATGACTGGAACCCCCTCTCTCCAAATTCTGTGCAACAAATGTGGAAGGAGAGGGATTTGGGGGAGGGGGGAGCATAAACCAGGGAGTACTGGTGCCATGGAACTACCAGAGCATCTGCTCCGATTGCCGGAGAATCCCTTGTTCGGGACACAAACTGATGTAGCTTGTTGTTGAACCTGGATGCCAATAGATCGACATCTGGCCATCCCTGATGCTGGCGCAATTCCTGGAACACCCTTAGGTGTAGGGACCATTCCCCCAGGCAGATCTGCTGGCGGCTGAGATAATCTGACTTCCAGTTCTCTACTCCCGGGATATGGACTGGTTTATATAGGCCACTGCAGTGGTATTGTCGGACTGAACCCTGATAGGGCAGCCCTGAAGCTCTACTGTCCAGGATCGTAGGGCTAGACCTACTGCCCGCAACTCCAGGATGTTGATGGACAGGTCCTGTTGTGTCCTTGACCATTTCCCCTGAGCTGTGAGCCCCTCTAGAGTCGCTCCCCTGCCCAAGAGACTGGCATCTATGGTCAGTACTCTCCAGGATACCAGGAGGAAGGATCTTCCCTTTCGCAGGTTCTGATCCTGCAACCACCAGCTTAGGCTGGTTAGGAGACCAGCTTAGGAGACAAGGACATAGGATAGTCCAGGGCTTGCCCTCTCTTGTTCCAAGCCAACAAAATGTCTTGTTATATAGACCTTGAATGGAATTAGGCATAGGGTACTGCCTCGGAGGAGGACATCATCCTTCCTCGAAGACTCATATAAAGCCGAATGGAGGGTTGTCTGGTGTCCCTTATTTGATACATCTGATCCTTCAGGACACAGATCCTTACGTGTGGCAAAAATACCCTTGCCTGGACCGTATCTAGGATCAGACCTAAATACTTCTGATTTTGAGTTTGTCTCTAAGCTGACTTTTCTGTATTTATAACCCATCCCAAGCTTTATAAATACTGCACTGTGCAGGCTATGCTCTTTTCTAGAGCCTGTAGTGAGCAATCTCTGAGCAGGAGGAAGTCCAAGTACCCGAGCACCAAGATCCCCATGGTCCTTAAAAAGACCCAATACTGGTGCTAGGACCTTTGTGAACACTCGGGAGCTGTGGCAAGCCCGTAGGGTGGAGCCACAAGCTGAAAATGACATTCCTCTACTGCAAATCGCAGGAACCTCTGAGGTTGAAAGATAGGTACCTGTAAATACGCATCCTTGATATCGATGGAGGCTCAAAAGTCTCCCTTCCGGAGCGAGGCTACTACTGAGCGGACAGACTCCATCCGAAAGCACTGGATTAATAGGATACTGGTTCAAGGATCTTCGATCCAAAAATGGGTCTTGTGTCCCCCTTTGGTTTTTCAACCGTAAACAGGTTAGAATAAAACCATGCCCCCCTTTCGGTTACAGGAACCTGTATAATCACTCCCTGATGCACAAAATGGTCTAGTGCCTGAAACAATAGGCTTCTCTTTGGAGGATCCGAGGGAACTCTGGATCTTAGAAACCTCTGAGGGGGAACCCCCCATAATTCCAGCTTGTAACCGCAGGATACTGTCGAGGCGACCCACTTGTCCTGAACTACTGTTCTCCAAATGTCCACAAAGTGCAGCAGCCTTCCCCCCACCCAATAGAGTTGGGTTGTCCCCTCAAAAGGAGGGCTTGGTGCCGGGTTTAGAAGAGTTTTGGACCCAGGGTTTCTTCTGGGCCTGCGGCTTGCCCCTGGCTCTAGTGCCCGGTTAGCGGCGAAACTGCCTTGGCGCTGAGGCACCTGAGGAACTGAGATTTTAAATGAGGGACGCCTGGTCTTTCTCTTCACAGGAAGTAGAGAACTCTTCCCTCCGGAAATGTTTTTATATGTTATATATTTGTTCAAATCACCACCAAACGTTCCCCATGAAAGGGAACCCAGCCAATAACTTCTTACAAGGAAGTTCGGCTGACCAGTTCTTAAAGCGGTAGTAAACCCTCCCACATCAATAAGATTTTCATGATTGATCACTGTGTATATTGATAAAAATGTTTATCTTACTGCATTTATAGATTCTTTTTTCCATGTTTATCTTGCATATTAGCTGGCGCCATCTCCACTGTGGTCCTCCGCTTCTGATTCCATCTGTATTTCCGTCCACAGTACATAATAGTCTCAGTAATCACGCGCATGCGCACTAACAACATAACCAAGCCTCTTCTTCATTTCCAGTTACTACGGAAATGAGGCATAGCGACTCACAGCTTGCTTGCGCCGTCTGTCTCTCCTTCACCCTGTGACGTACAAGTCACAACGTTACCATGATCCTCTTGGGGATGAAAATTCAGCGGAAGCATCGCGGGATGTCGGGGCTGACGTCTACAAGGGGAAATGAGGCAGCCCCGACAGACACATAATGTTTCCATTGAAAACAACAAAAGGGTAAAAAAGAACTGAAGGCTCTGCTAAGTAATGTGGTAACAACAGGAAGAGATACAGTGATGTCTGTGCCTGTATATAATAAAGGCAATTGCTTACACCAATGGCACTCAGGCCGTGATCTAGGTGCGTTCCTCTGAATTAGTTACGCATATCAAAAGAAAGAGGGGAAGGAAAAAAAAGCAATTCATCAAGGAGGAACCAGCAATTGTCAAAAATATATAAATACTGTTTATTGAAAATTCACTTTAACACCAATCAAAAAATATTCTGTTTAAAAACAGGTACCACCCTGCTCTGAGGAAATCCGAGTGACGGATGAAATGCGTCAGCATGACGTCATCATGCTTCCCATAGCGTTCTCACAGACCCACCCACCAGCCCTGGAATCCCCGCCCGTACCCTATGTGGCCTTTCGAATCAACCCGGGAACTGGACAACGGGATGACTGAATGCATTGACTGAATGCCCTGCATTACCCACTGCACTTCCCTGGTCAAATAGCACGTTCCCCGAACACTACCATCGGGACCTCGCCGCTGATTCCATGCAGGTGGACGGAAGATAGCATGATCAACCAGCTGGAGATGGTGTGAGCAAGATTTGGCTTTTCTACTTGATCGGTGTCACGTCTCAGTGCCTACATTTGGGTGAGATCTTACCTTTTCATATCCCCAGCACTGGACTACTACTTTAATCTGCAAGCTGTATTCCACCCTTGAGCACTATTGATTTACCAACCTAGCTACATTTCTTAGCCCGATCCAACCCTCCAGGGTTCATAGCTCCTCATACACTGGAACTTCCCTTCCCTGCTATCTGTGTCCCACAGTATTGAATGCTCATGGTGAACTTTGCAGACAAGGACAGTAGTGCCCACTGCCCCAGCAGCAAGCGGGTTACTGTCAGTCCTCCCCCCCCCGTTTTCATATTCACAGAGGACGTGATTCCCAGGGTGGCTGCACCGCCATCCACCTTCTCCCTATCCACTATTAGCTGTTACTCTGCAATCTACCAGGACTATCAGCTTAATGTCAGATGACCTACAGTAGATACCATCCTGCATTTATTTAATAGGAGGTGTGCATGGTCTATGTGTGTGGTGGCCATCTGTGTTTGTCTATGACAACATTGTCAATTTTAGAATCGGTGGTGGTACCTGTTTTTAAACAGTATATTTTTTGATTGGTGTTAAAGTGAATTTTCAATAAACAGTATTTATATATTTTTGACAATTGCCGGTTCCTCCTTGATGAATTGCTTTTTTTCCTTCCCCTCTTTCTTTTGATATACAGAATGTTTCCGGCAGGGTCTCGGCTTGCCGGAATTATCGAGAATACGGCGCATGCGCAGTAGACATAATCACTGTGCAATATATCGATAAGTCGGAAAGGAAGCAGGTAGGTAAAAAATAAATAATGGCAATACATTGGTAGTATTATAATACTGTATAAAATGAAAAATCATAATTTTGAGTATACAACCGCGTTAAGCCAGAAAAGTCTGCCTATGTGTACAGACAGGAAAGCCAAACGAGAAACCTGCTGTATTGAATCCTTTAAAGCAGTGGTCATCAACCCTGTCCTCAGGGCCCACTAACAGGCCAGGTTTGCAAGATAACTGAAATACATCCCAGGTGATATCATTTGCCGCTCAGTGACTGCAGTATTCTAGTCTGCATCTTCCCAAGGTAATACATAAAACCTGGCCTGTTAGTGGGCCCCGAGGACAGGGTTGATGACCACTGCTTTAAAGGCATCAACAGCTAAACACAGCACTCGGGGTACATCTGCTCTGTTTTCAGCAGGATCATCCTCTTGGTTAGGCCTATCAGGCCATCTGATCTGACTCCAATTGCTGTGACAGCTGGCTGAATAGCTGAATTGGCCAAAGAAAAGGAAGCCTTTAATAATGACTCCAGTTTCTTGTCAACAGGGTCCTTCAAGCCCTGTGCATTGTCCACCGGACAAGTTAAAGGGGTTGTAAACCCTCATGGTTTTTCACCTTAATGTATTGTAGCACTGACCCCAGAAGGAGCTGCTGGTTATTATTTTTGGTCTTTGCCGTCACCCCTCACTCACAGTTCACCGAACAAGAAACTTAGAGTCTATACTGGGCCTCGCGCCCACCTATATATGCACAAGTCATTTAGTTCTTTTTCCAATGCTTTTTATTAAACAGCTTGAGCAGTAGAGGGATGGAGGGTTTAAGGGCAAGTTCAGATAACTTGTGCAGATCACTGAGGAACTTTTAGATCCCGTAGACGATTACTCCTTCAGTCAACGGATCTTGCTCACCCGGATAGGCCTCTCTCACTGACCTAGCAGCCGGAATGATGCACGGACAAAAGTCTCTGCCACAGACTTGATAGAAACAATAACTGTTGAACAATCCTCTGCCACAGGATTTAGTATTAGTTGGACGATCCTCTGCCACAGGATTTAGTAATGGTAATGAACACAGCAACACAGTACCAATAATTCCTTTAAGCAATCCGGCAGTACTGTGAAGTAGATTTGGTTAGGATGCATCCTCCAATTGAGTCACCAGGCTCCTCTTGAGATACCAGCCTTTCGCTCGGTCCTCTTGGCCAGCAGGGCCCCGAGACAGAAAAGGAGTTGTCACATACCTTAGGCCAGGAGGGCCAGGAGGTGAGAGAGAGAAAAAAAAATGGCGTCTGCCCCTTAAGTATCCTTTCCCAGAATGCACAGCGGGGAACCACTCCCACTGGGCTGTTTCTGGGGAAGAAGGACACTCAATACACCTTAGCCTGTTGCCCTTCCATCACTGGCCTGTGGTGACAACGACACCTACAGACGACAATGTGGAACTGCGCGCAACACAGCCAATGCTGTAACAGAGGCTAATTTAGCCATAATATTAAATCTGAACTATATGTACAGATAACCCGCTAAATTTACATGCGAGCGTCTAGTCAACAGGAGCAGGGCGCTACAGTATTCTATGCATTAAGGTAATGCTGCAGCCCCCCGTTTTACTTACCTGAACGCTGTCATCCTCCGGCCGGGAACGAGCACACCAGCTCTAGCTGGTGTCTCGTGTCCTGATTGGATAGATTAATAGCAGCGCAGCCATTGGCTCCCGCTGCTGTCAATCAAATCCAATGACGCAGCGCTAGGGTTGTGGGGCCGAGTGCTGCAGTCTCTGTGAATGGACACAGATGCAGGACTCAGGAGCGTGCCCGCACGGGTGTCCACCTTAGGAGAGCCTTCTCCAACGTGGACACTCGATGCGGAGAGGAGCCACCAGCGCCGCTGAGGGACCCCAAAAGAGGAGGACTGGGGCCAACATCGAACTGCACAGTGGGGATAAGTATCTCATTTTTTTTCTTTTTAAAACGAGGGTTTACAACCGCTTTAAGTTCTTGTTTAAGGAAGAGACTGGCGCATATACTTGGGAGGGGACCCCACGCAGTTTTTTTTTCCCCCATTTTGGTGTGGGGTTTCCTTTTAAGATCCATACCATACTCAAAGGGCCAGGTATGGATCTTGGGGGGACCCCACGCTGTTTATTTTGGCGTGGGGTTCCCCTTCAAGATCCTCAGAGCACAAGTCGCACCACAAGTCGGATCATCATGATCTGCTTTGGATGAAACTTCTATTCAAATCAACAGGCTGAAAATTGGATCAGTTAAGACGGCTCTCATAGGGAACCATTCATTTTGAATAGAGGCAGAGAAACACTGGTAAAAGCTAACGCGGCTAAACGCGCATTAACATCGATGCAAAAAGCTACTAAAAGCGCCTTTTTAAAGCCGCTTTTTACTGGCGCTCGTAGTGGCTTTGCAGCTCGTTTTTTCTAACGTCATTTGTGCATAGGGACTAAAACTGAGGAACGCTGGGAGCGGAAGGTTTTAAACCAGGCTGGTCACTATTCTGCACTTGCTAGTGTCCAATTCCTCTTGTAGGCAGCAGTATAACCCAGGTGTATGAATTCTGTGTTCCTCAACAAATGGGGAAAAAAATTTGCATATACTTTTTAAAGTTGATTAAACGCGAAAATGCCCCCAGAAAGGATACCATAGCCTTTTCTGTCACCAACATATAGTAAACACATTTATCCATAACCAATTTCGATCCAATAGTTGATCTGTACCCTTCTGAGTAGGCACAAAGCACTTCCTTGCTATCAATTGGACTGACAGATTACACCTGGAAAGTATTTCTCCTAGTATTATCTGCGGGACTGGGCTGTCAGTTTGACAGTTAATCCCACTTTGTTTATCAGAAGCTTATTCATATCAAAAGGAGATAGCGGCATTATTTATACGAAATTGGTAGCTTTTAGGAAAACAGTCACTCACAACCCAATTGCACAGTAGCATAAGCACTTAATAGTTTGGATGATGGACCAAAATGGTGGACCAAAGGAAGAGAGCTGTAATCTCCAATATAAATTAAAAAAACAGATTACATTTGCAAAAAAAATAAATAAAAGTGGAAAAAAAAAAAAACACCAGTAAAAAAAAGAAAAAAAAATCAATTTACCGTTCTACTCACAATACTATACATACCTTCTTGTTGGAGGATACGAGGTGTAGTATTAACTCCATTGTAAGTACCTATACTGCCATCTACAACATTTCTCTCATGATTTGGCAAGTATTCCTGTACATTTCCCTAAAAAAAATAAAGAAAAAAGTAAGTTCATTACATATATCTTAAAACAGATACCCAAAATGCAATCTATCATATACTAATTAATGCTTAAATTAGGTCTAATATCAGAAAACTTTTGAACAATAAATGCATGGATGATGAGTATTCTGCAGGTTTACACCATCCTTGTTCAGGCATCATCCAGTGTCAGCATCTACCCCCTGTACCAAAATGCTGGCACAGAGGTGGTAGGGTCATGTAAATCCTTGTGCCTGTGCAGTCAATGGACATGTTCACAAGTGTCTGACAGACCAGCCCTTGCTACAGCCTCTCAGCGTACAACGTGCTACAAAATTACAATGTAGCAGTTTGATCATTGAGGTAAAGGAGACAGTGTGAAGCAGACTGATGGCATCTTCTCAACCTAGCAAAATTCACTTGATGGGAGCCTCAACTACTACTTTGTAATGAAAAAGATTTTTTTTTTTTTTTAAAAAAAAGCTTAAACAAAAAAACAAACAAAAAACTACTGTCTGGCAGAAAAAAAAAAATCCTTTTCTTTTGAAGTATATCACGGGATACAGAGCCATAGTAGTTACTATGTGGGTTATAGGCCACCTTCAGATGCTGGATACTGGCACACCCTAAACAGGAAGTTGCCTCCCTATATCACCCCTCCCATACCGGGAGAAGCTCAGTTTTGTAGCAAAGCAATACATGTGTATACTAGAAAGAGGGGCGGGACCCCTGTGTCCCGTGATGTACTTCAAAAGAAAAGGATTTTTACATGTAAGCTGTTATAAGAAATCCTATTTTCTTTAATCGTACATCATGGGACACAGAGCCATAGTAGTTACTATGTGGGATGTCCCATAGCAATGCCAACTGAGGGGAAGGAGGCACAACAGATATAAGGCAACATGAGACTTGAGGAGTTATACTGCTGCCTGCAGCACACTACGCCCCAAAGGCGATATCCTCATGCCTTTTTACATTCACCTGATAGAATCTGGTAAATGTATGGATTGAAGACCAAGTTGCAGCCTTGCAGATTTGAGCCATGGAGGCTTAGTGATGCACTGCCCACAGAGCACTAACAGCCCTAGAGGAGTGTGTTTTGATTTGCGAGGGTGGAATCTACCTCTTTAAACCATAAGCTTGAACGATTACTTGTTGAATCCATTTAGAAATAGTAGATTTCGATATTGCCTGTCCTCTTTTAGGAACTTCAGGCAATACGAACAAAACATCCGTTTCCCAAATCTGATCAGTTGCCTTTAAGTAGACTTTGACTGCTCTCACCCCTTCAAGAGAATGTAGTGATTTTTCTTCCATAGAACAGGGTTCTGGAAAAAAAAATGAAGGTAGAACAATATCCTGGTTTAGATAAAAACCTGATACTACCCTTGGTAAAAAGTTAGGATGAGGACGCAATACTACCTTATCCTCGTGAATAAAAATAATATGGCTCTTTACAAGAAAGAGCAGCCAACTCTGATACCCTTCTTACAGAAGATATGGTTACCAGAAAAACTAGTTTCCTTGTCAAAAAAAGGACCAAGGGAATAGGTCGTATCGGCTCAAAAAAAGCTGTTTTTTGTAATGCCGACAGAACTAAACTCAAGTCCCAAGGGTTCAGGGGTGACCTAACCGGAGGATTAAGCCACGTTACTCCATGAATAAAGCTACGAACCAGAGAATGCGAAGCAAGTGGTCGTTGAAAAAAAAACCGATGAGGCCGAGACCTGTTCTTTGAAAGTACTCAAGGCCAGCTTTTTTTTTTAACCCCATCTGCAGAAGGTCACGGATTCTACCTATGACCTATTTCCTGGGGTGCCAACCCCTGGTTTCATACTAGGAGACATATGCTTTCCAGACTCCATAATATGAGGATTATCGAGGAAGGCTTCCTTGCATTAACCAAGGTAGATACCACTGAACCTGACAGCCCACGTTTCCTCAGAATGTGGGTCTCAATAGCCAAACCGTTAAATTTAGCGTTTGAAAGGTAAGATGGAATACTGGACCTTGCGAGAGAAGGTCTGGACGTGGTGATAGGGTCCATGGGACCCCTACCCCCAACCTTACGATCTCTGCATACCAAGATCTTCTGGGCCACAAGAATCACCCACTTCCCTTCCTACTTGATCATGTGAAGAAGTCATGAATGCAGGCAGAAAAGGAGGGAATGTATAAAACAGTAAAACTGATTCAACGGGAACACCAAGGCACCTGTTCCGCATGCTAGCGGATCCTTTGTTCTTAACACAAAGTTGACAATCTGCTGAACCTGGACGCAAACTGATCTTCATCTAGAAGACCCCGTCTTTGACCTATTGTCAGAAGATATCGGGGTGAAGGAACCATTCTCCCAAGAACAACTGCTGGCGACTCAAATAGACCACCTGCCAATTTTCTATCCCTAGAATGAAAAACTGCCAATAGGAAAGGTACATTGTTTTCTGCCCAAGAAAGGACATGATTCACATCTCTCTGGGCCGCACAACTTCTTGTGCACCCTTGGCGATTGATATAGGCCACTGTTGTGGCACTGTCGGATTGGATCCTGACAGGACAGCTCCGCAAATTAAACGTCCAGGCCCTCAGGACCAAAATCTGTAGCATGTTAATGGTCAAGGTTAGTTCTGATCTGGACCACTTCTCTCTTTCAGGACTGGTCCCCAACCTAAAAAAGATTGGCGTATGTTGTTACCACTTCCCAGGTAACTATAGGAAGGATTTTTCCCTTTGCAGTTTTTTGGTTATTAACCATAAACTGAGGCTCCGGCACACCTTTGGAGTCAGACTAATTGGAAAATCTAGAGCTTGAACCCTCTTGTTCCAAGCCGATAAGATACTGTTTTGCAGCAGTCTCGAATGAAACTGAGCATAAGGAATGGCCTTGAATGAAGCCACCTTCTTTCCCTCATGCAAGCTGAATAGAAGGATTCATCTTGCCTCAACCACTTTAATCAGTTCCTTTATGGCGCTGATCTTTGCCTGGGGCAAGAATACTTCTTTCTGGGTGTATCTATGAACAGACCCAAGTATTTTAATCTCCTTAAGGAAGATTTCTCTAGGTTGAGAATCCAACCTAGGTATTCCAGGTAGTTGACTGTGGTGACCATACTTTGGTCTAATTGGGCTACTGACTGGTTTATCAACAGCCGATCGTCTAGGTAAACTATAATTGTTATATCTTGGGCCCTTAGTCTGGCTAAAGGGGAAGCCAAAACCTTTGTAAACACTCAAGTTACAATAGCTAGACTAAAAGCAGAGCTACAAACTGAAAATGAAGTTTTTCTACCTTAAAAAGTAAATATTTCTAGTGAGCGGGGAAATATGCCCATGGAGGTATGCACCCTTGACGTTGATCGACGTAAAAATTCCATGGCCCCTGAAGGCTCACTCTGACCAGCCACCCCCTCTCAGGGGAGGATGCTATTGCAGAGATAAATTTTAGGCTTTCAGAGCTTGAGGGAGATCCCTTTAGCCCTCTTTTGGGGTGTTTCTAGCCCCCCCTTCCGACCATAGCTCGATGCACAAAAGCAGAGGTATTACCAGAAGGATCGCATCTACTGCTTGAGGAATAGTCCAGCCATTGTCGCTACCATTGATGCTCAGCCTGATGCGAATAGTGAATGTGTCAAAATAGGAATGCCTGTGTCAACAAACCTCTTTCATGCCCCTCTTTGCTCTCGTGTCCCTGCGACAACTTGCAACCAGAATAAATGGAGTTTTTTTTAAAACATACTCCTGCGCCGATGGGATCGGCTTGTGTACCAAGGAGGGATGCGAGGAGGAAACCTGAGAGCCGCCACCGTGCAGGGGCGGTGGAAGAACACGGCATCGCCGATCGTTTCAGCTCTGCCATTCCCTGTTAAGAGGGGGGGAGCTTAGCCCAGATGGGGGGTGTCTGGTGGAAGCAAAAATCCCCCCAAACTCACCGGAGGTCTGAGCTGCTCACCGGAGGAAAAGAGCCTGCTGCTTCCTGGTACAGCGTGATCTCTGAGGAAAGCATAAGAAGGTATGTGCTCCATACAGCCCCCAGTGGTGACACTTAGGCATGATAACATTTACTTTTTTTTTTTTTTCTTTTAACCACTTTGCACCCAGGCCAATTCTGACATTTCTCTCCTACATGTAAAAGTCATAATTTTTTTGCTAGAAAATTACATAGAACCCCCAAACATTATATATATTTTTTTAGCAAAGACCCTAGAGAATACAGTGGCGGTTGTTGCAACTTTTTATCTCACGCGGTATTTGCGCGGGAATTTTTCAAACACTTTTTTGTAAAAAAAACTGTTTCATGCTTTAAAAAAAAAAAAAAAAAAAAAAAACACAAAACATTAAAGTTACCCCAATTTTTTTGCATAATGTGAAAGATGAAGTTACGCCAAGTAAATAGAAACCTAACATGTCACGATTCAAAATTGCGCACGCTCGTAGAATGGCACCAAACTTTGGTACTTAAAAATCCCCATAGGCGATGCTTTAAAAATTTTTACTGGTTACATGTTTTGAGTTACAGAGGAGGTCTAGGACTAGAATTATTTCTCTCGCTCTAACTTTCGTGGCAATACCTCACATGTGTGGTTTGAACACCGTTTTCATATGTGGGAGGGACTTGCGTATGCGTTTGCTTCGGTGTGCGAGCTCACGGGGACAGGGGCGCTTTAAATTTTTTTTTTTTTTTTTTTTTTTTTTTTTTATTGTTGATTTGACTTTTTTTTTTTTTTTTAGTTTGACACTTTGAAAAAAAAAAAAAAAGTCATCACTTTTATTCCTTTTACAAGGAATGTAAACATCCCTTGTAATAGGAATATGGCACGATCTGTTCTTTTTACAGTAAGATATGGGGTCAATAAGTCCCCATAACTCACCTCTAGGCTGGGAAGCCTAAAAAAAAAAAATAATAAAAAAAAAAAAAAAAAATCGATCACGGCTTCCCAGCCATGGCGGCGCCGTTTTTTTGACTGCAGAGGCTGGGCATGATGTCATAACATTGCTCCTGGCCTCCGAACGATCAGAGACTCCGGCGACCATCTCTATTGTCACCATGCGGGGCCGGCGGATGCTAGACGCACCGGAGGGCGGCGGGAGGCATCCCCTCCCGCCGGCCTTAAGAACGATCAAGCGGCGCAACAGCCGCTATGAACGTTCTTATGGTGCAGGGAATCGCTGGCTGAAAACGGCAATATCTGAATGATGTCTGTAGCCATCATTCGGATATCCCTGCACAAAGTCAAGGACGATTCTGAACGTCCTAAGGGTGCGAAGTGGTTAAAGGAGACATTTCATAAGAAAAATGTAAAAATTTCTTAGGAAAACTCCACTTACCTTTCCCGCCGCAGGGTTTTCTGTGGTAAAACCAACAGACCCAATCTTCACCCTTCACAGTGGGTTTCGTAAACAAACCTTCAGGAACCGGGGACCCTCAGGGAACCCACACTCCTGGACCTGTAATAGCACCCAGCCAGTAAAACTTTATGGCTTAAAATACCAAAGTACTGGATACTGGGGTCCAGCTCTTTAAAAAGAGAAGCGTTACAGGGAAAACCTTGTTTCTTCTACCACAAGGCCCGGGTACCATTCAATTCGGCCTAAAAGACACTTTGAATGGATCCGCTGCATAGCTAGCCCCAGAAAGGATTGCTCCAGTGGAGCTCAGCACAGCACATCTTCACTCATGACCAACACCTTAGACACTGGCGAAAAAACGGAGGTACTCCCAGTATGGGAGGAGTCATATAGGGAGGCAACTTCCTGTTTAGGGTGTGCCAGTGTCCAGCACCTGAAGATGGCCTATAACCCACATAGTAACTACTATGGCTCTGTGTCCTGTGATGTACAATTAAAGAATTAAAGAAATAAATACAAAAAAAAAAACCCAAGAAGCTCCTCAGTGGCCATAGAATTTTTTACAGGGTAGTCCACTGCTGAAAAGCAGCCCTTTGCTTCCCAAAAACACCAAGTTATTCTTGAATGTTTGATCAGCAAACTGCTTCATAGGAAGCCCCTAAAGTGTGAATTAGGTAGGGGAGGTATGGGGGTGGGCATTTTAATTGTATGCAAGTTTTGTGGGGAAAGCTCTGGAACCACAGAGAGCGTGCATTCTCTTCCGTGATGCTGGGAAATTGTTCAATGCAGGAATACCTGGAGTGTTTCTTTTTTTGGAGTGGGGGTAGGTTGTAAGAAAAAGATGCGTTTCAAAAGGAATGTATTATTGTTTTGTAGATGTACATGTAAAATAGATCAGCTTGGAGTGTTAATGTTTTATAAACTATTTTAATGTGATTAATAGATCTATACATCTATATTTCTACACACATTTTTTGATTAAACTTAATGTGGTTGTAAAGTCAGAGATAAAAAACCTTGCATGTGCAGCAGCCCCCCTAATACTTACCTGAGCCCATCTCGATCCAGCGATGTTGCAGGAGTCGCGGATGCCCGGACACTCCCTCCTCATTGGCTGAGACGGCGGCGTGCCACCATTGGCTTCCGCTGCTGTTATAGTCAGTGAGCCAATGAGGTGAGAGTGGGCGGAGCCAAACCGCAGCTCTGTCTCTGAATGAACGCAGAGCAGCGGCTTGACTTGGGTGCCCCCATAGCCAGCAGCTTGCTGTGGGGGCACTTGGCAGGGGCCAGAAGCACCAGCGGGGACCCAAGAAGGGGAAGATCTAGGCTACTCTGTGCAAACCCACTGCACAGAGCAGGTAAATATGACATGTTTGTTATTAACCACTTCCCGCCTGCCATATAAAACAGAATGACGTGCGCAAAGTGGTTACGTTATTCTGACTGGACGTCATATGGCATCCAGCATGATAAGCCATTGGGGCGCGCATCGATCGGTGGTGTGTGCCGATAAACAGCTTTCCTAGGTTTGCGCCGACAGGAGAGCCAATCGGTGGCTCTCCCGTCAGAGGGGGGATTAGCGCATTGATTATCAGCTCAGCCCCCATCAGAGGTGCCCACCACATCTGCCAATCACTGCCCATCAGGTGCCAGTCAGTGCTCACCAAAGTGCCAAGGTGGGGGTTTAAGTGCCCTGTATTGAAGTGGTTAAATAAAACAAAAACAAAAAAAAGACTTTAGTATAATTTAAAGCTAAACCCAAACTTTCTTTTCACTAGAACTGAATGGAATGATCAGTCCCAGCATAGATCATACCTCTGTAGCATGTTGCTCTGATGTCTGCAGATCCCCTGATATTCTAGGTTTAGTTGTGGCATTGCACCATGTGACACACTGTATATCCTACTGTTTCTGTCCTTTCCACAGCCACTTCCTGCTGCATCTATTGCCTAAAACACACCCCTTTGTAGTCTGAAAATGATGCGACTTCCTTCACAGCTCTGATAATGTATGGTATTGAATACATCCTAATTAGCATGCAGTCTCGCCCAGTCACACCTACAGGAAGAGTCTAAACCTTATACATTTTCTTGCAGGTTGGTATGCATTCGGAAAAGTGCAGATGCGAACGCTTAGCAACGCAAACATGTTTTTGGAAAGCATGGCATAGTGTGCTCGTTAACGCACAGATGCAAATGAATGGTAAACACAAGCGCGCCATGTGTTTTCTTGTGGATTGCCATGCATTTGTAAGTGCATAGATGTGAACGAATGGTAACGCAAAAGTGGCGCGTGTTGCCGTTTGCTGGTTGCTGTGTGTTTGAAAATGTGTAAATGAGAACACAGCCTAAAATGGTAACACTGACGTGACACACAATGCTGTGCATTTTTGAAACGCATGGCAAAGTGTTTGTTTTTTTTATTGGAGGTTGCCTTTCGCTCAGAAACATGCAGATGCAAACAAATGGTAATGCAAGCGAGCCGCACGTTGCCATGTGTTTTTTGGAATGCTCACCAAAGTGCACGGGTTCTTGCGAGTTGCCGTGCATTTGGAAACGTGCAGATGCAAACGAATGGTAACACATGTATGATGCGCATTGCTATGCATTTTCAAAATGCACGGCAAAGTGCGCATTATGGTGCGGGTTGCCATGCATGCTTTGCTATGAGTTTCTGAAATGCGCGACAAAGTGCATGTTTGCTGGTTGCATTCAAATATGCGTAAATGAGAACGCAGCCTCAAAATGGTAACGCAAGCGCGAAATAGCTAAAGAAAACCCACCCAAGCTCTACAGCTGTATAATGCAATTAGTGTGCAGAGTGATCGGTGCTCTGGCTAATTGAGTTCACAGTGAAAACTTTGTAGCATCATAGCAGTAACATCATCCAAAATGCATAAAAAAAACAGAAGCGTGAAATGCATTTGCATTACATTGCAGCAATGTAAGTGTGCATTTTTTTATTTCGGGTTTCCATGCATTTGTAAACAACTGTGAATGGTAACGCAAACGTGATGCGCATTGCCATGCGTTTTCAAAACACATGGTAAAGTGTGCGTTTTCTTGTGGGTTGTCATGCATTCGAAAACACGCAGATGAGACCACAGCCTAAAAATGGTAAGTGCGACATTCATTGGTGCACAATTTAGAAACACACAGCAAAGCGTGTTTTCTGTGCGGGTTGCCATGCATTCAGAAACACGCAGATGCGATCCCAGCCTAAGTGACACCAGGAGAGCGAGACGTGTTTGGTGGGCGTAGCCATGCGTTTTCTGTGCGGGTTGTGTGAGAAAGCATGCATGAGAGCCCTTTTAGCAAGCAGCAGTGGGGGGGCTGAAACTACAGAGGCTCAAAAGATGATGGGACATGTGTAAAGGCTAGCCAGAGGCTAGCCTGTATTTGTGGGAGGAGTCAGAGAGCTATTTAAGCCTCCTCCTCTGACAGGCCAGGGCTCGTCGGCGTTTCTGGGTTCAGAAGGGGGTGGGGCTTGCACATCACTTCCGAGTCCTTGCCAAGACCACGATCGGCTGCAACATGGTGGCGGTGCCTCTCTCGGTGCTCCACCGGAGAGTTTGCCTGCCTGCCCACCCACCTGGAGTCCCCTCGTCACCCACATTCACAGGTCCCTGCTTCTCCCAGTGTTCTGGGGGGGGGGGTTGTGCTCGGCCGCCGGCCGCCGACTCTTCTCCCCATGTAAAGCCAGCTCCACTCCCACCTGGTGCCCCGCCGGGGGGTTCGTCCGCTCGCCAGCCAGCTCCTCTCTCCCCTCACCAGTTTGCTCCACGTGGGAGCCGCCCGCCCACTTCTCCGGGTGTTCAGGGGGAGGGATGTTCAGCCAGCCGCCTGCTCCTCTCATACGGCTCCACGAGGGGGGGGGCGCCTGCCCGCTTCTCCTGGCGCTTATGCCGGGGGGAGGGGGGGCATCCATCCTCCACCCACCCTCCTTCCCCTCGGCTTCATCTGGTCAGGGGGCCACCCGCCCACCTCTCCCGGCGCTCATGCCAGGGGGAGGGGGGGCCGTCCTTAGCCGCTTCTCCCTTTCATCTTCGTATGCTTCCACCCTCCTTCCCCTCGGCTTCCTCTGATCAGGGTCCTGCCCGCCCGCTTCTCCCGGCGCTCAAGCCGGGGGGAGTGGGGGGGCCATCCATCCATCCTCCTTCCCCTCGACTTCCTCTGATCAGGGTCCTCCCCGCCCGCTTCTCCCGTCGCTCATGCGGGGGGGAGGAGGGAGGGGGCGTCCGTCTTTTACCTTAACCGCTGCCTGCTTCTCCCATTTTTTCCTAGTGTGCCGGCCAGAGCTGTGGGGGCCGCCCGCTTCTCCCGGCGCTCATGCCAGGGGGAGCATGTCCATCCATCATCCACCCACCCTCTTTCCCCTCGGCTCCACCTGGTCAGGGTGCTGCCCGCCCACTTCTCCCGGCTCCCATGCCGGGGGGGGGGGGCGTCCATCCAGCCATCACCGTAGCTGGGTGCAGTCCCGCATAGTGGGGGGGGGGGCGCCCACTTCTCCCTTTCATCCCTCTGTTCCTGACAGCATTGTGGGGGCCGCCGCCGGGGGGGGGGGGGGGGGGGAGACCATCTGTCCGTTCATCCATCCTCCAACCACCCACTTTCCCCACAGCTCCATCTGTCCAGGGTGCTGCCCACCCGCTTCTCCCGGCTCCCATGCGGGGGGGGGGGTGGAGTCGTCCGTCCATACATACATCTATCCTCCACCCACCCGTCAGTTCACCTCCCTGGTACCACGCCGTGCATCATGGAGGGGACGCCCGCACGTCTCCCAGTTCTCATGGGGGTGCTCACCCGACTGCTCACCTCCCGGTATTCACGTGGGGCTTCATGTGGGGGGGACCCCGCACGCCTCCCGGGCATCCACCGCTTCAGTCAAAAATGTTAATATCATGGCATTTCGGCCCCAGGATTTCTGTTATAGCGTTTCGGCACAGGTTTTCTGTTTAGGCGTTTAGTCTCATCGTTTGTTTTTCTGTCATAGCATTTTTTTCTGTCATAGCGTTTCTGCCCCAGCATTTCTGTGGTAGCGTTCGGCCCCAGCATTTCTATGGTAGCGTTCGGCCCCAGCATTTCTATGGTAGCGTTCGGCCCCATTGTTTGTCATGATGTTTCTGCCCCAGCGTCTGTCGTAGCGTTCTGCCCAGCGTTTCTGTCGTAGCGTTCTGCCCCAGGATTCTGTCGTAGCGTTCTGCCCCAGGATTCTGTCTTTGCATTTCTGCCATCAGTATTTCAGTCTCAACGTTTCTGTCATGGCGTTTCTGCCCCAAGGTTGTCTGTCATGGCGTTTCTGCCCCAAGGTTGTCTGTCATGGCGTTTCTGCCCCAAGGTTGTCTGTCATGGCGTTTCTGCCCCAAGGTTGTCTGTCATGGCGTTTCTGCCCCAAGGTTGTCTGTCATGGCGTTTCTGCCCCAAGGTTGTCTGTCATGGCGTTTCTGCCCCAAGGTTGTCTGTCATGGCGTTTCTGCCCCAAGGTTGTCTGTCATGGCGTTTCTGCCCCAAGGTTGTCTGTCATGGCGTTTCTGCCCCAAGGTTGTCTGTCATGGCGTTTCTGCCCCAAGGTTGTCTGTCATGGCGTTTCTGCCCCAAGGTTGTCTGTCATGGCGTTTCTGCCCCAAGGTTGTCTGTCATGGCGTTTCTGCCCCAAGGTTGTCTGTCATGGCGTTTCTGCCCCAAGGTTGTCTGTCATGGCGTTTCTGCCCCAAGGTTGTCTGTCATGGCGTTTCTGCCCCAAGGTTGTCTGTCATGGCGTTTCTGCCCCAAGGTTGTCTGTCATGGCGTTTCTGCCCCAAGGTTGTCTGTCATGGCGTTTCTGCCCCAAGGTTGTCTGTCATGGCGTTTCTGCCCCAAGGTTGTCTGTCATGGCGTTTCTGCCCCAAGGTTGTCTGTCATGGCGTTTCTGCCCCAAGGTTGTCTGTCATGGCGTTTCTGCCCCAAGGTTGTCTGTCATGGCGTTTCTGCCCCAAGGTTGTCTGTCATGGCGTTTCTGCCCCAAGGTTGTCTGTCATGGCGTTTCTGCCCCAAGGTTGTCTGTCATGGCGTTTCTGCCCCAAGGTTGTCTGTCATGGCGTTTCTGCCCCAAGGTTGTCTGTCATGGCGTTTCTGCCCCAAGGTTGTCTGTCATGGCGTTTCTGCCCCAAGGTTGTCTGTCATGGCGTTTCTGCCCCAAGGTTGTCTGTCATGGCGTTTCTGCCCCAAGGTTGTCTGTCATGGCGTTTCTGCCCCAAGGTTGTCTGTCATGGCGTTTCTGCCCCAGGGTTTCTGTCATGGCATTTCTGCCCCAGGGTTTCTGTCATGGCATTTCTGCCCCAAGTTTTTCTGTCATTACGTTTCTGTCTCAGCATTTAGTTTCAGCATTTCTGTCATAGCGTTGCTGTCCTTGTGTTTCTGCCCCAAGATTTCTGTCATAACGTTTCTGCCTCAGTGTTCGGTCTCAGCATTTCTGCCATAGCATTTCAGCCTCAGCATTTCTCAGAGGGGCATTGTTCAGTCACGGCATGTACTCCGGTAGCTGTTTTCATCTTCGTGGTTTGTCATGTCTCATCGTTGTTTGTTCATGTTTGTACCTGGGTCAGTTAGCTAGGGCTCACATGTCAGGATCTGTCACGTCTACAGATCCATGCGGGCTGAGGTTTCATTTGTTAATGATTGTTGACCACAATCTTCTCGCCCGTATACCATACGTCATACGATGCAAGTTCATTCACCACACCTGTACGATTACCACCACGGTCTGTGGGTACACCAGCCCTGAGTTTTTAGTTACCGTAATTACCTGCCTCTGCACGGTAGGTTACTCGGGCTCACTCACTACTTACATGGGGGGGGGGGGGCCGTCATCAGGTTCATTTACACGCAGTGGTCTTGTTAATTCTGCTCATATTTCCATTCTTAGGTAGGCACAGAGGGGCGTTGTTCTCATGTCTTGTCTGTCATTTCTCTTGTTCGTGTTCTCAGGTTGGGCTGTATTGGCATCCATCATCCCCTTGTTGGTCCTTAAGTGGTAGGTTTGGGCAAACGTCGTCATGATTCGGGATTCCACTCTCGGCTCTGATCTCCTGTCTAGGATGTGGTCCGGAAGACTGCTCAGGGACTTCAGTCCAGTCATCTTTTCCGTTCCCCAGCCGGTTCCAGGTAGGGGGGTTTCAGTCACTTTGGGTATGACTGTTTCATGCCATGGGACTAATTTCCCCAGGGAGGGGTCTGGCCCTCCTTCCTCGGTTCAGGATTCAGACTCGGTTGCCAGGTCACAGGCTGAAGCACGACCGGATCAAATCCGGTGGGACCAGTATTCTGTGTCTGGCTTGGTTTCGCCATGTTGACAATGCTTATTGCCATAGTGCATGGGCCTCATCCAATTACTCCATCACATTCTTCAGGTATTTAGCATTTTGAACTCCTGCCAGTTGTCCTTTGGAACTCATCCTTGCACTTCCCCATACCAGTATGGGTAGGTCAGGGCTTGGGGGGGGGGGGGTTCACTGAGCACTTCTATGGTGTCCGGTTGAAGTTTCAATCTTCTCGGCTATAATTTTGTAGGGGCCTCCTCGGGACAGCCATTGCTCCCCTTCCTCCACGCATCCTCTCATTCACAAGCAGTTCATTCTCGTGTCTGGGTCGTCTCAGGCTTCAGGCTCCATCCAATCGTTCACGGGAGGTTTAGTTGGGTTCTGGGTAGCATCATGGGTTCTATAGGGGGTTCTGTCTCATCACCAAGTCAGGAGTCGGGGGAAGTTTCTTCTGTCATAGTGGACACTTATCGGATATATACTGTTGCCATCCGGGCGCACGCTTCTCCACTTGATGGATTGTCAACTTCCCTTCTTCACCTAAATTTGTGTCTTTTTGCCCTCTTTTCAGGCATACTGACCTATCAGGCCAAGGCACACCTCAGGCCTTGGTGCTTAGGAGTATCACTTTCTCATTTGAAGACTCTGACTACAAGTGTAAAGGCTAGCCAGAGGCTAGCCTGTATTTGTGGGAGGAGTCTGAGAGGGCTATTTAAGCCTCCTCCTCTGACAGGCCAGGGCTCGTCGGCGTTTCTGGGTTCCCACCCACCCGTTTCCCCCAATTTTCATACATACTCATGATACTTTTCTTACATTCAGGGTATGCCCTCTTTTCAGGCATACTGACCTATCAGGCCAAGGGACACCTCAGGCCTTGGTGCTTAGGAGTATCACTTTCTCACTCGAAGACTGACTACAAATGTAGTATCAGGACTGGTAAAGGAAGAAGATAGGAAGTCATATAAATTAGAAATTCAGCCAGGAGAAGGAGCAACATCACAGGTACAGAAATCTGCTTTATACAGCTAAATGAGGTAAGTTACAGATAAACTAACACTGGGGCTGTGATACATTTACATGTACAATGCATCTGTTTTGGGAAAAAAAAAGATGGGGTTCTTCTTTAAGGTCATCAATTAAATCATTGTAGATGGTTGTTACCATTCCTTTAGACTGACTAACAGGATAGCTTTTAGTTCCCTTCAACAGAGTGGAAGAAATGAAACATGTATGACCCAGTGTGTTCTGCAAGTTCTTCGCTCAGTTATGTCACAGGAGGATTCCCTGTTCTCAAAGACAGCTGGAATGCAGGAGGATTCTGGCACAGGCCAGCTAGACAAGTCAGCGGCAGATGCTACAGCAGATTCCTTGCACAGCCACTCGGCTAGTAAAACTTCAGCCACCTAGATCTTTACAACACTGATCACAAAGGGTAAAAATAGCATACCTACTACACTTACTGAAATCATGAAAATGCATAGCCTAAACTTTGATGCAACACTTGTGGAAATAAACTTCAGACCTCCTGTTAGTACTAGCAGGTTTACATTAAAATATATTGATACCAATTACCATAAATAAAGGATCTGCCCAGAGGTCTCATCTAAGTTCCAATATGCTCTAATTCCCAAAACTGTAACTCAAGAACATGTTTCTTTATTTTAGCCACGTGACTGAATTTTACAATAAATTTCATTGGACTCTGGAGCTGAAAAGAACGTTCACTTTTTTTTTTTTTTGAAAATGGGCATGCTTATCCTGGTGAGCTTACAGCACAACTTTACCCATACCAACTTGATAAAAAAAAAAAAAAAAAAGAACGAACGAACGTTCTTTAGCAAGGAACATACCTTCTACAAAAATAGTTATGCTACCAAAAATATTGTTCTTCTTGCTGGAGGCTGCCATTTTGCTGAAGTCTAGAGCTCCTGAACAGCAGTGAATCATAAAGCATAACTAAACCTACCGCTTTAATAAAAAAACGTTACATTCCTGGAACAGTGGGATTGCTAACTGATGACATGTGCAGCACCATGGTAGTTGCAGTTTAAAAAGAAGCAGCTTCCTTGGCTGTTAAGGATAGGAGGGTTTCATTTTGCTTTAAGGCAGCCTCTTCATTAAAGTGGTTGTAAAGGCTCCATTTAAAAAAACACAAAAAAACAAAAAAAAAACAAACATGTTATACTTGCCTGCTCTGTGCAGTTGGTTTTGCACAGAGCAGCCCGGATCATCCTCTTCGGGGGTCCCTCTTTGCTGCTCCTGGCTCCTCCCTACTAACGAGTGCCCCCCCAGTCAGCAGCTTCCTATGGGGGCACTGGAGCAGAGTCACAGCTCCGTGTGTCCATTCAGTCATTGAGCCCCGACCCGGCCCCCTCTCTCCCCTGATTGGCTGACTGACTGACAGCCACGGGAGCCAATGGCGCTGCTGCTGTGTCTCAGCCAATCAGGAGGAGTTTCCCAAATGGCTTAGACATTTGTGGACATCGCTGGAGAGAGAGATGGGGCTCAGGTAAGTAATTAGGGGGGGGGGGGGGGGGGGGGTCGCTGGGGAGGCTGCTACACACAAAAGGTTTTCTTTATCTTAATGCATAGAACAATAGAACTCCTTTAACCACTTCAGCCCCAGAAGATTTGGCTGCTCAATGATCAGGCCATTTTTTGCAATACGGCACTGCGTCTCTTTAACTGACAATTGAGCGGTCATGCGACGCTGTACCCAAACAAAATTGACGTCCTTTTTTCCCACAAATAGAGCTTTCTTTTGGTGGCATTTGATCCAGCGTGCCCCTGGAAGACGTTATCTGTGACTAAACTGCGTAGGGAGGAGCGGCGTGCTGACGTCACCACATACCGCGCTAGTCCCGGAAGCGACGGGCAGCTATTGAGAGCCGGCCGACTCGTGTTTTATTCCAAACGCTATATATCTACAGTGAAACTAAGTTCAATACTGTTTACTTTTAATAAATGTTTTTTAAACGAGTTACACTATGGAAGCCTTTATGTTCTTTTATGGGGAATGAGCGCACATCTGTTGTACAGAGGATTCCCTAAGCAGAGAATCTGGGAACATCTAGCCACCCAAGCACAAAGACCCAGGGCTGGGGATAAAAGCCACAGGCACTTGCGATCTCCTTAAACAAGAGATCTAACAAGCTGGTAAGCGGCAGTATTATTACAGGTGGAGGAACTTTTCTGTCGCACTCTATCACATCTTCTTTGGTGTTGTGGTCGCATGCCACTACTGAATAAGAGGGTTGAGAAATCACCACTTGGAATATCATTATGAACTGTACATTCAGTGGAGCTTCTTTATAACAGCCCATCAGAGTGGACTGGACCTTGTTGGAGAACTTTTGAAATGTATTTTGTTTTTTATTTAATCATTTTTTGCACATTTCACTTGTGATTACGCATTATTGTTGATGTAATAGTGGGCTATATGGAGTCTTCATATATCCATTTATCCAGATGAATCACTTTTAAGTCACTTTATTCTTTGATCACTATAATTATACAGCGCAGCTTTCTTTTTTATGGTATTTGATCACCTCTGCGGTTTTTATTTTTTGCGCGACAAAAAAAAAGTGACAATTTTGAAAAAAAAAAAAAAAAAAAAAACACAATATCTTTAACTTTTTGTTATAATAAATATCCCACATTTTTTTTTTCAAAAAAAATATTTTTTTTCTTCAGTTTAGGCTGATATGTATTCTTCTACATATTTTTGGTAAAAAAAAATTTAAAAAAATCGCAATAAGCGTATATTGATTGGTTTGTGCAAAAGCTATAGCATCTACAAAATAGGTCATAGATTTATGGCATTTTTATTTATTTTTTTACTAGGAATGGTGGCAATCTGTGATTTTTATCAGGACTTCGATACTGCTGCGGACAAATTGGACACTTTTGACACATTTTTGGGACCATTGACAATCATACAGCGATCAGTGCTATACAAATGCACTGATTACTGTATAAATGTCACTGGTAGAGAAGGGTTTAACACTAGGGGTTAACTGTGTTCCAACTGTAGGGGGGATGGGACTGTCTAGGAGGGGGGGGAGAGAGAGTGCGCGAGCGAGAGCGCAAATGAGCGAGAGCGCGCGAGCGAGCGCGAGAGAGCGAGAGCTGTCTATTCCCCTTTAAGAACTGGGATTTGTGTGTTTACACACACAGATCCCGGTTCTCACTCTGTCACAAGCCATCGCGGGTGCCCAGCAGTCATCGCTCTCGCCTGGCACTCGCATAGGCTACGGGCACATGCTGCGGGCGTGCGCCCCTAGTGGCCAAAAGGTAAAGCGATGTAAGGCAACATCGATTTGCCCAGCCGAGCCAACCTGCCGCAGTAAAACTGCGGAGGCTGGTCCAGAAGTGGTTAAAGTGGATGTAAACCTGGAATTTTTTTTTTTTAAATGAAGGCTTCTACCTGGTACAGTAGAGGATGTCAAGTCATCACGAAGAGTTGAGTCTTGCCACGAAGAGTTATTCCAGCTATGAGCAATCCTCTTGTGTCACCACATCCCCCACTGCTGTGACTGACATCTCATGAAGGAGCAGAGAGAGAGTGTGTTAAGATTCCAGGTTCACATTCCCCCCTCCTTTCTTCTCCAGCTCTCTCAGGATTGGCTGCTCAACAACTCAGCATGACGGGGCATTCTAAGTCGTTTGGCGTCTTTCCTGAGTTTTGACTGGATGTTACGCAAAACTCAGGAATAGGACAGTGTAGAGGTGGGCAGGGAGTCTTGTGACATCACGACTCCGCCCACCGAGCTCTCGCAAAGACCCACCCACCGATTCCAGAGTTTTGCGGGGCTCCTACTGCTGAAGGGGGTGACATTTGCAAGGTAGGGATACATGCAGGAGGCTTGAATATATATATATATATATATATATATATATATATATATATATATATATATATATATATATATATATATATATATATATATATATATATATATATATATATATACATACATATATACACACACACACACACATACATACATTTACATACACACACACACATACGCACATACATACACATATATACATTACACACACACACACACACACACACACACACACACACTGAGTGGTGGGTTTACATCCACTTTAAGGTAAAATCCTTTTAATATTACATCTAACAGTTCTAGGCCCCCTACTGTCATTTTTTTTAAATTGTTAAAAGAAAAATAATTTGTTTTAATTGTTTAATTGTAAAGCTTTAATTTTTTTGTCATACTTACCTGGTCTGTGCAAAGGGCAAATACCATGTGACATAAAAAGTTGCAACAACTGCCATTTTTTTTTCCTAGGGCAGTGGTTCTCAACCTTTCTAGTGCCGTGACCCCTTGATAAAAATTCCCAAGTTGTGAGGACCCCTAACAGTAAAATGATTTTCGTAGTGTGGGTTGTCAGCACCCAAGGCAAAACAATTAATTTGCGCCCCTAATCCACGAAAATTTAGCGCTCCCCGAGTCCCTTCCACTCGTACAGTATTAAAACCCCTTATGGTACATTTTAGGATGAACCACTTTCTTTCCCTTTCATCTCTCTCTATCCTAATTTCTTGTTTTTTTCCCCCATCCTTCTCTCTAGCCGACTTTCTTGTTCTCTCTCTTTTTTCTTTGTTCCTCCCCCTCTTTTCCTCTCCCTTCCATGTATTCTCTATTTTTACCCCTGATCGGGGTCATCTGCTGATCTGAGAACTGTAGTGGGGACATTTAATGGCAACTATAATCCCAGGTAGACATCTCACTGTCTCTGACTTTGTGGTGTCTCATAGCAGTGACACATATGCCGAAATCAGGTCTCCTCCAGCCCCTCCCACTTCACATTCCTCACCAGTCATCTGACCTCTAGTCTCTGCCCCCCAGCCATGCTGTGAACTGAATAGGCTGCGAAGAGGCTGAGTGGGTGGCCGCGGGCTCCAGGAACAGCCCAGATGGGCGGCCGCAAAAAGGCTGGGAGAGTGGTGCAGGCTTTAGGAACAGCCCAGGATTTGGTGACCCCTGGCAAATCATCATTTAACCCCCAGGTTGAGAACCACTGCCCTAGGGTCTCTAACAAAAAAAAAAAGAAAACATGTTTGGGGGTTCTGAGTAATTTTATAGAAAAAAACAAAACAAAAACAAAACACAAGATGATTTTCACATGTAGGAGTGAAGTGCCAGAATTGGCCCGGATGGGAAGTGGTTAAAGAATGGGCAAGGCCAAGACCTGTACCTGTATGCCCCGTACACACGATCCGAAAATCTTACGAAAAATTCCGCATTCTAATCGATCGTACGATAATCGGAACGTTAGCACAGAGCTTTCGAGAGCCGATCAGGACAGTTCATCCGATATTATTTTATCAACATGCAAGATTTTTTTTTTCCGTATGCCAGATCGTACGATTTTCATTTAATCAGTACAGCTGCCGTTCGAAAATGCAATACAAATGCATTACAACACATGACATCACTTTCAAATTTTTATTCTGTCGTACGCGAATTTTCATGATTTTTGTAAACTCATCAGATTCAATCTGAGATTAGCATGCAAAAAAAAAAAAAACGGACGATCATTCGTCCAATAATCTCATCGTGTGTATCGGGCATAAGAAACTGCCCTGTCTTCTCCAGAGCTCCGGAAGGTGGCGATATGTTTAGTTTCAGACGATTCACAGATTGCAGTTTTCTTATTCACTTTAGCTGGCATCTACTGGGAACTAAAGGCTGATAAGCAGGCAAGAGTCTCTTACAGAAACACTGGGAGTCTCAAAATAGGACACTAGGACCCTTGAAAAGTCAAGAAAGGAAGCGGGGGGGGGGGGGGGGCGCACTCATAATCCTCTTGGAAAGTCAGGAAGTTTCCTACTGGAGAAGACTCCAAATCGGACATGCACGGGAAATTTTTTTCGTACGATGCCAGATCGTAGGATTTTCGTTCAATCAGTACACCTATCGTTCGAAAATGCAACACAAATGCATTACAACGGGGGCGTGGCCTGGAGAGCAATGGAGTAGGTCACAGATTGTGTGAGCTCCACTGCCCAATACTCCTGATTGACCATCCTGCTTGCATCCTGCTCATCGGACACCATCCACTGCACTTGGGGATCTGTCCTGCTCTCCCCGCTGCCTCTGGAGCCTGTCAGCTCGTTAGAACACCACCCTGGACCGCTACGGTGAAGATGTCTGGCTCAGCACTGGCCCTAGGAAAGGCCCCGGCTTCGGCCTAGTCTCCGGAGCAGCGGCCATCTTGCTCCACCCGGCGGAGGCCCAGGCAAGTTTTTCGGGCCTCCCTGCTTGTACAGAGCTTGCTCCTTTTCTGGATTCACCTCCAGACTACCTGAGGCTGCTATTGCTGTGTATCTGTGCCATGTATCTCTCTGGGGACAGGCTGCAGCTCCGGCCTACCTCCTGGAACGGCGGCCATCTTGCTCCACCCAACGACAGCCCTGGTGAGTTCTCCTAGCCTCCCTGACTGTGTTGCAATCCACCCCCTCCTGGAAGGGCCCCTGGACTGCCTGCAATCTCTGCCAAGGTTCAATAGGCTCTCCTCCCTCCTGCTGGCGGCCAGAGTACACCCGCAGAGGCAGTGGACATCTCCATGAGACGGTACTCATCCCGGGCATCGAGAGGACAGGGTAAGAAGTATACTTTCCCCCC
This sequence comes from Aquarana catesbeiana, assembly GCF_042186555.1. Lineage (NCBI taxonomy): Eukaryota > Metazoa > Chordata > Amphibia > Anura > Ranidae > Aquarana > Aquarana catesbeiana. Next base: position 364,082,093 of record NC_133328.1, on the reverse strand, counting down.
GTGCCGGAGGAATCCGTCCCAGTCCGCAGGAACCTCGTGGGGTCTGGAAGGCGCCCATCCACAATCATGGCGTCCCAGGCGGAGAGCCAGGAGCAGCCCTCGCCGCCTGTAACCAGTCTTACAGAGGTCCTGGCTGCCATCACAAATTGTCATGCCTCTGTCACCTCCCTAACAACTAAAGTAGATGCTGTGCAGCTTGATGTGGGGTTAATCAGGCAGGACATGGACAAAATGCGTTGCAGAATCCATACAGCAGAACAGCGCATAAGTCATGTAGAAGACACGGTGGAGGGCCATACCACTGACCTGCAAATGCTGCACATTAAAATTAAAGCCCTTGAATACAAAGCAGAAGATGCCGAAAATCGCAATCGGAGAAACAACCTCCGCATTGTCGGCATGGCGGAGGGTCTAGATGGTTCACACCCGACTGAGTTTGCGGAAAATCTACTAAAAACCCTCCTGCCTCTGGCACAATTTTCACCCTTCTACGCAGTGGAACGTGCGCACCGCATCCCCCCTAAACCGGGCCCACCAGGATCCCCACCGCGCACTTTTATACTCAAATTCCTGAACTACGCACGGCCAGAGTACAGGGGGGACTGGCATATCAAAACAGCAAACTTTTGATTTTCCCAGACTACTCAGTGGAAACGCAAAAAATTAGGCGCTCTTTTGACCAAGTAAAAGCTGCTTTGCGAGTAAAGGGCATTAAGTATAGTATCCGGTTCCTGGCAAGACTGCGGGTTCAAGATGGTGAAACCACAAGGTTTTTTACTTCTCCCAGAGATGAATCTGCCTGTCTAGAATCCCCCCCCCCCCACCGCTGATGGCTGCTGGTCTCCCCACATTTAACAACCTCTTACGTCAGTATTACAGCCCCCCTCTTCTGTTCATAAATTACCTGACGGGAGGACCTTGGGGCGGATGTCTGGGGGAGATCATCCTCCAGGTTGAGGTTGCCTTCTACTTCTGTTGCACCTGTTGTGCCTGACCTATTCCCCCCCGCTCATGTTTAAATGCGTAAAGGGTATGAGTTTTGTTATCTCTTGGTGTGCATTTGACGGATGGAGATGAAACCTATTAACTGTGTTGATCCTCTCCTATACTGGCGGTGGAGCCTCTCCAGATCTGTGGGGTCACTCCCCCCTCAGTGTATAAATATGCCCACTGGTACACGGCCCCTAGCATTGGGTGTATGATGTTTGGGGTTCTAAGCATTCCTAGGTTGAGGATTGGGATGCGGGGAGGGGGAGGGTTAGGGAAAGGGTTGGGAATGTTAAAGGTGTTTTGTCACCTCAGATGTTTTGTGATGTCCATACTTAAGGTAATGTGGTACAGTGCCATATGTGCTACAGTGTTCCTCATGCATGGGGCCAGGATGCTGCCCCGCGAGCCTTCTAGCCCTACACTGATTTCTCCCATATACCTCAAATGGCTCCAATTACAGTAATTTCTTGGAATGTTGGCCTAAACTCAGCAGTTTAATGATCCCTGGTGTTCCGCTTTCTACAGAAACATAATCCTGACATTTGCATTCTACAAGAGACCCACCTTCAGGGCCATAAGACAATCTCCTTGAAAAGGGTGGGGTTAAACTATCACACCACTTATTCTACATATGCTCATGGGGTCAGCATCCTGGTTCGGAAATCCCTACCCTTTAGACCCATTGCTATAAAGACTTATAAGAGGGAGGGCAGGTATGTCATAGTACACGCAAACATTTATGATAGAGATATTGTACTGGTTGGGTTGTACCTTCCCCCACCGGCATCGGTCCAAAACCTTCATGACATTATGCAGGAGGTAGTCCAGCTGGACACCGGCTTGGTACTTCTGATGGGGGATTTTTTTTTTTTTTCAAATATATATTTTATTAGTTTTTCCATAGAAAAGGGCAGAGCCCTAAACAAAATACCACAAAGGTATAACATAAAAAAATGAGGTCGCAGCCTCCCGAAGGTATATTATAAAAACCCTTATTTTACTTTCTAATACAAAAGAAAAAACTCTTGATAACCTATTGCTGAAAGATGGTATTATCTCAAACGTTGGCATCTGCATAACGTTATTTCGGCTCTGATTCAGGATATCCATATATATTCATAAAATCAAGTCAGCAATTAACATCTTATCTAAGCATTCGGGCTTTAAGTATAATTCTGTACATAAGTAAGTCAGGAGACTACTACCAGAAAATAGATTGAGAAAGAGAGAAAGAGAAAAAGGAAAGCAAAGTAAATAAAGGTAAGAGGAAGGAAGGAAGGTTGGGGGGGGGGGGGGGGGGGAGTGGGGAGGAAAGGGTGGGGGGGGGTGGTCAATCCCCAGCTAGAGTTTGTGAATAATTCGATCTTCCTTCCCTAAGAGGGCTATTGATTGTCCATAAGGGCTGTACCTTCAGTAGAATATTTGAACATGTTCCATATCGTCCAGGTTTTTTTATAAACTTCTTGTCTATTTTGGGCCGTCAGTATAATGTCTTCTATTCTATTTATATCCTCCACTTTTCGTAACCACATCGATACGGTTGGAGGGGAATTTTGTTTCCATAGCAGAGGGATACAGGCTTTGGCCGCATTTGTGAGGTGGCGCAGTATAGATTTTTTATAAGTTTTGAGTGGTATAGGAGAAACATGGAGCAAGAAAAATGCCGGATCGTTACGGATCTGGTAATCTGTGAATTTCTGAGAGATAGAGTGAACCGCGGACCAGAAATTTGTCAGTCTGGGGCAGGACCAAAACACGTGCAGCATCGTTCCCTCTTCCTCTTGACATCGCCAGCAGTATTTGGATGCGTCAGGAAATATAGTATGTAAGCGACTAGGTGTTAAATACCACCTCGTCAGGATCTTGTAATTCAGCTCTTGTAATTTAGTACATATAGAGGACTTAAGGGAGAGAGCTATCATGTTTTGCTTCTGAACTGCAGTGAAATTGCATTGGAGGTCTGATTCCTACTTTACGATGCTTGATAATGTCGGTGGTTGTGGGGGTGTATTCAGTAGAGTGTACATCTTGGATAGAACCCGAGGCAGCGGTTCTGTGTCTAAGCATATTTCTTCAAATGTAGTCAGGGGTCTATTGTATGACTGAGGGTTTGGGGTTTTCTGAAGAAAATGATGGAGTTGTGCTGCACTCCAAAATGGAAGTTTGAACGGGCCGTTTGAGTCAATTAATTCTGCGATGGAGGGCCATTTGTCTTGCCTCACAAATTGCATGGCTCTAACACATCCTAAGCTCTTCAGTGACTGAAACTGCCCGGAGGAAATCCCTGGGGTAAACTTGGGGTGTCCTAAGATCGGGGTCAAAGGGGATTGTTTGGTCGTCAATGAGGTCTGTAGTGTAGCTCGAGTACTTTGCTGTATAGTGTTTCCTATGAAAGGATGGGATTTGAACTCCGATGGGAGGGAGTCATGACACCATAAAGCTGTCTGTAAGGGTATATTTGTTTGATGCTGCTCAATCTGTGTCCATAGTTTAGATTCCTTATGGTGGTGCCAGTCTACTACTCTACTCAGGTGAGCCGCCTGGTAATACTTTCAAGTATCTGGGAGCGCCACCCCCCCCCATTTTGTTTTGATAAGCATAACTGTGATTTTGGGATTCTGGGTTTTTTATTCGCCCATACAAAACGAGTGAAGAGAGACTGCACTTGCTTCAAGTATGAAGAGGGTATCTTAATCGGCAGGGTTTGGAAGAGATACAAGAATTTTGGCAGTATACTCATTTTTATTAAATTGCAACGCCCAAACCAGGAGTGCAGTCCCATATTCCACTCGTCCAGCAGGGCTCTGGTTTTGATTAATAAAGGGGGGAAATTGTTGTCATATAGTCGGGCTGGATCTGGTGGTATATTTGTGCCTAAATACGTCAAAGTTGAGTCAGACCATCTAAAGCGAAAATTAGATTTCAGGTGTAGGAGGTTGTTGGGTGTTAACCTTATTCCCATCGCTTCTGACTTGGAGAAATTAATTTTTAAGTTTGACAATTCTCCATATTTTTCAAACTCTTTAAGTAGATTGGGTAGAGATATCATCGGATTTGTCAAGGAAAAAAGTAAGTCATCTGCATAAGCTGATATTTTGTGCTGCATGGGGCCTACCGTTATTCCTTGTATGTCAGGGTTCAATCTAATGGTGGATAGAAAGGGTTCAAGCGAGAGAGCAAACAGCAGGGGCGATAAGGGGCAACCCTGTCTCGTTCCATTTGTTATGGGGAAGGGATCTGACAGAACTCCATTCGCCTTCACCTGTGCTGTGGGGACGGAGTATATGTTGGCTATTCGGTTAAGCATCACCTCACCCAGGCCTATGTGTCTAAGTACTGCAACCATAAAAGGCCAGCTCACTCGGTCGAACGCCTTTTCGGCGTCCGTATTTAGGAAGACACAAGGGATTTTCCTAGATCTAGTGATGTGTAATAAATTGAGTACCTTTGTAGTACTATCTCTGGCTTCTCTAGACGGAATGAAGCCCACCTGGTCCAGGTGAATAAGTTGCTGGAGGTGTTGCGCCAACCGAACAGCCAGAATTTTTGTAAATAATTTAAGATCTAAATTTAACAATGATATGGGACGGTAGCTACTGCACGCTGTTGGGTCTTTCCCTTCTTTGTGAATTACTGAGATATGAGCCCCCAGTGTTTCTTTAGCAAAAGTTTTACCATCTCCTATCTTGTTGAACAGCGTGACCATTCAGGGTCCTAGGATTGGGAACAAAGTTTTATAGTATTGTAATGTATAGCCATCTGGGCCAGGAGCTTTACCCGGTTTCATTGATCTTATAGCTTTCTGAATTTCTATTAAAGTTATGGGGGATTCCAAGTCTTCTCTGATTTCCTGAGGAAGTGACGGCATTTGGGATGATGTTATATAATTCTCTATCTCTGCAACTGGGGGACTCCTGTGTGGTAGATTGTACAGTTCAGAATAATATTGTCTAAATACTTCTGTAATTTGTGTAGGTAGAGTTACCTTTTGGTTCCCTATTGTGGATATACGTGGTATATAGGACCTTGATTTATGTTTTCTAACCATTCTGGCCAGCATTCTTCCACATTTATCCCCAAATTCATAGGTCTGTCTGTGGCAGATCTGCAGGGCTGCTTTCGCTCTATATTGCAAAATTTCAGTGATCTGTCGTCTAAGAGTGGAAAGTTCCGACTCTGATGATTGTGTGGGGGCATGTTTGTGTTTGGCTTCTGTAGTGGCCAATTTTTGCAGAAGTTGGGACAACTGTTTATTCCTTTCTTTTTTTATGCGAGCTCCATGAGCTATAAGGGTCCCTCTAATGACAACTTTGTGTGCCTCCCAAAGTATCCCTGGGTCGCAATTTGGTTGGTCATTTTCTTGGAAATACAGATTCAGAGTTTTAGACACATCTGTTAGGACTTCGGGGTTCTGTAAAAGGCTTTCATTGAGTCGCCAGAAGCGATGTCTGGGAGAGGGAGTGTTTGATAAACGATAAGTTAGGAATATGGGTGCATGGTCTGACCATGTCCTGTTACCAATCAGGGTTTGTTCTACAGCATGTAGTTGTTCATGGGGAACTAAGAAATAATCAATTCTAGTGTACACCTGATGTATATGGGAGTAAAACGTAAAGTCTTTTTCCCCTGAGTGTTGTAAGCGCCATGCATCTATTAACTGTGATTTGTGTAGTGTTCTAGCTATTCGCTTGAGCTGGGATGGAGGTATTGATGTTTTACCTGTTGAAGTATCTACCGAGGGGATCAGTGGGGTGTTAAAGTCCCCTCCCAAAATCAATTGCCCTTCTTTAAAATCATTTAACTTCTCTAGGGTCGCTTGCACAAACATAGCTTGTTGTTCATTAGGGGCATAGATGGTTGCCAGCGTTACTGTAACATTACCGATCAGGCCTTTGAGGAAGAGGTATCTTCCTGTCGAGTCTATTTCAGAGCTCTGACACTGCCAGGGGACTCTACTAGAGATTAAAATAGATACTCCTTTGGACTTAGATTCTGGGTTCATAGAGTGGTAGGTTATTGGGAAATGTCTGTTCTGTAAGTATGGTAATCTATTAGTCTTAAAGTGTGTCTCTTGGATAAAGGCGATATCAGTGTGATTCCGTTTTAAGTCATCTAGTAGCATACGTCTTTTCTCAGATATATTAAGTCCTTTCACATTCAGAGACATCACCTTAAGTTTGTTGGTTGCCATGGTAAAATAGACCAGGGAGGGGAGGTGGGAAGGGGGAAGGGAAGGTCAAATCAAATCGAAAAGAGGAAAAGGTAGGGGAAGAGGGGAGGTAGAAAAAACAGAAAGAGAGAAGTAGAAACAGTAGATAGATAGCAGACAATGTAGTATCAGGCACGGACAGGACCTAGTGTCCTGCCTGAGCTAGTTCCCCTACAATTTCGGGGGTTGTTTTGTGCATATATTCTCCAGGAAGCACTTGTCAGTCTCCCCGGAGTATATGCTGACCTATTTGGGAGAGAGGATGGACACTGCCCGAACAGAGAGCCTCCCATTCGTCCCCCCGTCCCGGCATATCTAATAAACATAACTATTTATGATTAACTATGCATCGTTATACATTGATTAACCGATCAACGCCTTACATCATAATAAGCATGACAACATTATAATTCTCAACTGTTAACATTCCAACTAGGGGATCGAACCTCTCGATCAAGGCGTGACCCCGCATCGAGAGGGCTCTCACTTCCCCCATCTGCAACAGTTTAGCCCATCACTTGAGTTAAAGATAACAATAGGAAACTGTATGCGGTTTTTCAAAGGCCTACTTATGGCTCAGTAATAGCATTTATCTTGAAAAAATAGGATGGCTTATCTTTTTAATGCCTATTTGTCAGAGCTTCTGGATGACCGCTTCGTATCTCCACTAAGCAGGAGGCAACGCGGCCCTCACTGAAGTCCTCAGAAATCAGGTTCTGCAATTCTAGTTTGTGACACCAGTACCCTAGAAAAGGTGTCAAAGATCTAAGTCAGCTAAAGCTTTATCAAGCCCCACCACTAATTATCCAGTCTGGACATCAAAATGTGTTGTCAGTTTTAGCAGAAAAGGCTCTTTAAATGTTGCAGGACAACACATGACAGTTCAGTGTGTTGGCCTAAGTTCAACATCCTGAGAGTTCCTTATCAGAAGGTAGCTTGCTTGCTTCATATGGCTTTTGTGTAATGACAGTAGACCTCTTTAAAGGAGTACCTGGCTATAGTATCCATAGGGTATTGATGAAAATTATTTTCTGTGATGTATGGATAGCTCAGATCCATCAGAACTGCTTATAGCTTAGCTCACGACAACAACTGTTGTGATCCGTTGGATCTGAGATACAACCAGGTATGCAGGCCACTGGTAGTGGGTCATTGAAAAATTATCCTGCTCGGATTACTTTATTGGCCACAGGCATATTCCGAAGCAATAAAAGGAAGAAAAAGAAAATATAAAATGTAGAAAAATCCAACTCAAACAAGTGAAATACAGTTAGCCAAAACTATGCCCCGCAGCCATACCAGGCTCACGACTCACGGACATCTTCTTGAGAGGTTGTTCTAGGTCGTCTGCGACTCCGCTGCTGTCTCGGCGGTAGATTGTCGTTGTGTCTCGAGATGAACGGACGACTCTGCGTGCGTGGGAGTGGACCGAGCCAATTTGGGACCTCTATAGGATCTGTATCAAGGAAGTCAAATAGGGCCGGTAGGGCATCAGGTTTCCGCAATGTGAAGCTTCTTTGATCCTTTCTGAATGTGACAGAAAGCGGATACCCCCAGCGGTATGTAGCTCCTTTCCTCCTTGCTAGGTCCATCAGCGGCTTAAGAATCGCACGTCTCTGCAAGGTTGCCCGGGAAAGGTCAAGAAGAATCTTAATTGTGGCGCCATCCAGTTCCGGGTCATCGGATTCCCAGGCCTTGCAAAGAATTTGCTCTTTGTGCACGTAGTGGTGTACTCTACATACTACATCTCGAGGTCTTAAAGGGTCTGCTGACTTAGGGCCAAGTGCACGGTGAATCCTATCCAGTTCAATCTGCTCTGGTAAATCAATCCCTGGCAGGCTGCGGAAGATAGCGACCGCCGTATCCGCTAAGTCCTCAGGTCCCGTGGCCTCTGGGAGACCCCGAAGTCGCAGGTTGTTCCTGCGACTTCTGTCCTCCATTTCTTCCAATCTCAGCCACTGGTCCTGTAATGCCTCTGTTTGTGCATCCTGGGTGTCCTCCAACAGCGTCATTCGATGTTCTAATGCCGTTAGGGAGCTCTCCCCAGACTCCATTCTAGTAGCTAGGGCACTAACCTCAGCTCTCACTGCTTTCATCTCTGTACGGTGCGTGGCTTCCACCGTCGCGATCAGGGCCGCGATATCAGCCTTAGTGGGCAGCGCCTGTAGTATGGAGCGGAGCTCAGCATCTACCCCTGTCCCCAGGTGTGGGGGTTGCGATCGCTCATTACCGCTGGAGCGGAAGTCTGGAGGAAAGCCTGCAAATGAGTCTGTCAGTGGCGTGTCGCTGTGTGGCGAAGCGGAGCCGGAGCCGCCCGCCGTCTGTCTCAATGAGTGCTCACCTCGAGGCGTCGCCGCCATCTTGAGTTCTGGGGAGCCGAGAAGGGAGAGCTGGAATCTCCGTCTAATATCTCCTGATGTGGGCGGTTGGGGAGTGGGCTTCGTCGGCTTGTTATTCTTTTTTGTCGCCTTCCTTCTGGAGGAGTGCATAGTTTGTTGGTCAGGCTGGGATAGCCGGGATAAGGGAGAGACGGCCGGGAGCTCAGTATCAGCACGTCTCTATTCAGCCATGCCCAGGCCACGCCCCCCCTGATGGGGGATTTTAATATGGTCCCATGCGCTGATGTGGATAGGATGTGTGCATCAACCAGTGACTCTCCTCACCTCCGGCAGTGGGCGGACACTTTCGCCCTTATGGATGTGTGGAGACACACGCACCCGAAAGAAAGAATATACCTGCCACTCCTCCACCTATAAAACACTATCCAGAATTGACCTAGCGTTTGTATCTAGATTAGCCCTACAATGTGTTCAGGATGTCTCTATGCTTCCCAGAGGTATCTCTGACCACGCTCCCTTGTGTCTTTCTTTAACACTAACTGTTCCCTCTGGGTCCCGCCTATGGCGACTTTCTAGCTACTAGGCAACAGAGGAGAAGCTCCAGGAGCCTATTACAGCACCCATATGCAACTACTGGACTGAGAATACTGACTCAGCCCCTCCCCCAGTACTTTGGGATTATTTTAAGGCCTGGGTTAGAGGAGAATTTATATCCATGATATCACGCACAAAACAAGAAAGAGCCCAGGCCCTGGAGGAGCTGGAGGGTAGGTCCATCTCACTAGAGGCTGACTATATTTCCAACCAGACTGAGGCTCAATATCAAGCCTGGCAACAGGTGCTACGTGATCTGTCTGATGCTAGACTTAAGGATACAAATAGGGCCCTCCTTTATTCGGCCTAACGGGTGTTTGAGTTCGGGGGGAAGAATGGGAATCTCCTGGCTTGGTTAGCAAGGGGCAATATCCCCTCCACTCCTATTGGGTCCATTAAAGACTGCCGGGACCAGCTTCTCACCCCCCCCCCCCCCCCCCCCAACATCAATACTAGATTTAAAGATTTTTTTGAAGAACTATATACATCTAGGGCTGACTATACAGAATCTGACCTACTGACCTTTTTAGACTCTGTGTCCTTTCCCGCCCTGTCTGAGGGAGACAGGAAGAGGTTGGAGGAGAATGTTACACTGGAAGAGGTCCAAATAGCCATGGGAGGTCTGAAGAGTGGGAAGACTCCGGGGGGGGGGGGGGCAGACGGGTTGCCCTCCGAGTTCTATTCTACCTTCACAGAACTCCTAGCGCCCAAACAACAGACATTATTCTCCAACGTTGAATGAGGCCTTACCAGACTCAATGAACGAGGCTGTCGTAGTTCTTGTCCCTAAGCCGGGTAAGGATCCTCTAGAATGCTCGTCCTATAGGCCTATTTCCCTTTTAAACGTTGATGCAAAGATTTTTGCAAAAATCCTTGCTAATAGGCTCTCTCAGGTGATAGAGGAGCTGGTAAATATTGATCAGACAGGGTTCATGCCTGGGAAGGGGACTGACATCAATATTAGAGGGCTCTTTCTTAACACATCCATAACACATGACAATCAAGGCACTAGGGTAATCGCCTCATTAGACGCTGAAAAGGCATTCGAGACTGTCGAATGGACCTATCTGTGGGAGGTCTTGCGTCGATTTGGCTTCGGCCCTAAATTTATACATGGTATCCAGCTCCTATATTGGGCACGGGTTTGCACGAATAACTGGCTGTCTGAGCCATTTGCCCTTTTTCGTGGCACGAGACAGGGCTGCCCGCTCTCCCCTGGCCTCTGTGCCCTGTACGCGGACGATGCATTATTATACCTTAACGACCGGGCCTCTCGCTCTTAGCTGCCCTACGTATTTTTGACACGTTTGGAGGATACTCGGGTAGAAGGATTAACTGGGCCAAGTCAATACTTTTCCCCCTAGATGAGGGAGCCATTCGTGGGGCTGCCTCAACTCCTCTCCGCTGGGTTGAGGAATTTCCTTATTTTGGGGTCCAGGTGACGAATCATCATTCAGACTTCTTGGGAAAAAATCTGATGCCTGTCTTGTCGACCCTTAGATCCAAGTGTTTAACCACTTACCAACCGGCCCATAGCCGAATGACGGCTGCAGGGCGGTTGGATAACTCTGGGTGGACGTACTATGACGTCCTCCCAGAATTCCCCTCTCGTGCGCCCCCTGGGGCGCGCACCCGAACACATCCGTGACCATCACGGATCCCGGTAAATGGCCGCTGATCGCGGCCGTTTACCATGTGATCGCGCCGTCAAATGACGGCGCGATCACATGTAAACAGACCGGCGTCATCTGATGACGCCGGTTCCTCTCCTCCCCCTCTCCTCCCCGCCTGTGTACCGATCGGTACACAGTGAGCGGGGAGGGGGATGGATGGATGTCTGCAGCGCTGTGGGCTGTATGTGTAGTGCCCACAGCGCTGCACAGAGACATCCAGGCATCCATCCATCCATGCTCAGCCATCCCCACTACACTGCAATGCTGAGCAATACTCTGCAACACCCCCACACCCCCACAATCCCCAATATGGGGATTTTTGAGTAGCAAAGTTTGGCGCCATTCCACAAGCGCGTGCAATTTTGAAAGGTGACATGTTGGGTATCTATTTACTCAGTATAACTTCATCTTTCACATTATGCAAAAACATTAGGCTAACTTTACTGTTTTGGTTTTTGTAAAGCACAAAACAGTTTTTTTCCCAAAAAAAACGCGTTAAAAAAATTGCTGCGCAAATACCGTGCGAGATAAAAAGTTGCAACGACCGCCATTGTATTCTCTAGGGTCTTTGCTAAAAAAACATATATAATGTTTTGGGGTTCTATGTAATTTTCTAGCAAATAAATTATGATTTTTACATGTAGGAGAGAAATGTCAGAATTGGCCTGGGAGCTACAGAACGCCTGAAGGTGCTCCCCTGCATGTTGGGCCTCTGTATGTGGCCACGCTGTGTAAAAGTCTCACACATGTGGTATCGCCGTACTCGGGAGTAATAGCAGAATGTGTTTTGGGGTGTAATTTGTGGTATGCATATGTGGTGTGTGAGAAATAACCTGCTAATATGACAATTTTGTGGGAAAAAAAAAAGTAAAAAAAAAAAACCTTGATTTTGCAAAGAATTGTGGGAAAAAATGACAACTTCAAAAATCTCACCATGAATCTTTCTAAATACCTTGGAATGTTTTCTTTCCAAAAAGGTATCATTTGGGGGGTATTTGTACTTTTCTGGAATGTTAGGGTCTCAAGAAAATTAGATAGGCCGTCAGTACTTCAGGTGTGATCAATTTTCAGATATTCGCACCATAGCTTTTGGACTCTATAACTTTCACAAAGACCAAATAATAATATCCACCGATTTGGGTTAATTTTACCAAAGATATGTAGCGGTATAAATTTTGGCCAAAATATATGAAGAAAAATTACTAATTTGCAAAATATTATAACAGAAATGAAGAAAAATGCATTTTTTTACAGATTTTTCGGTCTTTTTTCTTTTACGGCGCAAAAAATAAAGAACCCAGCGGTGATTAAATACCACCAAAAGAAAGCTCCATTTGTGTGAAAAAAAGGACAAAAATTTCATATAGATACAGTGTTGCATGGCTGAGTAATTGTCATTCAAAATGTGAGAGCACCAAAAGCTGAAAATTGGTCTGGTTAGGAAGGGGGTTTAAGTGCCCAGTTGTCAAGTGGTTAACATGGTCAAATTTGCCACTAAATTTGATAGGCCGCATTAACCTACTAAAAATGATCATATTACCCAAATTTTATTATTTATTCAGAAACTGCCTGATATGGATCCCAGTCAGCTTTTTCAAAGAGATAAACAAATGTATAGGTTCCTTTATATGGAATGGGGCGATACCGTGGTTGGCCAGATCCACGGTCTGGCTACCTGCCCACTTGGGTGGGTTAGCCCTACCCAATTTTCAAGTTTATTACTGGGCGGCAGTGCTAGTGACAGTCCAGTGGTGGTGCCAAGGGGATAGATCCAATGCGGCGGTATGCCTGGAGGCGAACTGATGGGCTCCCTCACTGGACTCCGCAGCTTTCCTTACAGGGGTCCCAGGGCGTATGAGACGACACCAGGACCCACCGGGGTAACGTGGCTTGTGTGGACCGCTGCCCGGTGGCACTTTTTGCGGCCGGATCAGTGGTCTCCGGCACAACCTTTGTGGGGCAATCCCACCCTACCACAACTTCGCTCCATTCCGGATCCACAGTTGTGGGCCAGGTCTGGCATCACGACACTGGACCACATCATGCCCCAGGGTACCCTACTGAAGTTTGCGGATCTGAAGGTTAAATATAATTTACCAACCTGGATGGCATTCAGATACCTACAGCTCAAACATGCCACTAGAGCCCAATTCCCCCGGCCGATCACACTCAAAGCTGATTCTATAGAGGAACTATTGGCTCCGGGGGATCTAACCAAGACTCTTTCTACTCTGTATAGTGCGTTATTGGGCAATGAGTCCCCTAAAATAGAATGTTTTTGGGAAACATGGCACAGTGACATACCCTCACTAGATAGGGAGGGATGGGAGGACTGCCTGGAGTATGGCCCCAAATTAGTTATCTCCTCTAGAGATAATCTAATACAGGTAACATTTTTGCATAGGGTATATTATACGCCCCAAAGACTTCACAGGATGTACCCAGACAAAGACCCCGAGTGTCCCAGATGTAAAGCACATATAGGAACCTTCTTCCACATGTTCTGGGACTGTACTGTCATTTCCACTTACTGGACGAAGGTCTTTAGGGAAGTTAACTCCAGACTGCAACTGGCACTCCCAATTTCACCTGAGTTGGCACTACTGGGAGTTCACGATGACGAGCAAAGACCACACCACTTAAAACTACTAATTGCATACCTATTCTTTTATGCCAAAAAAGAAATCCTCCTCAAATGGATCCTACCAGACCCCCCCCCATCTCCTCCTGGAAGGCACTGGTCAAAGCTGCACTGCCCATGTATAGAATTACATATTTGAACAGAGGCTGTAAGTGTAAATATGAAAAAGTCTTGGCCCCATGGACCTCTGACTAACGTACTGGTGGAGATCTCATATCCTAAGACAGATAACAGTAAAAGGTATACTACTAGACACCTACGCGGAATGTATTAACCTAATCCACATGCTACCTGTATGCAAACTTTTGCTGCATGTTGTACTTGTTCACTGTATTGTCTGGACTTGTATGTACACAAATGTATTCCATGTGATGATATGTACTGTACCTATGGATATGCTTTTGTATTCAACCTATATGACAATAAAACACCTTTGTTTGTAAAAAAAAAAACAAAAAAAAAACAAATGCATTACAACATGACATCAATCATAAATCTATCCCCTATTTTGGAGACGCTATAACTTTTGCTCAAACCAATCAATATATGCTTATTGCGATTTTTTTTAACCAAAAATATGTAGAATACATATCGGCCTAAACCGATGAAGAAATTTGTTTTTTTACATTATAGCAAACCGTAAAAAATAATTTTGTTTTTTTTTTCAAAATTGTGGGTCTTTGTTTATAGCATGATAGTGAAATCAAAAATATATATCATAAAGAGTGATGCAATGATAAGCAACTATAAAGACAGTACAAATATACCATATACTAAATAGATAATCACATCAAACTACTACTGGACAGAGTGAACTTCATTAGTAGTAAAAAAACAAAAAATAGTGATGTAAGTCCATAAATTAGAAAAAAGAGCGAAAAGGCACAAAAAAGTTCATGAATAGGTATCAGCTTCATGCAGATAGGGAGACACATCCACGCTCCATCCCGCCGTGACCCATGTAGGTGAAGGAAAAGGAAAGGAGTATAAAGAGGGGACTCTCTGTTGAGGTGACTCCAAAAATAGTGCTAAAGATGGACCCTTACCACGAACGGTGGACCTCCCTTATAGCAAGGTCTATGCGTCGCCCGTGCCCCTTTGAAGACGTCATTTATGACGAAACATGTAGGGCGTGGCTACGCATTGAACGCCATCACAGAGGTCGCCCCATGATTTACACGGGTGTTCGCTTCTTTTTACATGCCGGCTTTTTTATGCATTTTAAATTATATTCTTACGGAGTATGTTCCCTCCGATTCTGATTTTACCTTTTGAATAAAACTTGGAATATACTACACCAAAAAAACAAAAATTTGTAGCACTAAGAGTTCAATATAGGGACGCTGAAGTCCAACCAATAATGAAAAACATCTAAATATACTACACCATTGGAGCCCTTTTTGTTCTTTTCCATCCATCTCCTTGAGGACAAGTGAGTGCTCCCCCCCATACCAGGTAGACTACTTGGACTGCGCCAGGCTGGAGACGCTGGACACAGCAACGGGGTTGGACGGCTTCACTTCACGGTCCCTGCAGAGGGTTAGAGGCTAGATCTGCTTGCTCGATAGACCTTGCTATAAGGGAGGTCCACCGTTCGTGGTAAGGGTCCATCTTTGGCACTATTTTTGGAGTCACCTCAACAGAGAGTCACCTCTTCATACTCCTTTCCTTTTCCTTCACCTACATGGGTCACGGCGGGATGGTGCGTGGATGCGTCTCCCTATCTGCATGAAGCTGATACCTATTCATGAACTTTGTGCCTTTTCGCTCTTTTTTCTAATTTATGGACTTACATCACTATTTTTTTGTTTTTTTACTACTAATGAAGTTCACTCTGTCCAGTAGTAGTTTGATGTGATTATCTATTTAGTATATGGTAAATTTGTATTGTCTTTATAGTTGCTTAACATTGCATCACTCTTTATGATATATATTTTTGATTTCACTATCATGCACGGAAATTTACAATTTATTTTTTAATCAATTAATGTCACCAATTCTTACATACAAGTTGTAAGCGCACTTATTTTTGACTTTTTATTTATATTTACACAGATATTGGTGTTTGTTTGTGCAGCTACAGTTTTTGTTTTTTATGGTCATATTTTCTAGCGCGTTTTTTTCCTACGTTTATTAGTCTTTGTTTATAGCGCAAAAAATAAAAACCGCAGAGGTGATCAAATATCACCAAAAAAAAGCTTTATTTGTGGGGAAAAAAAAGGACATTTTGTTTGAGTACAGTGTTGCAGGACCGCGCAATTGTAAGTTAAAGCGTCGCAGTGCCGCATCGCAAAAACTGGCCTGGTCATTAAGGGGGCAAATCCGTGATTAAAGCATGTTATACAGCACAGTACTTGTCCTGTGTCATTTGGCTGCCTGTAACACCTAAAAAAAACTGTCTGATCCTCTCAGTTTATGCCTCCCCTATGTAAACTGACCACGGTGTATCACGGCTGCTGAGCCAACACCATGGTCAGTTTACGTGCCTCCGTCATCCGCAGCCTGCTGTCCTGTGTCCTCTCCCCCCTCCCCTCCCTGCCTGTCAGCTCGTGATAGTGCTGTCCCCTCCGTTCTTGCTGCTCGGATAACTAATTTGTATGCACCATCTGTGCTGTCTCCTTATGCAGTGTCCCCCTAGGTGTGTGATTTATAAAAATAAATCCTGTAAATACCTCATGTAAGAGCCGAGATCGCAATCACATGACCAGCCTGGTCTCTCCTCCCCTCCCCAAGTGACATCAGGGGTGGAATCTCATTCTCTCCCCCCCCCCCCACTGCATCTGACAGAGGAGGAAAGGAGTCATGCGGTCATGTGATCGCAGATATCGGGTCCTACATGATGTATTTAAAGCATTTATTTTTATAAATCACACACAGAGGATGACACTGCATAAGGAGACAGTGCTGATGGTGCATACTTGTTAGAGTGGCTTAACAACCACTTTGGCTTAACAAGCCAAGCCCCAATTGTAGGAGAGCCAGAATGTGAGACAGAATAATTTCTGGGATTAAAAAGTCTCTTCACAGTAGGAAATAAGGATTTCTATTAGTAAAGTAGTTCTGGCCCTCAAGTCCTAGGTTTTAAATATCCATGACATTAAATCCAGTGACTGAGAAGCAGGATGGACCAGGGATCCCTGAGATAGCAGGTCTGGCCTGTATTTGCGCTTGAGGAAAGGCACAGATTAGCCTGAACCAAGTCAATGGCATTATAAGAGCATCCAATCTGAGTTATAGAGGATCCTTTGTCCTGGCCACCAACAGAGGTAACTTGTTGTCCTTGCTTGCTTGATTTAAGGCTGCATGGCTCCTGGTTCCTCCCTGGTAATTGATGTAAGACAGGGCCGTGGCACTGTCTGATTGCATCCGGATAGCATATCCCAGAACAAATGGGGGTCTGGTGTGCACAGCCAATTTGATCACTCTGAGCTCCAGGATATTGATGGGAGCTTGGCTTCCTCAGGTGACCATGTTCCCTGGCATCTGTCATCACCTTCCTGTGGTATGATAGCAATAACTTCCCTATTGCCAAGGATGGGTTTGGAAATCCACCAAGCTAGGAAGTCTTCTCCTTTGCTGGATAGGAGCATAGGCAGGTCGAGAGAAGGTGCATGTTTGTTCCATGCCAACAAGATGTTGTGTTGGAGAGGCCTTGAATGTAATTGGGTGAATGGAACAGCCCCAAAGGAAGCCATGATGAGGTCCCAAACTTTTACGGAGAATCTCTTAAAAAGTATGCTTCTTTGATTTTAAGACCTGAGCTTGAGATCTGACAGAGACAAGTTTGGTTTCTAGAAGGAAGACCTTTGTTTGGGCTGTGTCTAGAGTGAGGTGGAGAACGTTGGAGAGCAAGTTTTTGGAGGTTAATCACCTAGATGAAAGGGTCCTGCTCTGATGCAGAGGGAAGCATGGTTATTCTGAGCAGTTTGAGTGTTCTGCCGGCTTTTGGCAGAACAAAAGTTTGCCTGACCTTTTGCTGTGGTTGCCTTGCGTCATTGGTCTCAGTGAAGATATTTCCCAGTGTTGTACCCAGAGTAAGGTGGGGAAGTGGAGTAAGCGTGTCTGAGGAGGAGAATGCAACAACCTGGGTAGTGGCCATCTTGTAGAAAAGTTCTTGTGGCAAAGGCAAGGTCAGAAAGGTTGAATTTTAGCACCAAGTAGAACCCGAGGTTGCACTAATCCAGATGCACTGCTTCGATCGAGTATTAAATGTAGTGAAGAGTTGACCAAATAACTGATTGAAGAATCAGAAGTAAAATAATAAGAACTAGTAGTTTCTCAGTAAGAGATGTCATCATCGATTTAGGACATTAGCAAAAAGGTGAGGACTCATGCAGTTGGGTAGGGTTATAGGCAGATGTCCAGGGGGTTTCCTCAAAAGCTTGCTAGTGTCCAATCACCTGATGGTACCAGCCTATAACCTAGGGTCTATGAATAATATTTAAGATAACCTATTATCTCTCTCATTAATGGAGAGAGGATTCCGAGACAATTGGAATACTCAAAAGGAAGACCAACTGAGGGGTGGGCCACAGTAATAAAACACTACCAGGTCTGCGTAAAGACCAACAGAACTGGGGGGCAGCCTGCAGCTTAAAGCAGGAATCAGCCGAGATTCAAACCATGCATGGATAGGCTGAATGTACCCAAGTTGACAGATCAACTTAGTTAACAACCAGCCTGTCGGATTTTACATGCGATTATTGTTTTATACTGTTATGCTATTATAGCCGCTAGCAATAATTACTGTGTTCTCCAGGCAGAGAAAACAATGGCTCACTGGGAGGGATTCCCCATCAATACTGACCTGTGGTTAAAAGGAAATAAAAACGCTCTGTCTATGGCCAGCTTAAGTCAGTGGTTGTCAACTTCATACACAATAGACAAACCCCAAGTGCTTCCCCCCCAGCTTGATGACATCTGTACCTAAAGAGAGATAGCATTTTGGTACACACGAAAAAAAATGTAAAAAAATACATGGACCTGTACAATTTTTTCATAGCAGCAAGCCACAAAGCACAGAAGGTAGACATCTGTGTGCAGTGGTATAAAAAAGAGATACAGATGTGTTGCAATGTGCCCTGTATGTGCATTTTGATAGCAATTAAGAATTGCTCTGTAATGCAATTTGTTATGTGTGTTGCAGCAATGTGTGGTAAAATGCCCAACTTAGACCCTAAGGCAGTGGTTGTCAACTTATGAGCTAAAGGGAGCCTCAATTGCGGCCCCATCACCATAGGGCTGCACATCATAATGTGGCCCCATCACCATAGGGCTGCACATCATTATGTGGCCCCATTACCATAGGGCTGCACATCATTATGTGGCCCCATTACTATAGGGCTGCACATTATTATGCGGTCCCATCATAATTTCCAATATATGAAACTGCAGACCTAATTGAGGAAATGAGGGTCAATGTAGCATGACCACATTGTGTGGTCATGCTACATTACTAGTATTCTTAATTATTATTATTATTAATAATACAAAACTGGGAACATGTTGCACGAGGCTAGTAGAGATCAAGGCTTTTACCCTAATCAATGTTCTCACTACAAACTGCTGAGGTTGGAGGGCTGCACATCATATACTAAAGGGCCACACGTTGGGCACCAGAGCCCTAAGGCCTCTTTCACACAGCCTGTATTATGCCATACGCCCGTACAGGCCATGCTTTCCTACACAGGGATACACGTATTCCATGCATTCTTGTACAGGAAGTCTCATGGATGTCAACTGGGACACACAGCAGTTGGACAGATACAGCCAATGTGTCAATATGACATCCATGTGGGTGCGTGTTCCCGTACTTACACTGTATTTGAGGACACGTACCTGCTCCCACACGGAGGTCACGTTGGGACACAACGGTTGCATCTTTGACGCCGCTGTGTGCCAAAGGACATCAATAGGACTGCCTGCACAGGAAAGCACGGAACACCGGTGCACCCCCCCCCCCCATGCAAGTAAACATAACGCTACATGGGTATACGGTATAGTACGCCCTGTGTGAAAGAGGCCCGATACAGAAAGTAGTTTAGTAGGGTCACATCGATGTCTGTTCTGACCACAAGACCAAAAAAAAAAAAAAATTAGAAGGAATGGAAAATTTCTCTCAAATGAACACATTTTTAAAGGGTGAATGTGGTTAATGACCCGCTATTGTAACACTGTGGAAATCCGCGCTAGATAGAATAAAGTAAAAATTTAGAGACAACTGCTGGCACAGGTCAACAGATACCAACCTAATCAATATAGTTCATACAAAGTGCAGCACTCATCAAACAAGTGAAAAATAAAAAAATTTTTGACACTGAGGTTTTGTCAAGCTGTAGCTTTTGTAATACAGAGACGCATGATATTGTCTTCAGAAAGTGCGTTTTTAATAAACTCATCAATATATACTACACTATGAGTTTTTATGTCATGGATGCCCCTTTATATTGAGTGGAGTTTAGGAGCCGAGGGTGTCCGAATCAGAGTGGATTCGTTTGGGGTTTTTCCCCTAAAGCGTTTTCTGGATTTTCATTTGTTTGAAAGACAATAACCTCTGGTAGGAAGCCACTTTTACCTTCACTTCCACTGGACGTTTGGGGAGACATTTGTAGACTTTTCATCCATTTGTTGATTTCTACAAACACATCATCACTTATGTAGGGGTTCTTTTGAGGACTGTTTTATCACCATCTGTAATTCAACTATTTTTTGTATTTATTTTTTATAGTGACACACTATCAGCAATGATTTGTGATAAATGACAAGGCAAAGTTGCAGCCATGACCTTGTTGCACCACATCAAGGCCAGGATACTCAGGACATGTTCAAGTTTGGGTTAGAACAAGAAAGCTTCTTAGCAGACCCTGGATGTTGTAGCTGTATTTGTTTCTTTTTCAGGCTTTTTTCATTTTAACCCAGCAATCTTACCACTGACATATTTGCTGTACTAGGGTGAAAACACTCACATTATTGAACCTATGGAGGTGCAGCTTTGTCACCCTAGGCTCCTGAATTCGGATTTGAACCACAAAGCACAACCCCCACTCCTCATCTCCACAGCATAGAAGGGAGGTGTTCTATAATCCAGATGTGAACTGGGCAGGCTGATGATGCAAGTGCACCAGAGGCACTGTGACAACAGCTTAAACTGGAAGAGCTCACTGGATCTCTTGCAAGTAAACAGTTTTTTTTTTTTTGCACAGTTAAAAGACCACCAACCAGAAGGCCAACTGACCCTTTACCACAGCCGTGTACACAAGACATGCTTGAAGCACTGTTGTGGCAAGCTCACCTGAATGGGTGACATTTGGTGGAAGCGTTACCTGCTGAATGCACCAACTGAAACTATTTGCAGTGGACTGTTACCACCGCTTCCAGCCATGTTAGGTTAAGGCAGGAGGTCAGGGGCAGGGGGATGCTGGAGGTAGAACTGCAGCTCAACCACCTATTTTTCTTTTTACCGTCTCCCAGCCACCAGTGTAAACAAGGTCTTAAAGTGAACCTATCCTTATCCTTTAGAATATTTGTCACAAACATAAGTTCACCTTAAAATGGACCTTTCAAGAACTTTACCAGCTAGCAATAAATAAAACGGTCACAAAATGCAATCTACCACATTTCAGAAAAATCTATTTTATCATTAAAAAGTCTGCTGAGCCTTTTATACCTTCCTGGACTTCAAGTGGTTGTTAAGTCAGAAGGTTTTTTATCTTAACCACTTCTGGACCGCCGTACGCCGATATGCGTCCTAACTTTGAAGAGGGATATCTTTGTTATGGCAGCAACTAGCTGCCATAACCTAGTATTTTCTTCTTTGGTGGGCGGTCCGGTTTCCGATAATAGTGGTCTCAGTGGCGGATTCGCCACAAGATCACTTTTAATTGGCGGCGGGGGAGGCCACCCCCTCCCACCGCTCTCTGGAGCAGTTGGTAGCGGCCGAGGCAATCGGATCCTTGTCCTTCCTGGCCCCACCCGTCTCCATGCCATTGCAGGGCGGAAGCAACGTCAAAACGTCACTCCCGCCCATAGCTCTTAAAGGGCAATTTTTTTTTGACCCCAGATCTCATATTTAAGAGGTTCTGTCGCTTTTTTTCTATTACAAGGGATGTTTGCATTCCTTGTAATAGGAATAAAGGTGACATTTTTTTTTTAAAGAACAGTGTAAAAATTAAAAAAAATAAAAAAGGTAAAATAAATAAGAAAAAAAAAATTTTTTTTTTTTTTAAAAGCGACCCGTCAAGCTTGCGTGCAGAAGCGAATGCATACACGAATAGCACCCACATATGAAAACGGTTTTCAAACCACACGTGAGGTATCGCTGCAAATCGGTAGAGCAAGGGCAATAATTGTAGTCCTAGACCTCCTCTGTAACTCAAAACATGCAACCTGTAGAATTTTTTAAATGTCGCCTATGGAGATTTTTAAGGGTAAAAGTTTGTCGCCATTCCATGAGTGGACGTAATTTTGAAGCGTGACATGTTTGGTATCAATTTACCTGGCGTAACATTATCTTTCACAATATAAAAAAAATAAATACAAAAATTGGCTAACTTTACTGTTGTCTTATGTTTTAATTCAAAAAATGTATTTTTTCCAAAAAAAGTGCACTTGTAAGACCGCTGAGCAAATACGGTGTGACAGAAAGTATTGCAACAACCGCAATTTTATTCTCTAGGGTGTTAGAAAAAAAAATTATAATGTTTGGAGGTCAAAGTCAGTTAGCCAATGAGAGGAGAGATAGGGGATTGGGTCAGCTCTGTGTCTGAATGGACACACGGAACTGCAGCTTGGCTCGAGTACCCCCATAGCAAGCTGCTTGCCAGGGGACTCTAAACAGGAGAAAGGGCTCAGAGCACTGAAAAGGGACCCGAGAAGAGGAGGATCTAGGCTGCCCTGTGCAAAACCACTGCACAGAGCAGGTAACATTTTTTTTTTTTCTATAAAAAATACAAACGACACACAACAAGGCTTTACAATTACTTTTAGCTACAAACTCATTAGCCTCCATAATCTGTTTCTAGAGTGTAAGCGTGTATGGACACAGTTCTCTCCAACTGCATCTTGTTACTGCTCTGTATATCAAGACTGGACAAATCCCAATCACTAGAGCAGAAAAAAGATGCTTTGTGACCACAACTTCCTATAAGCTTCCCCATCTACTTGTCAGACTGGAAACCAGGACCAGCTTCAATTGTGCTCTTCATCATGTGCACCATACCCAACTTCCCAAGCATAGGGGAAGCCACGTCCCACCAGTTACCTAAAAGGTATTTCTGAGTGAGGGAGCTTTGTGGTTAATTAACCAGCCACTGTAATGCCTATGTCTCAATGGAAATTATTCTGCTGGCAAGAACTCCCCAGCAGCAAAATCAAAGCCTTTGTATAAAACAGTGTCATTAGGGAGCAGAAAAAAAGTAAATGTCTTGATTGTTAAAGTGCTAGTAAAGTTTTTTTCATGCTGTACCTACAGGTACGCCTATTAGGCGTACCTGTAGGTACAGTGAATATGTCCTAAACTTGCGGTATTTAGAAGTTATTCACGCTGCATGCAGCCAGCGATGTCACCAGCGCATGCACTCTGAACGTCCGACATACTGTGCCAGACCTTGAGAGCTCCGTCCCATATGTGCGGGAGGGACGTCATTGCAGTCCCAGCCACTCATACAGCCAGAGTCCGTGAACCCGGAACAAAGACAGGGGGGAGATGGAAGTCCTGTCTGCAGTGACAACAAGCCGCTGGAGGGCTTTGTTCTAAGGTAATTTTAATAATGTGCCCGTGTTAGCACATTATGCCATTGCCTTGCAGGAGATTTTTCTTCTTTTTTTTTCTAATGCTGCGGTTTACTACCGCTTTAAGACAGCAAGAGAACAAATGCCATAGAAGGAAGTGGTTGCTGAAAGTGACAGTTCCAACACATGACAGTAGCCATTGACCATTGCACCATCAAAGACACCCACTACAGCAATGGATTATGAGGGGTGGGAGGATGGTATATACAGCTGCCTAGATAAAGATGGGGGATAATTGTAGATGGCTGCTGTGATGGAGAAGCAAGTAGATAACTGCATATATGGCTCCAGGAAGGGAATGCAAAATAATGTTGCTGTGGGTAATAATGTAAAATCTGAATGGTTTAAGATATGACCATAGTAACATATACTTAGAAGTCCTAATGCTGGGCTAGGCAACCTGTTGCTGTCCACCTAATGTTTGCTATGCAAGCATATTTTTCATCTGATTAACCATTTGATCAAATGGATGAAAATTAAAAAAAAAGGAAGCAGATTGCAAACAGGTCATTTTTCTCCTTCACTGATGTTCTCTGATGGGCACTGATAGGCAGCACCGATGGTACCAGTGTCCCTGTAACAGAAGCCAATTATCCGCCTTCTTCTTTCCTCCTCACGCTCTCAGCATGCGGAGAAAAAAAAAAAGATAACCAGCGTGTTTAGTTCTGTGATCAGCTGTCATTGGCTGACAGCTGATCACGTGGTAAAGAGCCTCTGTAATTGTCCCTTTACCCCGATCTGTGATCAGCTGAGTCCGAAGTACTCAACGATCACAGAGCAGGGTGCACGAGCAGCGCGATCATGGGAGGACGTCTATGGCTGCCCTCCCAGCACTGGAAGCCCACGCTATAGCCATCTTTTGGCTACAGTGTGGGTGGAAAGTGGTTAAAGTGTTACTAAACCCAGGACCCTGAATTCACTATATCTGGTCTCCCACAGTACACAAAACATGAAAATGCAATTATTTTAGTAAATATAAACTGCTAAATACCTTTTCTCATCAGCAGTATATAGCAGTCGTGACTTCTATCAGTGTCCAGCCAAACACTGGTTAAAGCTTGAAGGAGCAGTTTTCAATCTACTCGGACTATCCTATGAGGCTGCATGACCGCTGGTACTATGTCTGGTCCTGTGCTTATCACATGCACCCTCCCAAAAAAAACAAAAAACAAACAACTAGCAATACACACGAACTAAGCATGTGCAGAGTGCCTCCTAGAGCTCTGTTGGATCAGCAGATGGATTGGGGACAGTAAATGAATGGGAGGATCCAGAAAAGACAGGATCAAACAGCCTTTTACACAATGCGGAGGATTAACCACTTAGGTTGCACGCTGAGTATAACAAGTGAATGAAGAAACTACAAGTCCTGTCTTCAACTCCGGCAGGTGGACTTTTAGTTTTCAATGGAATGCGAGCGTGCTGATCAGCATGCTCATAGTCCATTCATTCTTCCTCCAGATTTCTAACTGAAAGCCCACACAAAGATACTGGCAGAAAGCTGGAGGGAGAATGCGCTGGAGCCTGACATCCCACCCATGAATACTGATTGCAGTTGGAATGCTTTGCAGGCTGCAGTTTAAAAAAAAAAAAAAAATGTATATGTATGTATATATATATATATATATATATATATATATATATATATATATATATATATATATATATATATATATATATATATATATTAATCTTTTCCTGCTAAATCATTTAACAAACCAATAATTCAGGATGTACTTGGCCGAAAATCAAAAACAGACAGATATATATATATATTACACAGTATCTCACAAAAATGAGTACACCCCTCACATTTTTGTAAATATTTTATTATATCTTTTCATGTGACAACACTGAAGAAATGACACTTTGCTACAATGTAAAGTAGTGAGTGTACAGCTTGTAAAACAGTGTAAATTTGCTGTCCCCTCAAACTAACAACACAGCCATTAATGTCTAAACTGCTGGCAACAAAAGTGAGTACACCCATAAGTGAAAATGTCCAAATTGGGCCCAAAGTGTTAATATTTTGTGTGACCACCATTATTTTCCAGCACTGCCTTACCCCTCTTGGGCATGGAGTTCACCAGAGCTTCACAGGTTGCCGCTGGAGTTCTCTTCCACTCCCCTATGATGACATCACGGAGCTGGTGGATGTTGGTCTTGCGCTCCTCCACCTTCCATTTGAGGATGCCCCAAAAAAGTAGCGCTCTATGGGTAAAAGTCAGGTATATAAGACAAAGTATGTATACTTAAAAACTAAGGGCGCAACGGATCAAAAAAACTCAGGGTTTGGATCGTTCCTCGCATCAGGAGTCACGGTTCGGATCATTTTCAGATCAAAAAAAAAAAAAAAAAATCTCCCCCACTGTAATATCCACAATATCCCTATTGGCAGGGTGTGGCAGAGTATTGGCAGAGTATTGGCAGAGTATTGCAGGGTATTGCAGGGTATGGCAGGGTATTGGCGGGTATATTGGCAGGGTATTGGCGGGTATATTGGCAGGGTATTGGCGGGTATATTGGCAGGGTATTGGCGGGTATATTGGCAGGGTATTGCCAGGGTATGGCAGAGTACTGGCAGGGCATTGCAGAGTATTGGCAGGGCATTGCAGAGTATTGGCAGGGTATTGCAGCAGGGCATTGCAGAGTATTGGCAGGGCATTGCAGAGTATTGGCACTGCTGCCATCCGATCTCTCCCCTCCACTGTACAGATCAGTACACAGAGGGGAGAGAGGAACCGACGTCATGACATGACGCCGGTTTGTTACAAGTGATCGCTCCGTCATTTGACGGAGCGATCACGCGCTAAACGGCCGCCGGGTGTACCAAGTTGGCCACCACTCCGGAGCTAGGCCAAAGCCGCGGCCTTTCCTATGGCCCAGGCCACAGAGCGCTCCGCGGATCGCGGGTGTCCCGTACGGATCAACCTCCGCGGATTGGATCACGGATCGATGACGATCCATTGCACCCCTATTAAAAACAAATGCGCCTAGGATTGGATACAAATTGTTTTTATTGTGCTTCAGCGGTTGGCGAGCAGTATACACAGGACTGTGGACACTGATGCAAAAATGCAATGAAGAGGATAAAAAGCATAAAGCTGTATATAGATAAAATGATTCTAAAATGGTACCACCATAGAAGAATCTTGACAAGAAGGGGTTTACTGCTCCCGGAAGGTTTAGCCAGTTGTTGGTGGACCACGGTCATCCTGGAATGTATGAAAGGCGTTCTGGCGCTGATTGGAGGGAATGAGAAAGTAAAAACTCTTCCTGCTGTCCCGTAATCAGACACTGCAGATCTGAAGGGGAGCGGGGGAAGCACCCAACGACCGCGGTAATGTGATGCCCTCACCTTGATGATCCACCTGAACAGCGTCAGGCAATGGGAAGCGTGGTGTGTTGGTCGCCACTGAAGAGTGAGGCTGGGAACGCCGGATGTAACCGAGAAGACCGGGCATGCGCAGTGACTTCAGCGTGACTCTGGAAGACAGAACCCTGTAAACACTGGTGGACCGCAAGCTAAGAGGTTGCCGTAGCTGGCATGTTTTGCGCGCCTGTGCTTTGTTAAAGGCATTTGCACCAAATAGGTTCATCTTGGTCTCATCAGACCACAGGACATGGTTCCAGTAATCAATGTCCTTAGTCTGCTTGTCTTTAGCAAACTGTTTGCGGACTTTGTGTATCATCTTTAAAAGAGGCTTCCTTCTGGGAGGACAGCCATGCCGACCAATTTGATGCAGTGTGCGGTATATGGTCTGAGCACTGAAAGGCCCCCAACCCTTCAACCTCTGCAGCAATGCTGGCAGCACTCATATGTCCATTTCCCATAGACAATCTCTGGATATGATGCTGAGCACGTGCACTCAACTTCTTTGGTGGACCATGGCGAGGCCTGTTCTGAGTGGAACCTGTCCTGTTAAACCGCTGTATGGTCTTGACCACCGTGCTGCAGCTCAGTTTCAGGGTCTTGGCAATCTTCTTATAGCCTAGGCAATCTTTATGTAGAGCAACAATTCTTTTTTTCAGATCCTCAGAGAGTTCTTTGCCATGAGGTGCCGTGTTGAACTTCCAGTGACCAGTATGAGAGAGTGAGAGAGCAATAACATCAAATTTAACACACCTCCTCGCCATTCACACCTGAGACCTTGTAACGCTAACGAGTCACATGACACTGGGGAGGGAAAATGGCTAACTGGGCCCAATTTGGACATTTTCACTTAGGGGTGTACTCACTGTTGTTGCCAGCGGTTTAGACATTAATGGCTGTGTGTGGAGTTATTTGGAGGGGACAGCGAATTTACACTGTTATACAAGCTGTACACTCACCACTTTACATTATAGCAAAGTGTTATTTCCTCAGTGTTGTCACATGAAAAGATATAATAAAATATTTACAAAAATGGGCAGCACAGTGGTGTAGTGGTAGCACTCTCACCTAGCAGTAAGAAGGGTCGCTGGTTCGAATCCCAACCACGACACTACCTGTCTGGAGTTTGCATGTTCTCCCTGTGCCTGCGTGGGTTTCCTCCGGGTACTCCGGTTTCCTCCCACACTCCAAAGACATGCTGGTAGGTTAATTGGATCCTGTCTAAAATTGTCCCTAGTATGTATGAATGTGAGTTAAGGACCTTAGATTGTAAGCTCCTTGAGGGTAGGGACTGATGTGAATGTACAATGTATATGTAAAGCGCTGCGTAAATTGACGGCGCTATATAAGTACCTGAAATAAATAAATAAAAATGTGAGGGGTGTACTCACTTTTGTGAGATACTGCGATAGAGAGATATATAGATCTATACACACACACGCGACTTTAAATTAATAGTTTTTGTTTTGCATTTAAAAAAAAAAAACACACATCAAGAAGAATGCATCCCTTTAAATTCTATGTATGTCTTTACACTGGCCTGTTGCAGATGAGAAGCATTAAAAGTGGCAAAAACTTTTTAAAAAACACACCTGTGTTAAGAAACCTTAAAATTGAATTCCATGCTAAACCTCTTTAAAATGCTCCCCCAACAAAAAATTAATGCTGGCTAACATGTGTTAGAAAAATGTGTATGCTTACCTATATACAGTATATGTACAGCATAGTGGCTAAGTGGTTAGACCTTCCGCCTAGCAGCACTATGGTCATTTTGAATCACAGCAATAGCACTACCTGCCTAGAGATTGCATGTTCTCCCTGTGCCTGCATGGGTTTCCTCCAGGTACTCTGGTTTCCTCTCACACTCTAGACATGCTGGTAGGTTTTGCTTGGCTGCTGTCTAAATTGGCCCTAGTATGTGTAATTGCAGTATATATTCTGAGTGAATTGATGACAAGTGACTTGGGGCAAGTCAGGATTATCAGATAGGAAGATGGGTTAATGTAGTTAGAGGGAGCGGAAGGGGCTCGCAGAAAAGGAAGGCCAGTCCTGTATTTGTGCATCAAAACAAATTTGCCAAGTTGGGTGAAGATCTGGAGGTGGCAAACAGAGGTGGCAGCCCTAGATGTCACTGCTACCCCTAACAGCCGGGAGAGCAGCCCATCTAGTAGAGTTGGTGAGGGGAGTGCAGGTAGGCCTAGACAGTTGGTGGTTATGGGGATTCTATAATCAGAAGGACTGATAGAATAATTTGTAACCAGGATCGCCTCAACCGAATGGTTTGCTGTCTCCCTGGTGCTAGGGTTCGGCATGTGGTGGACCGGGTGGATAAATTACTGGGAGGGGCTGGGCATGACCCAGCTGTCTTGGTCCACATTGGAACCAATGACAGTATACATGGAATGTGGAGGCTCCTTAAGAATCAATTTAAAGAACTAGGCTGCAAGTTGAAGGGAAGGACCTCCAAGGTGATATTCTCTGAAATATTACCTGTGCCATGCGCAACACAGGAAAGGCAAGGGGTGATTAGAGAGCTGAATGCATGGCTAAGGACCTGGTGTAGGGAGGAGGGATTTGGGTTTCTAGAGCACTGGGCTGACTTTTCACTGGGGTGCAACCTATATGCTAAAGACGGTTTGCACTTGAATGGAAGGGGGTCTGCTGTGCTGGAGGAGAGGTTTATGGGAAGGCTGGAGGAGTATTTAAACTAGGATTGAGGGGGGGAGGGTGAACTAGAATTACATTGGGCAGACAGGTCAGTTAGGTGTCAGACATTAATGGAGGGTGGAATGGGGATAGATGGGGGGAGGGTTATGGCAGGTGACAAGAAATTTCCCATGTTGCAAACAGCCATTGGAAACTATAGTGCCATTTGTACTACTAAAAATGATATGAAAACCACCAGAGCAAAATGTAATAATGCATTAAAGTGTTTGTACACCAATGCCAGAAGTCTGCCAAGCAAAATAGGTGAGTTGGAAGCTCTGGTGCATGAGGAGAGCTATGATGCAATCGGTATTGCTGAAACTTGGCTTCAATCCTCACATGACTGGGCTATTAATATTCCTGGCTATGCACTCTTTCGGAGAGACAGGGTGAAAAGGAAAGGTGGCGGGGTCTGTCTCTATGTGAGAAGTGATCTCAAAGCAAGTGTGAAAGAGGACCTGGTTGATGGAGAGTGTGATGAGTCTGAAGCATTATGGGTGGAACTGCATATAGATGGGCGTAGTTCAAAGTCAATCATTGGAGTTTGTTATAGACCACCCATTGTTAACGAGGAGGTGGAGACCCAGCTCCTTGCACAGATGGAAAGGGCTGCAAGGGCTGGGACAGTGATAATAATGGGGGATTTTAACTACCCAGAAATTGACTGGAGTAATGGCACTGCTGGGACAGTTAAAGGGCTAAAATGTATGAACCTATTACAGGACAATTTTATGGTCCAGTTTATTGAGGCCCCAACTAGGAATGAAGCTCACAGAATCTGCCCTCTCTAGATGGGCGCAGGTGTTCGGGTTGATGGATGTCTGGCGCTAGAAGCACCCCTCAGATCGCATGTATTCCTGCCACTCCTCATCACATAACTCGCTATCCCGTATTGATCTCCTGTACGCAAGCGTCAGTATGCTCCCCAAAATACAGGATATCACCATGCTCCCGCGCGGTGTATCAGACCACTCACCGCTACTTTGCTGCATCCAAACTACAACACCCGCAGCGGATAGAATTTGGCGCCTATCAAGATTCTGGATATCACACCCCACTATTGAGTTTGAAATAAATGGTCTAATTAAACAATTCTGGTCTCTTAATGCAGGTACCACCTCACCGGGGAATGAGTGGGAGGTATTTAAGGCCTATATTAGAGGTTGCTAGATCTCCTCAATTGCCACTGAACGCAAAAACGATTTGATTACACTGGAACAGGCGGAGGCAAAAGCCCAGGCCCTTGAGGCTCGATATGTTCAGACCGCCAATCCCATAACAGGCCAGGACATGAAGGTGGCATATAGGGAGGTAATGTTACTCAGGGTGGCCAAGGTAAACAAACGCCAACTAGCCCAAACCCAAAAAATCCTTGAACAGGGGGATAAAACGGGAAGACTGCTGGCCTGGATTTCTAAGGAGCAGTCCTCAGTTTCCGCTATAGCACGACTTAGGAAGGAGGACGGGACTTTGGTGGCTGCCCCGGGGGAAATCAATGCCAGTTTTGTGAAATACTACTCTGAATTGTATTCCTCCAGGGCGAGCTACACTATGGAAGAGCTATCCGAGTTCCTAAATAGAGTGTCGTTCCCGGTCCTTTCCTCTTCAGCGAGAGAAAGTTTGGAGGCACCGATCACCCTGGAGGAGGTACAGATTGCACTAGCCTCAATGCAGACGGGTAAAACTCCGGGGTTGGATGGATTCCCATCAGAATTTTATAAACAAAATATAGAGGCAGTGGCACCCAGGCTACACCACATGATCACCAAAACATTGCAGGAAGGGGCCCTTCCTTCCTCCATGGCCCAAGCTATTATAATAGTGATTCCCAAGGCGGGTAAGGACCCTCAGCACTGCTCATCATATCGACCAATATCCCTCCTTAACTCGGACGCTAAAATACTGACAAAAATCCTTGCCAGACGCCTAAATTAGGTAACTCTCACCTTGGTCCATGAGGACCAGTCGGGCTTTATGCCTGGCAAGGGTACGGACATCAATCTCCGTAGACTGTACTCGGTCTTGGCCTCGGGGGCTGGGGACGGCTGCCCTGCGGTAGTGGCTTCCCTGGATGCAGAGAAAGCTTTCGACTCGGTCGAGTGGCTGTATCTGTGGGAGGTCCTCCGTGGGTTCGGATTTGGTCCAGTCTTCGTCTCCTGGGTCAGGGCCGTGTATAGGGATCCGACGGCTAGGGTCCGTACGGGCACTGTCCTGTCTGCACCCTTTTCTCTGAGTAGGGGTACGAGACAGGGATGCCCCCTGTCCGAGGCTTTTTGCACTTGCTATAGAACCCGTGGCAATCCTCCTTCGGTCTGACCCTGCGGTACAGGGTATTCCTATAGGCCCCCTCCATGAAAAAAATATCGCTATATGCCGACGACACTCTCTTATATCTCAAGGATGATGGCATTTCCCTGCGGACTGCGCTCTCGGTGATCAATGAATTTGGGAGGTATTCAGGGGTCTGCATAAATTGGGGTAAATCTATACTATTCCCACTCCATTCTGGCACCGATTCCCCCCCCCCCCCCCCCCCGGATGAGCAGCTTCAAAGGGTCTCTCAGTTTAGATACTTGGGGGTGGAGATACACAGGGACCTAAAGCAGTTTATTCCTCTGAATTTGACCCCGGTGGTGTCCCAACTATCCCATAGATGTGCAATTTGGAAGAACCTTCCGCTCACACCTGTGGGTAGGGTGAATTTGGTTAAGATGACCGTCCTACCCAGGTTCACTTACCTTTTTAGGCACACTCCTATACCTATACCAGTCTCTTTCTTTAACAAACTAGATAGCATAATTACTTCCTTTGTATGGAAGGGAACAATGCCTAGAATAGCTAAATCAACGTTGCAATTGCCAGTCACCTTGGGGGGGTTTGGCCCTACCATGTTTCGTAAAATACTACTGGGCAGCAGTCCTGGTTACTGTTCAGTGGTGGCTGTCCAAACCACCGATGAACCCCACGTCTACATTGGAGGCGTCACTGTTGGGTTCACATGAGGAGCTCAATGTCTTAATTAGAGGTCGACCGATATATCGGCCGGCCGATACGTTTTTTACTTAATCGGCATCGGCCGATTGTGCTGATAAAAAAGGCCCATTATAACTTCAGCCGTGACTTGCAAATGACTTCTGTAATAGAAGTTAATGCAAGTTTCCTTAAGTTATCTGTGGAGAGGATTCTCTCCTCCTCTGGGCAGCCTGCCAAGTCTGATAAGAAGATACATTGTATCTTTCAGGTTCTTTTTATCAATAGACTGAACTCCATGTGTAGAAGCTCTCAGTTTAACCATTTAAAGACTAAATCTTTTCTGACACTTGTTGCTTACAAGTAAAAATCCTGTATTTTCTGCTAGAAAATCACTTAGAACCCCCAAACATTATATATATTTTTTTAGCAGAGACCCAAGGGAATAAAATGGTGATTGTTGCAATATTTTATGTCACACGGTATTTGCGCAGCGGTCTTTCAAACGCAATTTAAAAAAAAAAAAATACAGTAATGAATTAAAAAAAAAAAACCTAAGCAGTAAAGTTAGCCCATTTTTTTTCGTCCAAAAGTTTTGATTACCTGTTTTCGTGTATTTATTATTTAAAATTTTTTTTTTTTTTTTTTGTTTTTTTTTGTTTTTTTTTTTTTTCTAAATTATACATACAAGTGAACTGATTGAAGGTTTGTTTTGTTTAATGTTTAAATGAAAAAAAATTTCTGTATTACTTAAGGCTGCTTTCACACTGGAGCGGGCATGCATTGATGGTAAAAACGCTGCTAGTTTTAGCGGCGCTTTACCATCATTTTAGAGGCGCTATTCGGCTGCTAGCGGGGCGCTTATAACCCAGCTAGCGGCCGAGGAAGGGGTTAAATGCGCCTCTGAAGCGCCGCTGCCAAAACGCTTTGCAGGCGCCTCGGCAGCGGTGCGCATTCTTTTTAATGGGCAGGAGTGGTGGAGCAGCGGTATACACCGCTCCAAAGATGCCGTTTGCAGGACTTTTTTTTACATCCTGCCAGCGCATCGCCTCAGTGTGAAAGCACTCGGGATATCACACTGAGACTGCAGGGGAGCCGTTTTACACTTTTTAGCACTTTACAGGCGCTATTTTTAGCCCAAAAGTGCCTGAAAAACGCCCCAGTGTGAAAGGGGTCTAACTGTTAGATTTTATGAGATGAAGGGAAAAAAGAAAGGAAAAAAAAAAAAAAAATCGGCCAAATATATCGGCCCAAAAAAATCGGCATCACATATCGGCCATCGCGATTTCTAAATATCGGCATCGGCATCGGCCAGAGAAAAACCCATATCGGTCGACCTCTAGTCTTAATACACAAAGGACCTAAATCTAACC
Organism: Aquarana catesbeiana; assembly: GCF_042186555.1. Lineage (NCBI taxonomy): Eukaryota > Metazoa > Chordata > Amphibia > Anura > Ranidae > Aquarana > Aquarana catesbeiana. Next base: position 364,048,436 of record NC_133328.1, on the reverse strand, counting down.
CCCGGGTGACTACGCCCATGAGGACGACAGTTAAAAAGTGTGGGATACTGTGGCCTCAAAGATGGGGAAACCGAATACGTGGTCCCCATTGACCCCACTGTGGGGTAATCCCCGCTTGTCCCACTTTGCTTCCATGCCGGACCCGAATGTGTGGGTCAGGTATGGAATCACAAGTCTGGGTGACATCATTTCCGAAAGGCAGCTACTTACTTTTGATGCCCTAAAACACAGTAGAGATCTACCGAACCACGTGTTCTTCCGGTACCTGCAGTTACGCCACGCATTCCGGTCCCAATTCCCTATGGGGATAGATCTACAACTATCTGATATAGAAAACACGTTGCAATATCTAGACGGGGGTGGTACACTCTCTAACATTTATAATAAGCTGGTAGTGCTGGATACTTCTAAAGTCTCACGACTGTACACAACATGGCAGAATGATATCCCTGGCCTGACGGACGAGGACTGGGAGGAGGGGATCCAGCAATATCTACCCCTAATGATTTCAGCTAGAGACAGATATACCCAGTTAAAATTTCTTCATCGGGCCTACTACTCCCCTGCACGCCTAGCAAGAATTTACCCGGGTAGATCGGCAATATGTCCTAGATGTGGTTCAGATGGTGCAGACTTCATACATGTGGTTTGGTCCTGTCCTGTGGTAGATTGATACTGGAGGGAAGTCCTGTCTGAGATTAACTCTATAGGTGAGCTCATGGTCCCATTTAGTCCCATCCCGCTTCTCTTAGGTATTTGCGAGGAAAGCTATTCTTTTACAATGGAATCAGACACAACCCCCCACTAAACAGATCTGGTTGTCCCTGGTGAATGCCGCTCTGCCCCTTTACAAATTAACGTATCTAGGAAGAAATTGCCCACGCAAATTCGATAAGATTTGGGCCTGTTGGGTTAAGGCGAAACATCTGTCCCTAGAATAATTACGACTAGCTTTTCTATCACCATTCCATCTCTACTTCAGCACCACTCTCTTGTGCGATCACTTTAAAACTCCAATTGAAATATAGTAATCAAGTGCTACACTGGACTTGGAGAGACCCGCCCACCCCCTCCCCCCCCCCCATTTCCTCTCCCTATCCTTACTTACCCTTTACTCCTTCCTTGGGCCCCCCCCCTCCTCCTCCCCTCCCCTCTCCCTCGCCCTCGAGTTCTTAGCTGCCACTTGAGTAATATGGTAAATGTCAAGCTGTCAATTACTGTTGCAATAACAGGTACACTTGCTATAACGATGTGTTTGCACAACAGATTGTTCCATTGATTAACGACTATGCTAACTGATAATGTAATGTGATTTATACTCTGTCTGTCTGAAAAATTGACTAAACTTTATGTTAAAAAAAAAAAAAGGAATGAAGCTCTGTTGGACCTGGTAATCTCAAACCATGCAGAGCATATTACTAATGTCCAGATAAAGGAACACCTGAGTAGCAGTGATCATAACATGATTTAATTTGATGTTAGCTGTAAACAAGAAATACATACGGGAAAGATAAAAACACTTAACTTCAAGAGAGCAAATTTTCCAAGGATGAGGGCTGCTCTCCAGGATTTAGACTGGGAGGGAATATTTGCATTGATAAACACAGAACAGAAATGGGAATTCTTCAAAAAGACTGTTTGGGACCTCACTGCAAAGTATATTCCCATGGGCAATAAGTTTAAAAGGCTAAAAACAAAACCTATGTGGCTCACGGCCAAAGTTAAAGAAGCTATAACCCTTTCATGACTAAGCCTATTTTTGAAATTTGGTGTTTACAAGTTAAAATCCATATTTTTTGCTAGAAAATTACTTAGAACCCCCAAACATTATATATATTTTTTTAGCAAAGAATCTAGAGAATAAAATGACGATTGTTGCAATATTTTTTATCACACGGTATTTGTGCAGCGGTGTTTTAAACGCAAATTTTTGGAAAAGTGACACTTTCATGAATTTTAAAAAATCCAAACAGTAAAGTTACCCCAATTTTTTTGTATAATGTGAAAGATGATGTTATGCCGAGTAAATAGATACCAAACATGTCACCCTTTATAATTGCACGCACTCGTGGAATGGCGACGAACTACGGTACCTTTGAATTTCCATAGGCGACGCTTTAAAAAAATTTTACGGTTACCAGGTTTGAGCTACAGAGGAGGTCTAGGGCTAGAATTATTGCTCTCGCTCTGACGATCGCGGCGATACCTCACATGTGTGGTTTGAACACCGTTTACATATGCGGGCGCGACTTCCGTATGCGTTTTCTTCGCTGCGCGAGCTCGCGGGGACAGGGGCACTTTAAAAAAAATTTTTTTTTTTTTTTTATTTAATTTATTTATTTTTGTACTTTATAAATTGTGTTTAAAATTTTTTTTTTTTTTTTTTACTTTTATTGCTGTCACAAGCAATGTAAACATCCCTTGTGACAGTAATATGTGGTGACAGGTACTCTTTATGGAGGGATCGGGGGTCTAAAAGACCCCCCATCCCTCCTTTACACTTCAAAGTATTCAGATCGCCGAAAACGGCGATTCTGAATACTGTGTACTTTTTTAAATTCGGCGCCATTGGCAGCCGAGTAAACGGGAAGTGACGTCATGACGTCGCTTCCGCATTTACAAGAAGAAGGCTGGAACGAAGCCGCTCGCAGCTTCGTTCCAGTCCGCCCCCAGCCGCCGAAGGCAGCGGACCGGACACCGGGCCTCCCGATCGCACGGGAGGCCCGGTAACAGCGGCGGGAGGCGGCGGGAGGGGGGGATGTCCCCTCCCGCTCCTCCGGTATAACAACCGAGCGGCTTTTAGCCGCATCGGTTGTTATATTCGGGTAGCCGATCGCCCGCTGAAAACAACGGTACCGGGATGATGCCTGCAGCTGCGGGCATCATCCCGGTATAACCCCGGAAAGCCGAGGACGCATATATGCGTTCGGTCGGCGGGAAGGGGATAAACAATAAGAAAAGAGCTTTTAAAAAATATAAAAATTAAGGAAAACTAGTGTCATTTAAATGTTACAAAGAATTTAACAGAATATGTAAAAAGGAAATCAAGGATGCAAAAATTCAAAACGAACGACAGGATTGCAAAAGATAGTAGGACAAACCCAAAAAAATTCTTCAAATATATTAATAGTAAAAAGGCCAGGTCTGAGCATGTAGGCCCTTTACAAAATAATCTAGAGTGGGTGACTGGGGACAAAGAGAAGGCAAATTTATTAAATACTTTCTTCAGCTCTGTGTATACAAAAGAGCATTGGGGAGCTCATGTCCATAATGGGGGTGGTAGTGACACATGCCCCGAATGATCCACAATGGCTCAAAAGTGATATGGTCCATAATTATTTAGACAGAATAAAGGTGGATAAAGCGCTTGGCCTGATGGCATCCACCCACGGATCCTAAAAGAATTGAGCTCAGTAATTTCAAAGCCATTGTATCTAATTTTTAGGGACTCATTAATAACGGGAATAGTACCACTAGATTGGCGCAGAGCGAACGTGGTGCCTATATTTAAAAAGGGATCAAAGTCTTTACCAAGTAACTATAGACCTGTTAGTTTAACTTCTATAGTCGGGAAGATACTGGAGCGTTTAATAAAAGACCACATAGACGAGTTCTTGCCGGAAAAAAACATTTTAAGCAACAGACAGCATGGATTCATGAAAGACAGAAGTTGTCAGACAAACCTGATTTCTTTTTATGAAGAGGTAAGTAAAACCTTGGACAGAGGGGTGGCTGTGGACATGGTATACTTGGATTTCGCAAAAGCGTTCTACACAGTTCCCCACATGCGGCTCATGTGTAAAGGTAAAGTCTACAGGCTTGGAAACATCAGTTTGTAAATGGATAGAAAACTGGCTAAAAGACAGAATTCAGAGAGTAGTGGTTAATGATTCTAACTCTGAATGGTCTAAGGTTATCAGTGGTGTACCCCAAGGTTCAGTGCTGGGACCCTTACTTTTCGAATACCTTTATGAATGATATTGGGTCTGGGATCGAAAGTAACATTTCTGTCTTTGCAGATGACACCAAGCTATGCGGTGGAATAACGTCCTTACAGGATGTCTCCAATTTACAAGCCGACCTCAATGCACTGTCTAATTGGGCGACTATGTGGCAGATGAGGTTTAATGTTGAGAAATGTAACGTTATGCACTTGGGGGCTAAGAATATGCATGCATCATACATGCTAGGGGGAGTACAACTGGGGGAATCCGTGGTGGAGAAGGATCTGGGTGTTTTGGTAGATTATAAGCTCAATAATAGCATGCAATGCCAAGCTGCGGTTTCCAAAGCAAGCAAAGTCCTTTCTTGCATTAAGAGAGGTATGGACTCTAGAGAGAGATATCATTTTGCCCGTTCAAATCATTAGTAAGACCTCATCTGGAATATGCAGTTCAGTTTTGGGCACCAGTTCTCAAAAAGGATATCAGGGAACTGGAGAATATGCAGGGAAGGGCAACCAAACTGATAAGAGGCACGGAGGAGCTCAGCTATGAGGAAAGATTAGAGGAACTGTATTTATTCACTCTTGAGAAGAGGAGAAGGAGGGTGGATATGATCAACATGTTCAAATATGTTCAAATATATAAGTGGTCCATATAGTGAACTTGGTGTTGAGTTATTCTCTTTATGGTCAACCCAGAGGACACGGGGGCACGCTTTACGTCTAGAGCAAAAGAGATTTCATCTCCAAATACGCAAAGGTTTCTTCACATTAAGAGCTGTGAAAATGTGGAATAGACTCCCGCCAGAGTTGGTTCTGGCCAGCTCAGTAGATTGCTTTAAGAAAGGCCTGGATACTTTCCTAAATGTACATAATATAACTGGGTACTAACATTTATAGGTAAAGTTGATCCAGGGAAAATCTGATTGCCTCTTGGGGGATCAGGAAGGAATTTTTTCCCCTGCTGTAGCAAATTGGAGCATGCTCTGCTGGGGTTTTTTGCCTTCCTCTGGATCAACTGAGGGTATAAAATTGGGTATATTGGATTGTACAATATTTTTTATTTTATTTGTTTTTAAGGTTGAACTGGATGGACTTGTGTCTTTTTTCAACCTGACTAACTATGTGATTATGACACTATATACAGTGCGGAAATTACAATTTGATCTCTTGCAGATTTTGTAAGTTTGCCCACTTACAAAGAAACAAAGGGTCTATAATTGTTCTCATAGCTGCAGGGGCGTTGCTAGGTCTACAAAGGATCTGGGACTAGAGCCCATAGCAACGAAGTGAAGAGTCATACGCTTGGGCGGGCACACACATATATAATATACGTGTGTGTATATAACGTTGTATATTATTACATAAGGGTCCCCAAAGCCCCCCTAATTACATCGGGGTCACCAGAGAGCGTGTCACGTCACCTGCCACCAGATTTGGATTGTGTATACAGAGAGGCTGGGTATAGTTTCCCCCCTCCATATGGTCTGCACCTACCAGCTCAGGAGAGATTCGTGTGAGAAAGTTCCTCCCGACTATATGATATGGGCGGAGCAAGGGAGGAGACTGACTCTCACACTGATCTCCAGGCTCTGGCTGTGTCACTGAAGCACGGAGTGCAGACTTAGTGAGTGCCGCAGCTGTGCGGGAAGAGCTGTGTCCAGCAGCCTGCAACTCTCTCGTGGTAGGGCCAACCCTGGACTGAGGGCTATGGGCCCCAGATTCGGGGCTCCAACCTCAATAGCCACCCCTTAACTGCATGGGTGTATTTTACAGAGAGACAGAATATCAACCAAAAATCCAGAAAAGACACGATACAAATGTTATAAATTGAGTTGCAGTTCAGTGAGTAAAATAAGTATTTGATCCCTTACCAACCAACAATAATTCTGGCTCCCACAGACTGGCTACAGTATGTGCTCATGTGGTACACAGATTAGTCTTGTCAATTTAAGAAGGTGCTCCTAAAGACAACTCGTGTGCATAAAAGATACCTGTCCACAGAATCTCTTTCTTTCATTCAAACCTGACGATCATGGGCAAGAGCAAAGAGGAGTCAAAGGACATCAGGAACAAATTGTAGACCTGCACAAGGCTGGAATGGGCTACAAGACCATCAGCAAGAAGCTTGGTGAGAAGGAGACAACTGTTGGAGCAATTATTCACAAATGCAAGAAATACAAAATAACCATCAATCACCCTCAGTCTGGAGCTCCATGCAAGATTTTACATCATGGGGGAGGAGCTTGTGAATGATCTCAGGGCAGTTGGGACCACAGTCACCAAACAAACCATTGGTAACACAATACGCCGCAATGGATTGAAATCCTGCAGCGCCTGCAAGGTCCCCCTATCTGAAGAAGGCACACATACAGGCCCATCTGAAGTTTGCCAATGAACATCTAAATGATTCAGAGAAGGATTGGAAGAAAGTGCTGTGGTCAGGTGAGACCAAATCTGAGCTCTTTGCCATTAACTTCGCTCGCCGTGTTTGGAGGAAGAAAAATGCTGACTATGACCCTGAGAACACCATCACTATAGTCAAGCATGGAGGTGGAAACATGATGCTTTGGGGCTGTTTCTCTGCTAAAGGTACAGGCAGACTTTTCAGCACTGAGGGGCCTATGGACTGGGCCATGTATTATAAAAATCTTAGATAAGAACCTTCTTCCTTCAGCCAGAACACTGAAGATGGGTCGTGGATGATTCTTCCAGCATGACAATGACCCAAAACATACTGCCAAGGCAACAAATGAGTGGCTCAAGAACAAGTACATTAAGGTCATGAAGTGGCCCAGGGCCAGTCTCCAGACCTTAATCCTATAGAAAATTTATGGAGGGAGCTGAAACTGAGTTGCCAAGCGACAGCCAAGAAACCTTAAGGATTTAGAGAAGATCTGTAAGGAAAGGTGGACCAAAATCCCTCCTGAGATGTGTGCAAACCTGATAACCAACTACAAGATACCTCTTACCTCTTTGCTTGCCAAGGGTTTTTCCACCAAGTACTAAGTCATGTTTTGCTTGGGGATCAAATACTTATTTTACTCACTGAACTGCAACTCAATTTAGAACATTTGCAGTATGTTTTTTTCTGGATTTTTGGTTGATATTTTGTCTCTATCATTTAAAATACACCTATGATAAAAATGATAGACCTTTCCTTTCTTTGTAAGTGGGCAAACTTACAAAATTTGCAGGGGATCAAATAATTATTTTCCCCATTGTAAGTACCTGTAATAAATAAAATATTTTCTGCCCAATCCAGTCATGGGATCTGGCTCCCCTGTATCAGCCAGCGGTGGCTGCAAGGAAGAGGAGAGAGCACCGACAATGGATTGAAGCCTAGGGGAGATCATGTGACTGGAGTTGCCTTAAAAGAAGTATACAATACATCTTTCTTATACAGGTTAGTCAGTATACAGTAGGTGTCAGAAGTGAGGAAGGAACATTTTAAAGATTAGATTTAGCCTGGAATTCTACTTTATTGGCCAGTCCACACTGGAATGCTCATACTCCCCATGCAGTCGCTTGCATTCCAGTTTTGCCAGCCCATTCATTTGAAACACTGGAAAAAAAGAAGATCTTGTTAGCATAAAAAAGTTTATGTATACTTCCCAAATAACAGGAGTGATTGTGTGAATGAAGCCTAAGGCCTCTGAAAGAAGCTTCAGGCTAACCTGCATATGCACATTGAGTCATTTAGAGGTGTATTTAAGAGCAGCATTCAGGGGCATAAAAAAAACACCCCAAACCTGCATTCAGAGAAGAATTTTCCAGCGTAATTTACGCACATGCATAAGCGCAGCTAAACACACCTAAACACGCAAGCCTATGTGCGTAAATTCTAGTGGCTATATTAAATGAATACATTTTAGCCCATATAATCCATCTACAATCATGCACATGAAAATGCGGCATCAGAGGCATTTTTTCAGCCAACTTATGGCAGCATATTTGGTGTATTTTTTCCACATGCATGAGGACTTACAGTGATTGTACAGTAAAAACTTTTTTTTTTTATTTTAAGAAATAAGGGAACACTCATGTTATACTTACAAGGATGCGCAAAACATTGCCCGATGCCCAGGACATGCAGTTTCGGGTGCTGGGAAGGTTTTTTCTTTTTTACATTTAGCTCTGCTGCATGCAAGCAGCAGGGTTTTATGTGGTGCAATTTTCATGTCAGTTTTCAGTGCGATTACCAAAGGTAGTTGTTCAGCGGTTCTGGTGCAATGCAGATACGATTCAGGGATGTGATTGTGAATACCTTTTTGAATCAATGCGAATTTAGTACTGCTGCGGTTTTATATCTGCCTACATATGCCAGAAATGTCGTCCATTCTCTTCTCTACAAAACTCACTTTCATCCACTTCTATGAAAATCTGTCTTCTAGCCACTTCCAAGCAACACCAGCTATGAATCGCATCCCATGTGAAGTTATCTCAGAATGCCACTATACTCTGTGCTGTGCAAATCTAGAATGCATCACTCCAAACTGGCACGGGACCCTTTTTTTTAACCAGAGCGAAATCGCACCACATAGATGTGAACGTCCTTTATAGAAAACAATTTTTAGGCGCCATACGAATCTAGGTCTTTCAGGTCGCATGTAATCCACATCAGATTTGTATCAGCGTGAACCATTAATAAGGGTCCAGTCACACCTGGGCATTTTGGGATTGCAGCAGAATTGCTGCGATTCTGCCACAATTTGTTGCGCGATTTATCGTGCAGAAAATATGTGAAGCTTGTCGCACAAAAAGGAGCAAGAGCTTCTTTTGGGAGACAAACTTTACCCAGTGTAATTTGCCACGACTGCCATGCGACAATCATGGCAAAACCGCATCACGTTTTAGTTACCATTGAAAATAATGACACCTGAACCTGTGTTTTGCAGTTGTAGTGCGTTTTGAGATTGTGGGCAGAATTACGATTCTGCCGCAATCCCAAAATGCCCAAGAGTGAATGGAGCCTCACGGAGCAGACACCAGAGCTCGATTTTAATGCTCTGCATGCGCTTATACTGAGCACTCAAGCGCTTCCTTGTGTGAGGGTAACCTGATGAAATACATTTTTTCCCCCTTCTTATTGGGGCCGGCGCCTCATTTTCTCACTCAGCGGATGCACTTCTGTTGAGTGTTAAGAGTCCAACACTCCCCTTTGCATACTGCTGAAATATACATGCCGTTTACACTAGAACAACACGTTTAGGTGTGCTTTTGCTCTACACATGTGGGGTAGCCCATTCAATTTAATAGACTGCTCTTCACATGACAAACATGTCAAAGTAGCTTTTTGCACACTGAGCTCCTCACATTGTAATGCGTTTGTACACACAAAAAAATATTAACAAAGAATGGAACCACAAGTGTGACACATTTTTACATGTTTTGGAAACGTGTGCAACAACACGTGAATTTGCACGCGTTTACAAAATGTTCAGGTGTAAATGGGATAGGGCTGAAACAACTAATCGATTCTGAAAATAGTTGTCAACTATTTTCAGAATCGATTAATCAGCCAGCCGATTAATTGGCCTGCATACAGAATTCATTATTTGTTTACATATCAGGAAATACAGCGAAGCACACATACAGCTCAGTACACCATCCATACATATCAATAAGTGCCTGTGAATGTGTGAGGAGCAATGCCTCGTGGGACATGTAGTCCTGGGCAGGAAGTGAGTGGTTCTAAAGGCAGAAGTTTTTTTTACCTTGCTATAGGGGTGCTCTATATTATACTTTGCAGCTTGCTATTGGGGCACTCTGAAGGCAGGAGGAGCCAGAGGAGTCGGTGGGGGGACCCAGAAGAGGAGAATCAGGGCTGCTGTGTGCAAAAGCATTACAGAGCAGGTAAGTATAACATGTTTGTTGTTTAAAAAAAAAAAAATCACTTTAACCACTTGCCTACCAGGCACTTACACTCCCTTCCTGCCCAAGCCATTTTTCAGCTTTCAGCGCTGTTGCACTTTGAATAATTGTGCGGTCTTGCTACACTGTACCCAAACACATTTGTTATCATTTTCTTCACACAAATAGAGCTTTCTTTTATTGGTATTTAATCACTGCTGGTTTTTTTTTTTTTTTTTTTTTTTTTGTAAAAAATAAGACCAAAAATTTAGAAAAAAAAAAAATAAAATGTTTTTTACTTTTTTTCTGTCAGTAAAGTTTGTAACTGAGTAATTTATTCGCCTTCACTGATGTGCGCCAATGAGGTGGCACTGATAGGCTGAACTTGTGGGCATTGATGAGGAGGCACTAATATGCCGCACTTATGGGCACTGATATATGGCACTGACTGGCATTGCTAATGGGCCTAGACTGGTGGCACTTGTGGGCACTGATTGTGGCATTGGTGGGCAGTGATTGGTGACACTGTATGGCTATATTGTAATCAGGGCACCGATGATCAGTGCCCCGATTACATTCCTAGATGTCCCCCTATGTGGAGATGCCGCTGATCAGCTCTCCTCACCACACACTGTTTGTGTAAGGCGAGGTGAGCCGATTACCGATATCTCCGTGTTTACATGTGACCGGCTGTGATTGGACACAGCCGATCACATGGTTAAAGAGCTGCGGACACGGCTCTTTACAGCGATTGGGGTCGCACTGTGTCCTAGCAACACGACCTAACCACGATCGCCGCGCTGCACACCCCTCGCGGGCGCGCGAGAGCGGCCGTTCTGGGACGCCATCATATGACGGCGTCCCAGAATGAGAGCCGAGCCGCACCGCCCCGCCGTCATTTGACGGTGGGCGGGAAGCAGTTAAAGACTCTGCAGGGAAGATTATCTGAACCCAATGAAGGTGGTGGCTGATAGACTGGAGGTAATAGAAGGCATTACAATTACATTTAAAGTAAACTTTTACCAGTATTGTGCATTATATTTAAAATAATCATATCCATGAAAAATTACATAAAATTATATATAGGTAATATATATTATTACTTTCACAGTATAATTGAACCCTTTATAGTAGCGATTATTGCAAACACGCACAGCAAAAGGCACTGCAGAAATCGATCAAAAGCAAACTGCATTGGTGTGAACTGAACCTAATGCTGGCCATACACATCGATTTTTGGATGAGAATATTCATTATGAAAAATCTTTGTACATTCACTGAATGAAAGAATGTTGTTTGAAAATTTCTCTTGCTTTTAAATATTGAGTTTTAAAATGAATGTAATTACTGAAAGAAGACTACATACACTGTCTAAAAATTCCTTTGACCGAGAGATTTTCTATTCTGCTCCTTTGAATTTTTCCATCACTGGGGTCAAAAACTGGCAATTTGACCCCACTAATGATTAAAAAAAAAAAAAAAAAATCGAACGAACATTCCTAAAATCAACATTGTTTTTGTATGGCCAGCATCAGTGACAGCAGGCACAGGTAGCTTTTATCAAGCCACCTGCCTATGACAAGAAAGTCTGTCATACATAATATAGTACAGTTCTATCTACAAATCCGCAAAAAAGCCTTTCATTTTTTTTTCTTTAACCACCTCAATACAGGGCACTTTCACCCCCTTCCTGCCCAGGCCATTTTTCAGTTTTCAGCGCTGTCGCACTTTGAATGAAAATTGCGCGGTCATGTTACACTGCACCCTAATGAAATTTTTATCATTTTTTCTACACAAATAGAGCTTTCCTTTGGTGGTATTTGATCACCTCTGCGGTTTTTATTTATTGCGCTATAAACAAAAGAAGAGGGCCATTTTTTTTAAAAATGATAATATTTTTTACTTTTTGCTATAATAAATATCCATTTTTTTTTTTTTTTTTTAAACAAATTTTTTCCTCAGTTTAGGCCGATATGTATTCTTCTACATATTTTTGGTTAAAAAAAAAATCCTGATAAGCGTATATTGATTGGTTTGCGCAAAAGTAATAGCGTCTACAAAATAGGGGATAGATTTATAACATTTTTATTATTTTTTTATTTTTTTTTTTTAACTAGTAATGGCGGCGATCTGCGATTTTTATTGTGACTGCGATATTGCAGCAGACATATCGGACACTTTTGACACATTTTTGGGACCATTCACATTTATACAGCGATCCGTGCTATAAAAATGCATTGATTACTGTGTAAATGTGACTGGCAGGGAAGGGGTTAACACTGGGGGGCGATCGAGGGGTTAATGTCTGTCCTAGGGAGGTGATTCTAACAGTGGGGGGAGGGAACTGACTGGGGGAGGTGACCGATCGGTGTCCCTATGTACAAGGGACACACCATCGGTCTCCTCTCCTCTGACAGGACGTGGATCTATGTTTACATACACAGATCCACGGTCCTGCTCTGTTACCTGGCAATCGCGGGTGCCCGGCGGACATCGCGGCCGCCGGGCACGTGCACCGGGTCCCGAGCGACGCAGCGGGCACGTGCCCCCCCCTAGTGGCTCGGGAGGGCAATCACGTCATATGACATCCGTCCAGAACAGCTGCCTCGTCCCGCCGTCATATGACGGTGGGCGGTAGCTTAGTGGTTAAATTAAAAATTTGATCTCCGAGTCTGATATTTACCATATTCAACCTCTAATAGTATATACAGTATATCTCTTCTGTCTGTTATTGTCAGAGGGGATTAAAGATTTTGCTCCCTAACCATATAGTTGGCTATTTATATTTACCACTGCATATTTAAGAATAAGTTGCCTTTTATTTTAAACTTTACATATGAACTAAACACCACACTTTTAAGGTTTTTATCCGATTAATCGAAACAATAATCAGCCAACTAATCGATTATGAAAATAATCGTTAGTTGCAGCCCTAAAATGGGGCCTTAGGCCTTGAGTACAGTGGCAGTTCAGTCCGCAAGCATAAAATTCTGACATTTTTAGGAGCCACAGGGTTACCATGCAGCACGGCAAAATCTACGATGGGCTGAAATATAAGGCGGCTGACGCTTTACCGAGCACACGTTCATGGACAGCAGGAATTCTGCATTCAAGGCATACATCCCTGAACACATACCACCCTAAATGTGAGAACTGCTCAGTGCTCCAACCACTGCATATTCCAGCTCGTCACAGACTGACAGGCTGCCAGCAGGGCTGGAAGTTGCCACCTGTGCCTTCCAGACCCCTGAAAATGGCAGGATTTGATGCTCGGGCCAAACCAGTCACAAGCCTCACCCAAAAGGGAATGTTCCACTTGGTTGCGCGTTTGCCCCCCACCCGCTGCAACATTTGCCACTATTTGGTGAGGGGGTGGCGGGTTTACCTGGTTTTGACAGGTACCCGCTACCACTTCCGGTCAGAGCTGAAAGTCACCCCCCCTTAATGCTCAGCAGAAGGCTGCGGGTGAAGAGAGTGCGACATTTCCCTTTTCAGACGAGCACCCAATCAGTGCTCGTCACACAGCAAGGTCTCTCCACTCAGTGCTATTTCCGGGTGCGGTGCTGGAGACAGGCCCGGTAGGTGAGCAGGAGATAGACAGTGCAATGTTAAAACCTCATTTAAATATGGTTTTGGTTAAAATTATTTTTTTATAATCAGGAGAAGTAGATAGTCATGGAGGGACAAGACGACTGGGGCCCTGATGTAATCACTTGAACAAGTAGTTTAAAAAAAAAAAAAAAAAAAAACCCTCACACCCCTGAAATAATGATTTTGCACAAAGCAGCCCTGAACCTCCTCAACTCATGTCCCCCGCCGATGCTCCTGGTGTATCCTCCCCGCTGAGTGCCCACCATAGCAAGACACTTGTTATGGGGGCACTCATGCAGGTTCACTCCAGAGCCGGAGTGTGTGTCCATAGACAAACACAGCGTTGCTCTGGCCCTTCCACCACTCCCTCCTCACTGGCTGTGATTGACAGCAGCAGAAGCCAATGGCTCAAAATGCATCCAATTTGCATATATGTGAACCGAGCCTTACATAGCTATAGCTGCAAAAGGGGCCAGTGATCAAGCAGGACTTAAATTTTCTGACTAAAAATAACAAACATGTTATACTTACCTGCTCTGTTGCAGTGGATTTGCACAGAGCAGCCCAGATTCTCCTCTTTTCGGGTCCCTCCCTCCTGTTGAGGCCCCCTCAGCAAGCAGCTTGTTATGGGGGCACCTGAGCCAAGTCACAGCTCCCTGTGTCCATTCGGATACAGAGCCACGGCCCGACCCCTTTTTTCTCCTCAATGGCTGACTGACTTTGACAGCAGCAGGAGCCAATGGTGCCTCGCTGCTGTCTCAGCTGAGGAGGGGAGTCCCGGGCAGCCAAGACACTCCTGCAACATTGCTGGATCGAGATGGGGCTCAGGTAGGTATTAGGGGGGCTGCCGCACAAAGAAGGCATTTTATCTTAATGCCTTTACAACCACTTTTTTTTTTACTTTAAAAACACCATCAGCCTTAAGAACCACTTTAAAGATACAAAATTCCAGCAGCCTTAAAAGCCTCATTACTAGGAGCCCTGTGTGCTGGGCTTTGTAGTCCCATGCGTGCCCAGGATGAGGCTTATGCCTAGTACACCCGATCAGAAAATCGGACGAAAAATACCACTTTTTCGAAACGACTGTACGATAATCAGTTAGTACACAGCTTTCGAGAGTCCATTATAACAGTTCATCCAAAAGGGACAGGCAGGAAAATTTCTCTTGTACGATTTTCGTTTAACCACTTGCCTAACGAGCACTTTGACCCCTTTCCTGCCCAGGCCAATTTTCAGCGCTGTTGCACTTTGAATGACAATTCCACGGTCATGCAACAAATGTACCCAAATGACAGTTTTAGATTTGAGACAGATAGCGCTTTCTTTTGGTGGTATTTAATCACCACTGGGTTTTTTAGTTTTTTTGCCATACAAATGAAAAAAGACCAAAAAATTGGGGAAAAAAAAACACAAACACACAAACGGTTTACTTAGTTTCTGTTATAAAATTTTGCAAACAGGTAATTTTTCTCCTTCACTGATGGGCACTTGACAGGTGGCACTGCTGGACACTGATAGGCAGCACTGATGAGGAGGCACTAATTGGCACTGTTGGATGCTCAAACAGGAGTATCATGTGCAAAAGGCCTAATATTTAGACCCCTTTCACACTGATGCAGATTTCAGGCATTGTAGTGCTAAAAAAAGCACCTGAAAACTGCCTCTCATGCCTCCCCAGTGTGGAGCTGCAGCTCGGCTGCCCCCATAGCAAGCTGCTTGCTGTGGGGGCACTTGACAGGGTGGAGGGGCCAGGAGAAGCGTAGATGGACCAGAGAAGAGGAGGATCTGGGCTAATCCACTGCGCAGAGCAGGCAAGTATGACATGTTTGTAATTTATATAGGAGAAAAAAAAAAATGAGACTTTACAATCACTTTAACAGATGAGTATGCGGGTCATGTGCAACCTTGATCACGTGTGCTATGACAGGAGCTAGTGTGGTGCACCCCGTGGCAGCTCTGATCACGTGTGCTATGACAGGAGCCGGTACGTTGTACCCCATGGAAGCTCTGATCACGTGTGCTATGACAGGAGCCGGTGTGGTGCACCCCGTGGCAGCTCTGATCACGTGTGCTATGACAGGAGCCGGTACGTTGTACCCCATGGAAGCTCTGATCACGTGTGCTATGACAGGAGCCGGTGTGGTGCACCCTGTGGCAGCTCTGATCACGTGTGCTATGAAAGGAGCCGGTGTGGTGCAGCTGCCCATGGCAGCTCTGATCACATGAGCAATGACAGGAGCCGGTGTGGTGCAGCCCTGATCACATGTGCAATGACAGGAGCCGGTGTGGTGCAGCCCATGGCAGCTCTGATCACGTGTGATTGACAGGAGCCGGTGTGGTGCAGCCCATGGCAGCTCTGATCACCTGTGATATGACAGGAGCCGGTGTGGTGCAGCCCATGGCAGCTCTGATCACCTGTGATATGACAGGAGCCGGTGTGGTGCAGCCCATGGCAGCTCTGATCACCTGTGATATGACAGGAGCCGGTGTGGTGCAGCCCATGGCAGCTCTGATCACGTGTGATTGACAGGAGCCGGTGTGGTGCAGCCCATGGCAGCTCTGATCACCTGTGATATGACAGGAGCCGGTGTGGTGCAGCCCATGGCAGCTCTGATCACCTGTGATATGACAGGAGCCGGTGTGGTGCAGCCCATGGCAGCTCTGATCACCTGTGATATGACAGGAGCCGGTGTGGTGCAGCCCATGGCAGCTCTGATCACGTGTGATTGACAGGAGCCGGTGTGGAGCAGCCCATGGCAGCTCGGATCACATGTGCTATGACAGGAGACGGTGTGGTGCAGCCCTGATCACATGTGATATGACAGGAGTCGGTATGGTGCACGGTGTGTGGAGGGAGTGCAGGGGGCGCCCAGTGCTCTCCATAGTAACCGTCCCCACCCCCTCCCAATTACCTCCAAGCGGCTCTTCCTGCTCATGGCCTCCCTCAGCTGGTCCAGACGCTCCCGCAGGGTGACCCTCTGGTGGAAGGAGAAGGCCGGGTGAAGGGACGCCATAGTAAACAGCAACAGCAGTTCCTCCCGAGAAGCCGCTATCTCGGCCGGCTTGCGCTCTCCGTCCTCCCAGCCCCCCAGCAGGCGCTCCATCCCCATGGCCGGCAGTAGGAGGAGGCGGTAGAGGCGGCCGGCCACCTCCCGGTTCTCAGAGCTGAGCAGTGCCAGGTACACGATAAGCCTGGAGCGGGCAGTACGGTCACTGAGGTCCCCCAGCTCCGGCTCTCCGGCCAGCCCGTTGGCTCTGCTCTCACAGTCCCGTAGGTAATGACAGTCCTTCCGGGCCAGGTCCTCCAGACATGAGCCCAAGAAGCGCAGCTCCAGCGGATTACACAAGTCCAGCAAGCCGCAGGCGAACTCCAACCTCTGAGCCGGGCCCAGCGACTGCACGAACCACTCGTACACCGACTCCCTCTGGAGCGGCCCGCTAGGACGGGAATACATCCCCCGCTCTTCCTCCTCCTCGTCCTCTTCTTCATCCGACGCCTTGTACGCGCTGCTTTTCCTCGGCGGCAGCTTCATCTTCAGCATTCTCGGCCCGTCCAGCCGAGCGGCATGCGAAGTCTCAGGCCCGTACAGCCGTTGCCATGGTCCGGGAGATC
The DNA here is from genome assembly GCF_042186555.1 of Aquarana catesbeiana. Taxonomy (NCBI): domain Eukaryota; kingdom Metazoa; phylum Chordata; class Amphibia; order Anura; family Ranidae; genus Aquarana; species Aquarana catesbeiana. Next base: position 364,031,436 of record NC_133328.1, on the reverse strand, counting down.
TCCCCGTCCGGGCTGACTGAGAAGAACTGGGCGTGTGAGGGGAGGGACCACAGGCGACTTCCAGAACGCTCGTTCCCTTTCCCCGGGTTCCACAGCTCGAGCCGTGACGTCTCAGCATTGTGACGTCAGCGGCGCTCGGCAAGGGAAAAGCCTGCTCGTTATTGGCTGAGCGCGGGATCCCCGCCACCTCCTCTCTGAGGAGAGCGTCGTTGGTGAGGACTCAGTACTGGGCGACATGTTACATGAAGGAGATAGAAGGATGGATGTGGTCGACGCTGGAAAGGCTTCTGCTCTCTTATCCTAAACTTGTATGCTTCACACAGAATCTCCCTCAAAAATTGATAAAAAGGAACACTGGAGCACCATACTGCTTAAATATACGTATGGGAACACCGGGGCACCATACTGCTTAAATATACGTATGGGAACACCGGGGCACCATACTGCTTAAATATACGTATGGGAACACCGGGGCACCATACTGCTTAAATATACGTATGGGAACACCGGGGCACCATACTGCTTAAATATACGTATGGGAACACCGGGGCACCATACTGCTTAAATATACGTATGGGAATACCGGGGCACCATACTGCTTAAATATACGCATGGGAACACCGGGGCACCATACTGCCTAAATATACGTATAGGAGCTGTGCCCGTTCATGCTATGATTAGTGGTGTAATTTGGTTTTGTCACCGTAGGGGCGGCCTGTCCATTATGGGCGCCGCCCCCTTATCCATGCCACCACCCTCCCTATCTATGCGCTCGGCCCCTTTTTAGGATGCCAGGCGCATGAATTTCTATGGCAGGGATGGGCAGAGGTGTGTTTTTTGAATGATTAGAGCCAGAGGCTCCAATAGCCTTCAAAATAGGGTGGGCTTGGGGTGCAGAGCATTACGTTCAGAGCCCACCCAGGTGTGTTGCAACAGGGAATGGATATTCCCTGTTGCAACACTGATCCTCCTCCCGGCCAATTGGGAAGTGGGCCTGACCCGCTACCCATCACTCGATTGGCTGAAAGGACAGGCAATCCTATTGGATGCCTAAAAGGAGTGGAGGAGACGCATGGCGGAAGTGAGGAGAAGACAGGAGCAGATGCCAGCCACAGCCTGATGCCCCAATCCCCGTCGCTGCCTGCCGCCTAGATGGGGTAAGACAGCGAGTGGGCTGGGGGGAGTTGGTGGGGGGGGTTATTTTCTGCCCCCCCAAACAAAAAACCACGAGCCGCCACTGGTTTTGTGCTGCCCTAGGCAAGACTAAAAACAGCCCCCCTCTAAATTTGTCACACCCCAATCGATCTAATACTGTATAGGCAACACTTTAAAAGCCTTTACAGGTTACCACTTTAGTTTTATAAAGGAGGTCTAGTGCTAGAATTACTGCCCATAACTCGACCTTCCTCACATGTGTGGGACGAGAGCTGTGTGCGTGCGGGACCAACACGTGCATTCATCTTTGCGTGGGAGGATGGGGGCACCTTAATTTTTTTATTTTAATTTTATTTTTACACTGTTGCTTCCATTTTTTATCACTTTTATTGCTGTCACAAGGAATGTAAACATCCCTTGTGACAGGTACTCTTTATGGAGAGATCTGGGGTCTATAAGACCCCAAATCCCTCCTCTGCACTCAAAAGCATGCTGCTTGTAATAGTAATAGCAAAGAAGCCGACCACCGCCTCAGCTGCAGGCATCATCCCGGTACAGATGCCACCCCAGGCAAATGCCTTGTTTGCCCCGCGGTAGATACGCCTCTGGCTACAATGACACGTTTAGGCATGTTTTTGCTCTACAAGTGTAGGGCAGCCCATTCATTTCAGTAGACTCCACGCAAAAACATTTTAGATATAGCATTTTGCACCCTGAGCTTTGCACATTTTAATGCGTTTGTACACAAACCGACATCTGCTTGCCACGTTTGGCATGCTATTAATGAATGGCACCACAAGTGCTACGCATTTTTACACTTTTTGGAAACGTGTCAATTTGCGCACGTTTTCAAAATGCCCAGGCATGAATCCCGGCCTTAGGCCTTGTGTCTCAGAGGCTGCTTGCCCTCTTTTAGTGGCCTGGGAGCGTCTGCTTCTCCTTGGAGGCCTTCCGAACTTGGGTATTTTTTTTTTTTTTTAACACCGCACTACACTGTATTATATACTGTGTACACCGCCCGAAGTCTATGTGAAACTGTATTATATACTGTGTACACCGCCTGCACTGTGTTTTCTACTGTACACCGCCGAATGCACTGTATATATAGGCTACGCTGAATGCAGGGTGTGTGTGCGTGTGTGTGTGTATATATATATATATCTATAATATTTCCCCCCTCACCTTCCAGGACAGCTACTTGAGAGATGATTGGCTCCGCCCTCTACAGGAAATACAAATCAGATACAATTTAAAAGGCCCCTCCCTTTCCTCTGACCCTCAGTTGTTTTGTGTTTCCAGACCCTCCAGGAGCACCAACACGTTTTTTGTTTTCTTAAGGTCTGGAACTGTGGTTGGTGGACCCCCCTTCTATGCTTTCATCCAGGACTAGTTGTGGCCAAGTCCTGGATGATAGTCTGTACCAGAAGGGTTCCCTATTTCTAAGGGTTACTTTCCTATGTAAATGGTGGCAACTCCCTTCCTTTTTTCCCCAGCGCTGCTGTGTGGAACTGTGTCCTCCTAAATGCTTCTTTTCGGTGTACCAAGATGGCGTCAGGAGGACTTCCGGTGATGCAGCAAGATGGCGCGGGAACCGGAAGTCACATGACACACTTCCGGACGCCGAGTTTTTAAAAGGAGCATGGTGTGGAGACACTGAGGACATGCTGCAGGGGAATGGCCTGCTAGAAACGCCATTCTAAGTGCAGTTTTTGCGGTACAGCAGCAGTCTTCTCTATGACCGTTCTCCGCTTGCTTCTTGGAGCTTGAGGACAGGTCTGAGGATGGAAAGTCCGCTCGTATTGAACCAACGGCAGCATCCGGGTCCCATACTGCCCCAAGGTAAGCCCTTGTCTGTGGATAGCTACAGCAAGGGACTTTTTTTGTATGGAACCTTTTAATTTATGGTCCTTGTTTCTGCTTTTTTCTAGGCCAAACCGGTGTAGAAGAAATGTGGGAACTGTAGGGCCAGGCTCTCTGATAGTTATAAAAAGCTATTTTGTGAGGATTGTATTCCACCCAAAACTAGTTCAGAGTCTTCCTCCTTTAAGGAGTTAATAACTTCTATGAAGGAGGTAGTGGACTCTTTTCGGTTACTTAATGACAGGTTTACTAGTCCCCCTAGGCCCTTCCTCATCTAGACCCATAGCTCAAGATCCTTCAACCTCTGCCAGGTCCCTTCCCTTGTTAGTATCTGAGACTATTAGTTCTTGCGATACCTCTGATCTGGAAGAAGGTGAGAATCCAGTCTCTTCATCTGATGAAAAGTCTGCATCAGAGGAGGATACAGGTAGCTCATCTAAGTATCTTTTCCAGTCAGGATATTGATGAACTACTAAAAGCAATTTATACCTCAGAGCATGCCACAACAAGCCCAATCTGTACAGGTTAAAATGTATAGGGGCCTACAGGGACGAAAATCTAAAACCTTTCCGGTACACCAGTCCCTTAGGGACATGATTCATGGACACAAAAGAAGATTTCATTTTCAGTCTGAATTTGAGGAGGTTTTCTTTAAATGTCCAAGATTAGATGCCCCTATGTCGCAGGTGTCCAAAAGATCAGATCTTTCTTTCGAAGATTCTGGGCCTGGGATGCTTCAGCTTTTTCTTTAGGCCCAGCGGTAGGATCCACCTGTGTGGCTAGAATTTTAGACGTATGGGTTCAGCGTCTGGATGATCTTCTGGCATCTGACACCCCCAAAGAAGAGATTAGAGAATCCCTCCCACCCATTGCCAAGTCAGTCGCCTTCTTAGCTGATACAGCAGCAGATTCAGTGAAATCCGCAGCCAGGGCTTCTGCTCTCATTAATTCAGCTAGGCGAGCTATCTGGCTTAAATCTTGGGAAGGTGACCTTACTTCCAAGAATAAGCTCTGTGGCATTCCCTTCAAAGGCAAACTCTTGTTCTGTTCTTCCTTAGAAGAGGTCTTAACTCGTTCCTCTGATAAAGGTAAACTATTCCTTTCCAAAGGAATAATTCCCAGAATAAGAGGCCTTTTCGTGGCTTCCAAAACAAGGCTAATTTTAAAGGCAACAGACTAAAAAGAAATGGTCCTTTAACAAAGACAAACAAAAAGGGGGGGCTCCCTTTGCTCCTTCAGCCCCTTCCAAAAATACCCAGTGACGCCAGGTTAGGGGTAGGGGGAAGATTGTGCCATTTCATCAAGGAATGGGCAGAGATTTCCACCAATTCCTTTATCCTTCAAACTCTGGAGAAAGGTTACAGGTTGGAATTCTTCCTCCTTCAGAAGTTTTTTCTTACCCACCTGCCGAGAGACCAAGAGAGACGGCAAGCCATGTTAAATTTGATTTCTGCGTGGGAGACAGAGGGAGTTATTTCTCCTGTCCCAGGAATTCAGAAGTTCCGGGGATTTTATTCTCACGTCTTTCTGGTCAAGAAAGCTTCCGGCGGCTTTCGTATAGTCATAAATTTAAGCGTCCTGAACAAATAAATAGTTTACAGACGTTTCCGAATGGAGAACATTTATTCGGTAAGAAATCTGTTGCTGCCAAAGGTCTTCATGGTGTACCTGGACCTTCAGGACACTTATCTTCATGTACCAATCTGCCAGAACCACCAAAGGTTCCTCAGGTTTGCAGTTATCGTGGGAAACGAGCCATCTCACTGGCAGTTCATGCCCTTCCTTTTGGTCTCTCGGCAGCACTGAGGATTTTTACAAAAATCATGGCCGAAGTCATGGCCTTTTTTCGTATTCAAAGTGTATCAATCGTTCCATATCTAGACAATTTTTAGATTTTTGCTCGGGACAAGGAGTCCCTTATTCAAGACCTACAGTTGGTTTTGCGGACCTTTCAAAAATTAGGGTGGAAGGTCAACCAGCAGAAGTCTTGCCTGGTACCCTCACAGAGCATACTTTTCCTGGGTTATCTAATAGACTCTGTTGCCCTGAAGATTTTTCTTCCCGAAGAGAAAATTGTGAAAATTCTTCTCTCTGTGCGGGCCTTCAAACTGCTCCCTCAGACCTCCCTTCGGTGGATCATGCAGTTGCTGGGTCTTATGACGGCGGCCATTCCAGGGGTGCCTTGGGCCCAATTGCACTCCAGACCCCTTCAGGCTTTTCTTTTGCTTCATTGGGATCGCAGGAAAGATTCTCTGGTACAGCTGGTAAAACTACCAGAAGGGAATTTTCTAGATCTCGCCTGGTGGGAGCAGCGGGAACATCTGCAGAGAGGGAAGGATTGGACACAACATTCCCCGGTCAAAATTACCACAGACGCCAGTCTGTGGGGTTGGGGTGCTCACTCACAGGACTGGCAAGCACAAGGAGCCTGGTTTCCAGAGGAAGCAGGTCGCTCCTCAAATTTCAGAGAACTTCTGGCTGTGAGGAAAGCACTTGTATCTCTGGGAGAGAGGGTCTATTCAAAAGACCTATTAATATTTTCAGACAATACCACAACAGTGGCGTACCTGAACAAGCAAGAGGGCACTCTCTCAGAATCGCTTCTGTCATTAACACAGCAGATTCTGTCCTGGGCGGAGATCTATGTCACTTCAGTAAGGGCAGTCCACATCAAGGGGTCAGAAAATGTGCTGGCGGACTTTTTGAGCAGGGTGAGCATCAGTTCCAGCGGTTGGGAACTACATCAAGGCACGTTCCAGGAGGTGGTGCTAAGATGGGGTCTCCCCACAGTGGATCTTTTTGCCTCCAGTCTCAACAAGAAACTTCCGGCGTTCTTCTCTCTGGATTGAGAAACAGAGTCCTTGGGGACGGATGCTCTGTCCTTCCCATGGGACTTCAACCTGGCTTATGCCTTCCCTCCTTTTCCCCTTTTGCCCCTAGTGGTTCGGAAAATTATTCAGGACAGGGCAGAAGTTGCTTTGATTGCCCCCTGGTGGCCCAGGAGGAGTTGGTTCTCCTCTCTGAAGGCCCTATCTGTGTATCCTCCCTGGCCCCTACCAGTTCGGAAGGATCTGTTCCATCAGGGACCGGTGTTACATCCAAACCCTCAGACCTTCCATTTGACGGCCTGGAGGCTGAGCGGCGCATCCTACAGTTAAAGGGGTGTTCAGAGAGGGTTATTCAAACTATGCTGGACAGCCGTAAGATGGTTACAAGAAGAATCTATGGGAAAGTTTGGAAAACTTTTATTTCCTGGCAAAGGAAAACTGGTTTAGATTCTTTTTCCACTCCCTGTATATTAGATTTTTTGCAGGGGGGGGTGGAAAAGGGGCTCACTGTCAGCACCCTTAGGGTTCAGATTGCTGCCCTATCTTTATGTACAGAGAGAAGACTATCGGAAGATTCCTTAGTCAGGAGGTTCCTTTTAGCCAGATCTAGACATACTCCCAGGGTCATCTAACATGTTCCTCCCTGGGATCTGTCATTGGTATTAAATGCACTAACAAGGGCTCCTTTTGAGCCTTTGCATGAGGCTTCCTTGAAAATTATTTCTTTGTAGTTGTCCTTCCTTTTGGCTATTACGTCAGGGCGAAGGATTTCTGATCTAGAGTCTCTTTCCGGTAAAGATCCCTTCCTGAGGATTTTAGAGGACTGGGTAGTGATTTAGACCTGATCCACTCTATTGACCCAAAGTTTCTTCCAACTTTCATAGGTCTCAGGAGATAGTCCTTCCTAGTTTCTGCACCTCTCCCAAAAATGCGGAAGAGGAAAGGTTTAGTCTTGTAGACGTAAAGAGATGTCTTTTGCTTTATCTAGAAAAGACCAGTGGGTTTAGGAGTTCATCCCAACTGTTAGTTTTATTCAGTGGCTCCAAGAAGGGATCCAAAGCATCTAAAAGTTCTATTGCTAGGTGGATTAGGGGAGCTATCTATGAGGTATATAAAGCGTCAGGTTGCACCCCTCCTTCTAGAATTAGGGCCCATTCAACGAGATCCATGGCCACATCATGGGCAGAAAGAGCAGGAGCTTCATGGGAAGAAATCTTTAATGCTGCCGTCTGGTCCTCCTCTCATGCATTTGTCAAGCATTATAGAGTTCAGATGCTTTCCAGCCAGGACCTTTCCTTTGGTAGGAAAGTGCGTCAGGCTGTCGTCCCTCCCTAAGGTATAAAATCTTGCTTATCCTCTCAAGTAGCTGTCCTGGAAGGTGAGGGGGGAAAACCCCCGTTAGACTTACCGGTAACGGTATTTCCAGGAACCTTCCAGGACAGCGTCTATATTCCCACCCTATTCTATTTTTTTCACTGGTCAACCGTGTTTTCCTGGTGGTGGTGTGTTTTATGGTTTCTATTTTTTTCCTCTGCCGAGTGCACCTTCGGTGGAGGTTACTTGATCTTCTAAACAACCGAGGGTCAGAGGAAAGGGAGGGGCCTTTTAACCACTTGCCGCCCGCCCTATTACATAATGACGGCGGCAAAGTGGTTTGATAATCCTGATCGGAGGTCATATGACGTGATCAGGATTACCTGCTATTGGCGCGCACCACGGCGATCGGGGATGACACTTGTCCCTCGGACACAGCGCATCCCCGATCAGGGTAAACAGCCAATAAAATTGGCTGTTTACCATGTGATCGGCTTTGTCCAATAACCGCCGATCATCTGTCATAACAAATCGGGCACGCACGCAGTGCGTGCCGCCGGGGGTGCGCAGCGCGCCGATCGGAGAAGGCGAGTGTCCCTCGGACACAGCGCATCTCCGATCAGGGTAAACAGCCAATGAAATGGCTGTTTATCCATGTGATCGGCTGTGTCCAATCACAGCCGATCACAAGTATAAACACTGTGGCGGTTTCCATGGATCTCTCCTTCTCTCTTCTCACACACCGATCGTGGAGAGATCTGATCAGTGAGTAAAACATCTTTATTTTTACTGTCTGCACAACACGAACCCCCCCCCCCTCATCAATAAAAAGAACCTGTCACAGCCCATCAGGATCTGTCACAGCCCATCATTGGTACCGCTATCAGCACCGCCACCGCCATCAGCACCGCCATCGGTACCATCTGGATCTGACAGCCCATCTGTCACACAGGCCGCCATCAGTACCATTAATGGTACCGCTATTAGTACTGCCATCGGTAACATCTGGATCTGATAGCCTATCTGTCACACAGGCCCGCCATCACTACCGTCCCACAATCCCGCCATAAGTACCGCCAAAAGTACCACCATCATGTCCCAAAGAGTTTATACACCTGAGGAGGCATATAACATCCTTACCATGTCGGATGATGAGAGCAGCGGGGAGCTCTCATTATCCGATTCTGGTTCGGAATACGAGCCAGTGGAGGGTAGCGGATCGGAGTCCGAGTCAGCGGAGGAAACCGCCCCTCCTAAAAGAGTAAGGAGATCAGGATCAGAAAACCTGCCTACCACCAGCAGCACCAGACCCCAGGAAGAGGAGCCCAGTACAAGTACTGGAATTGCACATCCAGCCCAAAGAATCTGGGCCCAGTCCTACCTTCCCGATGCCCTGGCAAACCCCTTATGGTTGCCTGCCAACTCAGGATTCGCTACAATCCCCCCTTTCACTGCACAGGTGTGCAGCCCAACACTTCGAATTTTTCATATTTGGACTATTTCCATTTGTTTTTCCCGGAAGATTTGTTGCAGTACATGGTGGACCAAACAAATCTCTATGCAGAGCAATTTATTGCTGCCAACCCCAGTTCGTCCTATGCCCGTATGTTCCATTGGCGACGTCTCACACTAGACGAATTCAAATTGTTCTTGGGCCTTACTTTTAATATGGGGCTTACAAAGAAAAACAAACTGCATGCCTACTGGTCCACCCACCCCATCCACAACATGCCCCTATATTCTTCTGTTATGTCCAGGACAAGGTACGATATGATAATGCGTTTCCTACATTTCAATGACAATTCGCAGTGCTCTCCCCAAGATCATCCCAACCACGACAAATTATATAAGCTTCCCCCCCTAATAAATTCTTTTACCAAACGATTTTCTGAAGTCTTTATCCCTGACCAAAATATTTGTGTAGACGAATCCCTTATCCACTTTACTGGCTGTCTGAATATCAAGCAGTATATCCCAAGTAAGAGAGCCAGGTACGGGGTGAAATTGAACAAATTATGTGACCAAACCATTGGTTACATGTACTCATTTCGTATTTATGAGGGAAAAGACTCCCAGCTCCAGCCCCGTGAGTGCCCCACATACATAGGAACCAGTGGTAAAATTGTGTGGGACCTTGCATACCCCCTGTTCAAAAAAGGTTACCACGTATATGTAGATAATTACTACAGCAACTTGCCCCTTTTCTGTCACCTGTATTGTGAAAAAACCCTGGCCTGCGGTACCTTCCGAAAAAATAGGAAGGGCTTCCCACAGAATTTACTAGCAAAACGGCTACAAAAGGGGGAAGCCGCATTCATGAGGAATGAGGAGGTGTTGGCCATGAAGTGGCGGGACAAGAAGGATGTTCACATGACTACCATTCACTATGACACCTTAATGGAGGTTCAGAGAAGACGGGGCCCCGTAGTAAAGCCTGAATGTGTCCATGACTACAATCTGTATATGGAGGGGTGGATTTAAATGATCAGATGCTGCAACCATATTTGTCAACCCGCAAGTCCAAATATTGGTATAAAAAGTTGCATTTAATCTGTTTCATATGGCCATGTTCAATTCATTTGTCTGCTATCAAAAATCACCCGAAAACCAATCAATCACCTACCTCAAATACTTTGAAAACATTGTCACTGCCCTTATTTACCAGCAAGGACCTGCCCCAGGAAGCATTCGCTCTGATAGTGTAAGTCGACTTCATGAGCAACATTTTCCCTATAACATTCCCCCCACAGAATCCGGAAGAAGACGCCAAAAGAGATGTCGTGTATGCTCAAGTGGAGGAGCTAGAAGAGATACAAGTTTTTATTGTCCCCAATGTCCCTCCCAACATGGCCTGTGTATCGGTGATTGCTTCAAAAATTATCACACATCCATCAGATATTAGTTCCCCTTATTAGTAACAGACTGCCATTTCCCCATTTCAATTACCTGTGTGCATCATTTGCCTGCCACCCTGTTTCTACCTTCCATGTTAACTGACCCTGGCCTGTTTACCGACAATGTCTTTGCCTGCCGTTTTTACCACGTTTCTGACTTCCACGTGCACCGGCCTCAGCCTGTTTACCGACGATGCCTTTGCCTGCCGTTTTAACCACGTTTCTGACTTCCACGTGCACCGACCTCCACCTGTTTACTGACGATGCCTTTGCCTGCCGTTTTAACCACGTTTCTGACTTCCACGTGCACCGACCTAGGCCTGTTAAATCGACCATGTTTTTGCCTGCCACTTGGACTGATCTTTTGCCCTTCTACTTCAGTACACAGGGGTCTCACATATGTGAGGGGCTTCAGAATAGCGTTCTGAGTAGAGAAAATCAGTTTTTGGTTTTCTGTGTTCCCAGAACAGGGTCTGGTTGCCCGGAGGCTTCAAAGAGATTTGGGTGGGAGAAGCCTCTACCCCTGTCCCCCTGGCCCTAAGCTTGATGGTCCTTCCTGCTGCTTTGGCTGTGCTGACCATATCGCTGCCTGTAATGACCCAGGACTTTATGGACTGTTTATTTCTGCTGCCCGGACCAATACTTTGGCTGTGTTGACCATATCTCGGCCTGCTGCCTCTACTGACTATAGACAGTATTTTTGCCTGGACAACCCTGCCTGCTACCTGGACCAATGCTTTGGCAGTGCTGACCGTATCTCTGCCTGAACTAACTATGGACAGTATTGCTGCCTGGACGATTGCTTTTGCTGTCACTGACCACATCCCTGCCTGCTGCCTGGACCGATGCTCTCCTCTGTGGACCACTAAACTACTAAAACCACAGGTAATCTTTTGTTATTTGGTATGTACATGTTATGTATTAGAAATATGAAGGGCCTTCAAAAATATGATCGGTAGTCATGAAATTATATGTGTAATTTATGCTCCTAGAACGACTGGAGGTGCTATTTGGATGTTGGGCCTCTGTATGTGGCCAGGCTGTGTAAAAGTGTCACACATGTGGTATCGTTAAACTCAGGAGGAGTAGCAGAACATATTTTGTGGTGTCATTTTTGCTATGTACATGCTATGTGTTAAAAATATCTTATAAATCGACAACTTTGTGTAAAAAAAAAAAAATGCGTTTTCATTTTTTTCCCACGTTTTCCAAAAACTTCTGGAAAAAAATGAACCGTTCAAAAGACTCATTATGCCTCATAGATTATACGTTGGGGTGTTTGCTTTCCAAAATGGGGTCATTTTGTGGGCGTTTCCATTGTCCTGGTGCTCCAGGGCCTTCAAAAGGGAGATAGGTCGTCATGAAATTATATGTGTAATTTTGCTCCTAGAATGCCTGGAGGTACTACTTGGATGTTAGGCCTCTGTATGTGGCCAGGCTGCGTAAAAGTCTCACACATGTGGTATTGCCATACTCAGGAGGAGTAGCAGAATGTATTTTGGGGTGTCATTTTTGCTATGTATATGCTATGTGTTGGAAATATCTTATAAATGGACAACTTTGTGTAAAAAAAAAATGCGTTTTCATTTTTTTCCCACGTTTTCCAAAAACTTCTGGAAAAAAATGACCCGTTCAAAAGACTCATCATGCCCCATAGATTATACGTTGGGGTGTTAGCTTTCCAAAATGGGGTCATTTTGTGGGCATTTCCATTGTCCTGGTGCTCCAGGGCCATCAAAAGGCAGATAGGTCGTCATGAAATTATATGTGTAATTTTGCTCCTAGAATTCTTGGAGGTGCTCCCTGCATGTTGGGCCTCTGTATGTAGCCAGGCTGTGTAAAAGTCTCACACATGTGGTATCGCCATACTCAGGAGGAGTAGCAGAATGTATTTTTGGGTGTAGTTGCAAGCATATGCATACTGTGTTCAAGAAATAACCTGTCAATACAATAAGTTTGTGTAAAAAAAAAAAAAAAAGTCTTAATTTTCCCAAGATTTGTGGGAAAAAATTACAACTTCAAAAAACTCACCATGCCTCTTACTTAAATACCGTGGAATGTCTACTTTGGGGGGTATTTGTACTTTCCTTGATTGTTAGTGTCTCAAGAAATGAGATAGGCCTTCAGTACATCAGGTGTGATCAATTGTGATCTATTTTCAGTGATTTGCACCCTAACTTGTAGCCTCTATAACTTTCACACAGACTAAATAATATCCACTAATTTGGGTTATTTTTACCAAAGATATGTAGCAGTATAAATTTTGGCCCAAATTTATGAAGAAAAATGACTTATTTGCAAAATTTTACAATAGAAGCTAAAAAAAAAGTGTTTTTTTTTTTTCAAAATTTTTCAGCGGTGATTAAATACCACCAAAAGAAAGCTCTAATTGTGAGGAAAAAAATGATAAAAATGTTGTTTGGATACAGTGTAGCATGACAGAGTAATTGTCATTCAAAGTGTGTACTGAAAATTGGTCTGGGCGGGAAGGTGTTTAAGTGCCCTGTATTGAAGTTGTTAAATTGTATCTGATTTGTGTTTCCTGTAGAGGGCGGAGCCAATCATCTCTCAAGTAGCTGTCCTGGAAGGTTTCTGGAAATACCGTTACCGGTAAGTCTAACGGGGGTTATATGTGTGTGTCTGTGTGTGTGTGTTTTATTTATATATGTGTGTGTGTATATATATATATATATATATATATATATATATATATATATATATATATATATATATATATATATATATATATATAAAATCAAATACACTGCCACTAACTAACTAACCTGCCTGCCTAATCTAGCTCGATCTCTATATCTCCATAAGCAGCCTTATATAGTGTGGGGCGTGGACTTAGTCCCCCTGAGCCATGATTATTATGGCTCTCGCCATACCTGTGCCCATCAATGCAGCCTGATCAGTGCCCATCAATCCAGCCTGATCAGTGCCCATCAATGCAGCCATATCAATGGCCATCAGCTTAGCCTTACCAGTACCCTTCTAAGCAGCCTGATCAGTGCCTATCAGCTCAGCCCTCCCTGTGCCCATAAATGCAGCCTGATCAATGCCCATCAGCTCAGCTTCACCAGTGCTCATCATTGCAGCTTTACCTGTGCCCATCAGTGCAGCTGGATCAGTGCCCATCAGTGCAGCCTTAACTGTGCTTATCAATGCAGCCTGATCAGTGCAGCTTTAGCTGTGCCCATCTATGCAGCCTGATCAATGGCCATCAGCTCAGCCTCACCAGTGCCCATCAGCTTAGCCTCATCAATGCCCATCAATGCAGCCTGATTAGTGCCCATCAGCTCAACCTTATCTGTGCTAGAGCTGCACAATTAATCGTTAAAAATTCCACCCCCCTACGATCTCTATTGCAGAGTTTGCCGATTCTTTCATATAACAAGTGAAGAGACTTGTCTGCTCACTCAGCTTTCAAAAGAAAACATCCGGGCAGTCTGCCAAGTTTTTAACAACCTGTAAATGCAGGAAGTTTAACCACATAAAGTCTAAATCTTTTTCTGACACTTGTTTCTTAAGTTAAAATCAATATTTTTTTCTAGAAAATTACTTGGAACCCCCAAACATTATATATATTTTAGCAGAGACCCTAGGAAATAAAATGTCAATTGCTGCAATATTTTATGTCACACTGTATTTGCCCAGCAGTCTTTCAAACGCAATTTTTTGGGAAAAAATACACCTCAATGAATAAAAAAAAAACAAAACAGTAAAGTTAGCCCAATTTTTTTTGTTTTAATGTGAAAGATGATGTTACGCCGCGAGAATCGTGAGAGAATCATGATCTATCTATCTATCTTCTAAGCAAAAAAACCAAAAAAATCGTGATTCTCATTTTAGCCAGAATTGTGCAGCTCTAACCTGTGCCCATCAGCGCAGCCTTGCCAGTGCATGGGTAGAGGAGAGCTGCAGGTTTAAACAGAGCAGAGAACTCCTGCTCACTCGGCGCTTGCAGTCACACAAAGTCTCGCCTCCTGGATCGGCTCCTATGATGGACCTCACGTTCCAGCATTGAAACAGTGTGACATCCATTATAGGATCCGGTCCAGGAGGCAGGTTTTCGCGGCGCCTGGTAAGCAGGAAATCCCCGCTCTGTGTAATCTGGTGGCGCTCGCCCTCCCCTCCCTTCAGACGAAGCCCGTGCACCCCCAGGATCAGCCCTGCAAAGCTGCCCCAGGGCAGTCCGGCCCTGTATAGCCCCGAGTTCCCGGCCAACCCCAGGCCTTGGGACTATGGGCCAATAATTGTGAACGAGCAATACCATACCTGTGGGTTTTTGGCTATAGCCCCAGTCAGCCCCCCCCCTCCTGACGCCACTGCATTTAGGTATCTAGACTTGGTAAAGACGACTTGCTGAAGTTTAAACCGAGTTTTAGAAGAGGAGTCGTGGCCTGGACATGAGCGGGTAGAGACGTGTGCCTCAGCAGCTCCTTGCCAACCGACATTACTGCAGCTTCCACCGGGGACTAACAGCATCCCAGACGGCCAAGCACAATCGCAGCCACAGGGCTCCACAAAATCCACCCACAAACCCATCAATGACTTCTTTAGTGAAAGAGGGAGGCAGCATGCCGAGCAATCCAAGATGGCGCACAGCAAGGACAAGGGGAATAACAGCCTGCAGTCTCTCTCGAATCGCCGAAAATGGTAAGCGACATCTTAGAGCTCCAGAGGGATGGGGACTTGAAGCAACATATCTGGTCTTTCCCTACTAGGGAGAAGGCTTTTAAACAGGACATTGAGCAGCTACAGAGCGACACTACTCAGCTAAGGTCCAGACTGGAAGCCCTGGAGCAGAGAGTTGAGAAAACCCTCCCAGCCATGTCCCAGCTTAAAGACACCTGCACTGTACAGGGTCAGAGAATTAAAGTCCTTATTTGCCAGTTGGACGATTATGAGAATCGTAGTCGCTGCTCTAATATCCGCATCAGAACCCTCTGAGGCAACAGCAGCCAAGGACATCCTTCCAACGCTACAGGGCATCTTCAGAGGGATTCCAGGACTGTCCCCTAATGACACAGTGGAGATTCACAGAGCTCTCACACCCCCGTCACAAGATGCAGCAAACCCTAGAGACATTTTATGCAAGCTGCATAAATTCCCGGTAAAAGAGCAAATCATGCAACGCATGCACAAACAACCCTTCTTTGATTTTGATAATGCCAGCTTGTTCTTTTACCAGGACCTGTCTCGCTGCACCCTAATGCAATGGATGGCTCTGCATCCCCTTCTAGAAGCTATGCAAGAGGCAGGCATCCTTATTGAATGAGGTGCTAAAGTAAAGAAGCCGAAACAGGCGGACTTTCAACGTGTTTTTGGGGCATTACACCAAGCAGAACTGAGACACAAACAAACAGAGGTAGAGGCGAATCGACACCTGACGGAACTGCGCATGCTCTTCTCCAAACTTTTAGATCAACAAATCTGCAGACGGTTGCACTATGTAGCCCACAAGTATTATGAGCATGGTAACAAATGTGGCAGGATGTTGGCCAGAGCACTCCAGAAGCAGCGCATCTCCCCCCTTGTTCACAAACTTCATTCCCCCTCAGGAGAAATGACACAACATAATACGAAAATTGTGGCGCTATTCCGGGACTATTACGCGGCTTTATATAATCTAGATTCCACTGCCTCCCCAGCGGATCTTGTTCCTAAACAGGTGAGGATAGAGGCCTATCTCTCCTCTTCAGGTCTACCCAATCTATCAACTGAGGCTCCTATGTACACCTTCTTTAAATCGTTAGCAACTGAAGGGCATCTCCCTCGGGGAGCTTCGCTAGCCCACATCACTGTCCTTCCGAAAGAAAGGAAAGATCATGCTCTTCCACAGAGCTACCACCGATCTCTTTATTGAATACAGATTTAAAGCTTTTTGCTAAAATCCTCGCCAACCACCTTAAACATCTCCCTGACATAGTACACCCAGATCAGACAGGCTTTATAATGGGTCGAGAGGCCCGAGATAATTCTATTAGGGCTCTGCAGCTCATTCATTGGACCTGGACACGCGATCCACCACCCCCATACTTGATTCTTTCCACAGATGCCGAGAAGGCGTTAGATCGCGTGGACTGGGGTTTCCTTCATCGCGGTACTATCCAGGGTAGGGCTGGGGCCTCAGATGCTGCGCTGAACGAGTCTCCCTCTGCTCAGGTTAAAGTGAACGGTTGTCCTCTGAATTCCCTATCCGGAATGGCACGAGACATGGGTGTCCACTTTCACCTTTATTGTTCGCGCTAGTCTTGAAACCTTTGCTCAGGAAAATATGAGCTAATTCGAACATCAGAAGGGGGATATCTGTAGGTTCTTCAGAACATAAACTCTCCGCATATGCAGATGACATCCTATTTCACATCGTGGACCCTACAATCTCACTGCCAAACCTGATGAGGGAACTGGAAACTTATAGCCAGGTCTCTCACGTTAAGATAAACTACACCAAATTGGAGATATTACCGATCATGATTCCTTCTGCTATGACTGCCGCCCTGAGAGGGGCTTTCCCCTTTACTTGGGCACCCTCCTCAATACGGTATTTGGCCATTCAACTCACTAGCAGTCTGGACGCTTAATATGCACACAACTATGTCCCCTTACTAAAGAATCTTCGCTTAGACTTGCAGTCTTGGGATAAAGCGACTTTCACATGGGTGGGCCGCACACACATTATAAAAATAACAATCCTTCCCGCATACTGTTTCTCCTGCAGGTGGTACCTGTTCACCTACCCCATTGCTTCTTCAGGGAGCTCCGCAGTCTTTTAGTTGGGTTTGTGTGGAGAAATAAGAAGCCACTAGTAGCCATGGCTTTGCTACAGCGGTCCAAGTGAAATGGAGGTCTGGGTCTGCCTGATGTTCGCCAATACTAGCAGGCGATAGCTTTGCAGCACTTGACTGGAAATTTCACGCTTCCTCTAAATTACGGGTCTCACTGGAAAAGACTATCGCCAGATGCAACCTTTCGTATGCTCCCTGGGTTCTGACGGGGGACAGACGTCTCTCTGACTGGGTGTCACCTTTGACCACCCATTCTTTGAAAGTCTGGGATACGCTGAACAGATCCCTGGATCTGGCTCCTCCAACATCTCCTTTGGCTCCAGTGGGGGGGTTCCCCTGATTCACCCCTGGGCAGCGGCTGTCCTCCCTTGGATCCTGAGCGAGAGATGGAATTGTCAGTCTTGCATGTTTCATAGAGGGCCACACTTTGATCCCACATGACACCCTCCGGGAAAGGTACGGGAGCTTTCCCTTCGACTTCTGGAGGTACCGCCAGTTGGCAGATTTTGTTGACTCAACACATCACTCGACGCAAATTAGATCCACTCTTACGGAGTTGGAAAAATTATGGGCTGCTCACGACCCTCTGCCTCATGCGATCTCTGTTCTGTATATCCTGCTAGACGCTGCCAAATCAATGCCTAAACCTTATTTCATTAGCGAATAGGAGCATGATCTTCAATGTGAGTTTTCTAAAGAACAATTGAAACAGCTGTACTACCTGACCCATACTAGCTCAGTAGAGTCCAAGGCTCAAGAGAATAACTACAAGGTGCTGACCAGGTGGTATCGTGTCCCCACGAACTTAGGAAAAATATACCCCACACAGCCTGATGTATGCTGGAGAGACTGTGGTCAGAGAGGCACTTTCCTCCACATATGGTGGGAGTGCCCCCTAATTCAGCCTTTTTGGGCTATGGTGTGCAAACATGTCTTGGAGGGCCTAGGGATAGACCTTCCCAACTCCCCAAAATTCCTACTCCTCCTGGTTCCCCATATATCTTTTGCTTTCACGCTTTCAATGCAGTGCTCTCCCTCACCTTCTCAGTGCAGCAAAGCGCCTCATACCGGTTCATTGGAAAAGCTCACGGGTCCCGAGCGAAATGGAGTGGATGGGGAAGGTGATTTGGAGATCATTGAATTTGGAGATCATGGAAGCGGAAGAATGGCTTGCCACCTGTAAAGACAAGTGAGAGAGGTTTGAATCCATATGGGCGGGTTGGAGAGAGCATGCATCTGGATCAACCTCAACTTCCTCCAGCTTAGACATAGCTTTGCTAGCACTGGCAGACCCCACATTTCAACAACTAGCCTTGGCGGACAGTAACCTGTCCAATGTCGTCTAATTGGGTACCACATTTAAGTAGCTGTGAACCAGGTGTGGACACTGCAACTACATTCTTGAAGTGTGAACATGAGACTAGTCACAGAGTAACTCATGTCAATAGAGATTAATTTTCTGTGAGCTTTATGCACATTTTTAGTGTACTTCCCAGAGAAGGGGTCTCTTCGCCCTTCTTTCAGTGGAGAAAAGGGACAAGTCCACTGGGACCGAATGTCCGGGACATAGGAGAGACCCCCTGGGTTAGATAGTGCCAAGGTAGCTCTTGGCTTCTCTATAATAACTAATGATTGTTACCTAGGATGCGAGTGATGACTCCTAGAATTGTTATTCTTTGTATACCTGAATTGTTACTGTCTCCCTTTTATTTTATCCTATCTCCTTTCCCTTTTATTTTTCATTTTTGATCTTGTTCAATGCTAAAATAAAAAAAAGATTATTAAAAAAAAAAGAATGGTGAATTAGGGGGATTTAAGTGACTTGAATGTGGCATGATTGTTGGTGCCAGATGGGCTGGCCTGAGTATTTCAAAAACTGCTGATCTAGTGGGATTTTCACGCACAGCCATCTCTAGGGTTTACAGAGAAGGGTCCCGAAAAAGAGAAAATATCCAGTGAGCAGCAGTTGTGTGGACGAAAATGCCTTGTTGATGTCAGTGGAGAATAGGCAGACTGGTTTGAGATGCTAGAAAGGCAACAGTAACTCAAATAATCACTCGTTGCAACCAAGGTATGCACAATACCACATGATGGGCTACAGCAGCAGACGACAACCCCGGGTGCCTCTCCTGTCAGCTAAAATCCAGGAAACTGAGGCTACAATTCGCATAGGCTCACCAAATTTGGACAATAGAAGATTGGAAAAACGTTGTCTGGTCTGCTGAGTTTCGATTTCAGCTGCAACATTCAGATGGTAGGGTCATAATTTGGCGCACACAACATAAAAAGCATGAATCCATCCTGCCTTGTATCAATGGTTCAGGCTGGTGATGGTGTAATGGTGTGGGGGATATCGGTATTTTCCCCTAATCATCTTTCAGGACACCCACCTGAGAGACCTTGGCTCCCCCCCTCTGTAGGAAACTCAGTGCCAGCTATCTTTAAATTTCCTCCTCCCCTGCTGGCTCCTCAGTTATTTGTGTTTCCTCCAGAGGGGAGACACCACTTGCAACCAAGTCAGGAGAGCCAGGGAGGCTCAGGCAGAAAGTCCTGGAAGGGGCAGAGGCTCCTTAGACATTGCCAGGGAAATTACCTGGGGAAGATCGCAGACCCCACATCTCTGATGCAGGTGTAAGTTGGGGGGCACCTTTTTCACTACTGAGTGTGGTAGAGGAGAGTGCAGGCCCCATACAGTGCTTAAGGACCCCCAGCAAAAAGCAGCAAATTGCATCCGGCAGCCTGGAGAAACCACGCTGGGCTCTGGGACCGCACAGAAGCTGGGTGGCGGGTGACATCACGTCTGGCTGAAGGGTCGGGCACTTCTGTTTCACCCGCGGCTTCCGATTCCGGCCGCAGGACGCTGAAAAGAAGCCAGGCATGGGCTGGAGAGGAGCTGCAATTGAATGGAGATAGAATAAGCTCTGGTGTCGGCACCAACATGTCAGAGGCAGAAGTAAGGGACCAGGCTGCTCCAATTAAGGCCAGCTCCAGCCATGCTAAGGTAAGGGGAACTTAGGGTGGAGCTCCCCTTGCCAGACCCCCCCCCCACCTCAAGGGGGCCTAAGGGAGGGGGGGAGTCCTTCTGGTGCCAGAAGGAAAGTTCATGGGGCCCCTGGAGAGGCAAGCCTGCATCAGAAAGGCTGTGCATCTGCAGCTAACTACAGGGAGGGGATGTAAAGTATTTAATGCCTGTGGTGTTTTTTGTCTTTCAGAACAAAATAGACAAACCCAGACCCCCTCATAGCTCAAAGAAGAGGTGCCCCTCCTGTAAAACTACACTTAGGGACTCCTGGGGAAAAACACTATGTAGAGAATGTATTAACAAGCTAGTGCAGGAACATTCCAGTGAGCTAGCAGCATCAGTAAAGGAACTTTCTAACACATTTGAATCCTTTAAAACTTTCTTTGCGGGGGTTTCAGATCCCATAGCCTCAGACTGCTCCTCTTCCAATGCAGCAGGTAGCATTACCAAAAACGCAAGTGTTACCATCCACTAGTGCAGGCCCTCCAGCAGTCTCCAGTGAATAGACTGAGGAAGTGCCAGGCAGAGCAGCCTACGGCTCCCAAGAGTCAGAGGGAGAAACTCTGGAAGGGGATTCCAGAAAGCCATCCCGGTACAAACTGTCACTTGAAGAGGTGAAAAACCTCTTGGGGGCCATTTATACCACACTAGGTATGCAAACAGAGAAGAAACCCCCTATCTCTACATGACCAAATGTAGGATGGCCTGGGAGAACAAGAAAATAAAAAATTTCCAGTCCATGAGGTTTTAGTAAAGGCAATAAAGAAAAAATAGCAAGACCCGGAAAGGAAACCCTTCTTATCGAAAGCATTGAAAAGAAGGTTTCCACTTGCGGATGATTTGGCATCAGTTTGGAATAAGACCCCAACGCTAGATGCAGCTTTCTCCCAAGTTTCGAGGCACACAGACTTGGCCTTTGAGGACATGGGGGTCCTGTCCGATGCAATGGACAAGAGGATGGACTTCCTCCTAAAAAAGTCTTGGGACTCCACAGTGGGAAGCCTAAAGCCAGCTATGGCAGTAACTGTAGTGGCCCGAAATGTTCTGAGTTCTGGCTGACTCAGATACAGGCCCACATTGAGGAGGGAACACCAAAGGAGCAAATTCTATCCTCTTTTCCCATGCTCCTTTGGGGCATCACTTATATTGCAGATGTATGCATCAGTACGGATGGCAGCTAGATCCTCTGCCTTATCCAACTCTGCAAGAAGAGCCCTGTGGCTGAAGACATGGCAAGAAGACTGCGCATCCAAAGCCAAGCTTTGCGGGATCCCATTTACACATTTACAGGGTACTTGATATTTGGACCAGGGCTGGAAAAAGTACTGGATCGCACGGCGAATAAGAAAAAAGTTTTTCCGATGAAGCGTAAACCAGCCTGGGGACAGCCACAGCAAAACAAAAAGAGACAAAGGGGGGACACAAGGTCCCGCTTTCGAGCACCCAAGGCCGAAAACCAAAAAAGACCTTGGGGACTGAGAGGAAACGGCAAAGGAGGGGCAATTTTTCATCCTCCTGAGCAAGCCCCCAACAAAAATTTCTAAGGTTAGCAATAAAAAGAAAGAAGGAAACCATGCACCTTCAATTTCAGGCCCTTCCCTTCGGCCTTTCCTCATCGCCCCAAATTTTTACAAAAGTCTTGGCAGAAGCCCTGGTGACATTTCGAATCAAGGGCATATGCATCATCGCCTTTCTAGACGATCTACTACTCTTTGCAACCTCTCCCTTTCATTCATCTCATACATTCATCCATAAATACTGCGTCCATAAAGGCATTCAATGTAAGATATGTTGTCTCTTAGAGATAATAATGAGATGCGATCATTGACAGATATACAATGTAGGAAGTGATTTTCACACTCATTTCATTATAGGCATACTGTGATGCTGATCAACCTTGGTCAGAAAACACTTCATGTATAATTACTATATGGACTATATGTATTCCTTTTGGTTCATGTGATTGTGTCCACATGAGTTCACTCATTGTTCTCACCTATGCACTGAGCACTTTAATGGTATTTCATTGATTGTATATTTACAGTATCTATTTCACCTGTGAATATCCACCCCAAAGGGATCCTTTGGGTTGTTATATTCCCTTAGCGCTGCATCTTTTATATTTACTTTGCACACAATTTGTCTCATTGTTGATGCTGGCTGCTAGTTTATGTTTTTTTGGATATTAGTAGCGCAACTTTTTCCCCTACATTTTTTTAACCTTAGCAGAGGAAATATTAAACTGGGTAGCAGTACACTTAAAAGAGGAACTGCACCAAGTGGCTGATTACCTCAGCAGCAGTGGCGGCTGGTGCTCAAAGTTTTTTTGGGGGGGCGCAAACAAACTTAAAAAAAAAAAAACATCAATTGCAGCCTCACTGTACCATCAAAAACAGACTCTGTGCCCATCAATTGCCGCCACTCTGCCCACTGTGTCTCCACTGTGCAGTTACAGAGGAGGGGGGGAAAATTACAGAGGAGGCGACAGGGAGAGAGAGAGGCGACAGGCAGCTGCTGGTGCGGTCGTTTTTAATAAATTAAATATTTAAAACACTCCACTCACTCTCCATGTCGAAGCTGTAGGTATGTCAGTCTGTGAAGTCTGCCGTCCCATTCTCCCGATCCACGCTGCTGTTATCACTAAATTGCTGGAGAAAACAGAGAGCCGCGGGAAACTTATGTGAACTGTCAGCCTCTGATGATGGAGGTGAAGTTAAGCTTCCGGAACGCTCTGATTGGTCACAGCGACCCAGGCTATCTGACAGCTCACTGCAGTTTCCCCGCGGCTCTGTATCCTTTGCTTCCTCCAGTGATTCAGTGAAATAGCAGCGTGGATCGGGAGAATGGGACAGCAGACTTCACAGACTGACATGCCTACAGCTTTAACGTGGAGAGTGAGTGGATTGTTTTTTTAATTTTAATTTTAATTTTTTAATTCTTTATTTATATAAAGGGTGATAGAGAATACATAATTACATCGCATTTCAACACTTACAAATACATCTATTTAATACTTTACACTTGCATTTTATGTTAACTTAGAGTTCCTCAATCTCTACACAGACATTCACGGATTGTACCCTTATAGTTTACCTAAATTGAGACCTCAATACCACAAAACTTATTCCCAGGATCTCATTCCTTACTTAATTCTCTAATCCTCCCTTTAGTCCTTTTACTAAATACCCCAAACCCTACTAAACGTAAAATAACAAAAAAAAACACAAAACCCAAGCCCCCCCCCCATTCCCCCCTTCACAGCAAGATGTAGAGGTTTCACACGGGCAGATTTCACTCCCCCGTTCTATCTTGCATCTTTCTCTTCCCTTCTTCTGAAAGTACAAATCGGTCCCATACTGATCATGTTTGAACATATTGTTCTTTTCTGTTTTGGGCCGAGTAGACTAAGTCTTCCATGGCTCCAATTTCTCTGACCTTATTAAGCCACCTTGCAATAGAGGGCTGTCTTGTGTCTCTCCAGCACATAGTGACACAGGCCTTGGCAGCATTTACCAAGTGGCACAGTACAGACCTTTTATATACCTGCATCGGGATCTGTGAGCAATAGAGCAAAAAAAAAAAAGCGGATCATCTGGTATTGAAAGATCTGTCAGTTTTTGAGAGAGTTTCTGAACCTCTAGCCAATATTTCCTAATCTTAGTGCAGGACCAGAAAATATGAAGAAGGGTTCCCTCTTCTTTTCTGCATCTCCAGCACCGGTCTGAGGTCTCCGCTGAAAATTTAATAAGCCTTGACGGGGTGTAATACCATCTAGTTAACAATTTGTAATTTAATTCCTGTGTTCGTGTACATATTGACGAATTCATTGCCAAATAAATGATATTCCGATGCTGGGTTGAAGTAAAAGTTTTATTAAGATCTGTTTCCCATTTACTAATGGTTGGCATCACAAACTCCTCCGACGGAGTATATCAAAGTTTGTACATCTTAGAGATCACCCGGGGGAGAGGTTCTTTCTCCTCACAAAATAATTCACATGCAGTAAGTTGATGCCGGTAATTTATTGGTGGTCCCAAGGATCCTAAAAAGTGGCGGATTTGTAAGCTTGCCAAAAATTTACCTCATAATACCCTCCTGGTTGCATCAATGCTGCAATTGTTGGCCAGGCCTTCAATTGCAAAAAGTGTGATGCTTGAAAGCATCCCTTCTCTTCCAGTTTATTAAATGCTCCCTTTTCCATTCCTGGCTGGAAGTTGGGATTTCCCAATATAGGGTAAAAAGGTGAATTGATCGAAGAATATCTAGGGTTACGACTAATCTTAGCACAAATTCGCAATGTAGGACCTAAAATAGGGTGTTTTTTAAGGGAGAGCGGTAGCTCCTCGTAACACCAGGGTGCTCTACGCAGGGGTACAGGGCTCAGCTGTTGTTCCATGTCTACCCGTTGCTTAAATTCCACATGTCTACACTAATCTACTAGCCTCCCTAAATGGGCCGCTTGATAATACTTGAATACATCAGGAACAGCTACCACCCACCCCCCCCCCCCCCCCCCCATAGCACTTGGGTATCATCATTAGTCCTCTACTGATCCTAGGTCTTTTCTTCGCCCATATAAATTTTGTAAAAAGATTACCTATCTGGTGGAGAAAAAACTACCGGGATAGCAATAGGTAACGCCTGAAAAAGATATAAAAATTTTGGTAAAATACACATTTTAATGATATTACAGCTGCCAAACCACGAATGTAATCCGTGTTGCCACTTGTCTAGTAAGAACCGTACTGAATTATATAATGGTAAGAAATTTACCGAGAAAGTATTTCCTATATTTGATGGTATATATGTACCCAAATAACTCAGCACCACAGATACCCATTTAAAGTTGAAATTTGGTTGTATAGCCTTTTGTATTAAAGGAGGCAGTCTCACCCCCATCACTTCTGATTTAGCGTAATTAATTTTTACATTTGATAAGGCTCCATAAATCTTGAATTCCTTCATAAGGTTAGGCAGTGAGATAAGCGGATTAGACATGGAAAACAGCAGGTCGTCTGCATAAGCTGAGACTTTATAATTCTTATCTCCTAAGCATAACCCCTGGATATCCGGGTTTTTGGCGAATCTTGTTAAGTAAAGGTTCTAGCGTAAGAGCGAACAATAATGGCGACAAGGGACATCCTTGGCGCGTGCCGTTTGTAATTTTAAAGGGTTTTGAAAATACTCCATTTACTTTAACTGATGCCTGTGGAGTAGTGTAAACCCCGGATATCCATTGGATCATACGGTCTCCCACGCCCATATGCTTAAGAGCCTCAAACATGAACTGCCAATTTACTCTATCAAATGCTTTTTCAGCATCTGTACTCAAAAAAACACAAGGAGTATTTGTATTATTGGCATATTGAACTAAATTAAGTACCTTAATGGTATTATCCCTCGCCTCACGGGTCAGGATAAACCCTAATTGATCTAAATCCACAAGCTGGGAAAGCAATGGTTAAAGACGTAAGGCTAATACTTAGTAGTATAAAGCTTTAAGTTCAATAATGAAATGGGCCGGTAACTGCCACACTCCGCTGGATCCTTCCCTTCCTTTGGTATCACTGAAATATGTGCCAGTAATGCTTCTGTGGGTAGCGTGGCAGCTGGGCCCAATGCATTATATACCTTTGTCATCTGGGTACCCAATATCGCAAAAAAGCTCTTGTAATATTGTATGGAAAATCCATCAGGGCCTGGGGCTTTCCCAGATTTGACCGTTTTTAACGCAGTATTAAGCTCTTCGGTAGAAATGGGCATTTCCAAGTTCTGACGGGCCAATGATGATATCCGAGGGAGCCGTGCTGAGGAAAGGTATTCCTCCAGTATGGTAAGAGGTGAGGGTGCTGGGGCCAGGTTATATAGAGAGGAATAATACTCTCCAAACCTCTGCACTATATCCCTTGGCAATGATATTAACTGTCCATTTCCCCCTTTTATTTGAGGTATGTATGTTGTCGTATCTCTTTCTTTAAGTTTCCCAGCCAATAATTTACTGCATTTGTCTCCCAGTTCATATGTTGCCTTTCTACCTGATTGTATCCTTGCCTTAGCTTTATATCGAAGAATGTCCGTGATCTGCCGCCTCAGATGTTTCAATTCTCTCCCAACAGCGGGTGCCTGTGTCCTCCTATGCATTTTATCTGTTTTTCTTGTTCTTTCTTCAGCCTAGATCCATGTTTAATCAAAATCCCCCGGATCACTGCTTTATGAGCCTCCCATACCATGCCCGGGTCACTCCCCGGAGTGTCATTTATTTGAAAGTATACCATAATTTCTTTAGCTACATCCTCCCGAATATCAGGATCTTGCAACAAGCTCTTATTTAAGCGCCATCGCCACTCTGGGGAGGGAGCCGTGCCCGGCAGGGAGAGACAGCGTGACCGGGGCGTGGTCTGACCACGTTATGCTTCCTATGGAAATCCCCAGTACTGAATCAAGCAGGTAGTGTGGAACCAGGAATAGTTCTATGCAGGAGTATACTTGATGTGGATTTGAGAAGAAAGTATAATCTCTCTCTCTTGCATGTAGAGTCCGCCATGCGTCTACCAACTGTAATTCATGCAGTTTCCATATTACACCCTTCCTGGTACCACTTTAAACTGAGGAGGTCCTGGAGGAGGTGTCTACCCTAGGGTCCAGTGGGATATTAAAATCCCCCCTAGAATCAACTTTCCCTCCGCGAACTCTGCTAATTTTGATAAAACTTTCCACAGAAAGGAGTCTTGATGTATATTCGGTACATATACAGTGGCTAGAGTCACTTTAGTGCCTCCAATATGGCCCTTCAAAAAAAGATACTGACCATTTGTGTCTAAATATTTACCCGTAAGGGACCACGGTACCCGGTTAGAAATCAAAATTGATACACCTTTTAGATTTTGCTTTTTGATTAGAGGCGCGTTAAGTGCAAGGAAAGAATCTGTTTTGTAAGAAAGGGAGTCCGCCTGTTTTAAAATGTGTTTCTTGCACAAATGCTACATCCCAGGGGAGGGGGGTGGAGGAACCACACCTCCATAGACCTGTCCCCTCTGAAAAAAAAAAAGGGGGGGAGGGGAGATAAATTAATTCAGCCTTTTAGTGACATTTCTGTGACATTATTCCATTCAGTGTATTAGTGCAGAGGATGAAAAAGGAAAGAGAGAGAGACATCCTCATTCTCTAATAGATTAGATCAACCTTTCGGTGATATTATTCAATATATTAGTGGGGAAAAAAAGGGGGGGGGGGGATCCCCAATATACAGTAATATAACTCAAAAATTTCTGTGACATTCTTCCCTATTCAGTTAAATTCAATTTAATATATCTGTGACCCAAACAAACACACATAAACCAAGACACACATAAAAAAAAAAGAAAATTTGATATAAATCAACAATTAAGTGTCATTGTTGCAACTTCAATTCAGTGTATTAGTATCCTCAACAAACCCCCAACAAACCCCCCAGAAGAAAAAAAAAAAAGGCCCCAAAAAGACTCCAAAAACAAGAGGTGGCCCAGGTCCATTTACTGTACCTCATCGGCTATATCCTGCCGGTTAAGCCAAGAAATGAGAAAAAAAATAGAAAAAAACCATGGGGGGAGGGAAGGAAGGCAAAGGGAGAGGGTCTCAGGATAGGAGGTGGCAAACCCCCCCTCCCATACCTCATCCTACATCTCATATCTCATATCTCCCCTATTAAGGGGCAACCTCGTCCCCTCCCTCCCCCTGGATTAATGAGTCATCCCCCATCAAAGGAGGTTTTATTGCTCTTGTCGGCCCTGGGGTAGGTTGTAGCCAATTAGGAATCACCATATCGTCCACCCCCAGAAAAACAAACAAGTCTGGGAGGTCAGTGGGGTGCTTCAGATTAAATGATGCTGAGTCCCTTTACACAGTTAATGAGATAGGATAGCCCCATCCATACGAACCCCCTATGCTCTTAATTCTGTCCAATAGTGGGCGTAACATTGCTCTTCGCTGTAGAGTAGCTCGTGATAGGTCTGGTAAAATTTTCACTGAGAACCCCTCATGAATAATTTCTCCTGCTTCCCATGCCTTACGGCTAATCAGTTCTTTATGAACGTAACGGTGAAAACAGCATATAACATATAACATATCTCTGGGTCTGTTTAAGTCTGTTGAGTGGGGTCCTAAGGATCTGTGTAGCCTCTCAAAGGTCTGAGGGGGGGTAAAGGTGACCAGCTGATGGCATATTGCCATAATCATAGACTGCAGGTCCTCTTTCCCTATTGCCTCCGGAACCCCCCTGAACCTCAAATTCTTACGTCTACTACGGTCTTCCAATTCTTCCACATGGAGCTGCATTGGGGGGGGGCATAGCAAGACTGTAATATCTGTACCTGCTCCAGTTTGACCCGGTTCTCCAGGGAAGCCAGTGTGGTTCCTTCCATTGCAAGCTTATCAGCTAATCGTTGTACCTCCGTCTGAACCACCTTTAGCTCCCTGCCATGTGCTTCCTCCAGACGTGTAATCATCTTCTCTATGTCCACTCGTGTCGGCAGGGCTTGCAGGAGCGCTCTTAGATCCATATCACCAAGTCCTGGGGCTGGGACCTCCAAGGGGTGTACATCTGTGTTGCCCGACACTCCAGCCTCTGTTTCCAGCATCTCTGAGGGGGCCGGGCGGGTAATGTTCTATTGGATCGGGGATTTCACGCTCTCCAAGAACTGCTTTGGGCGTCCGTTTTTCAAATTCCGCGCCTCCTTGTCTCTCCACTGTTCGGCTCCGGGATACCGCAGCTTGTGTTCCTGTGAAGTATTGCTGGATCTTGGGCTGCACAGGTGTCCGCTGGAGCTTGTTATCTCTCCTCCTCATTACAAGGTAGGTGTCAGGGCTCAATAGCTCTATTTGCTCAGGTTTGCAGCTGCATTAATGGCCGTAAAAAACAATCAAACAGCCGGAAGGTCGGAGCGATGAACGGAGCCTCTGTGAGCGTGTGTCGCTACTCCATCTTCCTCGGGCCACTCCCCTGAGTGGATTGTTTTTAACCACTTAAGCCCCGGACCATTTGGCTGGCCAAAGACGAGCACTTTTTGCGATTCGGCACTGCGTAGCTTTAACTGACAATTGCGTCAAACAAGATCAATGTCCTTTTTTCCCCACAAATAGAGCTTTCTTTTGGTGGTATTTGATCACCTCTGCAGTTTTTATTTTTTGCGCTATAAACAAAAAAAAGACCGACAATTTTGAAAAAAACGCATTATTGATACACTGCTGAAAAGCAGGAAAATGGAAACTCGCACCATTTATCAGAGTGTGGAAATGTTTTAACAAATGGTGTATAGAAAACTTCTTTATAGCACAGAGTTCAGTGGCGGTCATAGAATTCCTGCAGAGTGGAGCAAATAAGGGTCTGAGCCTCAGCACATTGAAAAGTCAGGTTTCAGCAATGTCCGTGTATCAGGAAAGAAAGCTAATGTCCAATCCATGGATAATTAGACTCTTTAAATCCTTAAGCAGACAGAGACAGATACAAGGTCCGGCCTTCCCAAAATGGGACCTGTCATTAGTGCTACAAATTATGACAGCGGGCCATTTAGAATCACAAGAAAATTGCACATTGAAAATGCTGACACTTAAAGCAGTGTTTTTGGTGGCAGTTACTACAGCCAGGAGGGTCTGTGAGATAGAAGCCCTATCAATCAGACCTCCTTTTTTTCAGGTTTTCCCGGATCGCATAGTTTTTAAGTTTGATCAGGCCTTTTTGCCTAAAGTAGCCTCAAAATTTCACAAAGGCCAAGATATTATTTTACCTTATTTTTGTACAAATCCTTCCAGGGAACAAGAAATTAAGTTCCATATGTTACACGTCAGGAGATCCGTTCTACATTATTTAGACAAAATGAAATCCTTTAGGAAGACAGATTCCTTATTTATTTTAAATTCAGGGGCCAAGAAAGAGCACAAGGCCTAAAAGCACACCATAGCCAGATGGCTTAGAGAGGCTATTGGCCAGGCCTATACGTTGGGAGGTATGCAGATCCCAGGAGGGTATAAGGGCACACGCTACAAGATCAGTGGCAGAGTTGCAGGCAGAGAGAGCTGGAGCAACGCTGGAGCAAATTTGTAAAGTGGCAACATGGTCCAGCTTCGCCACTTTTGTAAAACACTACAGGCTGGACTTTTGGTCTGCAAAGGATCAGACCTTTGGACGCAAGGTCTTACAAGCTGTAGTCCCGCCCTAGGTGTAAGTGCGAGATTATCCTCTCTAGGGGAAAAACGAAGTTACTTACTGGTAACGTTCTTTGCTGGAGTCTTTCAGGACAGCTCCCCACCCAAATGTATAGATTACTTGAGCTTTCCTTACAGGAAATGTGATATAGTTGACTGTGTATCATATGTTCTTGTGTCTCCTCAGCGGACTGGAGGTGCTCTTAAAAAACTGAGGAGCCAGCAAGGAAGGAGGAAATTTCAAGATGGCGGGCGCGGTGTTTCCTACAGAGGGGATGAGCCAAGGTCTCTCAGATGGCTGTCCTGAAAGACTCCGGGAAATAATGTTACCAGTAAGTAACACGTTTTTCTTGGCACACTTTACATAGGTTAAAAAAAGACACAAGTCCATCTAGTGTTACCAATAAAAAAAATATAAAATAAATCATACAATCCCATATACACAATCCTATACCCACAGTTGATCCAAAGGAAGGCGAAAAACCCCAGCAAAGCATGATCCAATTTGCTTCAGCAGGGGAAAAAATTCCCTCCTGATCCCCAGAGAGGCAATTGGATTTTCCCTGGATCAACTTTACCTATAAATATTAGTACCCAGTTATATTATGTACATTTAGAAAATCCAGGCCTTTTTAAAGCAATCTACTGTGCTGGCCAGAACCTGCTCTTGAGGCAGTCTATTCCACATTTTTACAGCTCCTACTGTGAAGAAATCTTTCCATATTTGGAGATGAAATCTCTTGTCCTCTAGACGTAAAGAGTGCCTGTGATGACCTTAACCACTTCCCGCTCACCATATTGCAGAATGACGGTCGCAAAGTGGTTAAGTTGTCTTGACTGGGCGTCATATGACATCCAGCAGGATAAGCCACTCGCGCGTGGCAATCGGTGGTGCGGTGTGTCGTTCTGACACACCGCATCTCCGATCTTGGTAAAGAGCCTATTACGTAGGCTCTTTACCATGTAATCAGCTGTGTCCAGTCACAGCTGGTCACATCGTGACCAGGAAGTGCCGTTTAACGACTTTTCCTCTATTTGCACTGACAAGGCACGGGTAGAGGAGAGCTGATCAGTGGCTCTCCTGACGGGGGGGGTCTGCGCTGATAATCAGCATTTTGATTATCAGTGCAGACCCACCAGGGATGCCCACTAGAGCCCACCTAGGATGCAAACCCATGCCCATCAAAGATGCCAATCAGTGCCCATCAGTAATGCCTACCAGTGCCACCTGTGAGTGCCCATTAGTGCCGCTTATCAGTGCTGCATATCAGTGCCGCCTATCAGTGCTGTATATTAGTTATGATGATCAGTGCCTGACAGTGAAGGAAAAAACTTACTTATTTACAAAATTTTATAACAAAAATTAGGAAAAACTATTTTTTTTCAAAATTTTTGGTCTTTTTTATTTTTATCTTTTGCTCACGGCTCCTCAAAATATCCCTGCAAATCTCTCGCAGCACACCGCGGCCGGGTGTGGGGAACTGTGCCAAATGCTTTTGCAAGATCCAAGCAAGTCCAAGGTTTTACTTACCTCCTCCTAAAAAGAAATCAGGTTTGTTTGACAACTTCTGTCTGTCTTCCAATTTAATACTTTTTTTTTTTATCTTGGAAGAGATCAAAGAGTACATTTTACAAAAAATAATACATAACAAGGTATTGATACATTAGATACAATTTTTCCCTACATAAACAAGCCTATATCACCCCAATACTTAAATGACAGCTATCTCCCCCTGGTCATGCACTCAGGAGCACAACGCCATGTCCAGGATTCTGCAGGTATGCCGGGCTCTGTGGTGTCTCCTTGTGTACTTCATGAATATCAATCCTCCTCTTCCTTCTCATTTTACTCAAAAAACCACCACTAAATCAAAAAAAAAAAAAAGGAACCCCCACCTCACTCATCTCCTTCTCCATCCCCCCACCCCGCCCCCACTTTTCTCGCGAGTCGTTTCCTCAAATAACCAGTCCCAGTCCGGGGACACGTTTCCAACTTCTGTCTTTCATGAATGCATGCTGTCTGTTGCTTAATATTCTTTTTTCCAGCAAAAACTCATCTATGTAGTCTTTTATTTAACTCTCCAGTATCTTCCTGACTATAGAAGTTAATCTAACAGGTCTATAGTTACTTGGTAAAGACGGTGATCCCTTTTTTAGCACTGCATTGGCCCTACACCACTCCAGTAGTACTATTCCAGTCATTAATGAGTCCATAAAAATGAGAAACAATGGCTTTGAAATGACAGAGCTCAATTCTTTTAGGATCCGTGGGTGGATGCCATCTGGTCCAGGTGCTTTATCCACCTTTATTCTGTTTAAATATTTCTGAACCATATCACTTTTAAGCCATTGTGGATCATTTGGGGCTGTGTCAATACCATCCCCATTATGGACTCGTCATGTACCTAGTAGTTGAGCCCGATATGCAGACTCTCTTATGCCCCTGACTCAAGGCCCCGATAGAGCAGACAGGAGGCGCAGGAGTGCAGAGAAGCACGAGTGCCTAGCAGAATCACTAGCTGGGGAGCTGGCCCGGAGTTCCTGATGACACCGTGGAGGCTTGTCAGTGAGGTGAGAAGCCTGGAAAAGCAGACTGGCTGAAGACTGGAGCAGGCTAGTATCTGGGTGCCACACACAGAGGTGCAGAGAACAGCAGGCAGAAATGAGGTTCCATGCAGACTGGAACACAGGAGAGTACAGGCAGGCTGGGTCATACACGGACAGGTAATACTGGAACAGGTGCGGAAGCAGGAGCGGGGTCAAGGTACAAGCCCGGTCGGTAACAGGCGGGCCATGGATCAACCAGAGGAGAAAGTAGGTGCAAAGTTAGAGGCAAGCCAAGGTCAGATGCTGGCGGGTGGCAGGAGTGGTCAGAGGCAAGCTGGATCAAACACAGGAACGGATGCAGAGTCACAGGTAAATCACAGGGAACGCTGTTGATCAGACAGCATTGACCCTGTGTATGAGCCTGGTTTAAATAGTCCGTTTGGCGGCGGGAATCGCGCGTGTGCTCCTGTGCGCACACGTGCACATGTGAGCTTGTGCATGCGCATTGGCACCCGCAGCTGCGCACCAGCCTGCACAACTATTCTAACAGGGATTCTGGCATGAACTTCCTGACATTGCCCCCCTCCAAGGGGCAGCCTCCGGATGCCCAATCGGACCAACTTCTCAGGATGGGACCTCTTGAATGACCTGATTGCTTTCAGGTTCCCACGTGTTCTCCTCTGGCCCATACCCTTTCCATTTAATCAGATATTGAATTTGATTGTTCCTCTTCCTCCAATCCAAGATTGCTTCAACCTCAAATTCTTCTTCCCCATCAATTATTATAGGTTCCGGTGGACCATTATTCCATTCAGGAAAGGGATTGGGAACAGAGGGTTTTAACAGGGACACATGGAAAACAGGATAAATCATGAATGAATCCGGCAGTTCCAGCTAATAGGCTACCTCGGTCCTTTTCACTGGAAAAGGACACACAAACTTAGGACCTAACTTTTTTGAAGGGCATGCCACGGTGTCCCATAATTAATTCTCCTCGTCTTTTCTGGTCAAAGGTTTCTTTGTTATGCTCCTGTGTCTTGGCCATTGTTTCCTGTAATAGTTGATTATTTGTACTGAAGAAATTCATTGTCTCGAGAACAGCTGGTACTGAACATTCTGGAATGGTGTTAAGCAGGAATGATGGGTGGAAGCCATAATTGGCAAAGAATGAAGTTTGTCTTGTGGTGGAATGAGAAGAGTTATTGTAGGCAAACTCAGCTAAAGGTAGCAGGGAGACCCAATCATCCTAGGAAAACAAGGAGAAGCAGCGCAAGTATTGTTCGAGAGTCTGATTGGTCCTCTCTGTCTGCCGATTTGTCTGTGGGTGGTAGGCAGAGGAGAATGTTAGTTCAATTCCTAGAGACTCAAATAATGCCTTCCAGAACCTGGAAGTGAACTGCTTTCCTATATTGGAAACAATGTTAGCTGGCACTCTGAAGTTTAATGATTTCCCTGATGAAGACTTGTGCTGTCTTAGGAGCTGAGGGTGTCCCTTTCATTGGAATGAAATGCACCATTTTGGACAGCCGATCCATCACCACAAAGATGGTGGTATGACCCTCTGCTGGAGGAAGTTCCACAATAAAGTCTATTGAGATCATCTTCCAAGACCTATCTGGAACGGGCAATGGTTTCAGCAAACCCCAAGCCTTGACTTTACTGTTCTTTTCTTTTCAATCTTAGTTTATTTCAAAATAAAGATATAACAGAAAGATAAAGTACCGTATGGTATAATATTGTATACATTATATACATAACAAGAAAAATTTTGTATTAGCACACTAGATATAGTGGTTTGTAATGTATTAGTACACTAACAAGTGTGGGGGAATCAACCTATAACCACCTTTAAACGTTTGCGTGTTTGTGTTATCAGGAAATTCCTCCTTGTCGGGCTGATACGCTGTATAGGTCATGCAATCATTTGTTATAGATATTTAAGTTGTTGAGCAATTCTGGAAATACAGTCTTTTATATATCAATTTGAGTGACTGGATCAGTACTTAAGGAAAGATAACAGAGAAAAAGGGATGAGTAAGAGCATGTGGAGAGATAGGGGATGACAACAGACTTGGGGAACACCCCGACATGGCTAATCTGCGGGCAAAGACGGGGCATCTCTGATCCATATAAGGAAGTCATCAGAGTATCGAAACGTCGAACATGAGGTCGAAGTAATGGAGAACTGTTCCTCCTTCCCTGCCTCCTGCGCCAGCAAACGTTCCAGGTCTCTTATCCGATCCACCTCGACAGCCCAATCTCCCAAGGAAGGCACATCTATTGTTCTCCAATGTCTGGGGATCACTGTCCTGACCGCGGCCAAGAAGTGGCGCAGTATGTCCTTTTTAATCAGCTTGAGTGGGCCCGGAATCATAGATAGTAGGGCTATCTCTGGTGTGGGCTTAATTGAGGTCGCCATCAGCCTGCTGTAGAGATCAAAGACCTTTTGCCAAAATTTCCGAATTGGAGGGCATGCCCACCATACGTGGAGCATTGTCCCACTAGAGGACAGGCATCTCCAACAAGTACCTGAGATAGAGGGGTTAAATCGTTGGATAGTCACCGGGTATCTGTACCATCTTGTTAATAGCTTAAACCCCTTTTCTTGATTCTTAGTTGCCAAAGAGATCTTATGTGTTAAAATAAAACTTTTTTGCCAATCAGCAGGGGAGATGGAATGCTGTAGATCTGTTTCCCATTTTCGGGTGTATGTTGGAAGGTCAGGCGTAGATACATTTAATAGAAGGGAGTATAACAGTGATACTACATGTGTTGGGGGATCTGGCTGTAAGAGCAGCTCATCAAAGTCTGTCGGGTTGTCTAGTATTTCTGAGATGGGAGAGAAAGTACGTATGTACGATATTAATTGACTCCTTTGTAACCACATGGTTGGGGGCCCCGTGCTCGTCTGGGGAGGTATGTCCGGTCTCAAAGATGGGTCAGCGCGTAGTACCTGTGCTAAACGTCTATGACTATCCCTATTCCAGGGTCCAAATCTCTCCTCAACCTCCGCCGGGGGGAAGGCCGGAGTCCCAAAGAGAGGAGTCATCGGGCCCCGGGGTTTAGATAATTTGCTCGTTAATAGCAATCGGTCCCATATCTGCAGGGTCTGACGGGTAAGGGCAGTAGAGAGGGTACCACCTTTACGCCGAGCCGTAGGTGTCCACGGCAGGGCGCAAAGATAAGCCTCATTGAGATGTTCCTCCAATTGAACCCAGATCTTGGAGGAGGAATGGTGAAACCAATCCACAATACGTGTGAGAACCGCTGCCCTGTGGTAGAAAGAAGCATCTGGGACCCCCGCCCCCCCCCCGGGCCTTCGGAAGAATCATTGTGTCATATTTTATCCTGGGGCGGTTTCCTTGCCATATAAATTTAGAAAAAATCTGACGAAGCTTTTTGAAAAACGGGGCGGGAATGTGAATAGGTAAGGTTTGGAAAAGATAGAGGAATCGAGGGAGGACATCCATCTTTAAAACATTCACCCTACCCAACCAAGAGAGCTGTTTAGATGTGTATGTGGTCAGATCTGCTTGCGTTCTAAGAAGTAGGGGGGTAAAGTTGCTGATGAATAATTGGGAAGCGTCTGTTGGGATATGAATACCTAAGTAACGAATAGACGTAGAGTTTGTCTTAAAAGGGAAGGAAGATGCAAGTTGTTTAAGAGCTGTTTCTGGGAGTGAAATGTTGAGTATTTCTGATTTACTGTGATTAGCTTTAAAGTTACTAACATCTCCGTATCTCTGAAACTCCTGCATAATGGAGGGTAATGAGACTTGCGGTTGGGTCACAAAGATGAGTAAGTCATCTGCAAATAGGGCAAGTTTAGTATGTATTGGGCCTATACTAACACCGTGGACAGCCGGGTTGTTTCTAAGGGCAATGGCTAGGTGTTCCATAACAAGAACATAGAGAATGGGGGACAAGGGGCACCCCTGTCGCGTTCCATTGTGGATAGTGAATTTTGGAGCTAGAGATCCATTTAGTCTAATCCTGGCATAGGGAGAAGTGTATAGGGACATTATTCTTGAGAGCATATTTTGGCCCAGACCCAGTTGTTGTAGTGATAGATGCAAAAATTGCCAGTCGACACGGTCGAAGGCCTTTTCCGCATCCACCGTGAGAAGGCACAATGGGACATTGTGGGTTCGAGCATAATCTGCAATGAGAAGTGTTTTCAGGGTGTTATCTCGTGCCTCTCGTCCACTCACAAAGCCCACTTGATCTAAGTGTATGATTCGGGGTAGCAACGGTTGTAGTCTATTAGCTAGCACCTTCGCGTATATTTTCAGATCAACCCCTATCAGCGAAATGGGTCGGTAGTTAGCACAAATAGTCAGGTCTTTGTCTGGTTTTGGGATGAGAGTGATATGTGCCTCTAGAGTTTGCGGTGGGAATACCGATCGCTCAGAGATTGAACTAAATACTTTTGTTAAGAAGGGGGTGAGAAGGGGAGCAAATTGTTTATAAAATTTCGGGGTAAAGCCATCAGGGCCCAGACTTTTACCAGATGGGGTAGATGCAATGGCACGGGCAACCTCATCTTCCGATATCGGAGCTTCCAAGTCCTCTATCGTTTCGTCATCTAGAGTAGGTAATGCGTTTTGTGCGATATATGAGGCTTGCGTGTCCGCTCTAGAATAAAGGGGATCAGTGGGGCTTGTTACAGGTATGTTATAGAGGGATTGATAGAAGTCCCGGAAAACCTGTCCCATCTCAGAGGGTGACGAGACAACTTTCCCAGAACTGTCCCGTATATGGGGTATAAAGGTGTTAGGTTGTTTGGTATGTAGGGTGAGAGCTAGTGATCTACCACATTTATCTCGGAATTTGTACTGGTGAAAGGCTAGTTTGTTCGCAAATGTACGGGCTGAAGCCTCATATAATTCCCTAAGCTGAGAGCGAGCAGAAGAGACCTCCGCAAGCACCTCCACGGTCGGGGAGCGTTTATGGGTAGTCTCTAGTGTCCTGAGTTTGTGTACAGCCGTGGCTATCGCAGCCGAGCGTTCTTTCTTCATGCAGGCACCCATTTGGATGAAACTACCCCGTAAGACCGCCTTTAATGCCTCCCATTTAATGGGTGGTGAGGTGTCATCAGAGGCGTGGTCTGTAAAAAAATTTGAAATAGTCTCCGCTATCTGAGTATCGAACCCTGGCTCAGTCAGAAGCGAGTCATTCAACCTCCATGTCCATTCTTTTATTGGCGTAGAGGGGACTGTAAGTGACAGGAACACAGGAGAGTGGTCAGACCAAACCATAGGGTCTATTTCGCAATTTGGGGACCAATCTAGACAGCTGTGGTCGACCAAAAAGTAGTCTAAACCACTGTACGATTGGTGCACGTTGGAAAAGTGTGTGTAGTTTTGTGATTCTGGGTACAATATCCGCCATATATCCACAAGATGCATATTGTAAATGGCACGTTTTAGGGCCCGTATTTTAGAGAAGGATATAGAGGAACGGGATGTCGATGAATCCAAAAGTGGATCCATAGGTGTATTGAAGTCCCCTCCGAGTATGAGCTTACCCTCCGCGAAACCCGATAAGATCTTAAAATACTGTAAGGCCGATGGGATTTGGTGTGTGTTAGGTAAGTATAAGTTAGCTATTGTAAATTTAGTCCCCCATAGAGAGATTTTCACAAAGACGTACCTGCCCTGGGGGTCTGCCATATGATCAAGCAGTTCAATAGGGAGTGTTTTATGAAACGCAATGGATACTCCCTTAGATTTTTGTGTTGGATTGGTACTGTGGATCCATCTATTAAAATATCTACTGGAGCAGGAAGGGGTGGATTCAGAATGGAAGTGGGTCTCTTGCAACAAAAGCACGTTAACTCGTCTTTTGTGCATCTGATATAGTATTTGCCCACGTTTCGAAGCAATGTTCAGCCCATTGACGTTGTATGAACAGAATTTCAATTGGGGGCGTGAGGTTACCGTATGAGCCATGTCGGGGTGCTAAAGGTCGTGCAGGGGAAAAAACAATAGGATATATAAAAAAAAAAAAATACAGAGATCGATTCGGGGTAGAGTGGGGAGAAGAGGTGAAATATAGAAGTGGGAGAAGAGGAAGAGAAAAGAAAAGGAGAAGAAATAAAGGAGAAAAAAAGAGTATGAGGATAATAGAAAAGGTAAGGTGTAAGTAAAAGGACACCTAAAAATATGTCCAGAAAACTAATGTGTTTGCTAGCGCAAAACACTGCGTGATATATCACGCTTTAGGCACAAACAGTGCCTGTCCTACTGTGGGGGGAAGGTCGAAATGGGTAAACCTGAGCCGTGATCCCGACAGCGAATCAGGCATGCATATAGTATATGTGGCACACTAATCATGTAAAACGTATGTGAAACATATGTGAAACATAAGGCAGCTTAACGAGAACAGGTGAGAACAATTAACTAAATATCAACAGTGGGTTTAAGTAGTTACCCCGGAATCATATAGAAAATAAAATACAATTACATTGGTTCCCTCTTGTAGATAAATCAGTTGGTCACAGCTGTAGTATGCGCATAGGGGCGCAAGGGGAAACGGGGGGCCCACCCGGGGAGGCATCCAGTCGCATCATGCGTGGCGCCTTCTAAACTTACAGTCTCCCAAAATGGGGGTTAATTAAGGCCGGTGGCCTAACCTCCCTCCGGTGTGGTTCCCCCACTCCCGCCCCACATCCCCCAACGCACGCCACAGAGGGAGGAGATGAGAGGGAACAATCTAACAGGAAGCAAAACACTTTATATAAAACTGTTATTGTATTGTACCAGTACTTGACTCCCTTCTTAGTGAGAGTCTCAAGGTGACCATAGGCTTCTCTCCTGAACCCCAGCCATATAATGAATTGGCAAAGAGCAGGAAAAGAGCCAGAAGGTCCGACCCCCGCTGTCACTTCATCATTTACCAAGTGATCTAGGGATCTCGGGCAACTTCTGGGTTAATCTTCTGGAGAGGTAGGTCGTCTCATCCCTGGGCCAGAAGAGACTGACCTAGACCTGTGTAAGAGGCACCGGCTTGTCGTATAAGATCTAGTAGAGGGCGCACCACTTGACGCATGTATAGCGTATTGTGAGACAAGTCTGGGTATAGATGGATAGAGGCTCCAAAGAAGTCCACTGTACCCACGTTCCATGCTTTTCGCATGATCTCCTCCTTCAAGGTATAATAGTGGACCCGACAAAGGACATCGCGGGGGCGACCCTCCCGGGCTCCCCCCGGTCCGCCCACCCTGTGAACACGATTCAATTGGTGATGTTGCCTCTCTGCCCAGCACTTTATTGAGGATGGATATGACAGTGGGTTTCAGCTCCGCTCCCGATGTTGCTTCAGGTAGACCTTGCAGTGTAATATTGTTCCTGCGACTGCGGTTTTCGCTGTCTTCAATGCGAAGCTGCTGTTGGCGTAGGCGACGGAGATGTGTCGCAGATATAGATTCAAGGGCTGTTATACGTGCCTCATGGTCATCTTGAGCGGTATGTAAGACTGATACCGCTTCCTCATTAGCTGTAACTTTTTGTCTCAGCGCGTTCAGTTCTACTTGTAGGGAATCTTCTATCTTGCTTGCCCAAGATTCGAAATCAGTTCTGAATGCAGACAATAGGGCTGTAGCTTCCGTTCTAATGGGCACTCCCGTCAGGGGGTGAGGGGTTGTCCGTAGTTCCCCGGCGTCCGTGTCTTGTAATGTGACTGACCTTGTAGAGGAGGCTGATGTCTCTCCTCTGGATTCTTGGAGTCTCTCATTTGCGTCCCCAGTCGTGTTAACTGTTACTGGGGTGGTGGTGGGTGGCTTGGTCTTCCCTGGGTTGCGGCCAGGTGCCATCTTGTCTTTAGCAGTTCGGGATCAGTCGGCACTGTTCTAAGTAGATACCTCTGTATGGTGCCTTGTTGAGGGTCAGTAGGTTCCGAGGAGTGTGAGCTAGCTGCCGCCATGTAAAATGCAGGTGCGCTGTATTGCGGGATCAGCCTGTGGCCGTCGGGATAGCACGGGTCTCAGGGGTATGCGGCTACAGCCATCCATGGTCTATTGCTCTCTATCGAAGCCCCCTCCTCCATATAAAAAGGGGGTCTGGGGGGGGGAGGGGCAGGCCCGAGAAAGCAGCAATGTCCCCCTGTCAGTGCGGGTGACTCTTTTAAATATTGTGTGTGCAGATGCACAGGGAGGAGAGCACAGTCCGGATATGGCTTGTCCCTTTACAGTGTGGGCCCGACTTCACTGTTAGGTCGCAAGATGGCGGCCAGTGCTGGATGTCCCCAAATAATAAAAGAGCCTGTACCTTAGTCTCTGGGGCAGTGGAGGGGTGTCCACCGTATAGGATGGATTGCTGGATGGCTCCTGTGCCTCCGATTGCGGTCCCAGGGTCCAGTAGTCTTGTAGGCCTCCCAGGCCTCGGATCCACTGTAAGCCACGGGTATCTGGGGCCCACAGCCATCAGCTCTAGAAGCAGCAGTCCCGGGTGTAGGCCGAGTGAGTGTAGGCCGATCGATCGCCCCCTGCACCGCCGATCGCGGTACTCGAGTCCGGGGATTCCGGCTGTCCTGTAGGCCGCAAGATGGCGGCCGCGTTCCGTGCAGGGCCTGCGGCGGCCTGGGACCAGATGGCGGCCGACGTTTAGTAGGCCGCGGGTGTCCGGGGCCCACAGCTGTTAGCACCAGAGGCAGCTGACTTAATTATAGGCTGATCGGGCACCCCCCGCGCCGCCGATCGCGGTACGCGAGGCCGGGGATTCCGGCTGTCTTGTAGGCCGCAAGATGGCGGCCGGCATTCAGTACAGGGCCGGCGGCGGCCCGGGACCAGGCCAATCCGCTGGCTGCACGGGTCAATTTGCCCCAAAAGTACTGCAGCCAGCCCCTGACAGTCGTGGGGCACAGATAGGGGCAGGTATTAGGCTGTATAGGCTGCGGATGGCTCCGGATTGCAGAGGACTCGGCGGAGCTCCTCTGCAGCACGTCCACCCACCTCGACGTCCGGACACGCCCCCCCCGACTTTACTGTTCTTGCTTAGAATGCAAGTGGTACAGGATTCCACATATCTTTTGCAATCTGTTGCTAGTTAGGGCCACCAGAACGTGCGTTGAAAAAGTTCAGAAGTCTTGTATATACCAAAATGTCCAGCTAACACATGATCGTGGCAAAGTTCCAGTATAAAACACAAATTAAGTGCAGCGCAAATGATATAAATATAAATAAAAGTCCATATATGAGGGAAACTCAATTCTCCTGAAGTACAATACTCCTTCTTATTATGGAAACACCAGGAGATCTTCTAATATGCATATAAACTGCTTACCAGATATAAGGTCATAAAAAGCATGGATTCCAAAATCCTGGATGTCCGCGGATCGGATACTCCAATGATCTTCACTTATTCCTGGCAGATGTCTCTCAAATACAGCAAATGGGCAGATGGACTTGTGAAAATGTCCACATTCAGATAGGGGAGAAAGAATAAAACCTTCAATTGCAGGCTCAGAACAAATCTCATCAAAGCCTGCACTGGATCAGTTATCGCTAACAACAGACCAATCACCAACACATGAACAAGGCTCTTTACAAGACCCTGGTATCTAGTTACATGTTCTTTCTTTCTGTTCCTTAGCCTACGTTATGATTATGCCTAATGGACCATTTACTTTTTGCCCAGATTTTTTTTTAGGTATATGTTGGCTGTAGGGTTGCCACCTCATCCCTTTAAACCCAAACACATCCAGGATTTTGGAATCCATGCTTTTTATGACCTTATATCTGGTAAGCAGTTTATATGCATATTAGTGGAGAAGATCTCGTGGTGTTTCCATAATAAGAAGTAGTATTGTACTTCAGGAGAATTGAGTTTCCCTCATATATGGACTTTTATGTATATTTATATCATTTGCGCTGCACTTCATTTGTGATTTGTTATGTTATGCGGGCTTGGTGTTAACCCTTAGTGTTCAGCTTGCAACATTTTCATTATTATTTGTTTGCGCTGATTGTTACCATTTTTGGCATTCATGGCAAAGTTCCAGTATGGCAACCCGTAGACCCTCTGGTATAAAGACCATCTTTTGTCTGTAAATTTAAAGTTTCTGGGGTGGGGGAGCAATCCCTGCGGAATCCCGTTTGATCCGTGAAAGCAGATCTTCCTGTACTAGAAGAAAATTTCCTGAGGACAAGATGGTATCCAGGGATGTAGTTTCCTCAGCATCATTGAACATACGGGACAATGCGTCAGGTTTTGCATTTTTCGAGCCAGGCTGGTAGGTAATATGGAAGGAGAATCTGGAAAAGAATAACGCCCACCTGGCTTGATGTGGCCTTAATTACCTTGCAGTCCTTTGATACTCCAGATTCTTGTGATCCGTATAGATCAGAATTGGATGTGCAGCCCTTTCTAATAGATATCGCCACTCCTCCAGTGTGGATTTTATTGCCAAAAGTTCTCGGTCCCCAACATAATAGTTCTTTTCTGCTGCTGATAATTTGCGTGAGAAAAATACAACTGGGTGTAACAGGGCTTTGGACCCCTGACGTTGGGAGAGTACCGACCCAACTGCATTTTCAAATGCATCCACTTCCAGGACAAATGGCAAGGTAGAAACCGGATGCCTTAAAACAGATGCAGAGGTAAACAGTCTCTTAGGCCGGGTTCACACATGTGCGGTGCGAATTCCAGCTCCGTTTTCTCTGCGAAGAGAAAAAACAGCTGTTCAGCGGTTCCTCTCCGTTGTAGCTGCAGATCAGTGAGC
Source organism: Aquarana catesbeiana (assembly GCF_042186555.1). Taxonomy (NCBI): domain Eukaryota; kingdom Metazoa; phylum Chordata; class Amphibia; order Anura; family Ranidae; genus Aquarana; species Aquarana catesbeiana. Next base: position 363,988,124 of record NC_133328.1, on the reverse strand, counting down.
AGGGAGAGGGGGGAGAGGGCGGAGGTGTAGTGAGGAGAAGGAGAGAATTTGTGTTCAGAACGGAATGCATCTGCGAATCAGATGCGTTCCCATAGAAGATAATGTGCTTGTAATTCGCACCGCAATGACCATAAAACACACACGTTCTTTGGGCAATGCGCAGTGCGAATGCAACGCACATATGTGAACCAGATGCATTCAAATGAATGCATTTTAAAATGTCCTGCAAATTGGATGTGGTGTAAACTGCATCTAATTCGCATAGGTGTGAACGAGGCCTTAAGGGTTTTGAAGGCTGTCTGATACCATCACGTACCTAGTAGATGAGCCCGATATGCAGAGGAAGGCCTCTCTTATGCCTCTAACCCGAGGCCCCTGATAGAGCAGACAGGAGGAGCGGGAGTGTAGAGTGGCATGAGTGCCTGGCAGGATCACTAACTGGGGAGCTGGTCCGCAGATCCTGATGACACCGTAAAGGTTTGTTAGTGAGATGAGAAGCCTGGAACAGCAGACTGGCTGAAGACTGGAGCAGGCTAGTGTCTGGGTCCCACAAACAGGAGTGCAGAGAACAGCAGGCAGAGATGAGGTTCCGTGAGGATTGGAACACAGGAGAATACAGGCAGGCCGGGTCATACACAGATGGGTAATACTGGAACAGGCAGGAGCATGGTCAAGGTACAAGCTGGGTCGGTAACAGGCGAGCCACGGATCAACCAGAGGAGAAGACAGGTGCAAAGTCAGAGACAAGCCGGGGTCAGATGCTGGCGGATGGCAGGAGTGGTCAGAGGCAAGCTGGATCAAACACAGGAATGGATGCAGAGTTATAGGTAAATCACAGGGAACGTTGTAGATCAGACAGCATTGACCCTGTGTATGAGCCTGATTTAAATAGTCTCGGTAATTGTGCGCGCTCCCATGCATGCATGCTCATGCATGCGCATTGGCACCCGCAACCGAGCACCAGCCTGCACAGCTCTTCTAACAGGGACTCTGGCACGAACTTCCTGACAGAGCTCCCCCATGCTCCTTTGTATACACAGAGCTGAAGAAAGTATTTAATAAGTTTGCCTTCACTTTGTCTTTGTCCCTAGTCGTCCACTCCAGATTATTTTGTAACAGGCCTACATGCTCAGACTGGAACTTTTTACTGTTAATATATTTGAAGAATTTTCTGGGTTTTTTTCTACTATCTTTTGCAATATGTTGTTCGTTTTGAATTTTTGCATCCTTGATTTCCTTTTTACATATTCTGTTATATTCTTTGTAACATTTAAACGATGATAGTATTCCATCATTTTTATATTTTTTAAAAGCTCTTTTCTTATTGTTTATAACTTTTTTACCTTTAGCTTTGACCATGAGCCACTAAGTTTTATTTTTAGCTTTTTAAACTTATTGCCCATGGGAATATACTTTGCAGTGAGTTTGCATACAGTCTTTTTGAAGAATTCCCATTTCTGTTTTGTGTTCATCGATGCCAATATTCGCTCCCAGCCTAAGTTTTGGAGAGCAGCTCTCATCCTTGGAAAATTTGCTCTCTTAAAGTTAAAGTGATTGTAAAGTCTCGTTTTTTTTTCCTATAAAAATAACAAACATGTTATACTAACCTGCTCTGTTCTCAGAGCAGCCCAAATCCTCCTCTTCTCGGGTCCCTGTGCTCCTGGCCCTTCCCTCCTGTTCAGTGCCCCCATAGCAAGCAGCTTGCTATGGGGGCACCCAAGCCGAGTCACAGCTCCCTGTGTTCATTCAGACACAGAGCCCCGACCCAGCCTTGCCCCCTATTTCCCCTGATTGGCTAACTGACTTTAATTGACAGCAATGGGAACCAATGGCACCGCTGCTGTGTCTCAGTCAATAAGGAAGGAGAGTCTCGGACGGCTGAGACACTTGTGGACAGAGAGGTACCCCAGGTAAGTGTTAAGGGGGCTAAGGGGGGCTCCCGCACACAGAAGGTTTTTTATCTTAATGCATAGAATGCATTAAGATAAAAAACCTTCTGCCTTTACAACCCCTTTAAGTGTTTTTATGTTTCCTGTATGTGTTTGTTGCTTACAGCTAACAATAAATTAAATCATGTTATGGTCACTGCTACACAGATGTTCTTTTATATGACTATTGGTAATAAGCTCTGCATGGTTTGATATTACCAGGTCCAGCAGAGCCTGATTCCTAGTCGGGCCTCAATAAACTGGACCATAAAATAGTCTTGTAATAGGTTTATAAATGTTTGCCCTTTCACCACTTAAGGACCCGAAAGGATTTGCCCCCTTAATGACCAGAGCACTTACAATTTGGCACTGCGCTGCTTTAACTGGTAATTGCGAAATTTGCATCCTTTTTTTTTCCACAAATAGAGCTTTCTTTTGATGGTATTTGATCACCTCTGGGGTTTTTATTTTTTGCGATATAAACGAAAAAAGGGACGAAAATTTTAAAAAAGAATTTTTTTTCTACTTTTTGTTATAAAAAAATCCAATAAACTCAATTTTAGTCGGGGGGCGTGGCCTGAGGAGCTATGGAATAGGACGTTTGGAAAGAGAGCTCCCTTTGCCCAAATCCTGTAATCAATATCCTGCTCCAATCCTAGCAATCCTGACAGGACAAGACACTTCAATAGGCTTGTCCCATCATCTGTGTGGCCCTGAGCGCTGCCTGGCCGTCTGGAGCATTGCTCGAGGCCGCGGAGACCGGATCGTCCCGCCCCGGACCCGGCCTGTGGGAAAGTCCCCGGCTTCGGCCTAGTGCTTGGAGCGGCGGCCATATTGCTCCACCCGGCGGCGGCTCCTACTCATCCCCTGGCTATACAAGGCTCCTCAGAGACGGATCTTTGCCTGCCTCGGCCCCCGGACTACCTGTGGCCCCCAGCGCTGACCTTCTGCACCCTGAAACAGCTCCTGGGACGGCCCGAGGATCCAGCCTGGTCCTCGGAGCGGCGGCCATCTTGCTACACCCGGCGGCATCTCCTGCTTATCCCCCGGACATACTAGGCTCCCCAGAGACAGATCTTTGCTTGCCTCAGCCCCCGGACTGCCTGTGGCCCCCAGCGCTGAACCTCTGCACCCTGAGGCGGCTCCTGGGACGGCCCGGGGCTCCGGCCTGGTCCTCGGAACGGCGGCCATCTTGCTGCACCCAGCAACAGCCCTGCAGATTCTCCTGACTTGCCGAGCCCCCCAAAGGACTACTTTCTGCGTGCAAGGGCCTCCAGATCTCCTCTGGGGACACAGTACCTGAGGAGAGGCCTGAAAGGTGAGGGAGTGAGATACTGACAGAGCAAACTTCCAGCACACAAACTCCTGATAGAGGTCCTGAGGAACGATACACCAAAGTAATTCATCACAAGGGTTCCCCTTCTGTCCCGGGACCACTGAGGACTATGTCACCACCAAAGCGGAACACTGGGACGACAGACAAGCTCGCGCAATTTCGCCGCCTGGAGAAAGACATGCAGCAGGAGGGAAGCACAGACACGTGTAAGGGTCCCGCTCCTCAGGCGTCAGACACCGACAAAGTGCTGGACGCTATAGCCGCCTTGCAAGGTACGCTGACTGCGAAGATAGACGAGGTAAAAATCGATATATCCCTGATCAGACAGGACTTCTCAAAACTGAAAGACAGGGTTACGGAGGCAGAAACCAGAATCAGCAACGCGGAAGATGCCCTGCACCCCATGAGACATACTACAGAAGAGATGCAGAGACAAATACAACAACTTAATGCCCATCAGGATGACATGGAGAACCGCCTTAGACGCTGTAACCTCCGCTTCATAGGACTGCCGGAGAAAGAGGAAGGAGCGGACCCGGCAACCTATCTAGAAACGCTCCTGCTCAAAACGTATGGCCGGGAAGCCTTTTCAGTAATGTTTGCGGTGGAGAGGGCGCACCGCATACCTGCGCGGCCACCACCACCTGGAGCGCCTCCCCGCACATTCATCGCCAAATTTCTAAATTTTCGGGACCGAGACAAAATCCTTAAACTCACCCGGGAGAGAGGAAACATACAGATCGGGAACAGCCAGATAGCAGTATTTCCGGATTTTTCCAGCGAGGTGCAAAGGAAGAGAGCACAATATCAAGAGGTGAAGCGCCGATTGAGGACCCTCCATCTCAAGTATGCGATGTTATTCCCTGCCCGGCTGCGGGTGGAGGAAGACGGAAAAGTACAGTTCTTTGACGACCCGGCGGCAGCGACAGCATGGCTGGATCGTAGAGACAGGCTGGCTTAATCTGTCTAAGTTCATACAACCACAGATGTTGGCGCCACAGCTTGACCCATGATACTCTGACCTGAATCATATAATGTGCCACCGGACGTGGGTCAGAGAGAGGTAGCCTAGTTACTTTCCTTGGTTCTGTTGCATAGTTGGAATACTGGCTCCCCTTGTCCTTCACAGCTAGAACGCAGGTAAAACTACGTGACTTTTGTCATGAGTACCACTAAGGGTTAAGCACAATACTTTTTAAGGTGTCCCTAAGCTGTATCCTGACTGGTAACTATAACAGTTTTATAATCACTGACATGGAACGGCTCACACAGGAAAACACAGATTGGAGACTTGAACATATCCTGTCATAAACTCAAGTATGACCTTTAAGGGAGCTCCCACTTGGGGAGATCTGTGATGGTATCGTTCCTATTTTCCACGGTTGACAGTGAATTTTTCGCCCCCAAAGAAATAGTTACTCAACATGATATACAGCTACCATTCATATTAAGTTTAGTGCCTCCAGCTAGCCAGACAAGCTGGATGTTTATTCTCATGTTGATTGTTCGGGTTTGCATGCTCACACCAGGTTGGGGAGGTGTGCAGCTGGGAGGGAAGGGATGGGTTAACCACTGGTTGCAAAGTTTTGGGGAAATTGGCTTTGTCGTAGCACATGAATGTACAGATATGCATATTGTATTTGAAAGTAAATGGGTCACACTGCACAGAAACAGGATCAGGAATTGTGTCAGTAATTATGATAGCTTGGTCTTGTTCTGCTGGTCCGCAAAGGCGAAATACTCACTAGACAAAGATGACAAACATTAAATTCCTAACATGGAACGTGAGGGGTCTGAGGGACAAAGTTAAGCGAACCGCAGCACTCGCGTTCCTAAAATCACAGAAAGCTGACATTATAGCTCTACAGGAGACGCATGTAACCGGCCACCTGCAGGCGGCTTTAAAAAAACCATGGGTGGGATGGATTTATCATAGTACACACACAAACCAATCTAGGGGAGTTTCCCTTATTATAGCTAAAAACGTCCCATTTGAGTTAATAGAGCTGGAGTCGGACCAGCAGGGAAGATTTCTGTTTCTGAACGCCATGATAGGGGGTAATCCGGTTTTGGTCGTGGCAAGCTATGTTCCTCCCCCATTCACGACAGAGGTGATCATGAAGGGATTGGCGTACTTAGCCAAGCACCCAACGGTGCCGGCTGTCTGGATGGGGGACTTCAACATGACCATGAACCCGGCACTTGATAAACCAGATCAGGGTGGAGTCCCCGGTGCCTCAATACAACATACCAGACTGAGTCGCTTGTTGAAGGAGTTTGCTCTAACGGATGTATGGAGGCGGCAAAATCCGTCCACGAGAGCATACACATGTCACTCTGTCAGCCACCGTACAATGTCGAGGATAGACTATGTATTGGTGACAAACACCCTACTCCCTAGAGTTACTGGATCGGGCATAGCACCCAGAGCCCTATCGGATCACTCGCCATGCTGGATAACAGTTTCCATGTTAAAGGCAGCTCCCACTCCTACATGGCGTCTTAATCCATTCTGGCTCACGGTTATGCCGGACCTTGAGGCCATTAAGAGAGAAATGCAGTACATACTGCACAACACGTGCAAAGTAGATATACCGGGTATGGAATGGGACGCATTTAAAGTTCAGGCACGCAGGGTACTAACATCCAATATAAACAGATTTAAACTATCGTCCAAAACCTTACTACAGATGACGACTGACACACTTACAGAACTAGAGAATGTATATGCCTCAGACCCCAATCCTGATAATCTTCAAAAAGTAAACCTACAAGCCAGGGTGGTAAACCAGATACACGTAGAGAAAGCCAGACAGCACGTATTCTTCTGCAAACAGCGAGTGTTTGAGCACGGTGAACAGGCAGGGAAAATGCTAGCGTACTTAGCGCATTTGAATGACAAACCACCGGTGGTGGTCTCCCTGACTACACCTCAGGGAGACATAGTCACTGACCCCCCACAGGTAGCGGCCAGATTTCAGGAATTCTACAGTGAGCTGTACAAATCACAGAGCACATATTCCCAACAAGAAATAAAAAACTTTCTACATACAATACAGTTCCCCAAGCTTAATTTGGAACAAATCGAGATGCTCGAAGCCCCTATAACACAAGATGACATCGCAGAAGCTATATCCCAAATGTCTAAATCAAAGGCACCAGGACTGGATGGTCTGCCCCTAGAATTCTATGACACATTCTCGGAGATAATTATCCCAAAACTTAAACAGCTATACCAGAATATCTTTGATAAAGGTACACTCCCCTCCTCTATGCAGGAAGCACAAATAATAGTACTACCCAAAGCAGGAAAAGACCCCCGGTACCCAGAATCGTACCGACCCATATCCCTACTGCAAGTGGATATCAAAATATTAGCAAAAATACTTGCATCGCGCCTTAACAAGGCCATTTTATCGCTAATACACCCTGACCAAACTGGCTTTATGCCAGGGAAAAATACGGCCATGAATATTAGGAGGCTATTCATGAACATCCAAGCAAAACATGATAATCACGGAACTAGAGTGGTAGTAGCCTTGGATACAGCCAAGGCCTTCGACTCAGTAGAGTGGCGCTTTTTATGGGAATGCTTGAGGGAATTCGGTTTCGGACAAAACTTTATAAAATGGGTGCAGATTCTGTACCAAACACCTAAAGCGAGAGTATTCGTAAACGGCTGTCTATCGAAACAATTCCCTCTAGAGAGGGGTACTCGGCAGGGGTGCCCCCTCTCCCCTCTTCTGTATGCCCTGGCGGCTGAGCCACTGGCAATTGCTATTCGAGCGGAAACTGAAATAGTGGGCCTGCGCGTCGACAATTATACGGAAAAAATAGGATTATACGCGGATGACACCATTTTATATTTGGCAGATCAAGGTCCATCGCTGCAGGCAGCGTTAAAGATCATAGAACAAATGGGCAGTTTCTCGGGACTGCGCATAAATTGGGATAAATCCCAAATTCTCCCCATAGACCATTTCCCTCCGTCGGTCACATACCCAGAATTGCCCTTAGCCAGAGTAAACACTATCAAATATTTGGGGGTAGTGGTTACTCGGGAATTGGGAGACTACATCACCAATAACGTAGAGCCACTGTTTCAACTGATAAAAACCAAAACGCAGGCCTGGTCCAGACTGCCCCTAGGGGTAACAGGCCGAATAAACATCATCAAAATGATTCTACTCCCTAAAATTCTATACATGGTCTGGCACGCACCACTATACATTCCCCCCAAGTTCTTTAAAAAGATGGAGGCTATTCTTAACTCGTTTGTATGGGGACACGGAAGGCATAAATTAGCCTGGCACATCCTTAAAAACCCCACCTCCATGGGGGGGATGGCACTACCAGATTTACAGGAATATTACATAGCCGCCCAATTATCACACATGTATTACTTTAACAAGGAAGAATTACAGCGATATCAAATGTTGATTTGCAATGACCCAAAAAGTCCACTGTCATCACCACTACAAACTATTTTCCGAGGGGGACTAACGAGCAAACGATCCACCCGATATAATGAGGGCATGCTAACACACCACCGGAAAATATGGGAAATAACCTTAAAGAGGCTTAAAATAGGGCATATCCATTCCCATACCCCTCTTTGGCTCAACAAACACATGCCAGAACTTGAAAATCTCCCAGACCCGCATATATGGGCTAGGTATGGAATAATATATCTCCACCAGGTCATGACTGACACAAGGCTCAAGACTTTCCAAGCCCTTAAAGACAACTACTCAATACCGCAACACTTGTTATTCAAATACTTGCAACTCCGCCATGCTCTGCGCATTCAACTTAGGGACACTGCTAATATTACTGCTCACCCGCAGGTCCTAGAGATAATCTTGGGTGCTGAACCTCAAAAGCTGATTTCAAACCTATATTACACTATCCGACTCCCCAGAATAGCAGCAGTAATCCAAAAGGCCAAATCAGGTTGGGAAAAGAACGTAGGGGACATCAGTGACTCGGACTGGGACGAAATTTTAGAGAACGTTAAACAGTCATCGCCAAAACTCTCAGACAGATTGACACAGCTCTACATTGTCCACCAAACATACTTGACACCCAAAAGAATAGCCAAATTCCAACCATCACAGAGCTCGGTGTGCCTTATGTGTACACATGGACCGGGAACCTTTTACCATTTGATATGGGAATGCCCATGTTTACAGGATTATTGGGCACAAGTGATAAAATTTCTACATGATAAAATGGGTTCCCCAGTAGTAACGGACCCAAAATTGTGTATACTGGGGCTGCTACTTGATACAGATATAGAGAAGTTTCATGCTACCTTTATACATGAAACCCTATTTACAGCTAGGAAAGCTATAGCTAAAACCTGGATGCAGTCTCTGCCCCCTACAACATCGTCCTGGAAAAGAGATGTAAACAATGTACTACCATATAAAAAGCTGATATACATACATAGAGGATGCAAACAGAAATATTCAAAGGTATGGGATAGATGGCTGGAAGACGGAGAGACCTGTACTTAAAGGCTCAACGCTGCACAGTTACATAAAACAGTGTATATGACATGATGGGGGGGGAGGGAGAGGTAAGGGCCGCGAAATAAAATAAAATAAAAGAAATATAAATAAGTGCATCTTAAGAGTGTGGTACCAAGCTTATCAATGGTTCTGTCTCAAACTGTATAACTATTAAGAAAATTGAATGTAATAATTTCAAGGTGCAAGGTAAATACCTACTTTCTAATATATGTACACAGTTAATGCTTGTTATGTATCTGTCAATTGAAGCTTAATAAAGTCGGATTTCCCAATTAAAAAAAAAACTCAATTTTAGTCATACTTTTAGGCTAAAATGTATTCAGTCCCATGTCTTGGGTAAAAAAAAATTAAAAATGCGTATATTTATTGGTTTGCGCAAAAGTTATAGCGTCTACAAACTATGGTACATTTTCTGGACTTTACACAGCTTTTAGTTTATGACTGCCTATCTCATTTCTTGAGGTGCTAAAATGTCAGGGCAGTACAACCCCCCCCCCCCAATGACCCCATTTTGGAAAGTAGACACCCCAAGGAAATTGCTGAGAGGAATGTTGAGCCCATTGAATATTTATTTTTTTTGTCACAAGTGATTGAAAAATGACAACAACAAAAAAATTTACACAAAGTTGTTACTAAATTATATATTGCTCACACATGACATAGATATATGTGGAATTACAGCCCAAAAATTATTTTGCTGCTTCTCCTGAGTACCGGGATACCACATGTGTGAGACTTTTTAGGAGCCTAGCTACGTACAGGACCCCGAAAACCAATCACCACCTTAAGGCTTTCTAATGCCCCGTGCCCCGTTCAATGGGAGCTTGTTGTCGGAAATTCCGACCATGTGTAGGCTCCATCAGACATTTTCCATCGGAATTTCCGTCACACAAAATTTGAGATCTGGATCTCAAATTTTCCATCTCAAATTTTCCATCTCAAATTTTCCGACAACAAAATCCGTTGTCGTAAATTCCGATCATGTTTACACAATTCCGACGCACAAAGTTCCATGCATGCTCAGAATCAAGTACGAGACGGAAGTGCTCGGTATGGTAAAACTAGCGTAATGGAGATAGCACATTCTTCACGCTGGAATTTTATGCAGCACATTCTCTTCTTCTTTAGAATGCTAGAATAATGAAGTTGTTTTGCTGCTGATATTCACACAGAGTTCAGAAAAAATGATTTCTTTATTATTTCTCGTGATCTCCTGAATATTTAATTTTTTTGTTTTCGTCAGATCTCCATAATAATGTATTTAATTTTTGTTTATAGTGTTTTTTTGTGTTATCAAGATCTCCTTGTTTTTGTTTTTTTTTCTAGTGCTCTCCATAATATTGTTTTTAGTTTTGTGTGTCAAGTTACCACAACGCCATTATTATCTAGTATTTTTTTAACCTCAAGGAGGTTGGTTGGTGTTGGTGTCTCTTGTTAATTCGACCTTGTATTTAGGAAATGTACCTGCCTACTCACAAACAAATTGTCCTTTTTAAAGTAAAACACATAGGCAAGTATTTGTGAAAAATAAATAGACATTTTTTAGGGGTCATAACAAAATAAAGAGGAAGGCAACGCTGGAGAAACTGGTGAAATTGGCGAAGCCTTTGTACCCGAGGGCAGACATCAATTACTTTACAGGCAAAATTGGTAACATGAAGAGTCCATATAATGTTGAGCACAGTCCGGTCCCGGACTACAAGAGATCAGGAACAGCAGCAGATGACATATCTGTCCCGAGGCTGTGGTCATACAACAGCCTGCGTCTGATGTCAGACCAGACTGAACGCAGGCCATCACTTTCTTGTCTTATGCCGCGTACACACGGTCGGACTTTTCATCTACAAAAGTCCAACGGACGCCGACGGACTAAAGCTGGCTGGTAATCCGATCGTGTGTGGGCTTCTCCGGACTTTCAGCAGACTTTTTCAGCCTCAAATCCGACGGACTTTAGATTTGAAACATGCTTCAAATCTTTACGTCGTAACTACGACGGACCCCGAAATCCGCTCGTCTGTGTGCTAGTCCGACGGACAAAAACCCATGCTAGGGCAGCTATTGGCTACTGGCTATGAACTTCCTTATTTTAGTCCGGTGTACGTCATCACGTACGAATCCGTCGGACTTTTGTGTGGTCGTGTGTAGGCAAGTCCGTTCGTTCGAAAGTCTGCTGCAAGTCCGCCGGAAGTCCGCCGGAAGTCCGCCGGAAGTCTGTCGGACAGGCTGTCGGACTTTTGTAGACGAAAAGTCCGACCGTGTGTACGCGGCATTACTTCCACTCTTCCTTCCAGGCTTCCTTCCAGGCTGTGGCTGTGGTGTTGGAGGTGTGGCAGGAGGTGGAGGAGGATGGTCCAACTCACACAGGTGGGTTTTGTTTGTGACTTGGCCCCTCTACCCCTTATTTAGGGTTGTATACATTATTTCCTTCCTTTTAGAAGAGGCTTCCTTCTGGGATGACAGCCATGCAGACCAATTTGATGCAGTGTGCGGCGTGTGGTCTGAGCACTGACAGGCAGACCCCCCCCACCCCTTCAACCTCTGCAGAAATGCTGGAAGCACTCATACGTCTATTTCCCAAAGACAACCTCTGGATATGATGCTGAGCATGTGCACTCAACTTCTTTGGTTGACCATGCCAAGGCCTGTTCTGAGTGGAACCTGTCCTGTTAAACCGCTGTATGGTCTTGGCCTCCGTGCTGCAGCTCAGTTTCTGGGTCTTGGCAATCTTCTTATAGCCTAGGCCAGTGATGGCGAACCTCCTGTCCTCCTTCGTGCCTTCCGTAGACATTTTTCCCTCAAACATGGTGGTCCTCCAAGGGGGGAGGAGTCGTTGAGGAGGTGTTACTCTCAGGGCTGGGCTCAGCCCTTCCTTCTCAGAGCTCTGTGCTCAGCCGTCGGTTATTTACCAGCAATCTTCATTCCACAGTGACTCACCTGGTCTTCATTTCCTATCTGTCAGATAGGTCTGCTAGCTATTTAAACTGCATGGATCAGATCTTCTGTGCCTTTGCCTTGGTCAACATATCCAGACTCCCTCTGCTGTGTTTTCCTGTGAAAGACTTTTGCTTTGCTGACTTTGCTTCTGGTTCCTAATCCTTTTGTTGCACCCGACTTTGTTGATATCTGGACTCCTGTTTCTTTAGCTTGTTCTGACTACCCATCCTGTTTACCGAACTCTGGCTATGTTTTGAATATGTTTGCTCTGTTTATACCATTTTACCATTTTATTAAATAGTGTGATTTTTATTGCACTTCTGTCTCAGTCTGATTCATGGTTCCTGACAGTAGGTCAGTGTAATGGTCAGGCAGGTCAGTGTAATGGTCAGGTAGGTAAGTGTATTTTGTACACAGTGTATGTTGCACAGTGCATTCTGAGCATAACGCATTTCTGAACCCTGCATTCTGAGCGAAATGCATTCCTGAACCCTGCATTCTGAGCGTAACGCATTCCTGAACCCTGCATTCTGAGCGTAACGCACTCCTGAACCCTGCATTCTAAACGTGACGCACTCCTGAACCCTGCATTCTGAGCACAACGCATTCCTGAACCCTGCATTCTGAGCGAATCTGGCAGAATTGTGTGTTTTTGGTCCCTTAGGGCTCATTCAGGGAGATTATCAGTCCCATTCTCTGTACAGAGCCGCTGGTAGGTATAATTCTTTGTTGGCACTTTGAAATAAATAAGTTGGTTTTGTGTCGCTGTTTGGACGCTGGGGCTCAAAAAGGTTCGCCATCACTGGCCTAGGCCATCTTTATGTAGAGCAACAATTCTTTTTTTCAGATCCTCAGAGTTCTTTGCCATGAGGTGCCATGTTGAACTTCAAGTGACCAATATGAGAGAGTGAGAGTGATAACACCAAATTTAAAACACCTGCTTCCCATTCACACCTAAGACCTTGTAACACTAACGAGTCACATGACACCGGGGAGGGAAAATGGCTAATTGGGCCCAATTTAGACATTTTCACTTAGGGGTGTACTCACTTTTGTTGCCAGTGGTTTAGACATTAATGGCTGTGTGTTGAGTTACCGTATATACTCGAGTATAAGTCGACCCGAATATAAGCCGAGGCACCTAATTTTACCACAAAAAACTGGGAAAACTTATTGACTCGAGTATAAGCCTAGGGTGAGAAATGCGCAGCTACTGTAAGTGGAAAAAGAGGGTCAACAATGCCCACTGTGCCCATTTTCATGCCTCACTGTGCCCATTTGCAGCCATAGGTCCCCCGAACTTCAAACTCAGTAGTTAAAGCGGGGTTCCACCCAAATTTTGAACAATATCTGTATGTATTCTCTTCCTTGCCTAGATGCTGACATGCCGTTTAAAAAAATTTAAATCGCCGTAATTACCTTTTATTTTTCTATTCTTCTTTGCACTTCCTGGTTCTCCTCCCATGGGAGTAGGCGTGTTTCTAGCCTCTCCCAGACTCCTGGGAGCTAGTCTCAGGCTTCCCAGGATGCCACTGAGCATGTGCGGGAACGAGCGGTGAATGCTGGGAGCACAGCATTCACCACATCCAGGAAATAAATGCTTGTGGGCATTCAAATGCCCACAATGAAGATGGAAACGGCCTGCAGTGAATAATATAAGTTATTCTTTCCGACGAAATCTGACACAGGCGGACATATTACACACAATATGTGAGTATGTAATGCTGAGAAGAAAAGTTTGTGAATTAACTAAAAAAAAAAAAAAAAACGATAGATAGGTGGACCCCCGCTTTAAGGGTTCCTAGATGCCCCTTAGCTTCAGCCAAAATTTCGACCGTTCGTCAAATTGCGAACAATATGGGCTGTTCGCGCCAAATTCGAGTGGCGCGGCACGGCACATAATTCACTGCGGCATCGCAGTGCATTGCTGGCTGATGATTGGCCAAGCATGCACTATGACCTGCATGCTTGGCCAATCACAGCGCCGTGTGTACAGAGAACCATAATTGACCAAAGCCAGGGTGGCTTTGTTCAATTATGGCTCAGGTGGTTTAGTACACGCCCCACACACTATGTAAGGCCGCCTGCGTGGCTGCCTTGTGTAGTGTGTTGCGGCGGCAGAGAGAGATAGATAGACAGAGAGACAGTGTAATTTGATTTAAGTTAGATAGAGTAGGCAGGTTGAGTCAGTTAGCTGCACCTACAGTGTATTGTGTATATATATATATATATATATATATATATATATATATGTATATATATATATATATATATATATATATATATATATATATATATATATATATATATATATATATATATATATATATATATGAATCCCAGGTGTTGTGTGTATGTGTGTGTGTATATATATATATATATATATATACACACTGTATTCAGTTTAGCTAGATCCGTTCCTGTTATTCTCTTCCTAATATACTGACAGGCAGGCAGGTGTTTTTACAGTATTTACAGTTAGTGTACCCTGCACAGTTGCACCTACAGTATAGCTACCTGAAGACAAGTGCTTGTGTTCTTCTTCTGATCCTATTAATAGCACAGGCAGGCTCTTGAAGTATTTACAGTTAGTGTACTGTGTATCCTGCACAGTTGCACCTATAGCTACCTAAAGACAAGTGCTGGTGTGCTTCTTCTGATCCTATTAATACCACAGGCAGGCATTCTGCTAGCTGCTGTGTGTAGATAGATAGATAGATCGATCTAGAGATAGATCGATCGATCGATCTAGAGATAGATAGATATATCTATATATATATAGATAGATATATCTATCTATATATATATATATATATATATATATATATATATATATACATACATACATCCCAGTTTTGTGCAGCTACATCTCACTGCAGTGCAGGCCATTAGTATGTCTGGAAGGCCAACAAGGAGAGGCAGACAGTCACAAGCCAATAAAAGAGGGCAAGCAGGCTCTGGCCGTGGATATGGTGCATCCTCATCAGCACGTGGCCGTGGGACACGATTGTCCTTTTTTCGTCAGCTGGCCGTGTTGAGCCGCAACATGCGGAAGACTTGGTAGAGTGGATGACCAAGCCGTGCTCATCCTCCTCATCCCCTCTCACCCAGGCTCAGGGTACGTTGTCTGGCAAAGCAGCTGCCAACGCGGCCTCTTCCCTCGGCTCAATGGCATCAGTCACTCCTTCCCTGGCCCCCACCATGTCCTCCTGAGGAGTCCCCCGAATTGTTTGACCACAGTGTTGGGTACATGCTCCAGGAGGATGCCCAGCATTTTGAAGGCTCCGATGATGATACTCAGCTAGAGGAAGGCAGTAACGTGAGCCCAGACAGAGGGGGTGCCCAAGAAGGACAACAAAACTGGCAGTCATGTTCCCCCAGCTGCAGCATACTGCCAGCTTTGCTCCAGTGATGAGGAAGGAGGGGATGATGAGGTCACTGACTCCATGTGGGTGCCTGATAGGAGAGGGGAGGAGGAGGAGGCACATCACCAACGAGGCATACAACAGAGGGGGGAATGTATATCTCCATATACTGGGACTTTAAATGAAGCGCACAAGGAAAGGGGGGTAGTGCGCCTCCATCCCTAATTATAAATTCAAAAAATAATAAAAGAGTATGGGACTTTAAATGAGGCAGGTTCAAACACAAATTTGAGAGTAAAAATAAATACTTTTAATGTACATGAGTATCAAGTTGCGTAACGTTATATATAACAAAAAATTGCTCAGTGCATATGCAGACATCTTGGGAAGTAAATTGCATACATATAAACAGAGTGTAAAACATAATTGCCATAACAAGGGGACAATAATACATATTTCATGAGTATAACTTGTAATATACAGTAAAATTCATAAAAATCTTGGTGGAAATGTGAGGGGTTACATCCTCAACAGCTCGACGCGTTTCGTCGGTTAGCCGACTCATCAGGAGCGGATATTGAATATCTGTAAATAATGGAGATGTTCTAAATCAAAAAATGGGGCCCATGATATGGAAAGTATTATATGTAAAAAGATATATATAGAGCATAGAGATGGTCAAATCCACAAACTTACATCCCATTGGAACACTGAACTCCGAATAATCCCGGTGTGCAGGGGTCACCATATAATCCCCAACCTCTGGATGTTATGTACTATTTTTTATGCACTTGCGATACGTGGGGTCTTAGATATTTCCCCCCCTTTTTTGTACCGACTTATGCTCCACAGTTTTTTCATCCCTAGTGGATATTGTTCATCGTGCCTGCTTTGCTTTGGTTGCCTTTGTCTTCCATTTCCCGGGAGCTGCGATTCGCATCAGGCGCCGCCCCTTGCCGCCCTTGCTATTCACGGGTGTCATGGGGACGGCTAGCCTCGTGCGTATCGACGCCACGCATTCCGCACCAGTGACGTCCTTAGTTGGCGCCGTCTGGTTTTGCGGTTTCTCCATCTGGCTGATACATTGGCGGGATTAGGTCTGGCGCCATTGGCGGGCAGACGCTTCCCGCCCGTCATCACGCTTGCGTGACGTTGGTGTTGTCTGCCCTATTTGACCGGCTCACCTGGGAGTCCCCATTTACAACTGACCAGATGACCGGCTTGCACTGCTTGATTTACTGCACACGTACAACCTATACCTGGTACTACAGGGTAATTCTATATGTCACGGCTTGTTTATATTCTACTTTTTCACCTTTTTTTCACTCTACACTTGTATCGTTGTCTCATGAACATCACCTAATAGGTTTCTTCTCTGTAAGCACGCTCCCAGTGTTTGCTTACTTATTCTTTCAGAATTCTCACTGGTCCCTTTTACATCCCACCTTTATCTCTGCTTTGCACACTATCCAGCAGGTATATCACTACCTACACCCCATCCTGCACTTTTGTCACCCTATTTTTACCTTTTTTCCTCCATGTATCCCTATTTTTTCTATGCTTGACAGTGCTGCCGGGTGTATCATATACAATATTTTTAATTATCTTACAGATTTACTGGCCACTATTGGCACAATACCCAATATACTACATTTGTTTCCTGGTTGGGGACGTTTTCAGTGTGGGCCTGTTACTTATGGGCGGACTTCTATACCTCAGCTCCCGGGGAGGCTTGATATGGTGACCCCTGCACACCGGGATTATTCGGAGTTCAGTGTTCCAATGGGATGTAAGTTTGTGGATTTGACCATCTCTATGCTCTATATATATCTTTTTACATATAATACTTTCCATATCATGGGCCCCATTTTTTGATTTAGAACATCTCCATTATTTACAGATATTCAATATCCGCTCCTGATGAGTCGGCTAACCGACGAAACGCGTCGAGCTGTTGAGGATGTAACCCCTCACATTTCCACCAAGATTTTTATGAATTTTACTGTATATTACAAGTTATACTCATGAAATATGTATTATTGTCCCCTTGTTATGGCAATTATGTTTTACACTCTGTTTATATGTATGCAATTTACTTCCCAAGATGTCTGCATATGCACTGAGCAATTTTTTGTTATATATAACGTTACGCAACTTGATACTCATGTACATTAAAAGTATTTATTTTTACTCTCAAATTTGTGTTTGAACCTGCCTCATTTAAAGTCCCATACTCTTTTATTATTTTTTGAATCACCAACGAGGCAGGATGCCCTCCAGGGGCCAGCTTAAGGGCAGCACACCGACTGCATCACACTGCAGAGCTCTGCATGTGCAGGGCACTGCTGTCTCTGCGCGTTATTCCAAAAGTTCTTTGGTGTGGGCCTTTTTTGAAACTAGTGCATCAGATCCCACCGCTGCTATTTGCTACATATGTCTCAAGTGTATCTCGCGTGGCCAAAACATCACCCGCTTGGGCACCACATGCTTGACCAGACATATGTTGACCTGCCATGCAGTTCGTTGGCAAGTGTACCTAAAAGACCCACACCAAGAACAAAGAGGACCTCTCCTTGCTCCTCATCAGCTGGGATCTCCAACTCCACTATACCTTCAATCCTCCCTGAGACCTGCACTGAGAGGAATGAAGGTGTAGAATTAGGTGTGTCACAGCCAAGTACTTGCGGGCAATCTGCTATCAGTACACCGACTTCAGATTGTACCAGGCAAATTTCCCTGCCCCAGCTGCTGCACCGCTGAAAGAAGTTCGCTCCCACCAATCCACATGCCCATGCTGGTGTGCTTGGGGGACAGGAGCCACACTGGGGCAGAAATTCTGTCAGCTCTGCAGGGGCAGGCTCAGAGGTGGTTGACGCCACGCCAGCTTCAGCCAGGAATGGTGGTTTGTGACAATGGCACCAACCTCCTCTCCGCCCTCCGACAGAGACAACTGACCCATGTGCCCTGTTTGGCTCACGTCCTTAACTTGGTGGTGCAGCGGTTCTTGGGCAGGTACCCGGGCTTACAGGATGTCCTGAGGCAGGCCAGGAAAGTCTGTGTGCATTTCCGCCAGTCATATAAGGCCAGTGCTCGGCTGGCTGACCTCCAAAAGGAATTTAACCTGCCCAAGAACCTCCTAATCTGTGACATGCCCACGAGGTGGAACGCAACATTGGCCATGCTGCAGCGGCTGCACACGCAGCAGAGTGCCATCAATGAGTACCTGTGCGACTATGGCACCAGGACAGGGTCAGGGGAGCTTGTTTTTTTTCCCCACACCAGTGTGCCATGATTAGGGATGCATGCACTGTCCTGTCACCATTTAGGGAGGCCACGATGATGGTGAACAGTGACAGTGCATGCATCAGTGACATTGTCCACCTGTTGGAGCACACGCTGCATGGAATAATGGACAGGGTACTTGAGGCAGAACAGAGGCAGGAAGAGGAAGACTTCCTTACCTCTCAATGCCCCCTTTATCCAGACAGCGTTCCTGCGTGCCCGTTGATCACACAGGAAGAGGACAAGGAGGAGGAGGAAGATTGTGTCAGGTGGTGGTGGAGGTGGAGCCTGGCACTCAGCATCAGCAGCAGTCTTCAAGGGATCATTTACAGTCCCAAGAAACCCATGGACTTGTACGTGGCTGGGAGGAGGTGGCTGCGGATCATGTCGTCCTTGGTGACCCAGAGAACTCTGGACCGAATGCCTCAGCAAACCTACGCTGCATGGCCTCCCTGATCCTGCAAAGCCTGCGGAAGGATCCTCGTATTCGTGGTATAAAGGAGAGGGATCGTTACTGGCTGGCAACCCTCCTTGATCCACGTTACAAGGGTAAGGTTGTGGACCTTATCTTGCTGTCACAGAGGGAGCAGAGGATGAAACATCTTCGGGAGGCCTTGCAGAAAGGTCTGTGCAACGCGTTCCCAGAGACTGGGAGGTTACAAACTCCTGTTCCTGGACAACGTGTTGCTGAGGCTTTGGTCAGTCAAAGAAGGATCGGTGGAGAAGGTGGACGCCTGACCGATGCGTTCAGACAATTTTTTAGTCCGCAGCCCCAAGGTATGATCGGTTCCAGCAACCATCGCCAGCGTCTGTTTTACATGGTGCAGGAATACCTTAGGGCAAGATCTGACTTGGACACCTTTCCCACCGAAAATCCTCTGGGTTACTGGGTCTTGAGGATGGATCACTGGCCAGAGCTTGCACAGTATGCAATTGAGCTACTGGCCTGTCCTGCATCTAGCGTTCTTTCGGAACGCACATTCAGTGCTGCTGGAGGCTTTATAACTGATCACAGAGTGCGCCTGTCCACCGACTCGGTCGATCGACTGACCTTCATAAAAATGAATCAGTCTTGGATCACCACCAGCTACCAAGCACCTGATGCTGATGTAACCGAATATTTTTTTTGAAATATCATATCCCTTCAAGACTGCCTATGCCTATGCTGATGCTGAGTGACTATCCTATTATGCTGAGTGACTATCCTCCTCCTCCTCAATGATCATGCTGATAGCTTGTAAGAATATTTTTGGTTCTGGGCGCTGCCACCAGTGGCTAAGGCCCAATTTTTCAGCCCCTGTTTAACAGGGGCGTGTAATTACAATTTTTGATGCAATACTTTGCAGCAGGGCTCGTTCCTGCGCTCCAACTAGAGTATCTGTGAGGGGTTGCAGTGTTGTGGCACCAGTGCCTAAGGCCCAGTTTTTCAGCCCCTGTTTAATAGGGGCGTGTAATTACAATTTTTGATGCAATACTTTGCAGCAAGGCGCATTCCTGCGCTCCAACTAGAGTATCTGTGAGGGGTTGCAGTGTTGTGGCACCAGCACCAGTGCCTAAGGCCCAATTTTTCAGCCCCTGTTTAACAGGGGCATGTAATTACAATTTTTGATGCAATATTTTGCAGGAGGGCTCATTCCTGCGCTCCAACTAGAGTATCTGTGAGGGGTTGCAGTGTTGTGGCACCAGTGCCTAAGGCCAATTTTTCTGCCCCTGTTCAACAGGGACATGTAATTACAATTCTTGATCTAATATTTCAAAGCAGGGCCCATTCCAGCGCCCACCAAGAGTAACTGTGAGGACTTACAATGTTGTGGCAACACCACCACCACCAAAGGCCCAATTTTTCTGCCCCTGTTCAACAGGTGCATGTAATTACAATTCTTGATCTAATATTTCACAGCAGGGCCCGTTCCTGCGCCCACCAGGAGTAATTGTGAGGGCTTACATTGTTGTGGCAACACCAACACCTAAGGCCCCAATTTCTGCAGAGTATATAGGGCATGCCCCTACTTTCAAACATCCAAACTTACAAACGACTCCTACTTGCAAACGGAAGGAGACAACAGGAAGTGAGATGAAATCTACCCCTAGGAAGGGAAATTCTCTCCTGTAAGAGTTCATATGGGAAAAACCGTGTCTCCTCTCCACTGATGCTTTATCAACAATCCTTGTTTCACTAAAAACCCCAAATTGTCAAAAAACATTTGTCATTGGGACAGAAAGTGAGGTGAAATCTTCTGAAGAGGTGCACAGACAGCAAAACAAATGTCACAGGGGTGATAACCCTTCCCTATGTTTTCCAAAAAGCTTAAAATAGATTTTTTGGCTGGAGCTACACTTTAAAAATGTATCAGTTCAAAATTACAAACAGATTCTACTCAACAACAAACCTACAGTGCCTGTCTTGTTTGCACCGCCTGTATACCACTGTTCAGAGGGCCTGGAGCCCCACGCCTTTACTTTTTTAAATTTGGGTGCAGGATTCCCCTTAATATCCATACAAGACCCAAAGGGCCTGGTAATGGACTGGGGGGGGTACCCATGCCGTTTGTCTCACTGATTTTCATCCATATTCCCGGGACCCGACATTACATTAAAGCCGCAAGCAGTTTTAAATGACTTTTATTCCTTTAAAAATGTCATTTTGTGCAGGGACTGTTCTAAGCACGGAAAACACGCGCCACTTTACAGGCATACTATAGACACCCCCCAGGTACAATATTTAAAGAAATATTTCACTTTTTTTTTCACTTTAAGCATCATTAAAATCACTGCTCCCGAAAAAACGTCCGTTTTTAAAACTTTTTTGCATTGATACATATCACCTGGGCAGGACCCGGGTCCCCAAACCTTTTTTAGGACAATACCATGCAAATTGGCCTTTAAAATTAGCACTTTTGATTTCGAACATTCGAGTCCTATAGACTTCAATGGGGTTCTAAAGTTAGCGCAAATTTTCGGTCCGTTCGCAGGCTCTGGCACGAACCGAACCGGGGGGTGTTCGGCTCATCCCTGACCAGTAGCCAATAGCTGCTCTAGCGTCGGTTTTCGTCCTTCGGACTAGCATACAGACAAGCCGACTTTTTCATAGGAACTGGGTCCGGCGTAGTTCCGATGTAATGATTTGAAACATGTACCAAATCTAAAGTCCGTCAGATTTTCGACCAAAAAAAGCTGCAGGTCCGATGAAGCTCACACACAGTCGAATTGTCCGCCGTACTCGGTCCGTCGGACCAGTCTGGTCTCAAAATCCGCTCGTGTGTACGCGGCATTAGTGTTCTGCTCAATTTTTGGTGGGGCTAAAACGACTACTATTTGCCATGTGGGTGCCCAAGATAGATTAAATGGTTAATTAATCAATGCCTTGTGCACCCTGCTACACAGCTCATGGCATTAGGAACAGTATTAAAGAGCTCCATTGGTCAGAATGAGCTTCAAGAGAGATTAATTACTCTTCTTGCAGGACTATTAGAGATGGAGAGTGAGACACTGCTGCTATTTGAGCAAGCGTTTGTGTTGATATGGCTTTTTTAGCGATTTTTAAAGCATATATATGAAGTAACATTTTTAAGACCATGTATTGTTTAGAAGCTAAGGCTCCCCCTATTCATATGCTAATAAACCTTTTAGACTGCTTCATGAGCTCAGGACAGGAAAATATGCTACAGGAAGTAGGGGGAGGAGAAAGAGGACTTAAACAAGCCATGTGCTAGAAAACAAAGGGACAGTTGTGCTAGAGGACAAAAGCACAAAAAACTCTTTTTTAATACCAGATATAGTGAATGCAGGCTCCTGGGTTTAGAAACACTTTAAAGATCGCCCCATAGCAGTTTTACTGCTACAAGGTGGCTCTCCTTTAGTAACAAGACAAACATATTCCACAACGTCCAGGTTTTGGAATACCGTTCATGCTTATGCTGTGCCATGAGGGCTAGATTTATTTCTTCCACTGTGTTAAGCCAGAGTCCAATGGTCAGTGGTTTGCGAGCATTTCCAAGTAAGAGGAATGCAAGGTTTGGCGGTGTTGATTAGGTGACAAATTATAGATTGTTTTGTATGGTTGATTGTATTTTAGCAGGGATGTTGGAAACATGGAGAAGAAAAAAGGCTGGATCATCCAGGACCTCATGATTTGTAAATTTTTGGCCAATCCTCTGGACCTCTCGCCAGAAATGATCAAGTTTGAGGTGGGCTGACATTTCACCTCAGGATAGAGTCCTTGGGTTTTGGTGGGGGTGTGAACATATGGGTGCCAGTCACTTTAAAGTAAAAATTTAGAATTTTATTTGCCACCATAAACTCCTAGAGAGAGGGTACTTATAGCACAGGACTTCAAGAGATCACGGCATGCCTCAGGAAAATCATGCTTGACGGCAGGGCGGTGATTGCGTTATCCTTACTGAATGTCATATGACGTCCAGCAGGATAAGCCGTGATCGCGCAGCTTGGCGATCGGTGGTGTGGTGTGTCACTCTGACACACCGCAACTCCGATTGTGGTAAAGAGCCTATGACATAGTGATCAGCTGTGACCAATCACAGCGTGTAACCAGGAAGTTCCGGTAAATGGCTTTCCTCGGTTCGCGCTGACAGGGAGAGCCGATCGGCAGCTCTCCTGTCAGAGGGGGGTCTGCACTGATAATCAGTGTATTGATTATTAGCGCAGCCCCCATCAGAGGTGCCCACCATAGCTGAAAATCAGTGCCCAACAGATGCCATTCAGTGCCCATAAAAATTGCAGTCAGTGCCCACCAAAGTGCCAATCAGTGCCCATTAGTAACGCCTGTCAGTGCTCTAAACAGATGCCAATCAGTGCCCATCAGTAATGACTGTCAGTACCTCATCATCAGTGCTGCCTATCAGTGCAATGTATTAGTGCCCATCGGTGCCATCTATTAGTGCCCATCAGTGCCGCCTGTCAGTGCCAACCAGTGCTGCCTGTCAGTGCCCATCAGTGCTGCATATCAGTGCCGCCTATCAGTGCCCATAAATTCTACATATTAGTGGCTCCTCATCAGTGCCGCCTCATCAGTGCTCGTCAGTGCAGCCTCATCAGTGCCCATCAGTGAGGGAGAAAACAAAACTGTATAACAGAAACGAAGAAAACCTTTTTTTTCCGAAAATTTCGGTCTTTTTAGTTTGTTTAGCAAAAAATAAAAACCCCAGCAGTTTATCAAAATTGGCCAAAAGAAAGCTCTATTTGTGGGAAGAAAATGTTAAAAATGTAGTTTGGGTACATTGTTGTATGACTGCGCAATTGTCATTCGAACTGTGACAGCGCTGAAAGCTGAAAATTGTCCTGGGCAGGAAGGGGGGAAAGTGCCCTGTATTGAAGTGGTTAATACACGAAGAGCACATCACTGTGCATATGGCTCTCTGCTGCAGTACTTGCCAGACTCTGCTGAATAAAATAGGGCATAAAAAAATAATTATTACCCTTTTGGAATTTGATGATTTTAAAATGAGCAGGATGTAAATTCATTTAGATCTTTTTCAATGCAGATAAGTAAGAAGCACATTTGTTTGTTACTCCTAGGTTAGTAATTCAAGAGAGAGTAACTACTGGGTGAAGAGATCATTGCTTCTATGGGAACAAAAACTCTCACTTTGTGAGAAACAAAACTGAAACCTATCTACCAATAATGACAGTGATTCTGCTGTCAGTGCCAGTGGTAGACTCATTTCTCTGGAAACAAAACTAAAGATTGTATCTGATGTACCACATTTCACTCAATTGCTTGGGCAAATAAAGCTTGTGTAATTATATTTTTGGCATATTACTCATATCACGGTCCAGTAATTATGCACAGGATGATTATAATTTAGAACACAGCAAAAGAACCTTTTCTCAGACTTTAAATTTTTTTCCCTTTTTTTTTTACACAAACTGGTTACTCCCTTTTCTTTTCTTGTTTTTTTTTTTTTTTTTTTTGGCTGTGAATTGCACTGAGTATGTGCACTGGGACACAATTAACAATAAAAGGCATTGTACCACAACACACATATGCAGTGCAATGTCAGGCCTTACTGGAACACGTTGTGTTCTGGTGTGAATGAGCCCCTAGAACACGTCAATCACAAGGCCGCATGTCGAATCTGGCCTGCCAGGTTATTTCATTTGGCCCTCGCAACCAGGGCTTTTGTTTCAGCTGGAACATGGCGGAACTCCATTCCCTCACCTCTAGCTTTTGCCCTCTGCTCCCTGCTTACCACTGTCACTTGTAAACACTGAAGCCTTCGGGGACAGCTTTCCTCTCGGTGGCTCATACAGATGCCTGCCTGCCCTGCACTCACAATGGAGACAAGGGAGCTGCAGGTGCAGTGTGGGATTGGGCATCACGTGGTAAGCTGTGCTCGGGGGCACAGATGCTGACCAGTGATCTCCCTGCAAGTGAGAGAGGCGGGACTGCCTACACTGCCGGTAGGTACTTGACCTGGGTCGGGTAGGTGAGATATGAGGAAGCTTTTGGGAGGGAGAGATGAGGGCTGTGGAGGGAGATATGTGCAGAGGGGTTGGGATGTGGACAGCCTATGGAAGAGAGCTGAACTCTGCACACTGTGCATAACTCACCCCTATACCCTGCATTCTATAGTGCACTCCTCAACCCTGCACTCTATACACAGCCCACCCCTGAACTCTGCCCTCTGTACATAGAACACCCCTAAACTCTGCATTTTGTGCATAGGGCATCCTTGAAATTGCACTCTGTACATAGCGCACCTCTGAACTTTGCACTCTGTACCTAGCACATGCCTGAACTTCGCTCATAAAGCACTCCTGGTATTTATTGCATCTTTAAGAGCCTCCTACTCTGTGGCAGCTGGTGCCCAAATTTTTTTTTTGGGGGGGGGGGGGGCGCAAGCAAACTGTAAAATTCTGAAAAATACTGAACAAAAACATCAAATGCAGCCACTGTGCCGTCAATTGCAGCCACTGTGCCCAACAAATGCACCCACTGTGCCCCATCAAATGCAACCACTGTGCCCCATCAAATGCAGCCACTGTGCCCCATCAAATGCAGCCACTGTGCCCCATCAAATGCAGCCACTGTGCCCCATCAAATGCAGCCACTGTGCCCATCATATGCAGTCACTGCGCCCATAAATCCAATAGGATCGCCTGTACCTTCAGCCAACCAGGTGACGAGTATTAGACCCGTGCTTCCTGATTGGCGGAGAGGCGGTTCAGTGTTAGAAAAGCTTTTCTAACACACCTGGGTGGGCTCGTAGCGCAATGCTCTGCGCCACGAGTCCACTTTTTTGAAGCCTATTAGAGCCTATGGCTCTAATCGGGTGCTTCAAAAAAACACCCCCTCCGCTGTAATTCAGGTGCCCGGACGCCTGAATAGGGGGTGGCCGTGGCGGCCATGGATAGATTCATGCAATGTATCCATTCTACATATAGGGGTAGCGTGATAGAGGGGGCGGCGCCCGTGTGCCCTTAATGGACGGCCCGCCCCGCCCCTACTCCTACTGTTACTGCAATTTGGCCACATCCGGTCTTCCTTCTGGTTTTGCAGCCTCCAGCCACTTGAATGGCTGAGCCGTGATGACGTCACTCCCGTGCATGCGCATGATAGTCACAACCACAGCAAAGAGCTCTGAAGGAACGGCATAAATATGCCAAACAATTTTATAATTGTGCCACGCTGTATTTTCCTGTGTAATATATAATAAATAAACTCAAAATAAATGATCTATGAAAAATAATGTTTCACCCCGTCAGCCAATCACCATCCACATAAAGTGCTTTTTAATCCATTTGCTCCTTATGGAGCTCAAATCCAAACAACGTGCCACTGCAACATGCTCCCCCCTTTTAGATGTATTCTCACCTTATACTGTACAATGTAACCTCACAACTAAGTTTGGTCATATAGTGCTTTTTAGCTCCTCCAGGGCTAAAATCAATGCAGTCTGGGTTTCCTCAATCCTCTACCTTTGTGACATTGCCTCACAGTATGCTGGTAACATCAGAGTGCATTTAAGCAAAGAAAACTCCAATAGTGCTTATACAGTAAAAAAACATTGGCTTTTATTAAAACAAGACTTTTTGACTGGACTGGTCCAACAGACCGAGTCTGGCGGATAATTCGATCGTGTGTGGGCTTCATCGGACCTGCAGCGGACTTTTTCGGTCGAAAATCTGACGGACTTTAGATTTGGAACATGATTCAAATCTTTCCAACGGACTCGAGTCCGGTCGAAAAGTCAGCTCGTCTGTATGCTAGTCCGACGGACAAAAACCAACGCTAGGGCAGCTATTGGCTACTGGCTATCAACTTCCTTATTTTAGTCCGGTCGTACGTCATCACGTACGAATCCGTCGGACTTGGTGTGATTGTGTGTAGGCAAGTCCATTAGTTGGGAAAGTCCGTCGGAAGTCCGCCGAAAGTCCGGCGGATAGACCGTCGGACCAGTCCAGTCAAAAAGTCCGCCCGTGTGTACGCTGCATCACAGTAC
Source organism: Aquarana catesbeiana (assembly GCF_042186555.1). Lineage (NCBI taxonomy): Eukaryota > Metazoa > Chordata > Amphibia > Anura > Ranidae > Aquarana > Aquarana catesbeiana. Next base: position 363,961,283 of record NC_133328.1, on the reverse strand, counting down.
ACTCACAGACACTCAGAGACTATACACGCTATGTGCTCTATTTGGTATCTCCGTTCGGGCGCGCAAGCCACATACATTTTTTACTTTTTTTTACTGTTTTGCAATACACATATATTTGTTATTTATGAAAGTATACATAAACTCAACTGATAACATTTTACAAGATTGTAAGCTCTAACAAGCAGGGCCCTCCGGTTCCTCTTGTACCAAATTGTATTGTAACTGTAATGTCTGCTTTCATTTTGTAAAACACTGCGAAAACTGTTGGCGCTATATAAATCCTGTATCATAATAATGAAAGCATTAAAGTGGAGCTAAGCTCAAAAGGTGAAGATCCGCTGTATTATAAGGAAAACATGTTAATTGTGCCTAAGCAGCACCCTAAATGACCAAGCCTCCTGCGCCTTTTCCGCATCACACTGTAGTGCAAATACCCACAGACAACATGAGGCACAATGCTGTTTTGAATGCAGTATAAGTGCAGCAGTGCTGTCCCTGTCTCACAGGAAGCTACATAAAGTGGACTTCCATAGTTGCCAACAGTCCCGATTTTCCCAGGACAATCCCGATTTGGGACCCTCGTCCTGATCGGAGGCTGTCCCGAATCGGGATTTTGCCCAGGGAAATCGGGAAGGTTTGCATTTTAATTTTTTGGGCAGCTGGCTTCAGCAAAATGGCCACCGGCGCCGCCGCTACATCTTCCCCCTTGTGTTCAGTGGAGGGAGGAAGGGGGCTCGATCCGTGCAGCCAATGAATCGGCTTCTCTCTTCACACTGGAGTCGGGGTTAGCTGCACGGATCGGCCCCTCCCCTCTCCACTGAACACATGGTGCCGGTGGCTGCTCATGCCATCTTACTTCTAATATAATGGACATGTGCTGGGGGGCGTTATGGGAGGGGAGGGTCTGCACTGAGGGGGGTCTGCACTGATGGAGGGGGGTCTGCACTGAGGGGGTCTGCACTGATGGAGGGAGGTCTGCGCTGAGGGGGTCTATACTGATAGATGGGGGGACCGCACTGAGGGGGGTCTGTATTGTGGGAGAGGGGTCTGTACTGAGGGGTCTATACTGATGAGGGGGTCTACACTGAGGGGGTCTAAACTGATGGAGGGGGTCTGTACTTAGTGGGGGGGTCTGTACTGAGGGAGGAGGATCTATACTGCTGGAGGGGTGGTCTGTACTTAGTGGGGGGGTCTTTACTGAGGGAGTGGGGTCTGTACTGAAGGGGGACCATAGTTGGTGGAGGGGGGTGACACCAATTTTTTTCCGCCCCGGGTGACACCAGCTGTAGTGACGCCACTGGCTCTTGTCTCTGCAGCAATTTAACTTTAATGTAAAGTAGGGGGGTTAACTATATACAGGAGGAGGGGGGTTACATATATACAGGAGGGGGGGTTAGCTATATACAGGAGGAGGGGGGTTAACTATACAGGAGAGGGGTTAACTATATACAGGAGGGGGGAGGGTTAACTATGTACAGGAGAGGGGATGGCTAACTATATATAGGAGGGGGTTAACTATATACAGGAGGGGCGGTTAACGCTTTACAGGAGGGGGGTTAACTATGTACAGGAGGGGTTACTATGTACGGGGGGATACTATGTACAGGGCGGGGTAACTATGCACAGGGGGGTAACTATGTACAGGGGGGTAACTAGGGGGAGAGGGGAAACTATGTACAGGGGGAGGGGGTAACTATGCACGGGGGGTAACTATGGCTCTGCCTGGGACACTGATTTAAGGACTGAGGCTGGGAACACTGGTGTAAAGACTGACTGTGCTGGTGGCACCTGATGCAAGGAGGGACTCTCCTGGGGGCACCTGATGCAAGGAGGGACTCTGCTGAGGGCACCTGATGCAAGGAGGGACTCTGCTGGGGGCACCTGATGCAAGGAGGGACTCTGCTTGGGGCACCTGATGCGAGGATGGACTCTGCTGGGGGCACCTGATGCAAGGAGGGACTCTGCCGGGTGCACCTGATGCAAGGAGGGACTCTGCCAGGGGCACCTGCTACGAGGACAGACTCTGCTGGGGACACCTGATACAAGGACAGACTGCTGGGGACACCTGATGCAAGGATGGACTCTGCTGGGGGCACCTGATGCAAGGACAGGCTCTGCTGGGGACACCTGATGCAAGGACAGACTCTGCTGGGGGCACCTAAAGCAAGGAAGAACTCTGCTGGTGGCAGGCGACGTGGCTAGTGACACGCTCAGGGATCCCACTGATTCAGCATTATGGCGAGTTGAATGATTTAATTTTATATTACAATGTAATAATAGAAATAATGCGCTTCAATCATCCTGACACCATAACAATCATGGTGCCGGGATGATTGAATCGCTAACACCAGGTGTTTGGAGTATCTTTATCTGCTGATTGTTAAACTTTCTAGAATACACATATTTCTATTGTTGTGCAGGATCTGGGGCTGCTGTCCCTTCATTCTTCTCTCCCCCTTTCCCTCTCCATCCCTCATTCATCTCAGACTCTAACCACACCCCTTTTGAGGCATGCCCATTTAAGCCATGCCCACTATTTCAGGTAAACCACGCCCATTTATCGCACGCCACAGTTTTCTTTTTTATTGCTATGCCACGCCTACAAATGCATGCCCCTCCCCCTAATTATTATACAGCGCCGCCTACAGCCAAAAAAGTTTCACAAAAAGTCCCACAAATTTTTTTTGCAATGTTGGCAACTATGGACTTCACTAGCAGGAATCAGACCTGCCATCAGGGGGGTACAGCCCATACACTTGTAAGGGGCCTGAGCATCTCAAATGGCCCAGTCACCTGGTGGGGATGGGAGAAGGCACAGGCGGGTGCAGGGAAGCTCCATGGCTGCTTCTGTATGTGTCTGAGTCGGCAGCTGCTGCTGCTTTGTGTCATTGAGCTCACTGAGCTCAAATCAGGCTCTTTGCTGCCACCTCTGGAAACTTTTTGCATGTGCACTCCTCATGTGTGCTGCCTGTAATGTATCCTGGATCTACAGCTCCTATCTGTGTCTCAGCCACATGTGGAAACAAGAGCTAGGACTAGGAGGGCCTCCTTACAAGTAAGGGCTGTTGTGCAAGTGAAGGGGGGTGTGTACATGTCTGTGTGTGTGTGTACATTATCTGTGTATGTGTGTACATGTCTGTGTGTGTGTACATGTCTATGTGTATGTGCACGTTTGTGTATGTCTGTGTGTGTGTGTACATGTCTGTGTGTACGTGTGTCATATATACACATATGAAGAGGGCTGAGAATGTACAGGTGTGAGGGGGGCTGAGAGTGTGCAGGTGTGAGGGGGGCTGAGAGTGTACAGGTGTGAGGGGTGACTGAGAGCGAACAGGTGCGAGGGGGGGCTGAGAGCGTACAAGTGTGAGGGGGAGAGCTGAAAGCGTACAGGTATGAGGGGGACTGAGAGCGTACAGATGTGGGGGGGGTGCTGAGAGCAGACAGGTGTAAGGGGGATCAGAGCCCTTCTAAAGTAATGGACATGTGCTGGGGGGCATTATGGGAGTGGAGGGTCTGCACTGAGGGGGGGTCTGCACTGAGGGGGTCTGCACTGATGGAGGGGGGTCTGCACTGATGGAGGGGGGTCTGCACTGAGGGGGTCCATACTGATGGATGGGGGGACCGCACTGAGGGGGGTCTGTATTGAGGGAGAGGGGTCTGTACTGAGGGGGTCTGCTGGGGGCACCTGATGCGAGGAGGGACTCTGCTGGGGGCACCTGATGCGAGGAGGGAGTCTGCTGGGGGCACCTGATGCAAGGAGGGACTCTGCTGGGGACACCTGATGCAAGGAGGGACTCTGCTGGGGGCACCTGATGCAGGGACAGACTCTGCTGGGGACACCCGATGCAAGGACAGACTCTGCTGGGGGCACCTGATGCAAGGAAGGACTCTGCTGGTGGCAGGCGACGTGGCTAGTGACACGCTCAGGGATCCCACTGATTCAGCATTATGGTGAGTTGAATGATATCATTTTATATTACAATGTAATAATAGAAATAATGCGCTTCAATCATCCTGACACCATAACAATCATGGTGCCGGGATGATTGAAGCGCTAACACCAGCTGTTTGGAGTATCTTTATCTGCTGATTGTTAAAATTTCTAGACTACACATATTTCTATTGTTGTGCAGGATCTGGGGCTGCTGTCCCTTCATTCTTCTCTCCCCTTTCCCTCTCCATCCCTCATTCATCTCAGACTCTAACCACACCCCCTTTGAGCCATGCGCATTTAAGCCACACCCACTATTTCACGTAACCCACGCCCATTTATCGCACACCGCAGTTTTCTTTTTTATTGCTATGCCACGCCTACAAATGCATGCCCGCCCCCTAATTATTATACGGCTCCGCCTACAGCCAAAAAAAAAGTGTCCCACAAATTTTTTTTGCAAGGTTGGCAAATATGGAGGGGGGTTGGGGAGGAATGGCAGGGACTTCTCCAATCAAGTCCTACCTCGCCACCCAGAACTAATTGGACTATCACAGTACCTCATAGAAGCATACAAACGTAGATAAAATTTAAATTTATTCAAAAATAAACATTAAAAAATCTATACATACATAATATAGATTTAACAGAAGTATATTACAATACAAAAATTGAAATAACATTTAAAACGCCCACAAAGGTGGTTGGAGGCAGTTTTAGAGTTCTTGAGAACGTAACCTCGACAGTTTCGCGGTCAAGCCGCTTCTTGGCACTGTGAGACGCCCAAAATGTGCGTTCCCCCGGGGGCGAACAAGGGGGTTTTTTTTATGGGAGAGTACACTATTATGTAAAGAAAATATAAAATGTACATTAGGTGTTGGTATAAGGGCTCAGCTATGGGTAAGTGGTAGCCACCCAATGGATAAAGTAGGGATTTGGTGGAGGGAAAAGGAGGAAGGGAGGGGGGGGGAGAGAAAGGGGAGAAAGAGGTGAGAAAAAGAAGGAGAAAAGGAAGGAACAGGATAAGAAGAAGAGGGAGATTGGGGGGAGGGGGAGGGAAAAAATTGGGGAGAAGGAGGCAATACAGGGGGAAGAAGGGGGGGAGGGATAGGAGGGGGGGAGGGAGGAGGAAGGATAGAGGGGGGGTAAGAGGAGGGGGGGTAAGAGGAGGGGGGGGGAAAGAGGGTAGGAAGGGAGGAAAAAGGAAGGAATGGTGGACAGGTGAGGGGGAGGGAAAGGGAAAATGGGGGGGGGAAGGAAGGAGGGGGGGGTAAGGGGAGGGGGGGAAAAAAGAGGGTAGGAAGGGAGGAAAAAGGAAGGAATGGTGGACAGGTGAGGGAGAGGGAAAGGGAAAATGGGGGGGGGGGGGAGGAAGGGGGTGGGGGGAAGGGAATACAAGGAGGGGAAAAAAAAAAGGGGAAAAAGAAAGTGGATTGGAAAATTAGAAACAACCCTCCACCCATAGTGCACCTAGCTAAATATTGGTAGAAGGATAACAAGATAAAACCCACCATTACTATGATAATAATAGAGAGTCAGTTACTGGCACCCTGGATGGAAAGTTAATCACTAGCGACTGTTTGAGATGACAATGTTGCATAAATCGATAGATAGAGCCCTTAAAATAAAGAGACTAATGTTACATATACTGATATATACCGAAGGTGTTGTCCAGACGGTCCTGCCAGCAGGGGAGGACCATCAAGGTCATTATAGCAGAGTTGTTGACGATTTAAGAAAAGAAGAGAAGCAACTGTCCGGTCAGTGGATCACTTACTTTCAGTCCGCTGGTGTGTGCGAAACCTCCGGGTGTCTGCCGTCCACAACAGGCAGCCATAACGGCTGCCTTATGTGCCCCCAACCCGGTAGACGTACGGCGCTGAGTGCGTCATGTGTCGTTGTCACCGGGTCCGGCTCAACCAGTGCGCATGTGCGAGAAATCATTCCGCGCATGCGCCTAGCCCTCTTATGTAGCGACGCTGTAAGCAGGGGAAGGGGACCGGCTATAGAGGAGGGGCCCCTCCACTGCTTAGAAAGCCGCATGCCCGCCACTAGGGGAGAATAAACTCCTCACGCCGTATTGTAATGGTAGGGGATTGTACTGTAAAAACAAATGGTTAACACACAGTTAAATGCAAGAATAACGACGCATCCAGCCGGGGCAGGAGGGCATCCACTTTACCGGCCCGGATGCATGCGTCCCCAGCTTGCAGTATGACCAGATTAAGCAACATTACAACACTATTACAGTGTCACAAAATTACAAATAAAGTTTAAAGAGCCAACCATAAAAAAAATCAATGAAATACAATGACAATGCAAAATAGAAGATTTTCTTGGCACTGAATTACATGTCTAACACAATATTGATAAGACAAAGGGAAACTCCCATGGTGGGGGAGGGGAAGGAGAGGAGAGGGAAGGGGGGAAAAAAGTGAGAAGAGGTAAAGAGGGGAGAAACCAACGAGGAAACAAAATAGGGGGGAGGGAAAGGGAGAGGGGGAGAAGGAGAGGGAAGAAGGAGGGAAAGGAGGAAAGGAAGAAGGAAGGGAAAGAGGAAGAATCAGAGAAGAAATTGACTGGAATAATGACAAGGTCTAGATGGTACCCACAAGGATTGAAGACTAAAGGGGGACCAAGAGGGAGCACGGACAAAGCTGAGTAGATCACAAGTGTCACTATTTTCACTATAGAAAATGTTTATACGTGTGTGCCTCATTTAGGCCAGGGGGGGTAAGGATTTGACGATCCCAGTCACCTCCTAGGGTCCTCTGGAATGACCTCTAATACAGTGAATTTGACATATTCAGGATTGAATCTGTGGTGGATCCCAATATGGCGACCCACCGTAGTGAGTTTTCCATTGGTGGATGCATACAGATGGTCCCCCAGTCTTTGCCTTAGCTCCCTAATGGTCTTCCCCACGTAAAACGCCCCACAGGCACAGGTCATCAAGTAAATAATGCCTCTCGTGCCACAATTGGCAGAGTGTCTCAGAGATAATAACTCTCCGTTAGGGAGGACAAGTTGATGTCCTTCTTGAATCCAAGGACAATGTGGACAATTGCCACATTTAAACGTACCCCGGGGCTCTTTAGGGTAGCTACTAGGAGTTCTATAGTGGCTATGAGTGAGTTTGTCTCTTAATGAGGTAGCTCTTCTGAATACCAGTTCTGGGGTGGATCTGATATATTTTTTGAGAGTATTTTTTGAGAGTATGATGATCAGTCAATATATGCCAATGTCTGGAGAGTATATTACGCAACTGATTATGATGGGTGGAGTATTTGGTGATGATTTTGGCATTGAAAGGTCGCTTTACGCGGGGAGGGCCATACAGGAGCGTTTGACGATCCTGGGCAAAAGCTCTATTAAATGCTTTTCTCAAATTAGTGTGGCTGTAGCCACGAGCTAGCAGGTGTATGTGTAGAGCATCAGCCTGTCAGCGAAAATCCCCGTCCTCCGTGCAGTTTCTTCTCAATCTTAAATATTGAGCATAGGGAATACTGCGAATTAGAGGACGGGGATGTGAGCTGGATGCATGCAAAAGCGTGTTGCCTGCTGTGGGCTTGCGGAATAAATCCATAATCAGTTTCCCTGAGGGATTCTTAATAATCTGGACATCTAGAAAAGAGACACTCTGAGTATCATAAGTGTAAGTAAAATGTAGGTTGAATTGATTGATATTCAGCCTTTCTATGAAAGTGTTGAGAAGTTGTTCAGTACCTGTCCATATGACTAATAGGTCGTCTATAAACCTATACCAGCAAAGGATATGGTCTAGAAAGGGTTCTAGTAGTTCATCCCCAAAGATGGTGCGCTCCCAACCTCCAAGGAATAAGTTGGCATAAGATGGGGCACATGACGTGCCCATTGCAACACCTTGGGTTTGGAGGTAAAGTTGATCCATAAAAATGAAATAGTTCTTCGTAAGGATGAATTCCAAGAGCTGTAAGATGAAATTATTGACCGGCCATGTATTGTGGTCTTGCTCCATGAGGAAGGAGCCAGCCATCCGGACGCCCTGCTCGTGGGGGATGCTCGAGTAGAGAGCCTCGACATCAACAGCCACGAGGAGGGCGTCCGGAAGGACTTGGACTCCCTCAATATGTTTTAATAGATCGGTGGTGTCGCGAATATACGAGGGTAGACTTTGTACGTGTGGCATTAAGAATGTATCTACTAACTAGGGATCCTTTGCCTGATACGATGGGTCGGCCAGATGGGGATGTCAAGTTTTTATGGGTCTTTGGTAGCGCATAGAACGTTGGTGTTCGTGGCATTTGGGTGTTGATGAATTTCAGAGTATCCTCGTCGATGAGGCCCTCCCAGAAGGCCCCAACCACGAGGTTTCTGAACTCATCTATGGTTGTTTGGATAAAGGAAGTATCTATAGGAGAATACCAATTGGAATTTAATAATATTTTTAGACACATGGTTTGATATTGTTGGTGCGTCATCAACACTAGATTTCCACCCTTGTCTGACTGAATTTTTTTGAAGTTTGCTTATCGCCCTATTTTGTTTTGGGGTCAGGTTTGATGGTGATACTGCCCATTGCTCTTTTTTGAGGGATAAGATGCATTCATGTAGAAAGGCCCATATAGAAGGACATGTCATTAAATCAGGGAAGGCTCGGGATTTTAGTTTTAGGTTATTAGGGGGGTTCATTCGTGATGGAGTGGAATTGGTACTACACTGATTTGTTACAGAGAGATCATTATTGGTGTCGGGGTCTTGTGATCCCACTGCTCCCTCGTCATAGAGGAGCATTAGATCACGTAATGCTCGAAATTCAGCCATAGTAAAGTTTTTTGTTCTTTCTGCCAATTCTTTCTCTAGCTTCAGCTGTTTCCAATCTTGATCAAAAATATAGCTGAAAGTTAGATTTCTGGCAAAGAGGTAAAGGTCTTTTATTGTCTCATAGATATTAATAGGTTCCGTAGGGCAAAAACCAAGTCCTAATTGCAGGGCTTGTTCTTCTTCTGGGGACAGTGGGTATGGTGTCAGGTTGATAATGTTGAGTGTATGGGTGTTTCCATTTGAATCTACTGTGTCTGATTGTGAGAGGTCCCTGGAAGAGGGGTCTTTTGTACATACGCATCCAGATTCTCTTGTTTGTTGGGCTCTGGAGTTGCCTGTACTAAAAAACCTGGTTGGGACAAAAGTGTCTGTACGTTGGGTTGTAATAGTTTGGGGATGATGTTGTGTAGAGTGGGTTGTACAGACCCCTCTTGGGGGGTCTGCAAGCCAGTTCTAAGTGCTTGTTGTGTTTTGAGTGTTTTACCATGCTGTTTACCCTTTTTGGGATACTTGGTGGGGTGATTTTCGCCTGTGAGGGACCTTTTCTGGGGGATACATGAAATCGTAGGTTGTGTTGTGGCCTGTGAGGATAAAGAAGACATAGAAGAATCAGACTCAGTGTAATCCGTCGCCGTAGCGGTTGGAGGTTTACGATTACGATGGTTTCTAGAGTATAGTTTTCCTGAACATTTATACGCATACCTCACCTGTCCACCATTCCTTCCTTTTTCCTCCCTTCCTACCCTCTGGGTAGGACATGTGCTGGGGGGCATTATGGGACATGTGCTGGGGGGCATTATGGGAGTGGAGGGTCTGCACTGAGGGGGGGTCTGCACTGAGGGGGTCTGCACTGATGGAGGGGGGTCTGCACTGAGGGGGTCCATACTGATGGATGGGGGGACCGCACTGAGGGGGTTCTGTATTGAGGGAGAGGTGTCTGTACTGAGGGGGTCTGCTGGGGGCACCTGATGCGAGGAGGGACTCTGCCGGGGGCACCTGATACAAGGACAGACTCTGCTGGGGACACCTGATACAAGGACAGACTCTGCTGGGGACACCTGATGCAAGGACGGACTCTGCTGGGGGCACCTGATGCAAGGACAGACTCTGCTGGGGACACCTGATGCAAAGACAAACTCTGCTGGGGGCACCTGATGCAAGGAAGGACTCTGCTGGTGGCAGGCGACGTGGCTAGTGACACGCTCAGGGATCCCACTGATTCGGCATTATGGTGAGTTGAATGATTTCATTTTATATTACAATGTAATAATAGAAATAATGCGCTTCAATCATCCTGACACCATAACAATCATGGTGTCGGGATGATTGAAGCGCTAACACAAGGTGTTTGGAGTATCTTTATCTGTCGATTGTTAAACTTTCTAGAATACACATATTTCTATTGTTGTGCAGGATCTGGGGCTGCTATCCCTTCATTCTTCTCTCCCCTTTCCCTCTCCATCCCTCATTCATCTCAGACTCTAACCACACCCCCTTTGAGCCACGCCCATTTAAGCCACACCCACTGTTTCCTGTAACCCACGCCCATTTATCGCGCGCTGCAGTTTTCTTTTTTTATTCACAAATTCTTTTTTATTGCTATGCCACGCCTACAAACGCATGCCCCACCCCCTAATTATTATACGGCTCTGCCTACAGCCAAAAAAAGTGTCCCACAAATTTTTTTTTGCAATGTTGGCAACTATGGACTTCACTAGCAGGAATCAGACCTGCCATCAGGGGGGTTGGGAGAAGGCACAGGCGGGTGCATGGAAGCTCCGTGGCTGCTTCTGTATGTGTCTGAGTCGGCAGCTGCTGCTGCTTTGTGTCATTGAGCTCACTGAGCTCAAATCAGGCTCTTTGCTGCCACCTCTGGAAACTTCCTGCATGTGCACTCCTCATGTGTGCTGCCTGTAATTTATCCTGGATCTACAGCTCCTATCTGTGTCTCAGCCACATGTGGAAACAAGAGCTAGGACTAGGAAGATCACCTTACAAGTAAGGGCTGTTGTGCAAGTGAAGGGAGGGTGTGTACATGTCTGTGTGTCTGTGTGTACATGTCTGTGTGTGTGTGTACATGTCTGTGTGTGTGTGCACGTTTGTGTATATCTGTGTGTGTGTGTACATGTCTGTGTGTACGTGTGTCATATATACACGTGTGAGGAGGGCTGAGAGTGTACAGGTGTGTGAGGGGGAACTGAGAGCGTACAGGTGTGGGGGAGAGCTGAGAGCGTACAGGTGTGAGGGGGGCTGAGAGCGTACAGGTGTGAGGGGGGCTGAGAGCGTACAGGTGTGAGGGGGGCTGAGAGTGGACAGGTGTAAGGGGCCTGAGAGCATACAGGTGTGAGGGGGTTGAAAGCGTACAGGTGTGGGGGGGCTGAGAGCGTACAGGTGTGGGGGAGAGCTGAGAGCGTACAGGTGTGAGGGGGGCTGAGAGCGTTCCTTTGTGAGGGAACTCAAAGCATACAGGTGTGAGGGGGGCTGAGAGCATATAGGTGTGAGGGGGGCTGAGAGCGTACAGGTGTGGGGGGGCCTGAGAGCATACAGGTGTGAGGGGGGCTGAAAGCATAAAGGTGTGGGGGAGAGCTGAGAGCGTACAGGTGTGAGGGGGGCTGAGAGCGTACAAGTGTGAGGGGGCTCAAAGCGTACAGGTGTGAGGGGGGCTGAGAGCATACAGGTGTGAGGGGGGGCTGAGCGCGTACAGGTGTTGGGGGGCCTGAGAGCATACAGGTGTGATGGGGGCTGAGAACGTACAGGTGTGGGGGAGAGCTGAGAGTGCACAGGTGTGGGGGAGAGCTGAGAGTGCACAGGTGTGGGGGGGCTGAGAGCGTACAGGTGTGGGGGGGCTGAGAGCGTACAGGTGTGGGGGGGCTGAGAGCGTACAGGTGTGGGGGGGCTGAGAGCATACAGGTGTGAGAGGGCTGAGAGTGTACAGGTTTGAGGGGGGCTGAGAGCATACAGGTGTGAGGGGGTTGAGGCACTGAAGGACTTGGTGGGATGGCTAGTGGGTGGATTCGGTAGGCGGGCCCTGGGGAATGTTGGTGGTCAGGCCCGGGGGGGGGGGGGGTCAGGCTTAAAGCTGTGTAAGGGTCCCCACAATCTCTGATGGCTGCCCTGAGCAGGATCAATAGGTATTTGTGAGACTTTGCAGAGGGACTAATGAAAATGGTAAGTGCTGATGCACTTACAATTAAATGCTGCTGCAGTTTTTTTGTTTTGTTTTTTGTTTTACAGAAAAACATAGTCTTTTTTTATTATAAGGTGTTTATTTAGATTGTTGCATAGAAAACAAACATAGAGTACACCGAGTATATAACAGCATGTAAGCCGGATACAAGTCAAAACAACACACGGATGTTACAGTAAAGATGGAACTCTGTGTACATAGGTAAACAGTAACAAGAATGGCATTACATAGTCTGAGTTACAAATAAATCAAGTAAAAATTACGAACAGAACTCAAACATACACTCAACCATACACACACTCACACACACATGTAATTATTAATAGTACTCAAGCGCTGGTAAGGCAATAATGTTGTGAGATGCGTTAGAAAAGCTGCAACCAAAATAGTGATCACTCACTCTAAATTGTGCTTGATTATATAAAAATATGGTGCGCTACTCTCCCATAGAATAATATACAATCGTGCTATATATCAAGATTCCAAACCACTAATAAAAGTGCCAAGTGCTGTAAAATATTCAATATATAAATATGCTAAAAAATTAATGGATTATCATTAAAACCGCAAACTGGTACTTTTTAGTTGTTGCTATTTGTTTGTATGTGAGTTCACCTGGCCGGAGTTCATTTCCATAGTAGGAACAAAGGACATTTCCATAGTAGGAACAAAGGACAGACCACTCCTTTCTTATGCTATGTTTTTTTATGCTATTTTTGATAATCAGTGTCTGTTATAGAGTATATTGGTCCTTTATTAGTAAGATTCATTGTTTGTATGCGATCAACTCACATTTTTTTATATATTTATTTATTTATACACACACATGTTTGCGGTTTTAATGATAATCCATTCATTTTTTAGCACATTTATATATTGAATATTTTACAGCACTTGGCACTTTTATTAGTGGTTTGGAATCTTGATATATAGCACGATTGTATATTATTCTATGGGAGAATAGCGCACCATATTTTTATATAATTAAGCACAATTTAGAGTGAGTAATAACTATTTTGGTTGCAGCTTTTCTAACGCATCTCACAACATTATTGCCTTACCAGCGCTTAAGTACTATTAACAATTACTTCAATACTTATCTATCACCACTCTGGCTGCAGGTATGGATATATTTACGTTTTTTGAAAATCGCAAAGTGGATCTTGATAATGTTTTTTCTACTAATAACACCCAAGACATAGGGGATTTAGATACTAATTTTAAGAGGTTTGGACACCTAATGGAAAAAAGAGTTAATTTATGGTGGGACCTCACCACTCATGAGCAGTATATCGAAGAAAATCTTGTTCCCAGGAGGCTCAGGTGGGATGTTCCCATCAATGATGGGTTAACAGATCAGGACTCAATAGATGAGTGGTACAAATTTTTTAATGACAAAGGAATAGAGGTTCTACAATTTTTGAAAAGAAAACAAAGGAAAATGGCAACAATTAACCAGAAGATTTCTGAAAGTAAAGTGATTTTGGAAGAATATAAAGATTCTCCTTCTTTTCTATCTCTAACCAACCAGCTAAATAGAGTATTGGAACAAAAAGACATTGAAAACAAAAACAGAAAGAGAAGAAAATATTTAAGAGAAATAAATGACTACAAATTAGAAAAGGCATATAAATGGCAATTGGCCCTAAAAAATGATCAACATGGATCTGTAGCTTTATCACCAGATAGGGAAGTGCTTATCCATACCCCCAGGAGAGAACCCAGCAGAGAACCCAGGCGTACATCTCCAGTTCCATACAGACAAGATAGAGAAATCAGGCACACAAATCAAAGTTCTTCTAAAGAAGAATACAATGGGCCAAGAACCCCCAAACCATGGTGGCAGAATAAACAATACAATGCCATAAAACCGTATTGGAAAAATGGTGGGAACAGAAATCAACCACCGAGAAATCAGTCACATAACCAACAGTATGCTAATGGAGATAACTAAAGGCAACAGGACTCAAACTATCAAGGTTACACCCACACAGATAGAAGAGACCACAGAAATTATACTCAATACCCCTATGCACAGACTAATGAACACCTTTATCCAGATCAGTATCAGAGCGACTGTAGAAGAAGCCCAACATATACATACAATAGATATGAAGCACTCAGGGATTATAGAGAAGAAGATTCAAGGGCTTTTTTAGATCAACGACCTTTTCCAGACCAACAACGACGGAACAGAACACCCCCATATGCAGAAAGAACCCCATCACGAAACGAGAGAAAAAGAATGACTGGAGAGGGCATATACAATCTTAGTGGAATTGAATTCTCCAAATCAGAAATAAGCACCTTGGATAAAGGCCTAAAATATGCACCAAGAAAGAATTTGAACACGTTTGAAACATATGTGGATCTACAGAGATACATAAGAAAACTGAATATTCAGAAATACATGATGAACAAAGCACCTGCTGTAGAAGTAAGACCGAATAGAACATGCTGAATTGAGAAACAAATCGCTTTTCAACCCCCCAGTGTCCAACAATGAACATGTTAAAGTATTCAACAAAATGGTAACTGAGGATATTGAAAAACTGAAAATAAAAAGAATACCAAATCCACAAATAATTAAAAAAGGCATTAAGGAATTGGAAGAGAATAAACAAGTCGTGGTCAGACCAGCAGACAAAGGTGGGGCTATTGTAGTGCTCTCTAAGGAATACTAAAACAGTGAATTAGCCAACCAACTGGGGGATGCCAATACATATATAAAGTTACCAGGGAATCCAACAAAAGAGTATAAGAGGGAGCTACAGGAATGAATACAGAAAGGCAAAACAAAAAATATTTTGGCAGAAAAAGAAGAGAAGTACCTCATACCAGATATCTGCAGAGTCCCTATCATATACACTGTACCCAAAATTTTAAAAAAACAGACTCAGCCCCCTGGAAGACCCATAATTCATGGAATACAATCCATTAATGCGAGATTGGGGGAATATGTAGATAATTTTATTCAGCCCTTAGTCCCAAACACCCAATCATACCTAAGGGACACGAAACATCTAATTCAAATTCTCAATACTGTAATAATTGAACCAAACGTGAACTATCTAATTGCAACGGCAGACGTAACTTCACTGTACACGAGTATTGCCCATACGGATGCTATGGAAGCCACCAAATGGGCCATGGATACATATAGCAAACTCATATAGAAACAAAAGAGGTTCATATTGAGATGTTTAGCATATGGACTCCAACACAATTATTTTTGGCACAATATGGAATATTATCGACAGCTGAATGAGATTGGCATGGGAGCAAAGTATGCCCCTAGTGTCGCCAATATTTTTATGGCAAAGTGGGAGGAAGAAGTTACGTATTCAAACCCCCCAGAGGAGCTGGTTTTGTTTAAAAGATTCATAGATGATTGCATCCTCATCTGGAAAGGAGATAGAAATAGCTTAATCCAGTATTTTGAAAAACTAAATGACAACCGGAAGAACATCAGATTATCATATGAGATTAGTAGTAGTCACATAACATTTCTGGATCTAGAAATAAGTCTTGAAACTGAAGGTCTATCCACCAAGACATTTTTTAAACCGGTTGAACGCAATAGCTGCATCCCAACAGACAGCTGCCATTATGACCCGTGGCTCATCAACATACCCAAGGGACAAATGATAAGAATTAGAAGAAATTGCAGCAATATTAATACATTCATGGAACAAGCCAATGTAATAGGTAACAAATTTGTAGAAAAAGGGTACAGTGAAGATTTTATAAAAGGAAAAATCCAGGAGGTCTTGGAAATACCTAGAGAGTCTCTCATTATGGACAAAGAGAAGAATTAAAGGAACCACAATGATATCCCCATGATACTTAACTATAATGTTCAATATAAAAAAATTGAGCAGATAATTAAGAAGCACTGGTCACTTTTAAAAGCAGATGCACAATTGACCAAAATTTTACCAGACAAACCACATTTCATTTATAGAAGAGCACCTACCCTCAGAGACTTGATTGTGAAGAATGTACCAGGTCCCCCAAAGAGAAACCATGACTTTACTTTTTTTTCAAGGAAAAGGTTTTTATCCATGTAAAAAATGTTTCGCTTGTCGCAATACTAATTTAAATGGACAAAAGTACAATAAATTCATATCGAATACCACCAAAAAAGAATATGACATTAAGGACTTCATCTCATGCCGCACAGAAGGGGTTGTTTATATGTTGGAATGTTCCTGTTCTCTTCAGTATATAGGAAGAACTAAACACCCTCTATGGAAAAGATTACGTGAACATATACAGAATATCAAATAAGGATTCCCAAAGCACAGTGTATCCCGACATTTTACTGAAGTACACAATAAAAATGCCACAGAATTAAAATTTTGGGTGATCGAGAAATACAAACCCCACTGGAGGGGGAGTCACAAAATTAGGGAATTGAGTAAAATGGAACCAGATGGATATATGAAACAAATTGTTTTGTGCCAGCAGGATTAAATATCGATTTTGATCTGAATTGTTTTATTTCTAATTTTTAAATTTTAAACTTATTTTTATTTTTGATGTAGTATCCTTATTTACAAACTTTTTTTGGTTTGGTGTCAGTACAGACTACTTTGCGGATTTTAAAAAATAAATTAAAAAAAAACAACTGTAATTTAAAAAAAAAATGTAAATTTTTTTCACCACCTAGATGCAGGTAACATGCATTTAGTTTTTACCACCCATATTGTAATGTTATTAAAGTATCCAGTTAAGGTCTTTTTAAAGTTCAGCTCAGTCTAGGTTCAAGCATTATTGGAATCGAGAGGATTTGTTTACATATATGTGTCAACTTTTAACATTTAAGCACGAAAGCAGGCTATCCAATGATGCAGCATGATGATACAAATGAATCCGGAGTCACTATGGCAACTTGTAAACACAGTGCGGTTTAAAACCCACACGTTCGTCACCAGGCTTCATTACCTTGAGAATGTCACGTGACCTGTGACGCAACGCGTCAGGAGGAGGAGCCAGTGACGTCAGCCACGAGTGTGCAGACACTCGAACGAGCTGAGAGGAGGAGTAAAACCTGACTGCTACACAAGCTGTTTAATACGGTGAATATATGTGAGTGTATCAGCTTGAGACAGCTGGTAAAAAGTCTCTGCAGTACAACACTATTGTTTTTTTCTCTTCTTTACATGTTTGATCCCTGGAGGACATGGCGAACATCAACATTAAGTGATCAAATCAGCTGGGCATATTCCACGTATAATACCATCGCATGCAAGAGTCATTGTTTACAAAGATCTGGTACTTTTTATTTGTTGCTATTTGTTTGTATGTGAGTTCACCTGGCCGGAGTTCATTTCCATAGTAAGAACAAAGGACAGAACACTCCTTTCTTATGCTATGTTTTTTTATGCTATTTTTGATCATCAGTGTCTGTTATAGAGTATATTGGTACTTCATTAGTAAGATTCATTATTTGTATGCGATCAACTCACATTTTTTTATATAATTATTTATTTATATACACACATGTGCCTCCTCTCTTCCCCCAAGTGCTTTCCAAAATTTGTGCAGCGCCTGGAACAGTGCTCTAAGAAATTTCATCCAAAGAGGGCACCTCCAACGTAGTTATCTTTAACTATTTGTTGTCCGTCCGTCTGTTGTATTAAACAGCCAGTAGGCTCCATCCTGAGAGCAGGAGGCCATCTTAGAGCGGCCACTTCTTGTGCATTCCCTGTGATCGTGGAGTCCATTGGACAGTGCAGATCACAAAGAAAATGCACAGCCAATGAAATTGGTCCTGTACCACATATTTACTGTGAATTACATTGATTACAAAGGTAAACAAAGGCTGCATTTTGCAGCCACCTCTCTGTTCCCTCTCACACACCAATCAGCTGTGAGAGGAAAGACTGTTCCTGACCTGTGGTTGCCAGCCACATATTTACTGTGTCACCAAAGCCAGCAAAGCCAGTCACAGAATCCCTGATCACTAGACACACCAGTCCCAGTGTCACCAGATCAGTTTAAGCCAGCAACAGTGTTCCTGATCACTAGCCACACCAATGCCAGTGTCACCAAAGCCAGTGAAGCCAGCAAAAATGTCCTGATCCCTAGCCACACTGGTGACAGTGTAACCAGAGCCAGCAATAGTGTCCTAATTGAGGCCATACCAGTACAGTGTCACCAGTGTAAGCCAGCATCAGTAACCCGATCGCCAGCCACACCAGTACAGGGTCATCTAATACCATTCTTAATCATGTCCTGATCGCCAACCAGCATCAGCACTAGTGTCGTCAGGTGCTAGTACAGCCACTGCCACAAATGTCTAAAAAATGTACACTAGTGAGGAGACATTTCAAACTCTGATTATGACTAAGAACAGTGGGGAAACCTCACAGTCAGATTCAAAGTATGAACCTGTGGAAAACAGCAGTTCATTATTGTCCACCTCTGATTCAGAGGATGAAGGAGTCCCTGCTAAGAGTCATGCGTACTATGTTACCAAGCACTGAACATCCTACTGAATTGCAGCAGGCAAGCACCAGAAATGCAGTACATCCTGGTGAAGTGTCAACCACAAGTAATAGGGTGTAACAGCCTCAACCACAAAGAATTAGGATCCATACTGGTGTCTCAGAGGCACTTTAACCACTTAAGGACCGCCTAACGCCGATTTACGTCGGCAAAGCGGCACGGGCAGGCAAAATCACGTACATGTACGTGATTTGCCTTCCGCGGGTGGGGGGTCCGATCGGACCCCCCCCCGCCGCCCGAGGCGGTCCCGTTCTGTTCCCCGGCGATCCGAGATGAGGGGGAGGCCATCCGTTCGTGGCCCCCCCCTCGCGATCGCCGCCGGCCAATGGGAACACTCCTTTGCTGCTGTATGCTAAACAGCAGCAAAGGAAATGATGTCATCTCCCCTCAGCTCGGTATTCCGTTCCAGCGCCGAGGGGAGAAGACATCAATGTAAGTGCACAACACACTACACACACAGTAGAACATGCCAGGCACACAAAACACCCCGATCCCCCCCCCGATCGCCCCCCGATCCCCCCCCAATCACCCCCCCCTGTCACAAACTGACACCAGCAGGTTTTTTTTTTTTTTTTTTTTTTTTCTGATTACTGCATAGTGTCAGTTTGTGACAGTTACAGTGTTGGGACAGTTAGTATTACCCCCCTTTAGGTCTAGGATACCCCCCTAACCCCCCCTAATAAAGTTTTAACCCCTTGATCACCCCCTGTCACCAGTGTTGCTAAGCGATCATTTTTCTGATCGCTGTATTAGTGTCGCTGGTGACGCTAGTTAGGGACGTAAATATTTAGGTTCGCCGTCAGCGTTTTATAGTGTCAGGGACCCCCATATACTATCTAATAAATGTTTTAACCCCTTGATTGCCCCCTAGTTAACCCTTTCACCACTGATCACCGTATAAACGTTACGGTTGACGCTGGTTAGTTTGTTTATTTTTTATAGTGTCAGGGCACCCGCCGTTTATTACCGAATAAAGGTTTAGCCCCCTGATCGCCCGGCGGTGATATGCGTCGCCCCAGGCAGTGTCAGATTAGCGCCAGTACCGCTAACACCCACGCACGCAGCATACGCCTCCCTTAGTGGTATAGTATCTGTACAGATCAATATCTGATCCGATCAGATCTATACTAGTGTCCCCAGCAGTTTAGGGTTCCCAAAAACGCAGTGTTAGCGGGATCAGCCCAGATACCCGCTAGCACCTGCGTTTTGCCCCTCCGCCCGGCCCACCCAAGTGCAGTATCGATCGATCGCTGTCACTTACAAAACACTAAACGCATAACTGCAGCGTTCGCAGAGTCAGGCCTGATCCCTGCGATCGCTAACAGTTTTTTTGGTAGCATTTTGGTGAACTGGCAAGCAAGCACCAGGCAGCGTCAGGTTAGCGCCAGTAGCGCTAACACCCACGCACGCACCGTACACCTCCCTTAGTGGTATAGTATCTGTACGGATCAATATCTGATCCGATCAGATCTATACTAGCGTCCCCAGCAGTTTAGGGTTCCCAAAAACGCAGTGTTAGCGGGATCAGCCCAGATACCTGCTAGCACCTGCGTTTTGCCCCTCCGCCCGGCCCGGCCCACCCAAGTGCAGTATCGATCGATCACTGTCCCTTACAAAACACTAAACGCATAACTGCAGCGTTCGCAGAGTCAGGCCTGATCCCTGCGATCGCTAACAGTTTTTTTGGTGGCGTTTTGGTGAACTGGCAAGCACCAGCCCCAGGCAGCATCAGGTTAGCGCCAGTACCGCTAACACCCACGCACGCAGCATACACCTCCCTTAGTGGTATAGTATCTGAACGGATCAATATCTGATCCGATCAGATCTATACTAGCGTCCCCAGCAGTTTAGGGTTCCCAAAAACGCAGTGTTAGCGGGATCAGCCCAGATACCTGCTAGCACCTGTGTTTTGCCCCTCCGCCCGGCCCAGCCCAGCCCACCCAAGTGCAGTATCGATCGATCACTGACACTTACAAAACACTAAACGCATAACTGCAGCGTTCGCAGAGTCAGGCCTGATCCCTGCGATCGCTAACAGTTTTTTTGGTAGCGTTTTGGTGAACTGGCAAGCACCAGCGGCCTAGTACACCCCGGTCGTAGTCAAACCAGCACTGCAGTAACACTTGGTGACGTGGCGAGTCCCATAAGTGCAGTTCAAGCTGGTGAGGTGGCAAGCACAAGTAGTGTCCCGCTGCCACCAAGAAGAGGACAAACAGGCCCGTCGTGCCCATAGTGCCCTTCCTGCTGCATTCGCCAATCTTAATTGGGAACCCACCACTTCTGCAGCACCCGTACTTCCCCCATTCACATCCCCAACCAAATGCAGTCGGCTGCATGAGAGGCATTTTCTTTATGTCCTACCGAGTACCCCTACCCAACAAACCCCCAAAAAAGATGTTGTGTCTGCAGCAAGCGCGGATATAGGCGTGACACCCGCTATTATTGTCCCTCCTGTCCTGACAATCCTGGTCTTTGCATTGGTGAATGTTTTGAACGCTACCATACACTAGTTGAGTATTAGCGTAGGGTACAGCATTGCACAGACTAGGCACACTTTCACAGGGTCTCCCAAGATGCCATCGCATTTTGAGAGACCCGAACCTGGAACCGGTTACAGTTACAAAAGTTAGTTACAAAAAAAGTGTAAAAAAAAAAATATATATATAAAATAAAAAAAAATAGTTGTCGTTTTATTGTTCTCTCTCTCTCTATTCTCTCTCTATTGTTCTGCTCTTTTTTACTGTATTCTATTCTGCAATGTTTTATTGTTATTATGTTTTATCATGTTTGCTTTTTCAGGTATGCAATTTTTTATACTTTACCGTTTACTGTGCTTTATTGTTAACCATTTTTTTGTCTTCAGGTACGCCATTCACGACTTTGAGTGGTTATACCAGAATGATGCCTGCAGGTTTAGGTATCATCTTGGTATCATTCTTTTCAGCCAGCGGTCGGCTTTCATGTAAAAGCAATCCTAGCGGCTAATTAGCCTCTAGACTGCTTTTACAAGCCGTGGGAGGGGATGCCCCCCCCCCACCGTCTTCCGTGTTTTTCTCTGGCTCTCCTGTCTCAACAGGGAACCTGAGAATGCAGCCGGTGATTCAGCCAGCTGACCATAGAGCTGATCAGAGACCAGAGTGGCTCCAAACATCTCTATGGCCTAAGAAACCGGAAGCTACGAGCATTTTATGACTTAGATTTCGCCGGATGTAAATAGCGCCATTGGGAAATTGGGGAAGCATTTTATCATACCGATCTTGGTGTGGTCAGATGCTTTGAGGGCAGAGGAGAGATCTAGGGTCTAATAGACCCCAATTTTTTCAAAAAAGAGTACCTGTCACTACCTATTGCTATCATAGGGGATATTTACATTCCCCCGAGATAACAATAAAAATGATTAAAAAAAAAAAATATGAAAGGAACAATTTAAAAATAAGATAAAAAAAGCAGAAAAATAATAAAGAAAAAAAAAAAAAAAAAAAAAACACCCCTGTCGCCCCCTGCTCTCGCGCTAAGGCGAACGCAATCGGCGGTCTGTCGTCAAACGTAAACAGCAATTGCACCATGCATGTGAGGTATCACCGCGAAGGTCAGATCGAGGGCAGTAATTTTTGCAGTAGACCTCCTCTGTAGATCTAAAGTGGTAACCTGTAAAGGCTTTTAAAGGCTTTTAAAAATGTATTTATTTTGTTGCCACTGCACGTTTGTGCACAATTTTAAAGCATGTCATGTTTGGTATCCATGTATTCGGCCTAAGATCATCTTTTTTATTCCATCAAACATTTGGGCAATATAGTGTGTTTTAGTGCATTAAAATTTAAAAAAGTGTGTTTTTTCCCCAAAAAATGCGTTTGAAAAATCGCTGCGCAAATACTGTGTGAAAAAAAAAAATGAAACACCCACCATTTTAATCTGTAGGGCATTTGCTTTAAAAAAATATATAATGTTTGGGGGTTCAAAGTAATTTTTTTGCAAAAAAAAAATAACTTTTTCATGTAAACAATAAGTGTCAGAAAGGGCTTTGTCTTCAAGTGGTTAGAAGAGTGGGTGATGTGTGACATAAGCTTCTAAATGTTGTGCATAAAATGCCAGGACAGTTCAAAACCCCCCCAAATGACCCCATTTTGGAAAGTAGACACCCCAAGCTATTTGCTGAGAGGCATGTCGAGTCCATGGAATATTTTATATTGCGACACAAGTTGCGGGAAAGAGACACATTTTTTTTTTTTTTTTTTTTTTTTGCACAAAGTTGTCACTAAATGTTATATTGCTCAAACATGCCATGGAAATATGTGAAATTACACCCCAAAATACATTCTGCTGCTTCTCCTGAGTACGGGGATACCACATGTGTGAGACTTTTTGGGAGCCTAGCCGCGTACGGGGCTCCGAAAACCAATCACCGCCTTCAGGCTTTCTAAGGGCGTGAATTTTTGATTTCACTCTTCACTGCCTATCACAGTTTCGGAGGCCATGGAAAGCCCAGGTGGCACAAACCCCCCCCAAATGACCCCATTTTGGAAAGTAGACACCCCAAGCTATTTGCTGAGAGGTATAGTGAGTATTTTGCAGACCTCACTTTTTGTCACAAAGTTTTCAAAATTGAAAAAAGAAAAAAAAAAATGTTTTTTCTTGTCTTTCTTCATTTTCAAAAACAAATGAGAGCTGCAAAATACTCACCATGCCTCTCAGCAAATAGCTTGGGGTGTCTACTTTCCAAAATGGGGTCATTTGGGGGGGTTTTGTGCCACCTGGGCATTCCATGGCCTCCGAAACTGTGATAGGCAGTGAAGAGTGAAATCAAAAATTTTCACCCTTAGAAATCCTGAAGGCGGTGATTGGTTTTCGGGGTCCCGTACGCGGCTAGGCTCCCAAAAAGTCCCACACATGTGGTATCCCCATACTCAGGAGAAGCAGCTAAATGTATTTTGGGGTGCAATTCCACATATGCCCATGGTCTGTGTGAGCAATATATCATTTAGTGACAACTTTATGCAAAAAAAAAAAAAAAAAAAAAAAAAAGTGTCACTTTCCCACAACTTGTGTCAAAATATAAAATATTCCATGGACTCAATATGCCTCTCAGCAAATAGCTTGGGGTGTCTACTTTCCAAAATGGGGTCATTTTGGGGGGTTTTGTGCCACCTGGGCATTCCATGGCCTCCGAAACTGTGATAGGTAGTGAGGAGTAAAATCAAAAATTTACACCCTTAGAAATCCTGAAGGTGGTGATTGGTTTTCGGGGCCCCGTACGCGGCTAGGCTCCCAAAAAGTCCCACACATGTGGTATCTCCATACTCAGGAGAAGCAGCTGAATGTATTTTGGGGTGCAATTCCACATAGGCCCATGGCCTGTGTGAGCAATATATCATTTAGTGACAACTTTTTGTAAATATTTTTTTTTTTTTGTCATTTTTCAATCACTTGGGACAAAAAAAATAAATATTCAATGGGTTCAACATGCCTCTCAGCAATTTCCTTGGGGTGTCTACTTTAAAAAAATGGGGTCACTTGGGGGGGTTTTGTACTGCCCTGCCATTTTAGCACCTCAAGAAATGACATAGGCAGTCATAAACTAAAAGCTGTGTAAATTACAGAAAATGTACCCTAGTTTGTAGACGCTATAACTTTTGCGTAAACCAATAAATATACGCTTATTGACATTTTTTTTACCAAAGACATGTGGCCGAATACATTTTGGCCTAAATGTATGACTAAAATTTAGTTTATTGGATTTTTTTTATAACAAAAAGTAGAAAATATCATTTTTTTTCAAAATTTTCGGTCTTTTTCCGTTTATAGCGCAAAAAATAAAAACCGCAGAGGTGATCAAATACCATCAAAAGAAAGCTCTATTTGTGGGAAGAAAAGGACGCAAATTTCGTTTGGGTACAGCATTGCATGACCGCGCAATTAGCAGTTAAAGCGACGCAGTGCCAAATTGGAAAAAGACCTCTGGTCCTTAGGCAGCATAATGGTCCGGGGCTCAAGTGGTTAAAATCTTATGTGGTTACCCCTACCTATGTAGCACCTGTCATCCCCCCATTTACAACCCAACCAAGTATTCTGGAGGAAAGACAAAATCTTTGTACCCATTCAAAATCTCTTATTAGTATTTCACTGAAGAATTACCGTATTAATTTTACTGGGAAGCAATGTACCATGTTTGTGCAGTAGTTAATTGCCAATAACCACAATTCTTTTTATGCCCGACCATTTGAGTGGATACCTGTCACTGTTTGCAAATATAAAAGCTTTACCCTAAACATGGGAGTGACAAAAAAAAGAACTGCAGTCCTATTAGTCCAAACGCCCAGTTTGCCATATGCCATCATATAATTCAATTAGATCCAGGGCATGCTATGAATTAAAGGGTAGCTCCACTTGTGTGGGGAAAATTTTTTAGAAAATAAAAAAAAATATAATAGCATATACAATTGTGAAATTACCTTTCCTTTTCAATCTGCTGCGCTGTCATTTTGTGTAAAATGCAATGCAATATGGCTACCTGGAGGCATTCTGTACACATTTGGTGTACAGAATGCAACCCAGATATGTAATTTCTTGCTTGCATGATTGGCTCTCTGATTTTCCTAGAAGTCTGCACTAAGATACAAATCAGATTTTTGACATCCCCTGCAATGAAAATGTCATTTTTGGTGTGATACTCTCAAAGGAAAATCACGTTTAAAGGGATGCAGGCCCAGCAGCTTTTTTTGTACATAGATCACCCAGAGGGGAATGTTTTTTCTCAACAAAAGTAGACTTACTCTTTATTAATATGATTATTGCATTTCACAAACCTCTGTGCCCTCTCTGAAGTGATGCTGCATGTAGTAGGCTCCACAAAACTAGGCCACTTATTAATGTATATGTAAAATGTATATCCTCACAAAAATATCTGCAATGATGAGCCCTTTATACGTCTCAATGGTAGACTTAACATCAAACAGTATCATTTTTCTCCAGCAAACTGTAGCTTATGATACAATGCAACCAAATTGCAAAGTCTTTCCACAAAGGCTTTTCACTACAAAGCTGAAAATGGGGCAATCAGCAAGTTTGCGTCATGAGGAACTTTTGGCAATTAAATGGAAGGATAAGCAGCATGTTTTAGGTTCTTTCATTCAGCCACCCTTATACCTCAGTACAAATTCAAGGAAGGTCTGGTCTGGTTCAGAAACCTCTTTGGGCTCATGTGTACAATCCTTTATTTCAACAACCAGCTGATGAAGCCCCACCCTTCTTGGCAACCCAAAGATCCATTTACTGGTACAAAAGAGTGTCCATCTATTTTTTTTAGTTGGCCTTGTACAATTCGCAGGAAGACCTAACTCCTTCCTAAAATATCAAGAAGAAATTTTAACCACCTTCAAGGCATGTTTTTTTATATAGTATGACTATCATACTGCTTGAAAAATAGTGTAAAATAAAAAAAAAAACAGTTCTTTATACAAATATTGCAAGGATGTTAGCTTTATTCAAGAATGTGCTTATTTTTTGGAAATGTTACTTATGCCGCGTACACATGATCGGAATTTCCGTCAGAAAAAACTTGGATGGTTTTTCTGACGGAATTCCGCTCGAGCTTGCCTTGCATACACACTGTCACACAAAAGTTCTCTGAACTTTCGACCGTCAAGAACACGGTGACGTACAACACTACGACGAGCCGAGAAAATTAAGTTCACTGCTTCCAAGCATGCGTCAAATTGTTTCCGAGCATGTGTGATTTTTTGCGCGTCCAAATTGCATACAGGCGAACGCATTTTCAGATAGGAACTTTTCCCAACCGAAAAATAGAGAACATGCTCCCAATCTTTTGCTGGCTAGAATTCCGCCAGCAAAAGACCATTGTAGCATACACACGGTCGCATTTTCCGACAAAAAGCTCTCATCGGAGTTTTGCTGGCGGCATTTCTGTGTTTTTTTGTGTACGCGGCAAAACACTTCTTTCCAGTGGAGGATGAGGTCAGTTCCAACATGACATTAAGGCTGGATTCACACCTACGCATTTTGTGTGCTTTTTGCATTTTGTAGATTTGCACTACAGATCGTGTTCCATAGGAAACCATGGTAAATAGACTCTAGTGCAGATCTGCAAAATGCAATAAGCACTAAAACTGCATAGGTGTGAATCCAGCCTTAGTGTTGTAAACCACCAACGTGCCCATGTTTTCCTCATCTGTGCCTCCTTTACATACAGACTGTGAAAGGAGATATTTCTGATGAGATTGCAGGGACGTTTGTGAATGAGTTTAACAGTAGTGTAGCAAATTGAACTCTCTTTTTTAAATCTATTTAGCTGGTAGGAACTTTACATAGAACAGTACATGTAAATACAGTATGTGTATTTGATAATCTATTTTGACATGATGTGTGATGCTAATAGAATTTTACTGTTTAATTCCTAGCAGGTTAATTAATGTCAAACAAACCGATGACATAACCTGGGGAATGTTCTCTGGTGGGTCTCCAAAGCTTGGTAAGTGGATCTCAGTAGACAGCATCTGTGTGGTATTGTTTCCCCGATGTTTATAATATATTTATTCCTACATATATAGCTTTTACATTATGAATGCCTTTGTAGGAACTGTGAGCATCCGCCTCACACAATTAAAAAATATTTGCTAGAGCTAGACCATAGTGGATAAACACTGTTTTTAAACCCAGAGCAGGATTCCAAGGAAACATTTAAACTAAAACAAATCGACTGCTGTGATCCAGAGTGTCTTCATACTGTTCTGTTTATGCAGCGGATATGCTCTTGGTTTGCATTTAATGGCAGTCTTTCACATATTTCCAGTGCATTGTTAGTCACAGCTGCTTTCCACTCCAGTAGATGCTGCCAGTACATTCTTCACAAAATACTAGTGAAAGGTTTAGCTCACTGTACTTATTAGGCAAAAATACACTATTCTACAAAGATATAAAAGCTGTTTATATAGCATTGTAACAAACAATAGATTACATTTTTTCAAGAAGAAATATTCATAAACAATTTTACTATTTCTCCCTAGAAATTCATATTTTATTTACAAATCATAGTTTTAGAAACATTAGGACATTAGAACATCTTTGTAAATGTGGTAATAGTAACTCAGTTTGTAAAACTATTTATTACTTATCCACCCCTGTCTTTTTGGTGGAATGAAGTTAAGACTTATGCCTAGTACACACTGTAAGCTTTTTTTCGTTCAAACCCAGAGGGCTGAACAAAAAAAACCTGAAGAGTTCGGGATGAGATCCTGTACAAACAATCCAATGTTAGTACAGCGATATCCCCCCGCTAAGCTATTGTGTTCCAACGACAGGGAGACCCCCCCCCCTCCCCACCAGAACAGGCTTGCAGGAGCAAATGGAGTTGTCTGCAGGGTGTGATATGGGGTTGTTTAGCTACAGTCCGAACTGTAGTTAAGGGCTTGCCGGCCTACTTTTATTACCGCTTGCTGGCCAGCCACAGTACATTTACTGCAGCAGGGCAGCACGGCCAGGCAGGATCTTGTACATGTACATGATTCTGCCTCCCAGGTTAGTGGCACGCAGCATGCCTTTTCACCAGACACAGCAGATTGTGGCTCCCGGTGGTACCCAGCCGCTTTGAGCCATCACATGATCACAATGTCAATAGAGCTGTTTTGAATTAATTTCATTTACAGCTGATTTTATCAGCTGTGATGGGTAAATTTAATATTTCCTTATTAATACTGGCTCCCATTATCTAAGAATTAATTCTAAACCTGGTTAAGGGACCCTACAAGGACATTTAAGGATGGTTACCTTAGCTGATTTCATAGCAAAGAAATGTCATTACAAACTGATTAAGTTACAATGTTGCTTTCAAGGGCTGTTTCCAACTAGTCCTCTGTGGCAGAAAAGGCAAGCTCTATAGCTAAATATTGTTGTTACATTTTCTAATATTATTACATTTGTTATCTGTATCTGTCATTACTTCATTAAATGTTATATCTACAAATGTTTGTGTGATCTCTCTGCACATCTGGAATAAAACCCCAAAAACGTAAACTATCACGTAACCTTGATAAAACAAGTTGTGTTTCTTATAGTGATGCTGTAATTGTTACACAGCTATCACATGGTACCTGGCCCAATCACAGCACCCTGTACCATGTGATAGCTGTGAGCCAATAACAGCACACAATAGAAAAATCACAGCTGTTATGAATGTAACCCATTCATGACAGCTTAAATATCACTGCAACAGCAATAAAAATGTAAAACAAAAACCTTGGTTTTTGGCTCTCCAATGCCAGTAATGGAGCTAGGCTATCAGCCCTCAACCACTCATGGGAAATGTGAATTTTTTTTTTAATCCCCGGTGGTGCAAAAAACCTACAATGAGAAAAACCTGTAAGTGTACAAAAAACGTGCATGTGAACACACAAATAAAGTGCACTCTAGGGTGTGCTTTAGTCCACCCCCTGAAGGAGTAGGACTTCTACACTGACTCCTGTGGCACAAGGCTCCTGATGGGGGCATAGGTTTACATTGTCTGCCTAGCCTGAAGGCCTGGCAGACCCTGTTCTCCTTGGACAGCCGAAGCTGTCCTCGAATACTAGGTCAGGGGAGCTCTCCCACAGAGAGATCCCCCAGAGGCAGGGGAGGAAGGAACCTGAGGGTGACACATCCTCCCCCTAGACGTCAGGGTAAGCCCGAGGACTCACACCCTTCATCCAGTGAAAAACACATAAAAGTGAAAAGGTGACAAACGTGGGAGAAAAATAAACAAAAATAATAAAGTAGCCATGCCAAATAGTGCACTGGCCGGG
Organism: Aquarana catesbeiana; assembly: GCF_042186555.1. Lineage (NCBI taxonomy): Eukaryota > Metazoa > Chordata > Amphibia > Anura > Ranidae > Aquarana > Aquarana catesbeiana. The sequence goes on along the minus strand of NC_133328.1, from coordinate 363,932,059 downwards.
CCCTGAGGTCTCATGGAAACATGAATGATGCAGTTAAAAAATAATCTATAAATAAAGACAATTAATACAAACCAAAATTGGGGGAGGGGGGCGGGGGGCTTTATGAGCAAGTAGCCCCTATAGCTAGACAAAAGGAACTGACGACCTAGGGTTGCTGTTGTCAAAACGGAGATTGGGCTCCATCTGTAAAACAAAGAGAGGAGAAGTGAGGGAGACAGAGCGACCACTCTGGTGTAGTAAGTTCGAAGAAGGTTTATTTATAAAGAGTTAAGAGGTTAAAAATGAATACTCACAAAGTATAAAAACCATACATGTATATATGGGAGTACAAGGGGGAGTGTAAGGCTGTGGTCTAAAAGGGTGCAGCTAGATGGATGGATGATGAGCTGCTACAGGCACAAATACAAGTCCGGATCTCTGTGCCACTGGCTGTTAATGGGGAAATGGCTCTGACAGCCCAGTAATCATGTGTAGTGCCACGGCTTCCTCGTTTGTGGTGTCAATGGCCGATGGATAGTAATGTCCACCTGGAGTCCAGGGTCAGAGGACACATTTCGAGGGACCTTCCTCTTCCTCAGCTGACCCCAAATGGGCTACCCGCTCTGTTTAAATAGCCCCCCCAAAAAAGAAACAACCCAGGAGTCCAGACACCTGAACAAGCTGTCTCAATTACTGAAGCTCTAGGCTAACTACAAGATGCCAACTGGAGCAATCCATCCTAAGCACAGCCTGTTCAGGCAGCCATCCAGTCTCCCTACACCCTTGGCAGCCCAAAGGTGTAGGGAGACTGGATGGCTGCCTGGACAGGCTGTGCTTAGGATTTATTGCTCCTGTCTGCCCCAAAGCACCCCCCCCCCCATGTTGAGGTCATGTGTATGGTTCAAGAGGGGGGGTGCTCACTCGCCCCCCTCTTTCCTGGCCTGCCGGGCTGCATGCTCGGATAAGGGTCTGTTATGGATTCTGGGGGGGGGGGGCCCACGCTGTTTTTTTCACATCTTTCTATTGCCTGCAATTGGTTCTTATTCATTCAGCTGTCAGCAGGGAAGCCCATTGACAGCTGTTGAATCATCTGTTAAGGACGCAGTGGCCGGCTTCCTAGCCCTGCTCCTTAAAACCAGCTACTCACTATGCCAAATCAGGGCTTAGAATGCACTGTGCAGCGCGCAGTGTATTTTGGGGCGCTCGCCGGGTGAATTTGGGTGCAAAACAATATTAGTGCAGCGCATACATAAAAACAGTCCGTAATATGTAGAAAGGAAAAGGATCCCCTCGTGGTAAGAAGGGGAAACCAATTCTTCTGTTTAAAATAACGATAATCTCCACCCCAGACACACAGATGTGCTTACCAGATAGGGTGGACCTCTTGTTACAGGAGGTCATAAGCGCATATATTCAATAAGAGCTAAGATATCCAATGTGATCCCGCAGGACAGCTCTCCAGTGCAGTGGTAAAGAAGGTATATCCACCGGTGTAATTGAAAAAGAGATGCAGCAATCCCAAAAAAAGGGGAAAGACTCTAAGTGTATTCCGTAGGAATAGGCAGTTTATTCAATAAAAAGTTACACATGCTATGTAGCGCAAGTAAAACAGCTTGTTCGTGACCGAACAGCTGAGAGATGGCAGCGGGTGACATATGAAATGAAGCTCCCATTTGGGCGAATTTGGGTGTTTGCTGAACGGGCCATTAATTTCTATGGGAATAGGAATGCACCAAAACGCGCAAATATGCCCAATTTAAACTACAGAAAAAGCTCCCAAACTTTTTTTTGAGCTTCAGGCATTTGGCTTAAGGTGGCTTGGAGTGGAGATGTGAACCAACTCCATAGAGAATAATAGATTTTTTTCTCCTCCAGCGTTTTGGAGCTTCGAGCTTCAAGCTACAAAATGCTGAGGTGTGAATGGGGCCTCAAACATGACGTTTTTAGTGACTGCAGTTTTTTGGAGCCCTCTTATGGAAGCTATTGGTATTACATAGTTTTCTTTTCGTAGCAAAGAAATTAAATCATGGCATACCTTACCTAACTTCACAAGTTTACAGGGATCAATCATGACCTGTCATAACATCCAGTAACATTATGGTTTTTCAAAAATGATATGGTCATGTGGGCCATTCTGAAAACGATAGGTTTAAACTGACTGTATAATTGTCACAATTGTCACACATTCTTTTTGTGTTTCAAGCAGCTAATGTTCCTTGTCTTTTTATACATGAAATATTTGTTTAGTTCTAGTGACTGCTGTCTTTGGGCCCTTCTATTAGTATTATATTAGTATTATATAGCAAAAGGTAGGAGTGATGCCATGTAAATAGCTTCAGCAACCTTCAAAGTCACAAATAATTCCCAACATTCAAAAATATATACAAATGTAGCGATGTGGACTGTAACCAGAAAGTTTCGTACCTTCCAGTGTTTTAAATATTGTTTGCCCAGTGATTATTCCGCAGTCAGTAACCTCATACCTGTGTGCCAACGGAGTGAGTTATGGGGTGTATAGTACTTCTGGAATCTGCTGCTATACCTTCCCGTACCCTAAGACTACAAATCCCAGGAACCTTTGCAGTGGCCTGAAGGTTGCTGGGAGAGATGATAAAAGGAACGAAGGCAACCCGGGCACGCTCTCTTCTTCCTGGGCCTGACATGAGACCGACCTCTGTGTGACAGAGAGAGAAGTTGCGGCCTACCACACAGAACATTACTTCCACCATGAGGCCTGAGAGGCCGGGTCCTGTTACCCACTGACAGGCATCCTGTTACTAGCATCATCTACAGCGCCTACCCATTGGTGCAGACATGTGGGAAAAGTCCCTACGGAAGACCGAGACAGAGGAGCCGCTGCCGGAGTGTCGCCATCCATGTTCCTGTCTGGAAGATGGTGAAACAATTTGGGTCGTTGGTGAGAGAGCAACCTGCTCAATCTTTACCTATCCAAATCTTTGCCTATATCACCATTACAGAACACAGTGCACACACATCTTTACCCAAGAATATTTTATTGAATTGCTGGAACACTGTACTCAGAAGCCTTAGGCCTACACTACTTGGAATCTATTGTTTCAACTGCCACCCTATGGATTACAATTAACGAGCTCCAACTAGCTAGCAAAGAATAACAGATCTGCCATGTGGAACTCTACTGTCATCATTTATAGGAAACCTGTATACATATGTATATATATAACATCAGCGAGAGATTAGCTCTCCCATGAATATAGCATAGGCTGTTTAGATTGCATTTATCTCAGTTTGGCCACAAGTGTAGTTAACTGAAACAGCCATTAGAAGGTGACCTAGGATCTGAATGTAGTGTACCTCTGTGTATATAACATTATTCATTGTTCAACCATTGTGTTTGGGAGGAGTCTGTTTGCTGAGTTGGCGCTGTTATCACAGCTCAGCAGATTTACTCCTTTCTTTGTACAATAACTTTTCCTATTTGATTCAAGTAAGACATTTCAGAACCTTATACTATTGAGTTGCTTGATTCTTGCTTCATAAGTATTAACAGGATGTCTGAACCCAGAGTGTCAGGTGGGTGGAAGTTTCACTTGGTCATGGCCGTGCAGATGAGCAGGTAATTCTTTGCCGTCCTCAAGGGGGCAGTGCTACACAAAAAAGTATACTTTAAAAAAAAAACAAAAAAAAAAAAACAATGTCATTTATTGCTAAAAAGCTATTCTTGGAATCCAGTTAAATGATTGTGCTTAGGAAAGGTGTCTTCAGGTCTACCTAGGAAAAGCTTTTTGGGAAAAAGATGTCTTCTCGGTCTTGAGTAGGCAGCATGTGTTCTTTTTCTCCCCATTGATCTGGCTGGCAGCTGAGTATGTGGTTCTAACCTGTGTGAGTGTGATGTATTTTTACAAAGGGTAAGAGGCAGTAGATAGACTGAGATGTGTCAATATGGCGAATTTTCCATTGGCTGGTAATAGAATGAGAGACAAAAAAGGGACACTGAGCTCTGTAAGCGTGATGGATTTTTACACTGAATTTTTAGTACTTACTTTCTTGGAAACCACTGAATATCGATCTACGAGGACTTCACATCCTAAAAAACTATTACGTACTGATAATTAACATAACCAGAACCTCTTAAAGTAATTACTGACTTTTTGTAACTTTGGAATGTATTTTTGTATTATCTTGATTGTACTTGAAGTTTACCAATTTTGTATGTACATATTGAACTCTTTTATTTTGAAGTCAATGTGGTTTATTTTGCAATGTTATCGATACAATTTTTGTATAAGAGAATTCAATACCCAGACTGCTAGCATAGATTGATGATGTGTCCCTCCTCTGATTCACTGAGTTGTGTAAATTTTTCAGTCCTTTATTTTCTAGTCTCTTCCAAGTGTAGCATCATCCTAGATAGGTGTTAGGTAAATTTAGTTATGCCCCCCTGTATTCAGTAGAGCTACATTTCATTACTAGGCAAATTTAGTTCTGTCTCACTGTAACCAGTGTAGCTGTGCTTGATTGTTCTGGTCTGTTCTGTGTGTCAGCGGCTGCAGGATTAACTGCTTCCCCGTTTATCCAGAAATGTTCTGGAAGATAGTGGGCAGGAAGAGGCCTAATCAGCAGTTGAATAGTTATGAAGCCCTGGCCAATCCCTGGGGGGGGGGGGGTGCCCATATGGCGGCTGGGAGTGTTTATAAATTGTCACATACTGTACCTGACTGGAGGCTGAGGTAATGAGAGGGCTCTGCTTGTGGCTGAGTGCAGTGTACCCCTAAAGGTGGTGACAGAGGGTGCTATGCCCAAAGAAAAGCACGGGCTGCTGTTGGTTAAGCTGCCTGATGGTTCCAGAAGAGAGGCCACCCGAGAGCAGAGAAGTAGACACAGCAGATGATTCTCTGGAAGAACTGATGGATCTTGACAGATGGCTAGAGCAGAAAGCGAAGTTAGAAGTCGGGGCAGGGGGTCAAACACAGGATGTCAATCAGGAGCAGATGCAAAAGCATGGTCAAGATCAAGCCAGGGTCAAACACAGGATGTCAACCAGGAACAGAGGCAGGAGTAGGTCCGTGGAGCAAGCTGGGGTCCAATCCAGGAGAGAAGCCAGAACAAGTCAGGGTTAAGCCAAGTCAGTAAAAGGTAATCACACAGAAGCCCAGGGCAAAGGAACACAGGATACAAAGGCTGATGATAATCCAGCAAATGATGAGGAGGACTGCCATCCTTATATAAGCCACTGGACGCTGGCAAGTATCGCACTTTGCGCATGACTATGCGCACCCAGATTTACCACTGCGTGCCCCGTACTAATACACACACACAAATTAGTGCAGCCATACTAGCTATTGGCATATTTGCCAGGTCTTCTCTGAATCCTTCCCTGACATAAATGCTCTGAGACTAAGAGCAATGGGGTCTTTTTCCCTAAGGAGGAGTTTACAGCCTATTGGGGATTGTTTTCACTCTAGGCAACAGGTCCTAAGTTGGGCAAGCTGGAGGCCTACTTTGCGGAGAGTTTACTGAAGCTGTCCGAGGGGCTGTTGTCTGAGGATCTAGTCTAGTATCACGGGGTGAAAGTGTATTGGAAGGAGGCAACCGATCATCCAAGGACATTATTGAGTACAGACTAGTATGAGAGATCCTAGAGACTGTGTGCTGCTGCCATCCCTCTTATGCCAGAGTCAGCGTGTTTAAAGGGGACATTGTGTCTGGTGTCCTGAAGAGTTCAGTCTATTTAATTCTTAGTGAAGGGACTCTGCTCGGATTTCCAGGAGGAAGAATAATCTCCTCAGGTTGCTACTACAAATTTCAGTCTATCATTTACTTGTGCAAGGACTTGGCTCACAGTTCTAAAAGAGAAAGTTTAGTGTCCATAAATTGCTGCTAAAGGTTACTGGAGTATCCCACAATTACCCATTACCTATCCACAACTACCTATCCACATTCACATTTTCATTTAGGCTACTTTCACACTGGGGCGCTAGGGGCGTCGGTGGTAAAGCGCCGCTATTTTTAGCAGCGTTTTACCATAGTTTTAGCAGCACTATTCAGCTGCTAGTGGGGCGCTTTTAACCTGCGCTAGCAGCCGAAAAAAGGATTAAAACCGTTCGGCGCTGCCCATTGATTTCAATGGGCAGGAGTGCTTTAGGAGCAGTGTATACACCACTCCTACAGCGCTGCAAAGATGCTGCTTGCAGGACTTTTTTTACCGTCCTGCAAGCACACCGCTCCGGTGTGAAAGCACTCTGGCTTTCATACTGGAGTGAGAGGAGAGGCTCTTTACAGGCGCTATGCAGGTGCTATTTTTAGCGCTATAGAGCCTGTAAAGCGTCTCAGTGTGAAAGCATCCTAAAGCATCCAAAAAAGCATACCCCTAGACCAGTGTTGCCAACCTACCAGATTTAAATTTACTGACACAACACCCAAAATTTACTGGCACAGCCAAGTTTTTACTGACATTTCTAAAAGCTACCAAATTAAAGTTTTAAGTGCAGGTGGTCCCTTCAGTTTACTCCAGTCCAAGTAGCACTGACAGTCCCACTCCTGGCTTGCCTTGGTCCCATCCCACAGACCCGCACACAAGGCTCCAACCGCTCTGCTGACCACCTTAGGTGGTCTGCTGATGCCATAAGCACGCTACGAACCGCAGTATTTTTGGATTTCTATCTGTGATTTTTATAAAGACAGCTGTATTTTGCATTGTATTTTAATAAATCGCTCATCCCTACATACTTCACCATGAGAGTTTTATTTTTATGGTAGTGACTCTTTCATCCATCAAGTTTTTTATGATCTGTGAAAACTTTGGAGTCCTGGAAAGAGGAGGAGGAATCCTGATGTGCATCCTGTGGCTGTGTTATCTGCTCTGCATTGGAGGGATACCTTGATGCCTGGCCATGCAGTTGGATCATTTTGGTGGATTACTGGAGAAGGATTGAGCTCCCTATGAGGCCTGTCTTAATCAACTTTCTGGTAAGGGCATTTGATATGAGCATGTTGGTGTGGTGTGTGGGCTCACACGCTGAAGTCGGTGCAGGGGACCCTCCTTCTTCCTTCTTTTCCACTTGTCCTTTTGGGTTTCATACATCCATTTAAGTGCTGCATAAGAACTTTCTATATATTTTTACTGGCAAGCTTTTCCTGTTACTGGCAGGAGAAACGTGCTCGTTTTTACTGGGTGCCAGTAAAAATACTGATGGTTAACAACACTGTCCTAGACTGGTTAATGAGTCTGAAGAGTGATCGGAATTGTGTTTCTGGCTGTGGGGCAGTTATCAGGAAAAGAACCCTTTTTGGTCCTCTATGGGGGTATAGTGCTGAGTCAATTTGCTGAATAGTTGTAAAGTAGTCTTGAGCTTGCTACCTTCCTCCTGAAGGAGAAGTAGTGAAGCACAGTCACTGTGCAGTACCATAAAGCAGGAAGTAAAGACTGCATATATGATGACCAAACATGGCTCCCATTATAAACATCTATAATTTCAAAGTATAATTAGAAACAGTGTTTTTTAATTTTTTATACAATAATAGGAATGTTTTTAAGTGATTCTTATGCTGATATGCCACTTAAAATTAAGAATATAATTTCCTTCCTAATTCTTTGCTTCATTTACAAGATGGACACCACGGCAAGGGTATATGTATGGTCAAATATGTTTTTATTTAAAGTGTTACTAAACACACAACAGTAAAATCGGTCTGTATATGCAGTAAAGCATGCTTGTTATACTCACTGTGGAACCTAAGGGGTTAATTCTCTGCATTGTGTAAAAAGGCTGTTCCCATCTTCTCTGATCCTCCCCTTCTTCCACAGGCCCCAATCTGCTGATAGAACAGAGGCTTGGGGGCAAGCTGCACATGCTCAGTTTAGTGTGTATTTCTAGAGAGTTTTATTTTTGTTTGGGAGAGTACATGTGATCAGCAGAGGACCAATCAGCTCTGTCCAGACAGGGGGTCAGGGTTCTGGCGGCCTCAGAGGACAATCAGGGAAGAATGAAATCTCCTACAAGTTTTAACCAGGCACTGATAGAAGTCACAAGACTGCTATATACTGCTGATGAGAAAAGGTATTTAGCCGTTTATATTTACTAAAATAATTGCATTTTCATGTTATGTGAACTGTGGGAGACCAAATATAGTGAATGCAGGTCCTGGGTTTAGTAACACTTTAACAAGTTTTTTAAAAATGGGTTCCAACTGTCTGGCATGTAACAGCAAGTTACAAAGAAAGAATATGTGGACTGTACAGATATTGGTCACAGAGAGGATTCTCCGGAAAAATGGAAATCCAGATGCAAATATAAGCTGTACAGCTGAACAGGTTAAAGTGGTAGTAAACTCTGAAATCTCCTATTTATAGTACTCACACACAGCAGGCATGTCTCAGTTCGAGCACGGCCGTTGTGATGTGTTTACTCTCACCAGTCTGTTGAAAGGTAATGTACTCTGCAACATAGGCATTTCATGGCAATTCACGCCTTTGTCCTGCCGTCACAGCACTCTGTGTACTAACTTTAAAATGCATATTCACCCTACTTTATCCTTTTTGGTTTTTAGAAATCATTACCTCCCTGCTGGTGCAGCCATCAGAGCGTTTCTTGTGGATGTGTGCTGATGGCTCATCCAGGGATATAAGCCTGTCCATCTGTGTTTCCATGTGGATTTTTCCAGCCAACATGGATTTTTCATATTGTTTTTATCATCAGTCACCTTTTGTGTCCGCACAGTGAACGTTTCTATGTAAGTACCTTAGAGCCAAATACAATGCAGCTTATTATGTAAAACTAACTGCTCAGTTCAAATCTATGCACTGCAGTGTGACCACTATGTAATTATATCTACATTTCAGATAAAGAAAAAGTCACCTAAAGTGTAAATCTTCCCTTATGAAGGAAAATATATACCAATAAATTCCAAAACATGTTGGTATACATGCTAGAAATCTTCATGGACTGACCACAGTTTGACTCTAGCAGCACCTGGATATATTCGCCTTGGGTTTGACATATACAGTGGAACCTCGGATTGTGAGTAACGAGGTTAACGAGCGTTTCGCAATACGAGCACTGTATTTTTAGAAATCCTAACTCGGTTTGCGAGTGTTGTCTCGCAAAACGAGCATGATTCAGGAAAAAGCTTGTGCAATACCGCATTTGGCCTGAGGTGGGGAGGGCGGCGCCGTTCGGAAAGGCACGGAAAAGCCCGAGGATAGCTCAGCTGACCTTGGCAAACCTCGGGAACGGAGTCTTTCTGAGGTTTACCAAGGTCAGCCGAGGTGCCCGAGCCTTTCCAGCCGTTTCCGAGGCTCTCCGGTGCCCCCCACCTCTAGCCGCATGCGGTATTGCATGCCATTGAAGTTCATTGGTATACCCTGTATATTTTTTTTTTTATTCTTTATTTTATTTTATAAAAATGTCATCATTAACATTACTGTCTATGGCTATGTTTATAATTTTTATCATGTTGTGTACTCAATAAACGGGGCACATTGCCTTTTATCTATTTTTCTACTCCAATTTTCTGCCTAAAAAGTCCAAGGGGGCTTCCCCTATTGCACTTGATGCATACCTTTTCTCTCTGTATTTAGAATGTTGGAAGTCTTACACATTCAATTCCCATAAACATTTTTTTTTTTCCCCAGAGCTCTGATATTGTTTTCAGTAATTATATAACATTATCATTTACAAATAAGCATACATTTGTAATACATACAATGAGATGACAGTTACAGTGCCTTGAAAAAGTATTCATACCCCTTGAAATTTTCCACATTTTGTCATGATACATTGTACGTAAATGTATTTTATTGGGATTTTATGTGATAAACCAATACACATAATTGTGAAGTGGAGGGAAAATGATAAATGGTTTTCAAATTTTTTTACAAATAAATATTTAAAAGGTGTGGCATGCATTTGTATTTAGCCCTCTTTACTCTGATATCCCTAACTAAAATCTAGTGGAACCAATTGCCTTCAGAAGTCACATAATTAATAGATCGAGTCCACCTGTGTGCAATTTATTCTCCATATAAATACAGCTGTTTTGCAAAGCCCTCAGAGGTTTGTTAGAGAACCTTAGTAAACAAACAGCATCACGAAGGCCAAGGAACACACCAGACAGGTCAGGGATAAAGTTGTGGAGAAGTTTAACCAGATTTAGGTTTAAAAAAATATCCAATACTTTGAGCATCTCACTGAGCACTGTTCAAACCATCATCCAAAAATGGAAAGAGTATGGCACAACTGCAAACCTACCAAGACATGGCCGTCCACCTAAACTGACAGGCCGGGCAAGGACAGCATTAATCAGAGAAGCAGCCAAGAGGCCCTTGGTAACTCTAGAGGAGCTGCAGAGATCCTCAGCTCAGGTGGGAGAATCTGTCCACAGGACAACTATTAGTCGTGCACTCCACAAATCTGGCCTTTATGGAAGAGTGGCAAGAAGAAAGCCATTGTTGAAAGAAAGCCATAAGAAGTAGATGAGACCAAAATTAAACATTTTGGCCTAAAAGCAAAACGCTATGTGTGGCGGAAAACTAACACTGCATATCACCCTGAACACACCATCCCCACTGTGAAACATGGTGGTGGCAGCATCATGTTGTGGGGAAGCTTTTCTTCAGCAGGGACAGGGAAGCTGGTCAGAGTTGATTTGAAGATGGATGGAGCCAAATACAGGGCAATCTTAGAAGAAAACCTGTTAGAGTCTGCAAAAGACTTGAGACTGGGGCGGAGGTTCAACTTCCAGCAGGACAACAACCCTAAACATACAGCCAGTGCTACAATGGAATGATTTAGATCAAAACATATTCATGTGTTAGAATGGCCCAGTCAAAGTCCAAATGAGAATCAGTGGCAAGACTTGAAAATTGCTGTTCACAGATGCTGCTGCTCTTCATCCTATCTGACGGAGCTTGAGCTATTTTGCATAGAAGAATGGGCAAAAATGTCACTCTCTAGATGTGCAGGGCTGATAGAGACATACACAAAAAGACTTGCAGCTGTAATTGCAGCGAAAGGTGGTTCTACAAAGTATTGACTCAGGGGGGCTGAATACAAATGCACGTCACACTTTCCACATATTTATTTGGAAAAAAAATTGAAAACCATTTATCATATTCCCTCCACTTCACAATTCTGTGCCACTTTGTGTTGGTCTATCACATAAAATCCCAATAAAATACACATACGTTTTTGGTTGTAACATGACAAAATGTGGAAAATTTCAAGGGGTATGAATACTTTTTCAAGGTGCTGTATATTACAAAGCATTACCCACTCCACTGCTTCTGTCTTGAAAATTCAAGATCCAGAAAACATAAATCCACACTGACTAACATTTTTGAAGACAGCTTCCCTATGCAGTAGCCTCTGGATAAGAATGTTTTATGTTAGATAGATACAATGGTAATGCCTTCATATGCTAGGGATGATGATGTAGTCAAGTTTTTTGCCACTAGATGTCGTCAACAGATTGAATTATGCTTTGTTACATTGTTACATTTGAATTAAGGTTGATATAATTGAAAAACAATATCTCTATAACCCACTCCATATGTTACATGAAATGAAATGGCAGTTTTGATGGTAACCAGCTTTAAAGGGCGATCTACAGTACATTTCAAAAAATGTTTCAGAACCTGGTAAATTTCATGTGCAGATTTGTTTTCATTAGTGTAAGGGCGCTTTCACAAGGGCGGCATCTGTTTCAATCAGCAGGTGATCCGTAGAAAAATCCTCTGCTGAATCAGAGCAGAACGAAATGTGACCTCTGTATCCATTCAGTCCTTTTCTCACAAAGCATAACAAGCAACTGTTTACATTATTTTAAATATAATGGAGAGTGCTGCGCTATCTTAATATTGGCATGTAATGCCCAAAATAAATGAATATTTTCGTGTAACCTTCCACATATCACTGTAAATCATATACTCAAAGTGTATCTTAAATGCTATAAGTATAAACAATACATCTTTGCCCTAGTGACAATACGTTTATCAATAAAGTGACTCTGTGCAACAATATAATGAAACGTGTAAAATCATCATATGTTTTATATAAAAAAAGTCCTTATTTGAGTGGTCAAATTCTATACAAAAAAGTGTTCCAGTGCACTAAAGTGCTACGTGCAAAGTTCTATGTTGAAAAATTCATGTGAAGACATGCGTTGATATGATAAAATATAAAATCCATTCCAAAAAATTATAATTAGATCCAAAAAAATGGTGATAGCAAGCGTGTTCTTGTGTCCACTCAGGTGCTCCCCCCTTCAGTATATGCGCTCACCTTAGAGCGCGTGACCTTGCAGTTAAGCTTGGTCAATTCACGCATATGAACCACCCCAGGGTTAAGTATCTGTAATGGGATCCTGGGCTGATTGATGGCACGTTTTCCATGTATATGTATAACAAAGGAAAACTGTGATATCGTTTAAAATATTTTTATTATTAAACACTAGCCCCTTTAATAGGGTACTCACATTTCGTTGTTGCTTCAGTGCACCACTCTTTAAAAGCCAAAAACGCTGTGACCGATGAAAATGGTGTGTCCTTTCCAAACTGAGACCGATCAACTGTCTCCTGCATCGTCCTGTCCCCTCCCCAACGTGTGTCGATACCGGGATGTGACGTATCTTCCTCAGGGGGGAAATTTCAAATTTTGGAATGAATTTTATATTTTTTTATATCAACGCATGTCTTCACATGAATTTTTCTAAATAGAACTTTGCACGTAGCACTTTAGTGCACTGGAAAACTTTTTTTGTACAGAATTTGAGCACTCATATAAGGACTTTTTTTATACATAACATATGATGATAAGATTTTACACATTTTATTATATTTTTTGCACAGAGTCACTTTATTAATAAAAGTATTGTCACTAGGGTACTTTATGTATTGTTTATACTTATAGCACTTAAGATAAATGTTGAGTATATGATTTACAGTGATTTGTGGAAGGTATTCATTTATTTTGGGTATCACATGCCAATATTAAGATTCGCAAGCGCAGCACTCTCCTTTTATATTTTTTACTTTTGCATGGTCATATGGGACATGATCAGTGCTAGCAACTATCTAGATAGAAGTCAGTATACGTTTATGGTAGCTCGCAAGATTTTTTTGGTTTAGTACATTATTTTACTTCTTATCTGAAAAATCAGAAAAAAAACGCAAACCTTTCCCATTTATTTTTTTATTTTTGGCCTACATGGATTTGAAGGTGATTTAATGTAAACAGACACATGTCCCCTACCCATAGGCTAACAGGGAACTTCAGTTCAGATCCACCTGAAAAACTGACAGGCAGATTTGATTGAAAGTCCCTCATGAAGGGACCCTAAACCAATCCGGCAAGCTATATTCCAGCACTGGGACCAGAGAAAATGAAGGTCATTCTGATGTGCATCAGGACTAAGACCTCATGCACACTGGACATTTTCGGACGTTTTTACAGCAACTGTTTTTGGCTTCAGACGTTTTTTTCTACAGTCAGTAAACTCCCCATCATGTTATCCTATGTGTCCATGCACACATAGGCTGTTATCAGCAGTTTTTGGCTGGGGCGTTTCTTGGCTTAAAAAAACCCCCAAAACTAGTGGGTTTTGAGAGGAGTTTTTCAGCTGTTTTCAGCTCAACATCAAAAAATGCTGATAAACGCTCAAAAACGCAGCTCACCGGTGTTTTTAAAAATTGATCCATTGAAAAAAGAAAGCTAAAAAAACGCTAACGCAGAAAAACACTAAAAAACATTGAAAAACTCACTGCAAAGCTACTGCCGTTTTTATTAAGTTAATAATCCAGTGTCCAGTGTGCATGAGACCTAAAAAACGCTGATGAGCCGCGTTTTTTAACGTTTATCTGCGTTTATCAACGTTAGAGCTTTTTACAGCTAAAAACTGTAGTAAAAAAGTCTGAAGCCAAAAACAGCTGCTGTAAAAATGTCCAGAGCGGCTGTTGATGACCGGGCCGCACAGCGGGAGGTAAACGGCGACCACAGTCTGGACAGGGCTAACAGAGACCGAGGTCGCCACTCACCTCCATGTGGCCATGCCTGTGTCTCCTCTCCCGGCTCCCATGCCCCTCCAATGATGTCATCCTATCAGCAGAGCAGGAGTTTTTTCATATCAATAAGCAGGTAATCACCCATTTGTTAATATGATCCAGATCTGCATCTCTTTCTGCCCCCTGCCCTGCTGATAGGAAAAAACAAATACAGTACAGTACATTACAGAGTTTTGCCCATTGGGACTTTAGATGAAACGCCACACAGTCAGTAATAAAAACATAGTATAGATTTATTGAATATGCCAGCAATAAGACTGGGAAAAATGTCAAAATGCCAAGCAGTTGGCCCAAATGTACATATCCATGACATAGTTACATGCAGTCATCAAATAATCCATAGTAGGTGTGTCATAGCATCTATGGTGACCCAATATGTTTCGTAAGTTCAGTCTCACTCTTCAGGGGTTGAGGCATAGACATGATCTATAAAGTAAAATAGTAAAAAGAAATAAGGTAGCAAAGAACATGCAAATATGTCAAATAAATTTAGTTGTGGGAATCAAACTGAGGGATCCATACTCACAAAGATGCAGGGTGCTGCGTGCCAAAGTCGCACCATCGGGCATCAGAGACATCTCACCCGGGAGCTGTGGGTAAAAGATCCACTTATGGCGCCCCCCCCCCACGGTTCCCTGGAAAAATTGGCTGCTCAGTCCAAAATGCCCGGGTTTATTTTTTGTCCCATCCGGGCCTGAATACAGACCTCACTTCTGGCCCTAATTTCTCCAACTGCAATACCACTAAATCTACATTTTAAAATATTGGTTAATAGGCCACTTTAGCATGTCCAAACGAAAATGTTATTTGAAAAATGATGCAGTAAACCTTTACATCCAGTGTTCTTGTGTTGAAGAGCTTTTGCTTCTATCTTCTCCTGAGGCTCTAATTGGCTTTAAAGAAAGGGTGGTTTCAAAGCGCAGAGCACTGCGCCCTGAGCCCACCCAGTTGTGTGACATTAGTGAATTAATTTTCGTTAATGTCTTCCTGCTTCTCCTCCCAGCCAATCAGGAAGCGGGTCCTGAGACCTAATTGGCCAGGGAGCCTGTTCAGCCAGGAGGAAGAAGCAACAGCCCCGGTTCTTCCCTCGGCAAGCTGGAGCGAGGTGCAGCAGATGGAGGGGCGTAGGGACAGCAACAGCCTCTTTAAAAGAGTTGTAAAGGCCTCCCCAGCACCCCCTAATTACTTACCTGAGCCCCATCTCTCTCCAGCGATGTCCACAAATGTCTAAGCCGTCCGGGACATTCCTCCTGATTGGCTGAGACGGCTGTCAATCAAAGTCAGTCAGCCAATCAGGGGAGAGAGGGGGCCCATGTCTGAATGGACACACGGAGGTGTGACTCGGCTCCAGTGCCCCCATAGGAAGCTGCTGACTGTGGGGGCACTCGGAGGGAGGGGCCAGGAGCAGCAAAGAGGGACCCTGAGAAAAGGAGGATCCGGGCTGCTCTTGTCAAAGCCATCTGCACAGAGGAGGTAAGTATGACAAATTGGTTATTTTTTTTAAAAACAAACGAGACTTTACAATCACTTTAAGCTTCCAGGAGCCCTACCCCGGATCCAGCACCACCTCATCATCGGCCTCCTAAAGTAAGGCCACTGATCGCCACCTTCCCGTCCATCTCCCCCAAAATATTGAGCACCAGCTGCCACTGATCTTTAGCCAATTGCTTTGACTGCTTTCCTAAGCACCCACCCACAAGCTCTGAAATGTAGTTCTGCAAGGCTTACTTTGAGCATAGAATGTGAGAGCATGTTGCAGAAGCCCTCTGGTGAAGCATGTATTATAGTGAAAGAGGGAGAATGTGAAGTAGTAACAGAACATTCCTGGAGATCAGCTGTTAGTGCACTTTAAAGTGATATTAAACACAATGTTTAATTTACATGATCCTTTCTCTTTCTCTATTTGGATGATGGCACTGTAATTATTTTAATTTAAAAAAAAAAACACCTAAGTACCTTTTTCCTAATCGATCGACAGCTGTCACATGACCCAGATCTTTCCCAGCCTGTCTGCCGGGAAACATAAGCAGGAGGAGCTTTTAGTCCTCTGCTGCTGATCACGTGTTTGGAATACCGAGTAAAATAAATAATTAAAATCAATAAACTGTTTTAAATCGTCATAAAAAATACTGTATATTTGAAATGAGATCTTTATTATTGTTTAGCAATAACATGGTGTGGGCTGATTTCTGCCAGTCATAGGCTGTGTCACACCCCTTCAAATTGTGTCTTAGAATAACAATGAGATGAAGCCACTATTAATCTACATGTAATATCCCTCCCCCATTGTGTTTAACTGGTTATTAGGCGTGAAGGAAGAGGGAGGAAGTGGGCTATCATTTACCACTGTGTATTTGCCCATATGTGTGACTCTATAGTCACATGAGATGCTCAGATGTGGTAGAGAAGAAATGCTGAGGGTATAAATACACCGAAAACTGAGCATGTGCAGTAGCTGCCAACACTGCTCTGCAAAAACCCAAACTGCATTGGGGACATGGACAGAAGGGGGAGATAGAGAACATCAGGATCAACCAGTTTTTTGCAGAATACAGAAAATTAATCTCATAGTGACTGAATGTGTATGAAAAAGCATGTACAGTGGAACAAGCATTTTGAAAGACGAGAAACTTTTTTAAATTCTGACTCGGTTTGCGAGTGTTGACTCGCAAAATGAGCAGAATTCAAGCTAACGGGCGGTGAAGTACCGCATTTGGGCAGAGGTGCAGGGGCACCGGGGACATTCGGAATGGTTCAGAGCCGTTCGGAAATACTCGGAATGACTCAGAAATATTCGGAAACACTCAGAAATAATCCGTTCCCAAGTGTTTCCGAGGCTTTCCGAGCTGTCACCGAGTATTTCCGAGGCTCTCCGGCGCCCCCCCGCCTCTGGCCACATGCGGTATTGCATGTAATAGAAGTCAATGCGGAACTAATTATCTTTGTTTCCGTTGACTTCTATGGGGGAAACGCGCTTTAAAATGTGAGTGCTTTGAATTACAAGCATTCTCCTGGAATGGATTATGCTTGTAATCCAAGGTTCCACTGTACTGTAATACAGCATTAATGGATAGTTTGTAATGACATGGGTTTAATGACACTTTAAAGTCTGTTTCCACAATTGCAGACAAATTGGGATAACTCCTACTTTATATTTGTTCCTATTCGCATAGCACAACTTAAAACATGTTTTAAAATTGCTGCTTACATTTTTTTTTATCTTTTCTGAAAACTCCAAGACTGACATTTTCTACTGTTTTGTAATGTTAAGGAGAAGGTTGATTTTTTGTTTTTTGTTTTTTACTATAGTTAACCCTGTCTGCAATGTGCTGGCAGATCTCATTATCAGTTGTAAATTAGGTATAAACATTGTTCTAACAAAAGGTTAAAGATCTCAAGGCTTGGATTGGATTGTTCAAAGTAGCTCGTAGTCTGCCAAAGACCTGGGGGGGGGGGTGGGAGCTGTGCTTTTTTTTATTCAGCAAATTTTTATTGGCCTTTTAAACAAACTTTATGTCTCCGTGGAAGAAATACACACACACGTATTATGTTTAACTGTAGTACAGGGCATGAGAAATGTCTCCTATACACAGAATCATATGGTGTAACAACTGCAAAAATTAGATGATCTTAAAGCGTTTAAATTTCAGCACACAAATCATTCACAACTATAGGGCCACTAAATAATACCTTTTCAAATAAATCACAATCCGATTTATCCCCCTAGCATGTTTATTACTTCTTTTCCAGTGTATTTTGTTTTCCACACATCCATCTGAAGCTGGCGCCATCTCAGCTCCTGTCTGCTGCTTCCTCCCCGCAGAATACTTCCACCCTCTCCTTTGTGTCTTTGCCACAATCTCGCACATGCACAGTGGACCTGCTCGCTTCATTGATGCTGATGTTATAAAACAGCACATCACAACTGAGTTAAAAATTACCGTAGTTTATTACAAAATATCATACATATCCAGATAAAGAATACATTAGATAAGGCTTCAATACAAAAATGTCCATAACAATTTGATGGCTATTGGCATAAGTAAAGTTATCAATGCATTTCGCGGTCAATGCCGCTTCTTCCAGACTTCATATTCACATATGACATGTGCCTTGTGCATACATAAAAAAAATAAACACAAATTGCATAGGTCCAATCTAGGATCTGCATCAATATGCCCGCCAACTGCTGAGCACCAATGTTACACCCTCTGTGATGTAGCAAATGAGGTTCAATGTAGAAAAATTTAAAATAATGCATTTGGGTGGCAAAAATATAAATGCAATCTATACACTGGGGGAGAACCTCTGGAGAAATCTAGAATGGAAAAGGACCTGGGGGTCCTAGTAGATGATAGGCTCAGCAATGGCATGCAATGCCAAGCTGCTGCTGCTAACAAAGCAAATAGAATATTGGCATGCATTAAAAATGGGATTAACTCAAGAGCTAAAACGAGAAATCTCCCGCTCTACAAGACTCTGGTCCGTCCGCACCTAGAGTATGCTGTCCAGTTCTGGGCACCAGTCCTCAGGAAGGATGTACTGGAAATGGAGTGAGTACAAAGAAGGGCAACAAAGCTAATAAAGGGTCTGGAGGATATTAGTTATGAGGAAAAGTTGCGAACGTTGAACTTATTCTCTCTAGAGAAGAGACACTTGAGAGGGGATATGATTTCAATTTAAAAATACTGTACTAGTGACCCCACAATAGGGGTAAAACTTTTTCACAGAAGAGAGTTTAACAAGACTTGTGGCCACTCATTAAAATTAGAAGAAAAGAGGTTTAACCTTAAACTACGTAGAGGGTTCTTTACTGTAAGAGAGGCAAGGATGTGGAATTCCCTTCCACAGGCGGTGGTCTCAGCAGGGGGCAACGATGGTTTCAAGAAACTATTAGATAAGCACCTGAACGACCACAACATACATGGATATACAAGGTAATACTGACATATAATCACACACATAGGTTGGACTTGATGGTCTTTTTTCGACCTCACCTACTATGTAACTATGTAGCAAGTCACATGGGGGTGTTTCAGGAAAATCTCAATGGATCTGCAATCTTGTGAGATTGCAATGTTGCTGATGTGCTGATGATGGAGGCGTGGCAACAGGATGAATGGACTGACGGCACGTGGTGTATTCTGATATTGGGGGCCAAAATGATCATGCACCAGTGATGTCATTGAAGTAAACATTAGGCAATTTCTACTAAAGTGCAAGTTGGTACAATATGAAAGACACTGATACGTAAGTTAATCCAGACTGCTTTACTAGAAGAAAACTTTTGATTGAAAGTTTACTACCGCTTTAAAGAGAGGAGATAATCAGACAAAGCGGTTTCCACCACTGTTTTTAGGGAAAGGAATGGGTAGGACTAGGAAGAGAAAAGGATAGGAAAGGCATACAGGTTACCATACCATGTCAAGGTCTTACTATCCTTCAGATAAGGGCATATGTACACTGGGGGAAGAAAAGGTGAAAAAGGAAAAAACTGAGGGAAAAAAAGGGAGGAGGGGGGTTGTTTATTTTTATTTTTTCATACTTTTCCCTTTCATACTTTTTCCAGAATTTTGCTATCTTATCTTTTTGTCTAGCGGTTAGTTTTTCAAAGATCATGACTTGTGGGTAGGGATGAGCCGAACACCCCCCCGGTTCGGTTCTCACCAGAACCTGCGAACGGACCGAAAATTTGCGAGAGCTTTAGAACCCCTTTGAAATCTATGGGACTCGAACGTTCGAAATCAAAAGTGCTAATTTTAAAGGCTAATTTGCATGGTATTGTCCTAAAAAGGGTTTGGGTTTTTTTTTTTTTTAAAGTTTCAAAAACGGCCATTTTTTCGGGAGCAGTGATTTTAATGATGCTTAAAGTGAAAAGAAAAGTGAAATATTCCTTTAAATATCCTACCTGCGGGGTGTCTATAGTATGCCTGTAAAGTGGCGCGTGTTTCTCGTGCTTAGAACAGTCCCTGCACAAAATGACATTTTTAAAGGAATAAAAGTCATTTAAAACTGCTTACGGCTTTAATGTAATGTCCGGTCCCAATAATATGGATGAAAATCAGTGAGACAAATGGCATGGGTACCCCCCCCCAGTCCATTACCAGGCCCTTTGGGTCTGGTAATGGACTGGGGGGAAACCCTGCACCCATATTAAAAAAAAGGAAAGGCGTGGGGCCCCCAGGCCCTATATACTCTGAACAGCAGTATACAGGCGGTCAGAGGCGGCTCTAGACTTTGTGAGGCCTTAGGCAAAACTTAGACATGAGGCCCCACTCACTCCCATAATGGGAAAAATAATTCAAGGGATGAAAATGAACTGTATTAGGGGGGTACAGTATAGGGGAGTGGACAGTACAGGGGGTAGGTAAGTGGGCATAATAAAGATATATTTTCCTCAAGCAGAGCTGCACAGGGAAGCTGCTCTCACAGATCCTACCTATTCTGGTAGGCTGTCACAAAGAGAGAAATAAAGGGGGATGGGTGGAGAAGGAAGGAAGGAAGGAAGGAAGGAAGGAAGGAAGGAAGGAAGGAAGGAAGGAAGGAAGGAAGGAAGGAAGGAAAGAGAGAAAGAAAGATGGAAGGAAAGATGGAAGGAAAGAAAGAAAGAGAAAGAAAGATGGAAGGAAAGAAAGAAAAAGAAGGATGGAAGGAAAGAAAGAAAAAGAAGGATGGAAGGAAAGAAAGAAAGAAAGAAAGACAAAGATGGATGGAAAGAAAGAAAGAGAAAGATGGATAGAAAGAAAGAAAGAGAAAGAAAGATGGATGGAAGGAAAGAAAGAAAAAGAAAGATGGATGGAAGGAAAGAAAGAAAAAGAAAGATGGAAGGAAAGAAAGATGGGTGGAAGGAAAGAAAGAAAGAGAAAGAAAGATGGAAGGAAAGAAAGAAAGAAAGAGAAAAAAGGATGGAAGGAAAGAAAGAAAGATGGAAGGAAAGAAAGAAAGAGAAAGAAAGATGGAAGGAAAGAAAGAGAAAGATGGAAGGAAAGAAAGAGAAAAAAAGATGGAAAGAAAGAAAGAGAAAGAAAGATGGAAGGAAAGAAAGAAAGAGAAAGAAAGATGGAAAGAAAGAAAGAGAAAGAAAGATGGAAGGAAAGAGAAAAAAAGATGGAAGGAAAGAAAGAAAGAGAAAGAAAGAAAGATGGAAGGAAAGAAAGAAAAAGATGGGAGGAAAGAAAGAAAGAGAAAGAAAGAAAGATGGAAGGAAAGAAAGAAAGAGAAAGAAAGATGGAAGGAAAGAAAGAAAGAGAAATAAAGAAAGATGGAAAGAAAGAGAAAGAAAGATGGAAGGAAAGAAATAAAGAGAAAAAAAGATGGAAAGAAAGAAAGAGAAAGAAAGATGGAAGGAAAGAAAGAAAGAGAAAGAAAGATGGAAGGAAAGAAAGAAAGATGGAAGGAAAGAAAGAAAGATGGAAGGAAAGAAAGATGGATGGAAGGAAAGAAAGAGAAAGAAAGATGGAAGGAAAGAAAGAAAGAGAAAGAAAGATGGATGGAAAGAAAGAAAGATGGAAGGAAAGAAAGATGGAAGGAAAGAAAGAAAGATGGAAGGAAAGAAAGAGAAAGAAAGATGGAAAGAAAGAAAGAGAAAGATGGATGGAAGGAAAGAAAGAAAGATGGAAAGAAAGAAAGAGAAAGAAAGATGGAAGGAAAGAAAGAAAAAGAAAGATGGAAGGAAAGAAAGAAAGACAAAGATGGATGGAAAGAAAGAAAGAGAAAGATCGATAGAAAGAAAGAAAGAGAAAGAAAGATGGATGGAAGGAAAGAAAGAAAAAGAAAGATGGATGGAAGGAAAGAAAGAAAAAGAAAGATGGATGGAAGGAAAGAAAGAAAAAGAAATATGGGTGGAAGGAAAGAAAGAAAGAGAAAGAAAGATGGAAGGAAGGAAAGAAAGAAAGATGGAAGGAAAGAAAGAAAGAGAAAGATGGAAGGAAAGAAAGAAAGAGAAAGATGGAAGGAAAGAAAGAAAGAGAAAAAAAAGATGGAAAGAAAGAAAGAGAAAGATGGAAGGAAAGAAAGAAAGAGAAAGAAAGATGGAAAGAAAGAAAGAGAAAGAAAGATGGAAGGAAAGAGAAAAAAAGATGGAAAGAAAGAAAGATGGAAGGAAAGAAAGAAAGAGAGAGAAAGAAAGATGGAAGGAAAGAAAGAAACAGAAAGAAAGAAAGATGGAAGGAAAGAAAGATGGATGGAAGGAAAGAAAGAGAAAGAAAGATGGAAGGAATGAAAGAAAGAAAGATGGAAGGAAAGAAAGAGAAAGAAAGATGGAAAGAAAGAAAGAGAAAGATGGATGGAAGGAAAGAAAGAAAGATGGATGGAAAGAAAGAAAGAGAAAGAAAGATGGAAGGAAAGAAAGAAAGAAAGATGGAAGGAAAGAAAGAGAAAGAAAGATGGAAAGAAAGAAAGAGAAAGATGGATGGAAGGAAAGAAAGAAAGATGGAAGGAAAGAAAGAGAAAGATGGATGGAAGGAAAGAAAGAGAAAGATGGAAGGAAAGAAAGAAAGAGAAAGAAAGATGGATGGAAAAAAAGATGGAAAGAATAAGAAAGAAAGAAAGAAAGAAGGGGATGGAGGAAGAAGGGAAGGAAGAGCATCCCCTACATCAGTGTACTCACTGGGAGGCAGGAGGGACTGCATGGATGGATGGATCAGACTCCCCTTTTCCTTTTCTGTTTGTTGGGCTTCAGCTTGAATCTTCCCGCCCACACATCCCCTTCTCTGAGGCAGAACAGAGAACACTGCCGAGGAGAGTGGGCGGGGCAGACACAGGAGGAGAGGGCGGGAGGAGGAGGAGCAGAAGCTCTCTCCCCTTTTCTGTCTGGCTGTGCAGGCAGCAGGGGGAGGGGGAGATCTGTCAGAACAGGCTCTGCTGAGCGGCTCTCCCTGTCTGTGATCCGGAGATGTACGTGAGCTCCGATCACACGTCTCACTCGCAGCCTGTATCACTCCCTGTAGCAAAGTGAGGGGACTCAGGACTGTGTGATGGCGGATACCTCTGCTGCTGGAAGAGGCGGCTCTCTAATTAGGTAAACAATCCAGCTGTGCGAGGCCCCTGTGACTGCGAGGCCTGAGGCCACCGCCTATTTCGCCTAATTAGAGAGCCGCCTCTGCAGGCGGTGCAAACAAGATAGGGGCTGTAGGTTTGTTGTTAAGTAGAATCTGTTTGAAATTTTGAACTGGTACATTTTTAAAGTGTAGCTCCAGCCAAAAAATCTATTTTTAAGCTTTTTGGAAAACATAGGGAAGAGTTATCACCCCTGTGACATTTGTTTTGCTATCTGTGCACCTCTTCAGAAGATTTTACCTCACTTTCTGTCCCAATGACAAATGTTTTTTGATAATTTGGGGTTTTTAGTGAAACAAGGATTGGTGATAAAACATCAGTGGAAATGAGACATGTTTTTCCCATATTAACTCTTACAGGAGAGAATTTCCCTTCCTAGGGGTAGATTTCATCTCACTTCCTGTTGTCTCCTTCCGTTTGCAAGTAGGAGTCGTTTGTAAGTTGGATGTTTGAAAGTAGGGGCCTGCCCTATATACTCTGCAGAAATTGGGGCCTTAGGTGTTGGTGTTGCCACAACACTGTAATCCCTCACAGTTACTCTTGGTGGGCGCAGGAACGGGCTCTGCTGTGAAATATTAGATCAAGAATTGTAATTACATGCCCCTGTTGAACAGGGTCAGAAAAATTGGGCCTTTGGTGGTGGTGGTGCTGGTGCCACAACACTGTAAGTCCTCAGTTACTTTTGGTGGGCGCAGAAACGGGCCCTGCTGTGAAATATTAGATCAAGAATTGTAATTACATGTCCCTGTTGAACAGGGGCAGAAAAATTGGGCCTTAAGCACTGGTGCCACAACACTACAACCCCTAAGAGATACTCTAGTTGGAGCGCAGGAATGAGCCCTCCTGTAAAATATTGCATCAAAAATTGTAATTACATGCCCCTGCTAAACAGGGGCTGAAAAATTGGGCCTTAGGCACTGGTGCTGGTGCCACAACACTGCAACCCCTCACAGATACTCTAGTTGGAGCGCAGGAACGAGCCCTGCTGCAAAGTATTGCATCAAAAATTGTAATTACATGCCCCTGTTAAACAGGGGCTGAAAAATTGGGCCTTAGGCACTGGTGCTGGTGCCACAACACTGCAAGCCCTCACAAATACTCTAGTTGAATGCAGCAGTGAACCCTCCTTGCAAAATATTGCATCAAAGATTGTAATTACACGGGGGCTGAAAAATTGGGCCTTAGCCACTGGTGGCGGCACCCAGAACCTTACAAGCTATCAGCATGATCATTGAGGAGGAAGAGAATAGGCACTCAGCATAACAGGATAGTCACTCAACATCAGCATAGGCAATCTTGAAGGGATCTGACATTTCAAAAAAAATTATTTGGTTACATCAGCATCAGGTGCTTGGTAGCTGGTGGTGATCCAAGACTGATTCATTTTTATGAAGGTCAGTCGATCGACCGAGTTGGTGGACAGGCGCACCCTGTGATCGGTTACAAAACCTCCAGCAGCACTGAATGTGCGCTCCGAAAGAACGCTGGATGCAGGACAGGCCAGTAGCTCAATTTCATACTGTGCAAGCTCTGGCCAGTGATCCATCCTCAAGACCCAGTAACCCAGAGAATTTTCGTTGGGAAAGGTGTCCAAGTCAGATCTTGCCCCTAGGTATTCCTGCACCATGTAAAACAGACGCTGGCGATGGTTGCTGGAACCGATCATACCTTGGGGCTGTGGACTAAAAAATTGTCTGAACGCATCGGTCAGACGGCCACCTTCTCCACCGCTCCTTCTTTGACTGACCGATGCCTCATCAACACGTTGTCCAGGAACAGGAGTTTGTAACCTCCCAGTCTCTGGGCCTCCCGAAGATGTTTCATCCTCTGCTCTCTCTGCGACGGCAATATAAAGTCCGCAACCTTACCCTTGTAACGTGGATCAAGTAGGGTTGCCAGCCAGTATTGATCCCTCTCCTTGATACCACGAATACGAGGATCCTTCCGCATGCTTTGCAGGATCAGGGACGCCATGCAGCGTAGGTTTGCTAAGGCATTCGGTCCGGAGTCCTCTGGATCACTAAGGACGACATGATCCGCAGCCACCTCCTCCCAGCCACGTACAAGTCCATGGGTTTCTTGGAACTGTAAATGATCCCTTAAAGACTGCTGCTGATGCTGAGTACCAGGCTCCACCTCCATGCTGACACAATCCTCCTCTTCCTCCTCCTCCTCCGCGTACTCTTCCTGTGTCATCGGTGGGTACGCAGGAACACTGTCTGGATAAAGGGGGCCTTGAGAGCTAAGGAAGTCCTCCTCTTCCTGCCTCTGTTCTGCCTCAAGTGCCCTGTCCATTATTCCACGCAGCGTGTGCTCCAACAGGTGGACAGGGGGACAGTGTCACTGATACATGCACTGTCACTGCTCACCATCCTCGTGGCCTCCTCAAATGGTGACAGGACAGCGCATGCATCCCTGATCATGGCCCACTGGCGTGGGGAAAAAAACCAAGCTCTCCTGACCCTGTCCTGGTTCCATAGTCACACAGGTACTCATTGATGGCCCTCTGCTGCGTGTGCAGCCGCTGCAGCATGGCCAACGTTGAGTTCCACCTGGTGGGCATGTCACAGATTAGGCGGTTCTTGGGCAGATTCAATTCCTTTTGGAGGTCAGCCAGCCGAGCACTGGCATTATATGACCAGCGAAAATGAACACAGACTTTCCTGGCTTGCCTCAGGACATCCTGTAAGCCCGGGTACCTGCCCAAGAACCGCTGCACCACCAAGTTAAGGACGTGAGCCAAACAGGGCACATGGGTCATTTGTCCCTGTTGGAGGGCAGGAGGGCAGATTCCTGCCTTAAGTTGGTGTGGCATCAACCACCTCTGAACCTGCCCCTGCAGAGCTGACAGAACCTCTGCCCCAGTGTGGCTCCTGTCCCCCAAGCACACCAGCTCAAGCACCGCATGGCATCTTTTGGCCTACGTAGTTGCGTAGCCCCTTGAACGCCTACGGAGCACCGCTGGTTCCGAGGACAAAGCACAGGAAGAAGAAGAGGAGGGGGTGGAGGAGAGAGGTGTGTCAGAATCACCAGTAGTAGCATTTTGGAGGCGTGGTGGCGGAACAACCTCCAACACTACTGCACCTTGTCCTGCATCCTTCCCAGCTGCCAGCAGAGTCACCCAATGCGCCGTGAAATGTTCATGTCCATACCTGCTGGACCATGAGTCAGCAGTAATATGCACCTTACTGCTGACCACCCTGTCCAGTGAGGCCAAGACATTGCCTCACACATGCCGGTAGAGAGCCGGAATTGCCGTGAGAAAAAGTGGCGTTTGGGTACCTGCCACTAAGGAACCGCACATTCCACAAACTCACGGAAGGGGGCAGAGTCTACCAACTATGCTGCAGCAGGGGCAACATGACTGCCAGATTGCTGTCCTTCTTGGGCACCCCCTCTGTCTGGGTTCAAGTTACTGCCTTCCTCTAGCTGAGTACCATCATCGGAGCCTTCAAAACGCTGGGCATCCTCCTGGAGCATGTACCCAACACTGTGGTCAAACAGTTCGGGGGACTCCTCAGGAGGACATGGTGGGGCTAGGGAAGCAGTGACTAATTCTATTGAGCCGAGGGAAGAGGCCGGGTTGGCAGCTGCTTTGCCAGACAAAGTACCCTGAGCATGGGTGAGAGAGGATGAGGAGGATGAGGACGGCTTGGTCATCCACTCGACCAAGTCTTCTGCATGTTGCGGCTCAACGCGGCCAGCTGCCGAAAGAAAGGCCAATCGTGTCCAACGGCCACGTGCTGATGGGGACGCACAATGTCCACGACCAGCACTATTGCCTCTAGACACAGAGCCTGCTTGCCCTCTTTTATTGGTTTGTGACTTTCTGCCTCTCCTTGTTGGCCTTCCAGACATACTAATGGCCTGTAGTGAGATGTAGCTGCACTAAGCTGGGATATATATATATATATATATATATATATATATATATATATATTGATACTGCAGCTAGCAAAATCAACTGCCTGCCTGTAGTATTATTAGTATGAGAACACCACCAATCTTCTACAGGTAGCTTTAGCTGAACACTGTGCAGAGGTCGCACTACACTAACTTGTAGCTTTAGCTGAACACTGTGCAGAGGACGCACTACACTAACTCGTAGCATTAGCTGAACACTGTGCAGAGGATGCACTACACTAACGTTTAAATAATGTAGCTGCCTGCGGTAGTGATAGGATCAGGAAAACACCACTAACCTTCTTTAGGTTGCTTTAGCTGAACACTGTGCAGAGGTCGCACTACACTAATGTGTAAATAATGTAGCTGCCTGCGGTAGTGATAGGATCAGAAAAACACCACCAATCTTCTACAGGTAGCTTTAGCTGAACACTGTGCAGAGGTCGCACTACACTAACTTGTAGCTTTAGCTGAACACTGTGCAGAGGTCACACTACACTAACTTGTAGCTTTAGCTGAACACTGTGCAGAGGTCGCACTACACTAACTTGTAGCTTTAGCTGAACACTGTGCAGAGGTTGCACTACACTAACTTGTAGCTTTAGCTGAACACTGTGCAGAGGACACACTACACTAACCTTTAAATAATGTAGCTGGCTGCGGTAGTGATAGGATCAGGAAAACACCACCAACCTTCTACATGTAGCTTTAGCTAAACACTGTGCAGAGGTCACACTACACTAACGTGTAAATAATGTAGCTGCCTGCGATAGTGATATGATCAGGAAAACACTACCAACCTTCTACAGGTAGCTTTAGCTGAACACTGTGCAGAGGATGCACTACACTAACGTGTAAATAATGTAGCTGCCTGCGGTAGTGATAGGATAAGGAAAACACCACCAACCTTCTACAGGTAGCCTTAGCTGAACACTGTGCAGATGACGCACTACACTAACGTTTAAATAAAGTAGCTGCCTGCGTTAGTGTTAGAAACAGGAAAACACCACCAACCGTCTACAGGTAGCTTTAGCTGAACACTGTGCAGAGGTCGCACTACACTAACGTGTAAATAATGTAGCTGCCTGCGGTAGTGATAGGATCAGAAAGACACCACCAATCTTCTACAGGTAGCTTTAGCTGAACACTGTGCAGAGGTCGCACTACACTAACTTGTAGCTTTAGCTGAACACTGTGCAGAGGTCACACTACACTAACTTGAAGCTTTAGCTGAACACTGTGCAAAGGTCGCACTACACTAACCTGTAACTATAGCTGAACACTGTGCAGAGGTCACACTACACTAACTTGTAGCTTTAGCTGAACACTGTGCACCGGACGCACTACACTAGCATTTAAATAATGTAGCTGCCTGCGGTAGTAATAGGATCAGAAAAACACCACCAACCTTCTACAGGTAGCTTTAGCTAAACACTGTGCAGAGGTCAGACTACACTAACATGTAAATAATGTAGCTGCCTGCGGTAGTGATAGGATCAGAAAAACACCACCAATCTTCTACGGGTAGCTTTAGCTGAACATTGTGCAGAGGTTGCACTACACTAACTTGTAGCTTTAGCTGAACACTGTGCAGAGGTCGCACTACACTAACTTGTAGCTTTAGCTGAACACTTTGCAGAGGGCGCACTACACTAACTTGTAGCTTTAGATGAACACTGTGCAGAGGTCGCACTACACTAACTTTAAGCTTTAGCTGAACACTGTGCAGAGGTCGCACTACACTAACTTGTAGCTTTAGGTGAACACTGTGCAGAGGTCAAATTACACTAACTTGTAGCTTTAGCTGAACACTGTGCAGAGGTCGCACTACACTAACTTGTATCTATAGCTGAACACTGTGCAGAGGTCGCACTACACTAACTTGCAGCTTTAGCTGAACACTGTGCAGAGGTCGCACTACACTAACTTGTAGCTTTAGCTGAACACTGCGCAGAGGTCGCACTACACTAACATTTAAATAATGTAGCTGCCTGCGGTAGTGATAGGATCATGAAAACACCGCCAACCTTTTACAGGTAGCTTTAGCTAAACACTGTGCAGAGGTCACACTACACTAACATGTAAATAATGTAGCTGCCTGCGGTAGTGATAGGATCAGAAAAACACCACCAATCTTCTACAGGTAGCTTTAGCTGAACACTGTGCAGAGGTCGCACTACACTAACTTGTAGCTTTAGCTGAACACTGTGCAGAGGTCGCACTACACTAACTTGTAGCTTTAGCTGAACACTGTGCAGAGGTCGCACTACACTAACTTGTAGCTATAGCTGAACACTGTGCAGAGGTCGCATTACACTAACTTGTAGCTTTAGCTGAACACTGTGCAGAGGTCGCACTACACTAACTTGTAGCTTTAGCTGAACACTGTGCAGAGGTCGCACTACACTAACTCGTAGCTTTAGCTGAACACTGTGCAGAGGATGCACTACACTAACCTTTAAATAATGTAGCTGCCTGCGGTAGTGATAGGATCAGGAAAACATCACCAACCTTCTACAGGTAGCTTTAGCTAAACACTGTGCAGAGGTCACACTACACTAACATGTAAATAATGTAGCTGCCTGCGGTAGTGATAGGATGAGAAAAACACCACCAATCTTCTACAGGTAGCTTTAGCTGAACACTGTGCATAGGTCGCACTACACTAACTTGTAGCTTTAGCTAAACACTGTGCAGAGGTCACACTACACTAACTTGTAGCTTTAGCTGAACACTGTGCAGAGGACGCACTACACTAACATTTAAATAATGTAGCTGCCTGCGGTAGTGATAGGATCAGGAAAATACCACCAACCTTCTTCGGGTAGCTTTAGCTGAACACTGTGCAGAGGTCGCACTACACTAACGTGTAAATAATGTAGCTGCCTGCGGTAGTGATATGATCAGAAAAACACCACCAATCTTCTACAAGTAGCTATAGCTGAACACTGTGCAGAGGTCGCACTACACTAACTTGTAGCTTTAGCTGAACACTGTGCAGAGGACGCACTACACTAACGTTTAAATAATGTAGCTGCTTGCAGTAGTGATAGGATCAGGAAAACACCACCAACCTTCTACGGGTAGATTTAGCTGAACACTGTGCAGAGGATGCATTCCACTAACGTTTAAATAATGTATCTGCTTGCAGTAGTGATAGGACCAGGAAAACACCACCAACCTTCTACGGGTAGATTTAGCTGAACACTGTGCAGAGGTTGCATTACACTAACGTTTAAATAATTTAGCTGCCTGCGGTAGTGATAGGATCAGGAAAACACCACCAACCTTCTACAGGTAGCCTTAGCTGAACACTGTGCAGAGGACGCACTACACTAACGTTTAAATAATGTAGCTGCCTGCGTTAGTGTTAGGAACAGGAAAACACCACCAACCTTCTACAGGTAGCTTTAGCTGAACACTGTGCAGAGGTCGCACTACACTAACTTGTAGCTTTAGCTGAACACTGTGCAGAGGTCACACTACACTAACTTGTAGCTTTAGCTGAACACTGTGCAGAGGTTGCACTACACTAACTTGTAGTTTTAGCTGAACACTGTGCAGAGGTCGCACTACACTAACTTGTAGCTTTAGCTGAACACTGTGCAGAGGTCGCACAACACTAACTTGTAGCTTTAGGTGAACACTGTGCAGAGGTCGCACTACACTAACTTGTAGCTTTAGCTGAACACTGTGCAGAGGTCGCACTAAACTAACTTGTAGCTATAGCTGAACACTGTGCAGAGGTCGCACTACACTAACTTGCAGCTTTAGCTGAACACTGTGCAGAGGTCGCACTACACTAACTTGTAGCTTTAGCTGAACACTGTGCAGAGGTCGCACTACACTAACATTTAAATAATGTAGCTGCCTGCGGTAGTGATAGGATCAGGAAAATACCACCAACCTTCTTCGGGTAGCTTTAGGTGAACACTGTGCAGAGGTCGCACTACACTAACTTGTAGCTTTAGCTGAACACTGTGCAGATGTCGCACTACACTAACTTGTAGATTTAGCAGAACACTGTGCAGAGGTCGCACTACACTAACTTGTAGCTATAGCTGAACACTGTGCAGAGGTCGCACTACACTAACATTTAAATAATGTAGCTGCCTGCGGTAGTGATAGGATCAGGAAAATACCACCAACCTTCTTCGGGTAGCTTTAGGTGAACACTGTGCAGAGGTCGCACTACACTAACTTGTAGCTTTAGCTGAACACTGTGCAGATGTCGCACTACACTAACTTGTAGATTTAGCAGAACACTGTGCAGAGGTCGCACTACACTAACTTGTAGCTATAGCTGAACACTGTGCAGAGGTCGCACTACACTAACTTGTAGCTTTAGAAGGTTGGTGGTGTTTTCCTGTTCCTAACACTAACGCAGGCAGCTACATTATTTAAACGTTAGTGTAGTGCGTCCTCTGCACAGTGTTCAGCTAAAGCTACAAGTTAGTGTAGTGCGACCTCTGCACAGTGTTCAGCTAAAGCTGCAAGTTAGTGTAGTGCGACCTCTGCACAGTGTTCAGCTATAGCTACAAGTTAGTGTAGTGCGACCTCTGCACAGTGTTCAGCTAAAGCTACAAGTTAGTGTAATGTGACCTCTACACAGTGTTCACCTAAAGCTACAAGTTAGTGTAGTGCGACCTCTGCACAGTGTTCAGCTAAAGCTACAAGTTAGTGTAGTGCGACCTCTGCACAGTGTTCATCTAAAGCTACAAGTTAGTGTAGTGCGACCTCTGCACAGTGTTCAGCTAAAGCTACAAGTTAGTGTAGTGCAACCTCTGCACAATGTTCAGCTAAAGCTACAAGTTAGTGTAGTGTGACCTCTGCACAGTGTTCAGCTAAAACTACAAGTTAGTGTAGTGCGACCTCTGCACAGTGTTCATCTAAAGCTACAAGTTAGTGTAGTGCGACCTCTGCACAGTGTTCAGCTAAAGCTACAAGTTAGTGTAGTGCGACCTCTGCACAGTGTTCAGCTAAAGCTACAAGTTAGTGTAGTGCGACCTCTGCACAGTGTTCAGCTATAGCTACAAGATAGTGTAGTGCGACCTCTGCGAAGTGTTCAGCTAAAGCTACAAGTTAGTGTAGTGCGACCTCTGCGCAGTGTTCAGCTAAAGCTACAAGTTAGTGTAGTGCGACCTCTGCGCGGTGTTCAGCTAAAGATACAAGTTAGTGTAGTGCGACCTCTGCGCGGTGTTCAGCTAAAGCTACAAGTTAGTGTAGTGTGACCTCTGCACGGTGTTTAGCTAAAGCTACAAGTTAGTGTAGTGAGACCTCTGCACCGTGTTCAGCTAAAGCTACAAGTTAGTGTAGTGCGACCTCTGCACGGTGTTCAGCTAAAGCTACAGGTTAGTGTAGTGCGACCTCTGCACGGTGTTCAGCTAAAGCTACAAGTTAGTGTAGTGTGACCTCTGCACAGTGTTCAGCTAAAACTACAAGTTAGTGTAGTGCGACCTCTGCACAGTGTTCATCTAAAGCTACAAGTTAGTGTAGTGCGACCTCTGCACAGTGTTCAGCTAAAGCTACAAGTTAGTGTAGTGCGACCTCTGCACAGTGTTCAGCTAAAGCTACAAGTTAGTGTAGTGCGACCTCTGCACAGTGTTCAGCTATAGCTACAAGATAGTGTAGTGCGACCTCTGCACAGTGTTAAGCTAAATCTGCAAGTTAGTGTAGTGCGACCACTGCACAGTGTTTAGCTAAAGCTACCTTTAGAAGATTTTTGGTGTTTTCCTGATCCTATCACTACCGTAGGCAGCTACATTAATTACACGTTAGTGTAGTGCGTCCTCTGCACAGTGTTCAGCTAAGGCTACCTGTAGAAGGTTGGTAGTGTTTTCCGGATCCTATCACTACCGCAGGCAGCTACATTATTTAAACGTTAGAGTAGTGCGTCCTCTGCACAGTGTTCAGCTAAAGCTACAAGTTAGTGTATTGTGACCTCTGCACAGTGTTCAGCTATAGCTACAAGTTAGTGTAGTGCGACCTCTGCACAGTGTTGAGCTAAAGCTACAAGTTAGTGTAGTGCGACCTCTGCACAATGTTTAGCTAAAGCTACCTGTAGAAGATTGGTGGTGTTTTTCTGATCCTATCACTACCACAGGCAGCTACATTATTTATACGTTAGTGTAGTGCGACCTCTGCACAGTGTTCAGCTAAGGCTGCCTGTAGAAGGTTGGTGGTGTTTTCCTGATCCTATCACTACTGCAGGCAACTACATTATTTAAACATTAGAGTAGTGCGTCCTCTGCACACTGTTCAGCTAAAGTTACCTGTAGAAGGTTGGTGGTGTTTTCCTGATCATATCACTACCGAAGGCAGCTACATTATTTAAACGTTAGTGTAGTGCGTCCTCTGCACAGTGTTTAGCTAAAGCTACGAGTTAGTGTAATGCGACCTCTTCACAGTGTTCAGCTAAAGCTACAAGTTAGTGTAGTGCGACCTCTGCACAGTGTTCAGCTAAGGCTAACTGTAGAAGGTTGGTGGTGTTTTTCTGATCCTATCACTACCGCAGGCAGCTACATTATTTAAACGTTAGTGTAGTGCGACCTCTGCACAGTGTTCAGCTATAGCTACTTGTAGAAGATTGGTGGTGTTTTTCTGATCCTATCACTACCGCAGGCAGCTACATTATTTACACGTTAGTGTAGTGCGACCTCTGCACAGTGTTCACCTAAAGCTACCCGAAGAAGGTTGGTGGTATTTTCCTGATCCTATCACTACCGCAGGCAGCTACATTATTTAAATGTTAGTGTAGTGCATCTTCTGCACAGTGTTCAGCTAAAGCTACGAGTTAGTGTAGTGCGACCTCTGCACAGTGTTCAGCTAAAGCTACAAGTTAGTGTAGTGCGACCTCTGCACAGTGTTCAGCTAAAGCTGCAAGTTAGTGTAGTGCGACCTCTGCACAGTGTTCAGCTATAGCTACAAGTTAGTTTAGTGCGACCTCTGCACAGTGTTCAGCTAAAGCTACAAGTTAGTGTAGTGTGACCTCTGCACAGTGTTCACCTAAAGCTACAAGTTAGTGTTGTGCGACCTCTGCACAGTGTTCAGCTAAAGCTACAAGTTAGTGTAGTGCGACCTCTGCACACTGTTCAGCTAAAGCTACAAGTTAGTGTAGTGCAACCTCTGCACAGTGTTCAGCTAAAGCTACAAGTTAGTGTAGTGCGACCTCTGCACAGTGTTCAGCTAAAGCTACCTGTAGAAGGTTGGTGGTGTTTTCCTGTTCCTAACACTAACGCAGGCAGCTACATTATTTAAACGTTAGTGTAGTGCGTCCTCTGCACAGTGTTCTGCTAAGGCTACCTGTAGAAGGTTGGTGGTGTTTTCCTGATCCTATCACTACCGCAGGCAGCTAAATTATTTAAACGTTAGTGTAATGCAACCTCTGCACAGTGTTCAGCTAAATCTACCCGTAGAAGGTTGGTGGTGTTTTCCTGATCCTATCACTACTGCAAGCAGCTACATTATTTAAACGTTAGTGGAATGCATCCTCTGCACAGTGTTCAGCTAAATCTACCCGTAGAAGGTTGGTGGTGTTTTCCTGATCCTATCACTACTGCAAGCAGCTACATTATTTAAACGTTAGTGTAGTGCGTCCTCTGCACAGTGTTCAGCTAAAGCTACAAGTTAGTGTAGTGCGACCTCTGCACAGTGTTCAGCTAAAGCTACAAGTTAGTGTAGTGCGACCTCTGCACAGTGTTCAGCTATAGCTACTTGTAGAAGATTGGTGGTGTTTTTCTGATCCTATCACTACTGCAGGCAGCTACATTATTTACACGTTAGTGTAGTGCGACCTCTGCACAGTGTTCAGCTAAAGCTACCCGAAGAAGGTTGGTGTTATTTTCCTGATCCTATCACTACCGCAGGCAGCTACATTATTTAAACGTTAGTGTAGTGCGTCCTCTGCACAGTGTTCAGCTAAAGCTACAAGTTAGTGTAGTGTGACCTCTGCACAGTGTTCAGCTAAAGCTACAAGTTAGTGTAGTGCGACCTCTGCACAGTGTTCAGCTAAAGCTACCTGTAGAAGATTGGTGGTGTTTTTCTCATCCTATCACTACCGCAGGCAGCTACATTATTTACATGTTAGTGTAGTGTGACCTCTGCACAGTGTTTAGCTAAAGCTACCTGTAGAAGGTTGGTGATGTTTTCCTGATCCTATCACTACCGCAGGCAGCTACATTATTTAAAGGTTAGTGTAGTGCGTACTCTGCACAGTGTTCAGCTAAAGCTACGAGTTAGTGTAGTGCGACCTCTGCACAGTGTTCAGCTAAAGCTACAAGTTAGTGTAGTGCGATCTCTGCACAGTGTTCAGCTAAAGCTACAAGTTAGTGTAGTGCGACCTCTGCACAGTGTTCAGCTATAGCTACAAGTTAGTGTAGTGCGACCTCTGCACAGTGTTCAGCTAAATCTACAAATTAGTGTAGTGCGACATCTGCACAGTGTTCAGCTAAAGCTACAAGTTAGTGTAGTGCGACCTCTGCACAGTGTTCACCTAAAGCTACCCGAAGAAGGTTGGTGGTATTTTCCTGATCCTATCACTACCGCAGGCAGCTACATTATTTAAATGTTAGTGTAGTGCGACCTCTGCACAGTGTTCAGCTAAAGCTACAAGTTAGTGTAGTGCGACCTCTGCACAGTGTTCAGCTAAAGCTGCAAGTTAGTGTAGTGCGACCTCTGCACAGTGTTCAGCTATAGCTACAAGTTAGTTTAGTGCGACCTCTGCACAGTGTTCAGCTAAAGCTACAAGTTAGTGTAGTGCGACCTCTGCACAGTGTTCACCTAAAGCTACAAGTTAGTGTTGTGCGACCTCTGCACAGTGTTCAGCTAAAGCTACAAGATAGTGTAGTGCGACCTCTGCACAGTGTTCAGCTAAAACTACAAGTTAGTGTAGTGCAACCTCTGCACAGTGTTCAGCTAAAGCTACAAGTTAGTGTAGTGTGACCTCTGCACAGTGTTCAGCTAAAGCTACAAGTTAGTGTAGTGCGACCTCTAGGTCGCACTACACTAACTTGTAGCTTTAGCTGAACACTGTGCAGAGGGCGCACTACACTAACTTGTAGCTTTAGATGAACACTGTGCAGAGGTCGCACTACACTAACTTGTAGCTTTAGCTGAACACTGTGCAGAGGTCGCACTACACTAACTTGTAGCTTTAGGTGAACACTGTGCAGAGGTCACATTACACTAACTTGTAGCTTTAGCTGAACACTGTGCAGAGGTCGCACTACACTAACTTGTAGCTATAGCTGAACACTGTGCAGAGGTCGCACTACACTAACTTGCAGCTTTAGCTGAACACTGTGCAGAGGTCGCACTACACTAACTTGTAGCTTTAGCTGAACACTGCGCAGAGGTCGCACTACACTAACTCATAGCTTTAGCTGAACACTGTGCAGAGGTCGCACTACACTAACTTGTAGCTTTAGCTGAACACTGTGCAGAGGTCGCACTACACTAACTTGTAGCTTTAGCTGAACACTGTGCAGAGGTCGCACTACACTAACTTGTAGCTTTAGATGAACACTGTGCAGAGGTCGCACTACACTAACTTGTAGTTTTAGCTGAACACTGTGCAGAGGTCACACTACACTAACTTGTAGCTTTAGCTGAACACCGTGCAGAGGTCGCACTACACTAACCTGTAGCTTTAGCTGAACACCGTGCAGAGGTCGCACTACACTAACTTGTAGCTTTAGCTGAACACGGTGCAGAGGTCTCACTACACTAACTTGTAGCTTTAGCTAAACACCGTGCAGAGGTCACACTACACTAACTTATAGCTTTAGCTGAACACCGCGCAGAGGTCGCACTACACTAACTTGTATCTTTAGCTGAACACTGCGCAGAGGTCGCACTACACTAACTTGTAGCTTTAGCTGAACACTGCGCAGAGGTCGCACTACACTAACTTGTAGCTTTAGCTGAACACTTCGCAGAGGTCGCACTACACTATCTTGTAGCTATAGCTGAACACTGTGCAGAGGTCGCACTACACTAACTTGTAGCTTTAGCTGAACACTGTGCAGAGGTCGCACTACACTAACTTGTAGCTTTAGCTGAACACTGTGCAGAGGTCGCACTACACTAACTTGTAGCTTTAGATGAACACTGTGCAGAGGTCGCACTACACTAACTTGTAGTTTTAGCTGAACACTGTGCAGAGGTCGCACTACACTAACTTGTAGCTTTAGCTGAACATTGTGCAGAGGTTGCACTACACTAACTTGTAGCTTTAGCTGAACACTGTGCAGAGGTCGCACTACACTAACTTGTAGCTTTAGCTGAACACTGTGCAGAGGGCGCACTACACTAACTTGTAGCTTTAGATGAACACTGTGCAGAGGTCGCACTACACTAACTTGTAGCTTTAGCTGAACACTGTGCAGAGGTCGCACTACACTAACTTGTAGCTTTAGGTGAACACTGTGCAGAGGTCACATTACACTAACTTGTAGCTTTAGCTGAACACTGTGCAGAGGTCGCACTACACTAACTTGTAGCTATAGCTGAACACTGTGCAGAGGTCGCACTACACTAACTTGCAGCTTTAGCTGAACACTGTGCAGAGGTCGCACTACACTAACTTGTAGCTTTAGCTGAACACTGCGCAGAGGTCGCACTACACTAACTCATAGCTTTAGCTGAACACTGTGCAGAGGACGCACTACACTAACATTTAAATAATGTAGCTGCCTGCGGTAGTGATAGGATCATGAAAACACTGCCAACCTTTTACATGTAGCTTTAGCTAAACACTGTGCAGAGGTCACACTACACTAACATGTAAATAATGTAGCTGCCTGCGGTAGTGATAGGATCAGAAAAACCCCACCAATCTTCTACAGGTAGCTTTAGCTGAACACTGTGCAGAGGTCGCACTACACTAACTTGTAGCTTTAGCTTAACACTGTGCAGAGGTCCCACTACACTAACTTGTAGCTTTAGCTGAACACTGTGCAGAGGTCGCACTACACTAACTTGTAGCTTTAGCTGAACACTGTGCAGACGTCGCACTACACTAACTTGTAGCTTTAGCTGAACACTGTGCAGAGGTCGCACTACACTAACTTGTAGCTTTAGCTGAACACTGTGCAGAGGTCGCACTACACTAACTCGTAGCTTTAGCTGAACACTGTGCAGAGGACGCACTACACTAACCTTTAAATAATGTAGCTGCCTGCGGTAGTGATAGGATCAGGAAAACATCACCAACCTTCTACAGGTAGCTTTAGCTAAACACTGTGCAGAGGTCACACTACACTAACATGTAAATAATGTAGCTGCCTGCGGTAGTGATAGGATCAGAAAAACACCACCAATCTTCTACAAGTAGCTATAGCTGAACACTGTGCAGAGGTCGCACTACACTAACTTCTAGCTTTAGCTGAACACTGTGCAGAGGTCGCACTACACTAACTCGTAGCT
Organism: Aquarana catesbeiana; assembly: GCF_042186555.1. NCBI lineage: Eukaryota > Metazoa > Chordata > Amphibia > Anura > Ranidae > Aquarana > Aquarana catesbeiana. The sequence continues at coordinate 363,893,658 of NC_133328.1, read as the reverse complement.
TTAGCTGAACACTGTGCAGAGGACGCACTACACTAACGTTTAAATAATGTAGCTGCTTGCAGTAGTGATAGGATCAGGAAAACACCACCAACCTTCTACGGGTAGATTTAGCTGAACACTGTGCAGAGGATGCATTCCACTAACGTTTAAATAATGTAGCTGCTTGCAGTAGTGATAGGATCAGGAAAACACCACCAACCTTCTACGGGTAGATTTAGCTGAACACTGTGCAGAGGATGCATTACACTAACGTTTAAATAATTTAGCTGCCTGCGGTAGTGATAGGATCAGGAAAACACCACCAACCTTCTACAGGTAGCCTTAGCTGAACACTGTGCAGAGGACGCACTACACTAACGTTTAAATAATGTAGCTGCCTGCGTTAGTGTTAGGAACAGGAAAACACCACCAACCTTCTACAGGTAGCTTTAGCTGAACACTGTGCAGAGGTCGCACTACACTAACTTGTAGCTTTAGCTGAACACTGTGCAGAGGTCACACTACACTAACTTGTAGCTTTAGCTGAACACTGTGCAGAGGTCGCACTAAACTAACTTGTAGCTTTAGCTGAACACTGTGCAGAGGTCGCACTACACTAACTTGTAGCTTTAGCTGAACACTGTGCAGAGGTCGCACAACACTAACTTGTAGCTTTAGGTGAACACTGTGCAGAGGTCGCACTACACTAACTTGTAGCTTTAGCTGAACACTGTGCAGAGGTCGCACTAAACTAACTTGTAGCTATAGCTGAACACTGTGCAGAGGTCGCACTACACTAACTTGCAGCTTTAGCTGAACACTGTGCAGAGGTCGCACTACACTAACTTGTAGCTTTAGCTGAACACTGTGCAGAGGTCGCACTACACTAACTCGTAGCTTTAGCTGAACACTGTGCAGAGGACGCACTACACTAACATTTAAATAATGTAGCTGCCTGCGGTAGTGATAGGATCAGGAAAACACCGCCAACCTTCTACAGGTAGCTTTAGCTAAACACTGTGCGGAGGTCACACTACACTAACATGTAAATAATGTAGCTGCCTGCGGTAGTGATAGGATCAGAAAAACACCACCAACCTTCTACAGGTAGCCTTAGCTGAACACTGTGCAGAGGTCGCACTACACTAACTTGTAGCTTTAGCTGAACACTGTGAAGAGGTCGCACTACACTAACTCGTAGCTTTAGCTGAACACTGTGCAGAGGACGCACTACACTAACGTTTAAATAATGTAGCTGCCTTCGGTAGTGATATGATCAGGAAAACACCACCAACCTTCTACAGGTAGCTTTAGCTGAACAGTGTGCAGAGGACGCACTACTCTAATGTTTAAATAATGTAGTTGCCTGCAGTAGTGATAGGATCAGGAAAACACCACCAACCTTCTACAGGCAGCCTTAGCTGAACACTGTGGAGAGGTCGCACTACACTAACGTATAAATAATGTAGCTGCCTGTGGTAGTGATAGGATCAGAAAAACACCACCAATCTTCTACAGGTAGCTTTAGCTAAACATTGTGCAGAGGTCGCACTACACTAACTTGTAGCTTTAGCTCAACACTGTGCAGAGGTCGCACTACACTAACTTGTAGCTATAGCTGAACACTGTGCAGAGGTCACAATACACTAACTTGTAGCTTTAGCTGAACACTGTGCAGAGGACGCACTACTCTAACGTTTAAATAATGTAGCTGCCTGCGGTAGTGATAGGATCCGGAAAACACCACCAACCTTCTACAGGTAGCCTTAGCTGAACACTGTGCAGAGGACGCACTACACTAACGTGTAATTAATGTAGGTGCCTACGGTAGTGATAGGATCAGGAAAACACCAAAAATCTTCTACAGGTAGCTTTAGCTAAACACTGTGCAGTGGTCGCACTACACTAACTTGCAGCTTTAGCTTAACACTGTGCAGAGGTCGCACTACACTATCTTGTAGCTATAGCTGAACACTGTGCAGAGGTTGCACTACACTAACTTGTAGCTTTAGCTGAACACTGTGCAGAGGTCGCACTACACTAACTTTTAGCTTTAGCTGAACACTGTGCAGAGGTCGCACTACACTATCTTGTAGCTTTAGATGAACACTGTGCAGAGGTCGCACTACACTAACTTGTAGTTTTAGCTGAACACTGTGCAGAGGTCACACTACACTAACTTGTAGCTTTAGCTGAACACCGTGCAGAGGTCGCACTACACTAACTTGTAGCTTTAGCTGAACACCGTGCAGAGGTCGCACTACACTAACTTGTAGCTTTAGCTGAACACGGTGCAGAGGTCTCACTACACTAACTTGTAGCTTTAGCTAAACACCGTGCAGAGGTCTCACTACACTAACTTGTAGCTTTAGCTAAACACCGTGCAGAGGTCACACTACACTAACTTGTAGCTTTAGCTGAACACCGCGCAGAGGTCGCACTACACTAACTTGTATCTTTAGCTGAACACTGCGCAGAGGTCGCACTACACTAACTTGTAGCTTTAGCTGAACACTGCGCAGAGGTCGCACTACACTAACTTGTAGCTTTAGCTGAACACTTCGCAGAGGTCGCACTACACTAACTCGTAGATTTAGCTGAACACTGTGCAGAGGACGCACTACACTAACGTTTAAATAATGTAGCTGCCTGCGGTAGTGATAGGATCAGGAAAACACCACCAACCTTCTACAGGTAGCTTTAGCTGAACACTGTGCAGAGGACGCACTACACTAACGTTTGAATAATGTAGCTGCCTGCAGTAGTGATAGGATCAGGAAAACACCAACAACCTTCTACAGGTAGCTTTAGCTGAACACTGTGCAGAGGTCACACTACACTAACGTGTAAAAAATGTAGCTGCCTGCGGTAGTGAAAAGATCAGAAAAACACCACCAATCTTCTACAGGTAGCTTTAGCTAAACACTGTGCAGAGGTCGCACTACACTAACTTGTAGCTTTAGCTTAACACTGTGCAGAGGTCGCACTATACTAACTTGTAGCTATAGCTGAACACTGTGCAGAGGTCGCACTACACTAACTTGTAGCTTTAGCTGAACACTGTGCAGAAGTCGCACTACACTAACTTGTATCTTTAGCTGAACACTGTGCAGAGGACGCACTACACTAACCTGTAAATAATGTAGCTGCCTGCGGAAGTGATAGGATCAGAAAAACACCACCAATCTTCTACAGGTCGCTTTAGCTGAACACTGTGCAGAGGTCGCACTACACTAACTTGTAGCTTTAGCTGAACACTGTGCAGAGGTCGCACTACACTAACTCGTAGCTTTAGCTGAACACTGTGCAGAGGACACACTACACTAACGTTTAAATAATGTAGCTGCCTGCGGTAGTGATATGATCAGGAAAACACCACCAACCTTCTACAGGTAGCTTTAGCTGAACACTGTGCAGAGGACGCACTACACTAACGTTTAAATAATGTAGCTGCCTGCAATAGTGATAGGATCAGGAAAACACCACCAACCTTCTACGGGTAGCTTTAGCTGAACACTGTGCAGAGGAAGCACTACACTAACGTGTAAATAATGTAGCTACCTGCGGTAGTGATAGGATCAGAAAAACACCAAAAATCTTCTACAGGTAGCTTTAGCTAAACACTGTGCAGAGGTCGCACTACACTAACTTGTAGCTTTAGCTTAACACTGTGCAGAGGTCGCACTATACTAACTTGTAGCTATAGCTGAACACTGTGCAGAGGTCACACTACACTAACTTGTAGCTTTAGCTGAACACTGTGCAGAGGTCGCACTACACTAACTTGTAGCTTTAGCTGAACACTGTGCAGAGGTCACACTACACTAACTTGTAGCTTTAGCTGAACAGTGTGCAGAGGTTGCATTACATTAACTCGTAGCTTTAGCTGAATACTGTGCAGAGGTTGCACTACACTAACTTCTAGTTTTAGATGAACACTGTGCAGAGGTCGCAGTACACTAACTTGTAGCTTTAGCTGTACACTGTGCAGAGGTCGCACTACACTAACTTGCAAAAAACAAAAGAGAAAGAGTTCTCTTAAAGAGGGTCAGCAAAGAACACTAATGTTGATACAAAAACCAGCTTTATTGAGTACTTAATAAAAAACCAAATTGAAATACAATAGCAAAAGTGAGAAATCAGCAATAGAGACTGACGGTTACCACAGACCAATTAAAATTGGACAACGTTGTCACTCGGAGTGATTTAAAAACATGGGGGAGCCGCGGCTACACATCCACTCATATACATCATACACACCTCTAATATTCTAATATAGTATGATAAGTAATAACCAGTGTAAATAGTCCTGCCCTTTTGGAGTATCAATAGTAAGACGCAATTTTGAAAAACAGCAATGTCCAGTATGGTAGGGGCGGATCATAAACACATATCTGAGATGTGGGTGGATGGACGATCTGGTTATTGATGCAAGTGGATCGATCTCATGAGGGATAGACTATGCCCAGATATTGCACAAACACTATATGTATAGCAGCTGTTAGGTAGGTTGCAACTCAAACCATATCCCGGTTCCAGCAAGAGGAGATATAAGTTACACAGCTCAAATTGCATTACACTAACTTGTAGCTTTAGCTGAACACCGTGCAGAGGTCTCACTACACTAACTTGTAGCTTTAGCTGAACACCGTACAGAGGTCACACTACACTAACTTGTAGCTTTAGCTGAACACTGCGCAGAGGTCGCCCTACACTAACGTGTAACTTTAGCTGAACACTGCGCAGAGGTCGCACTACACTAACTTGTAGCTTTAGCTGAACACAGTGCAGAGGTTGCACTACACTAACTCTTACATTTAGCTGAACACTGAGCAGAGGACGCACTACACTAACGTTTAAATAATGTAGCTGCCTGCGGTAGTGATAGGATCAGGAAAACACCACCAACCTTCTACAGGCAGCTTTAGCTGAACACTGTGCAGAGGACGCATTACACTAACGTGTAAATAATGTAGCTGCCTGTGGTAAGGAAAGGATCAGAAAAACACCACCAATCTTCTACAGGTAGCTTTAGCTAAACAATGTGCAGAGGTCACACTACACTAACGTGTAAATAATGTAGCTGCCTGCGGTAGTGATAGGATCAGAAAAACACCACCAATCTTCTACAGGTAGCTTTAGCTGAACACTGTGCAGAGGTCGCACTACACTAACTTGTAGCTTTAGCTGAACACTGTGCAGAGGATGCACTACACTAACGTTTAAATAATGTAGCTACCTGCGGTAGTCATAGCATCAGGAAAACACCACCAACCTTCTACAGGTAGCCTTAGTTGAACACTGTGCAGAGAACGCACTACACTAACGTTTAAATAATGTAGCTGCCTGCATTAGTGTTAGGAACAGGAAAACACCACCAACTTTCTACAGGTAGCTTTAGCTGAACACTGTGCAGAGGTCGCACTAAACTAACGTATAAATAATGTAGCTGCCTGTGGTAGTGATAGGATCAGAAAAACACCACCAATCTTATACAGGTAGCTTTAGCTATACATTGTGCAGAGGTCGCACTACACTAACTTGTAGCTTTAGCTGAACACTGTGCAGAGGTCGCACTACACTAACTTGTAGCTATAGCTGAACACTGTGCAGAGGACACAATACACTAACTTGTAGCTATAGCTGAACACTGTGCAGAGGTCGCACTAGACTAACTTGTAGCTTTATCTGAACCCTGTGCAGAGGTCGCACTACACTAACTCGTAGCTTTAGCTGAACACTGTGCAGAGGATGCACTACACTAACATTTAAATAATGTAGCTGCCTGCGGTAGTGATAGGATCAGGAAAACACCACCAACCTTCTACAGGTAGCTTTATCTGAACACTGTGCAGAGGACGCACTACACTAACGTGTAAATAATGTAGCTGCCTGCGGTAGTGATGGGATCAGAAAAACACCACCAATCTTCTACAGGTAGCTTTAGCTGAACACTGTGCAGAGATCACTCTACACTAACTTGTAGCTATAACTGAACACCGTGCAGAGGTCGCACTACACTAACTTGTAGCTTTAGCTGTACACTGTGCAGAGGTCGCACTACACTAACTTGTAGCTTTAGCTGAACACTGTGCAGAGGACGCACTACACTAACTTGTAAATAATGTAGCTGCCTGCGGTAGTGATAGGATCAGAAAAACACCACCAATCTTCTAAAGGTAGCTTTAGCTGAAATCTGTGCAGAGGTCGCACAACACTAGCTTGTAGCTTTAGCTGAACACTGTTCAGAGGTCGCACTACACTAACTTGTAGCTTTAGATGAACACTGTGCAGAGGTTTCACTACACTAACTTGTAGCTTTAGCTGAACACTGTGCAGAGGTCGCACTACACTAACTCGTAGCTTTAGCTGAACACTGTGCAGAGGTCGCACTACACTAACTTGTAGCTTTAGCTGAACACTGTGCAGAGGTCGAACTACACTAACTTGTAGCTTTAGCTGAACACTGTGCAGAGGTCGCACTACACTAACTTGTAGCTTTAGCTGAACACTCTGCAGAGGTCGCACTACACTAACTCGTAGCTGTAGCTGAACACTGTGCATAGGACGCACTACACTAACATTTAAATAATGTTGCTGCCTGCGGTAGTGGTAGGATTAGGAAAACACCACCGACCTTCTACAGGTAGCTTTAGCTGAACACTGTGCAGAGGTCACACTACACTAATGTGTAAATAATGTAGCTGCCTGCGGTAGTGATAGGATCAGAAAAACACCACCAATCTTCTACAGGTAGCTTTAGCTGAAAACTGTGCAGAGGTCGCACTACACTAGCTTGTAGCTTTATCTGAACACTGTGCAGAGGTCGCACTACACTAACTTGTAGCTTTAGCTGAACACTGTGCACAGGTCGCACTACACTAACTTGTAGCTTTAGCTGAACACTGTGCAGAGGTCGCACTACACTAACTTGTAAATAATGTAGCAGCCTGGGGTAGTGATAGGATCAGAAACACACCACCAATCTTCTGCAGGTAGCTTTAGCTGAAATCTGTGCAGAGGTCGCACTACACTAGCTTGTAGCTTTAGCTGAACACTGTGCAGAGGTCGCACTACACTAACTTGTAGCTTTTGCTGAACACTGTGCAGAGGTTGCACTACACTAACTTGTAGCTTTAGCTGAACACTGTGCAGAGGTCGCACTACACTAACTTGTAGCTTTAGCTGAACACTATGCAGAGGTCACACTACACTAACTTTTAGCTTTAGCTGAACACTGTGGAGAGGTCGCACTACACTAACTTGTAGCTTTAGCTGAACACTGTGCAGAGGTCGCACTACACTAACTCGTAGCTTTAGCTGAACACTGTGCAAAGGTCTCACTACACTAACTTGTAGCTTTAGCTGAACACTGTGCAGAGGTCGCACTACACTAACTTGTAGCTTTAGCTGAACACTGTGCAGAGGTCGAACTACACTAACTTGTAGCTTTAGCTGAACACTGTGCAGAGGTCGCACTACACTAACTTGTAGCTTTAGCTGAACACTGTGCAGAGGTAGCACTACACTAACTCGTAGCTGTAGCTGAACACTGTGCATAGGACGCACTACACTAACGTTTATATAATGTAGCTGCCTGCGGTAGTGATAGGATTAGGAAAACACCACCGTCCTTCTACAGGTATCTTTAGCTGAACACTGTGCAGAGGTCGCACTACACTAACGTGTAAATAATGTAGCTGCCTGCGGTAGTGATAGGATCAGAAAAACACCACCAATCTTCTACAGTTAGCTTTAGCTGAAAACTATTCAGAGGTCGCACTACACTAGCTTGTAGCTTTATCTGAACACTGTGCAGAGGTCGCACTACAATAACTTGTAGCTTTAGCTGAACACTGTACAGAAGTCGCACTACACTAACTTGTAACTTTACCTCAACACTGCGCAGAGGTCGCACTACACTAACTTATAGCTTTAGCTGAACACTGTGCAGAGGACGCACTACACTAACTTTTAAATAATGTAGCTGCCTGCGGTAGTGATAGGATCAGAAAAACACCACCAATCTTCTACAGGTAGCTTTAGCTGAACACTGTGCAGAGGTCGCACTACACTAACTTGTAGCTTTAGCTGAACACTGTGCAGAGTTCGCACTACACTAACTCGCAGCTTTAGCTGAACACTGTGCAGAGGACGCACTACGCTAACGTTTAAATAATGTAGCTGCCTGCGGTAGTGATATGATCAAGAAAACACCACCAACCTTCTACAGGTAGCTTTAGCTGAACACTGTGCAGCGGACGCACTACACTAACGTTTAAATAATGTAGCTGCCTGCAATAGTGATAGGATCAGGAAAACACCACCAACCTTCTATGGGTAGCTTTAGCTGAACACTGTGCAGAGGACGCACTACTCTAATGTTTAAATAATGTAGTTGCCTGCAGTAGTGATAGGATCAGGAAAACACCACCAACCTTCTTCAGGTAGCTTTAGCTGAACACTGTGCGGAGGACGCACTACACTAACGTTTAAACAATGTAGCTGCCTGTGTTAGTTTTAGGAACAGGAAAACACCACCAACCTTCTACAGGTAGCTTTAGCTGAACACTGTGCAGAGGTCGCACTACACCAACGTGTAAATAATGTAGCTGCCTGCGGTAGTGATAGGATCAGAAAAACACCACCAATCTTCTACAGGTAGCTTTAGCTAAACACTGTGCAGAGGTCACACTACACTAACTTGTAGCTTTAGCTCAACACTGTGCAGAGGTCGCACTACACTAACTTGTAGCTATAGCTGAACACTGTGCAGAGGTCACACTACACTAACTTGTAGCTTTAGCTGAACACTGTGCAGAAGTTGCACTACACTAACTTGTAGCTTTAGCTGAACACTGTGCAGAGGTCGCACTACACTAACTCGTAGCTTTAGCTGAACACTGTGCAGAGGACACACTACACTAACATTTAAATAAAGTAGCTGCCTGGGGTAGTGATAGGATCAGGAAAACACCACCAACCTTCTACAGGTAGCTTTAGCTGAACACTGTGCAGAGGTCGCACTACACTAACTTTTAGCTTGAGCTGAACACTGTGCAGAGGTCGCACTACACTAACTTGAAGCTTTAGCTGAACACTGTGCAGAGGTCGCACTACACTAACTCGTAGCTGTAGCTGAACACTGTGCAGAGGACGCACTACACTAACGTTTAAATAATGTAGCTGCCTGCGGTAGTGATAGGATTAGGAAAACACCACCGACCTTCTACAGGTAGCTTTAGCTGAACACTGTGCAGAGGTCGCACTACACTAACGTGTAAATAATGTAGCTGCCTGCGGTAGTGATAGGATCAGAAAAACACCACCAATCTTCTACAGGTAGCTTTAGCTGAAAACTGTGCAGAGGTCGCACTACACTAACGTGTAAATAATGTAGCTGCCTGCAGTAATGATAGGATCAGAAAAACACCACCAACCTTCTACATGTAGCTTTAGCTGAACACTGTGCAGAGGTCGCACTACGCTAACTTGTAGCTTTAGCTGAACACTGTGCAGAGGTTGCACTACACTAACTCGTAGCTTTAGCTGAACCCTGTGCAAAGGTCGTACTACACTAACTTGTAGCTTTAGCTGAACACTGTGCAGAGGTTGCACTACGCTAACTTGTAGCTTTAGCTGAACACTGTGCAGAGGTTGCACTACACTAACTCGTAGCTTTAGCTGAACCCTGTGCAATGGTCGTACTACACTAACTTTTAGCTTTAGCTGAACACTGTGCAGAGGTCGCACTACACTAACTTGTAGCTTTAGCTGAACACTGTGCAGAGGTCGCACTACACTAACTTTTAGCTTTAGATGAACACTGTGCAGAGGTCGCACTACACTAACTTGTAGCTTTAGCTGAACACTGTGCATAGGTCGCACTACACTAACTCGTAGCTGTAGCTGAACACTGTGCATAGGACGCACTACACTAACGTTTATATAATGTAGCTGCCTGTGGTAGTGATAGGATTAGGAAAACACCACCGACCTTCTACAGGTAGCTTTAGCTGAACACTGTGCAGAGGTCGCACTACACTAATGTGTAAATAATGTAGCTGCCTGCGGTAGTGATAGGATCAGAAAAACACCACCAATCTTCTACAGGTAGCTTTAGCTGAAAACTGTGCAGAGGTCGCACTACACTAGCTTGTAGCTTTAGGTAAACACTGCAGAGATCTCACTACACTAACTTGTAGCTTTAGCTAAACACTGTGCAGAGGTCGCACTACACTAACTTGTAGCTTTAGCTGAACACTGAGCAGAGTTTGCATTACACTAACTTGTAGCTTTAGCTGAACAATGTGCAGAGGTCGCACTACACTAACGTTTAAATAATGTAGCTGCCTCTGGTAGTGATAGGATCAGGAAAACACCACCAACCTTCTACAGGTAGCTTTAGCTGAACACTGTGCAGAGGTTGCAGTACACTAACTTGTAGTTTCAGCTGAACACTGTGCAGAGGTCACACTACAGTACCTTGTAGCTTTAGCCGAACACTGTGCAGAGGACGCACTACACTAGTAAATAATGTAGCTGCCTGTGGTAGTGATAGGATCAGAAAAACACCACCAATCTTCTACAGGTAGCTTTAGTTGAACAATGTGCAGAGGTCGCACTACACTAACTTGTAGCTTTAGCTGAACACTGTGCAGAGGTCGCACTACACTAACTCATAGCTTTAGCTGAACACTGTGCAGAGGACGCACTACACTAAGGTTTAAAAAATGTAGCTGCCTGCGGTAGTGATAGGATCAGGAAAAAACCAACCTTCTACAGGTAGCTTTAGCTGAACACTGTGCAGAGGACGTACTACACTAAAGTTTAAATAATGTAGCTGCCTGCGGTAGTGATAGGATCAGGAAAACACCACCAACCTTCTACGGGTAGCTTTAGCTGAACACTGTGCAGAAGACGCACTACTCTAACGTTTAAATAATGTAGCTGCCTGCGGTAGTAATAGGATCAGGAAAACACCACCAAGCTTCTACAGGTAGCCTTAGCTGAACACTGTGCAGAGGACGCACTACACTAACGTGTAAATAATGTAGCTGCCTGCGGTAGTGATAGGATCAGAAAAACACCAAAAATCTTCTACAGGTAGCTTTAGCTAAACACTGTGCAGAGGTCGCACTACACTAACTTGTAGCTTTAGCTTAACACTGTGCAGAGGTCGCACTACACTAACTTGTAGCTATAGCTGAATACTGTGCAGAGGTCACACTACACTAACTTGTAGCTTTAGCTGAACACTGTGCAGAGGTCGCACTACACTAACTTGTAGCTTTAGCTGAACACTGTGCAGAGGTCACACTACACTAACTTGTAGCTTTAGCTGAACACTGTGCAGAGGTTGCACTATATTAACTCGTAGCTTTAGCTGAATACTGTGCAGAGGTTGCACTACACTAACTTGTAGTTTTAGCTGAACACTGTGCAGAGTTGGAACTACACTAACTTGTAGCTTTAGCTGTACACTGTGCAGAGGTCGCACTACACTAACTTGTAGCTTTAGCTGAACACAGTGCAGAAGTTGCACTACACTAACTTGTAGCTTTAGCTGAACACAGTGCAGAGGTCTCACTACACTAACTTGTAGCTTTAGCTGAACACCGTGCTGAGGTCACACTACACTAACTTGTAGCTTTAGCTGAACACTGCGCAGAGGACGCACTACACTAACTTGTAACTTTAGCTGAACACTGTGCAGAGGTCGCACTACACTAACTTGTAGCTTTAGCTGAACACTGTGCAGAGGTCACACTACACTAACTCGTAGATTTAGCTGAACACCGAGCAGAGGACGCACTACGCTAACGTTTAAATAATGTAGCTGCCTGCGGTAGTGATAGGATCAGGAAAACACCACCAACCTTCTACAGGTAGCTTTAGCTGAACACTGTGCAGAGGACGCACTACACTAACGTTTGAATAATGTAGCTGCCTGCAGTAGTGATAGGATCAGTAAAACACTACCAACCTTCTACAGGTAGCTTTTGCTGAACACTGTGCAGAGGTCACACTACACTAACATGTAAATAATGTAGCTGCCTGCGGTAGGGAAAGGATCAGAAAAACTCCACCAATCTTCTATAGGTAGCTTTAGCTAAACACTGTGCAGAGGTCACACTACACTAACTTGCAGCTTTAGCTTAACACTGTTCAGTGGTCGCACTACACTAACTTGTAGCTATAGCTGAACACTGTGCAGAGGTCACACTACACTAACTTGTAGCTTTAGCAGAACACTGTGCAGAGGTCGCACTACACTAACTTGTAGCTTTAGCTGAACACTGAGCAGAGTTTGCACTACACTAACTTGTAGCTTTAGCTGAACAATGTGCAGAGGTCGCACTACACTAATGTTTAAATAATGTAGCTGCCTCTGGTAGTGATAGGATCAGGAAAACACCACCAACCTTCTACAGGTAGCTTTAGCTGAACACTGTGCAGAGGTTGCACTACACTAACTTGTAGTTTCAGCTGAACACTGTGCAGAGGTCACACTACACTAACTTGTAGCTTTAACCGAACACTGTGCAGAGGACGCACTACACTAGTAAATAATGTAGCTGCCTGTGGTAGTGATAGGATCAGAAAAACACCACCAATCTTCTACAGGTAGCTTTAGTTGAACAATGTGCAGAGGTCACACTACACTAACTTGTAGCTTTAGCTGAACACTGTGCAGAGGTCGCACTACACTAACTCATAGCTTTAGCTGAACACTGTGCAGAGGACGCACTACACTAAGGTTTAAAAAATGTAGCTGCCTGCGGTAGTGATAGGATCAGGAAAAAACCACCAACCTTCTACAGGTAGCTTTAGCTGAACACTGTGCAGAGGACGTACTACACTAAAGTTTAAATAATGTAGCTGCCTGCGGTAGTGATAGGATCAGGAAAACACCACCAACCTTTTACGGGTAGCTTTAGCTGAACACTGTGCAGAAGACGCACTACTCTAACGTTTAAATAATGTAGCTGCCTGCTGTAGTAATAGGATCAGGAAAACACCACCAAGCTTCTACAGGTAGCCTTAGCTGAACACTGTGCAGAGGACGCACTACACTAAAGTGTAAATAATGTAGCTGCCTGCGGTAGTGATAGGATCAGAAAAACACCAAAAATCTTCTACAGGTAGCTTTAGCTGAACACTGTGCAGAGGTTGCAGTACACTAACTTGTAGCTTTAGCTGAACACTGTGCAGAGGTCGCACTACACTAACTCATAGCTTTAGCTGAACACTGTGCAGAGGACGTACTACACTAACGTTTAAATAATGTAGCTGCCTGCGGTAGTGATAGGATCAGGAAAAAACCACCAACCTTCTACGGGTAGCTTTAGCTGAACACTGTGCAGAAGACGCACTACTCTACGTTTAAATAATGTAGCTGCCTGCGGTAGTAATAGGATCAGGAAAACACCACCAACCTTCTACAGGTAGCCTTAGCTGAACACTGTGCAGAGGACGCACTACACTAACGTGTAAATAATGAAGCTGCCTGCGGTAGTGATAGGATCAGAAAAACACCAAAAATCTTCTACAGGTAGCTTTAGCTAAACACTGTGCAGAGGTCGCACTACACTAACTTGCAGCTTTAGCTTAACACTGTTCAGTGGTCGCACTACACTAACTTGTAGCTATAGCTGAACACTGTGCAGAGGTCACACTACACTAACTTGTAGCTTTAGCAGAACACTGTGCAGAGGTTGCACTACGCTAACTTGTAGCTTTAGCTGAACACTGTGCAGAGGTTGCACTACACTAACTCGTAGCTTTAGCTGAACTCTGTGCAAAGGTCGTACTACACTAACTTTTAGCTTTAGCTGAACACTGTGCAGAGGTCGCACTACACTAACTTGTAGCTTTAGCTGAACACTGTGCAGAGGTCGCACTACACTGACTTTTAGCTTTAGATGAACACTGTGCAGAGGTCGCACTACACTAACTCGTAGCTTTAGCTGAACCCTGTGCAAAGGTCGTACTACACTAACTTTTAGCTTTAGCTGAACACTGTGCAGAGGTCGCACTACACTAGCTTGTAGCTTTAGGTAAACACTGCAGAGATCTCACTACACTAACTTGTAGCTTTAGCTAAACACTGTGCAGAGGTCGCACTACACTAACTTGTAGCTTTAGCTGAACACTGAGCAGAGTTTGCACTACACTAACTTGTAGCTTTAGCTGAACAATGTGCAGAGGTCGCACTACACTAATGTTTAAATAATGTAGCTGCCTCTGGTAGTGATAGGATCAGGAAAACACCACCAACCTTCTACAGGTAGCTTTAGCTGAACACTGTGCAGAGGTTGCACTACACTAACTTGTAGTTTCAGCTGAACACTGTGCAGAGGTCACACTACACTAACTTGTAGCTTTAACCGAACACTGTGCAGAGGACGCACTACACTAGTAAATAATGTAGCTGCCTGTGGTAGTGATAGGATCAGAAAAACACCACCAATCTTCTACAGGTAGCTTTAGTTGAACAATGTGCAGAGGTCACACTACACTAACTTGTAGCTTTAGCTGAACACTGTGCAGAGGTCGCACTACACTAACTCATAGCTTTAGCTGAACACTGTGCAGAGGACGCACTACACTAAGGTTTAAAAAATGTAGCTGCCTGCGGTAGTGATAGGATCAGGAAAAAACCACCAACCTTCTACAGGTAGCTTTAGCTGAACACTGTGCAGAGGACGTACTACACTAAAGTTTAAATAATGTAGCTGCCTGCGGTAGTGATAGGATCAGGAAAACACCACCAACCTTTTACGGGTAGCTTTAGCTGAACACTGTGCAGAAGACGCACTACTCTAACGTTTAAATAATGTAGCTGCCTGCTGTAGTAATAGGATCAGGAAAACACCACCAAGCTTCTACAGGTAGCCTTAGCTGAACACTGTGCAGAGGACGCACTACACTAAAGTGTAAATAATGTAGCTGCCTGCGGTAGTGATAGGATCAGAAAAACACCAAAAATCTTCTACAGGTAGCTTTAGCTGAACACTGTGCAGAGGTTGCAGTACACTAACTTGTAGTTTCAGCTGAACACTGTGCAGAGGTCACACTACACTACCTTGTAGCTTTAGCCGAACACTGTGCAGAGGACGCACTACACTAGTAAATAATGTAGCTGCCTGTGGTAGTGATAGGATCAGAAAAACACCACCAATCTTCTACAGGTAGCTTTAGTTGAACAATGTGCAGAGGTCGCACTACACTAACTTGTAGCTTTAGCTGAACACTGTGCAGAGGTCGCACTACACTAACTCATAGCTTTAGCTGAACACTGTGCAGAGGACGCACTACACTAAGGTTTAAAAAATGTAGCTGCCTGCGGTAGTGATAGGATCAGGAAAAAACTACCAACCTTCTACAGGTAGCTTTAGCTGAACACTGTGCAGAGGACGTACTACACTAAAGTTTAAATAATGTAGCTGCCTGCGGTAGTGATAGGATCAGGAAAACACCACCAACCTTCTACGGGTAGCTTTAGCTGAACACTGTGCAGAAGACGCACTACTCTAACGTTTAAATAATGTAGCTGCCTGCGGTAGTAATAGGATCAGGAAAACACCACCAAGCTTCTACAGGTAGCCTTAGCTGAACACTGTGCAGAGGACGCACTACACTAACGTGTAAATAATGTAGCTGCCTGCGGTAGTGATAGGATCAGAAAAACACCAAAAATTTTCTACAGGTAGCTTTAGCTAAACACTGTGCAGAGGTCGCACTACACTAACTTGTAGCTTTAGCTTAACACTGTGCAGAGGTCGCACTACACTAACTTGTAGCTATAGCTGAACACTGTGCAGAGGTCACACTACACTAACTTGTAGCTTTAGCTGAACACTGTGCAGAGGTCGCACTACACTAACTTGTAGCTTTAGCTGAACACTGTGCAGAGGTCACACTACACTAACTTGTAGCTTTAGCTGAACACTGTGCAGAGGTTGCACTATATTAACTCGTAGCTTTAGCTGAATACTGTGCAGAGGTTGCACTACACTAACTTGTAGTTTTAGCTGAACACTGTGCAGAGTTCGAACTACACTAACTTGTAGCTTTAGCTGTACACTGTGCAGAGGTCGCACTACACTAACTTGTAGCTTTAGCTGAACACAGTGCAGAGGTTGCACTACACTAACTTGTAGCTTTAGCTGAACACAGTGCAGAGGTCTCACTACACTAACTTGTAGCTTTAGCTGAACACCGTGCTGAGGTCACACTACACTAACTTGTAGCTTTAGCTGAACACTGCGCATAGGACGCACTACACTAACTTGTAACTTTAGCTGAACACTGTGCAGAGGTCGCACTACACTAACTTGTAGCTTTAGCTGAACACTGTGCAGAGGTCACACTACACTAACTCGTAGATTTAGCTGAACACCCAGCAGAGGACGCACTACACTAACGTTTAAATAATGTAGCTGCCTGCGGTAGTGATAGGATCAGGAAAACACCACCAACCTTCTACAGGTAGCTTTAGCTGAACACTGTGCAGAGGACGCACTACACTAACGTTTGAATAATGTAGCTGCCTGCAGTAGTGATAGGATCAGTAAAACACTACCAACCTTCTACAGGTAGCTTTTGCTGAACACTGGGCAGAGGTCACACTACACTAACATGTAAATAATGTAGCTGCCTGCGGTAGGGAAAGGATCAGAAAAACTCCACCAATCTTCTACAGGTAGCTTTAGCTAAACACTGTGCAGAGGTCACACTACACTAACGTGTAAATAATGTAGCTGCCTGTGGTACTGATAGGATCAGAAAAACACCACCAATCTTCTACAGGTAGCTTTAGCTGAACAATGTGCAGAGGTCGCACTACACTGACTTGTAGCTTTAGCTGAACACTGTGCAGTGGTCGCACTACACTAACTCATAGCTTTAGCTGAACACTGTGCAGAGGACGTACTACACTAACGTTTAAATAATGTAGCTGCCTGCGGTAGTGATAGGATCAGGAAAAAACCACCAACCTTCTACGGGTAGCTTTAGCTGAACACTGTGCAGAAGACGCACTGCTCTACGTTTCAATAATGTAGCTGCCTGCGGTAGTAATAGGATCAGGAAAACACCACCAACCTTCTACAGGTAGCCTTAGCTGAACACTGTGCAGAGGACGCACTACACTAACGTGTAAATAATGAAGCTGCCTGCGGTAGTGATAGGATCAGAAAAACACCAAAAATCTTCTACAGGTAGCTTTAGCTAAACACTGTGCAGAGGTCGCACTACACTAACTTGCAGCTTTAGCTTAACACTGTTCAGTGGTCGCACTACACTAACTTGTAGCTATAGCTGAACACTGTGCAGAGGTCACACTACACTAACTTGTAGCTTTAGCAGAACACTGTGCAGAGGTTGCACTACGCTAACTTGTAGCTTTAGCTGAACACTGTGCAGAGGTTGCACTACACTAACTCGTAGCTTTAGCTGAACCCTGTGCAAAGGTCGTACTACACTAACTTTTAGCTTTAGCTGAACACTGTGCAGAGGTCGCACTACACTAACTTGTAGCTTTAGCTGAACACTGTGCAGAGGTCGCACTACACTGACTTTTAGCTTTAGATGAACACTGTGCAGAGGTCGCACTACACTAACTCGTAGCTTTAGCTGAACCCTGTGCAAAGGTCGTACTACACTAACTTTTAGCTTTAGCTGAACACTGTGCAGAGGTCGCACTACACTAGCTTGTAGCTTTAGGTAAACACTGCAGAGATCTCACTACACTAACTTGTAGCTTTAGCTAAACACTGTGCAGAGGTCGCACTACACTAACTTGTAGCTTTAGCTGAACACTGAGCAGAGTTTGCACTACACTAACTTGTAGCTTTAGCTGAACAATGTGCAGAGGTCGCACTACACTAATGTTTAAATAATGTAGCTGCCTCTGGTAGTGATAGGATCAGGAAAACACCACCAACCTTCTACAGGTAGCTTTAGCTGAACACTGTGCAGAGGTTGCACTACACTAACTTGTAGTTTCAGCTGAACACTGTGCAGAGGTCACACTACACTAACTTGTAGCTTTAACCGAACACTGTGCAGAGGACGCACTACACTAGTAAATAATGTAGCTGCCTGTGGTAGTGATAGGATCAGGAAAACACCACCAACCTTTTACGGGTAGCTTTAGCTGAACACTGTGCAGAAGACGCACTACTCTAACGTTTAAATAATGTAGCTGCCTGCTGTAGTAATAGGATCAGGAAAACACCACCAAGCTTCTACAGGTAGCCTTAGCTGAACACTGTGCAGAGGACGCACTACACTAACGTGTAAATAATGTAGCTGCCTGCGGTAGTGATAGGATCAGAAAAACACCAAAAATCTTCTACAGGTAGCTTTAGCTAAACACTGTGCAGAGGTCGCACTACACTAACTTGTAGCTTTAGCTTAACACTGTGCAGAGGTCGCACTACACTAACTTGTAGCTATAGCTGAACACTGTGCAGAGGTCACACTACACTAACTTGTAGCTTTAGCTGAACACTGTGCAGAGGTCGCACTACACTAACTTATAGCTTTAGCTGAACACTGTGCAGAGGTCACACTACACTAACTTGTAGCTTTAGCTGAACACTGTGCAGAGGTTGCACTATATTAACTCGTAGCTTTAGCTGAATACTGTGCAGAGGTTGCACTACACTAACTTGTAGTTTTAGCTGAACACTGTGCAGAGTTTGAACTACACTAACTTGTAGCTTTAGCTGTACACTGTGCAGAGGTTGCACTACACTAACTTGTAGCTTTAGCTGAACACAGTGCAGAGGTCTCACTACACTAACTTGTAGCTTTAGCTGAACACCGTGCTGAGGTCACACTACACTAACTTGTAGCTTTAGCTGAACACTGCGCAGAGGTCGCATTACACTAACTTGTAACTTTAGCTGAACACTGTGCAGAGGTCACACTACACTAACTTGTAGCTTTAGCTGAACACTGTGCAGAGGTCACACTACACTAACTCGTAGATTTAGCTGAACACTGAGCAGAGGACGCACTACACTAACGTTTGAATAATGTAGCTGCCTGCAGTAGTGATAGGATCAGGAAAACACTACCAACCTTCTACAGGTAGCTTTTGCTGAACACTGTGCAGAGGTCACACTACACTAACATGTAAATAATGTAGCTGCATGCGGTAGGGAAAGGATCAGCAAAACTCCACCAATCTTCTACAGGTAGCTTTAGCTAAACACTGTGCATAGGTCACACTACACTAACGTGTAAATAATGTAGCTGCCTGTGGTAGTGATAGGTTTAGAAAAACACCACCAATCTTCTACAGGTAGCTTTAGCTGAACAATGTGCAGAGGTCGCACTACACTAACTTGTAGCTTTAGCTGAACACTGTGCAGAGGTCGCACTACACTAACTCATAGCTTTAGCTGAACACTGTGCAGAGGACGTACTACACTAAGGTTTAAATAATGTAGCTGCCTGCGGTAGTGATAGGATCAGGAAAAAACCACCAACCTTCTACGGGTAGCTTTAGCTGAACACTGTGCAGAAGACGCACTACTCTACGTTTAAATAATGTAGCTGCCTGCGGTAGTAATAGGATCAGGAAAACACCACCAACCTTCTACAGGTATCCTTAGCTGAACACTGTGCAGAGGACGCACTACACTAACGTGTAAATAATGAAGCTGCGTGCGGTAGTGATAGGATCAGAAAAACACCAAAAATCTTCTACAGGTAGCTTTAGCTAAACACTGTGCAGAGGTCGCACTACACTAACTTGTAGCTTTAGCTTAACACTGTTCAGAGGTCGCACTACACTAACTTGTAGCTATAGCTGAACAATGTGCAGAGGTCACACTACACTAACTTGTAGCTTTAGCAGAACACTGTGCAGAGGTCGCACTACACTAACTTGTAGCTTTAGCTGAACACTGTGCAGAGGTCACACTACACTAACTTGTAGCTTTAGCTGAACACTGAGCAGAGGTCGCACTACATTAACTCGTAGCTTTAGCTGAATACTGTGCAGAGGTTGCACTACACTAACTTGTAGTTTTTGCTGAACACTGTGCAGAGTTCGAACTACACTAACTTGTAGCTTTAGCTGTACACTGTGCAGAGGTCGTACTACACTAACTTTTAGCTTTAGATGAACACCGTGCAGAGGTTGCACTACACTAACTTGTAGCTTTAGCTGAACACGGTGCAGAGGTCTCACTACACTAACTTGTAGCTTTAGTTGAACACCGTGCCGAGGTCACACTACACTAACTTGTAGCTTTAGCTGAACACTGCGCAGAGGTCGCACTACACTAACTTGTAATGTTAGCTGAACACTGTGCAGAGGTCGCACTACACTAACTTGTAGCTTTAGCTGAACACTGTGCAGAGGTCACACTACACTAACACGTAGATTTAGCTGAACACTGAGCAGAGGACGCACTACACTAACGTTTAAATAATGTAGCTGCCTGCGGTAGTAATAGGATCAGGAAAACACCACCAACCTTCTACAGGTAGCTTTAGCTGAACACTGTGCAGAGGACGCACTACACTAACGTTTGAATAATGTAGCTGCCTGCAGTAGTGATAGGATCAGGAAAACACCACCAACCTTCTACAGGTAGCTTTAGCTGAACACTGTGCAGAGGTCACACTACACTAACGTGTAAATAATGTAGCTGCCTGCGGTAGGGAAAGGATCAGAAAAACACCACCAATCTTCTACAGGTACCTTTAGCTAAACACTATGCAGAGGTCACACTACACTAACGTGTAAATAATGTAGCTGCCTGCGGTAGTGATAGGATCAGAAAAACACCAAAATCTTCTACAGGTAGATTTAGCTAAACACTGTGCAGAGGTCGCACTACACTAACTTGTAGCTTTAGCTGAACACTGTGCAGAGGTCGCACTACACTAACTTGTAGCTTTAGCTGAACACTGTGCAGAGGATGCACTACACTAACGTTTAAATAATGTAGCTGCGCGCGGTAGTGATATGATCAGGAAAACACCACCAACCTTCTACAGGTAGCTTTACCTGAACACTGTGCAGAGGACGCACTACACTAACGTTTAAACAATGTAGCTACCTGCCGTAGTGATAGGATCAGGAAAACACCACCAACCTTCTACGGTTAGCTTTAGCTGAACACTGTGCAGAGGACGCACTACTCTAACGTTTAAATAATGTAGCTGCCTGCGGTAGTGATAGCATCAGGAAAATACCACCAACCTTCTATGGGTAGCTTCAGCTGAACACTGTGCAGAGGACGCACTACTCTAACGTTTAAATAATGTAGCTGCCTGCGTTAGTGTTAGGAACAGGAAAACACCACCAACTTTCTACAGGTAGCTTTAGCTGAACACTGTGCAGAGGTCGCACTACACTCACATATAAATAATGTAGCTGCCTGTGGTAGTGATAGGATCAGAAAAACACCACCAATCTTCTACAGGTAGCTTTAGCTATACATTGTGCAGAGGTTGCACTACACTAACTTGTAGCTTTAGCTGAACACTGTGCAGAGGTCGCACTACACTAACTTGTAGCTATAGCTGAACACTGTGCAGAGGACACAATACACTAACTTGTAGCTTTAGCTGAACACTGTGCAGTGGTCGCACTACACTAACTTGTAGCTTTATCTGAACACTGTGCAGAGGTCGCACTACACTAACTCGTAGCTTTAGCTGAACACTGTGCAGAGGATGCACTACACTAACATTTAAATAATGTAGCTGCCTGCGGTAGTGATAGGATCAGGAAAACACCACCAACCTTCTACAGGTAGCTTTAGCTGAACACTGTGCAGAGGACGCACTACACTAACGTGTAAATAATGTAGCTGCCTGCGGTAGTGATGGGATCAGAAAAACACCACCAATCTTCTACAGGTAGCTTTAGCTGAACACTGTGCAGAGGTCACTCTACACTAACTTGTAGCTGTAACTGAACACTGTGCAGAGGTCGCACTACACTAACTTGTAGCTTTAGCTGTACACTGTGCAGAGGTCGCACTACACTACCTTGTAGCTTTAGCTGAACACTGTGCAGAGGACGCACTACACTAACTTGTAAATAATGTAGCTGCCTGCGGTAGAGATAGGATCAGAAAAACACCACCAATCTTCTACAGGTAGCTTTAGCTGAAAACTGTGCAGAGGTCGCACAACACTAGCTTGTAGCTTTAGCTGAACACTGTGCAGAAGTCGCACTACACTAACTTGTAGCTTTAGATGAACACTGTGCAGAGGTTGCACTACACTAACTTGTAGCTTTAGCTGAACACTGTGCAGAGGTCGCACTACACTAACTCGTAGCTTTAGCTGAACACTGTGCAAAGGTCGCATTACACTAACTTGCAGCTTTAGCTGAACACTGTGCAGAGGTCACACTACACTAACTTGTAGCTTTAGCTGAACACTGTGCAGAGGTCGCACTACACTAACTTGTAGCTTTAGATGAACACTGTGCAGAGGTTGCACTACACTAACTTGTAGCTTTAGCTGAACACTGTGCAGAGGTCGCACTACACTAACTTGTAGCTTTAGATGAACACTGTGCAGAGGTCGCACTACACTTACTTGTAGCTTTAGCTGAACACTGTGCAGAGGTCGCACTACACTAACTCATAGCTTTAGCTGAACACTGTGCAAAGGTCGCACTACACTAACTTGTAGCTTTAGCTGAACACTGTGCAGAGGTCGCACTACACTAACTTGTAGCTTTAGCTGAACACTGTGCAGAGGTCGCACTACACTAACTTTTAGCTTTAGCTGAACACTGTGCAGAGGTCGCACTACACCAACTTGTAGCTTTAGCTGAACACTGTGCAGAGGTCGCACTACACTAACTCGTAGCTGTAGCTGAACACTGTGCAGAGGTCGCACTACACTAACTCGTAGCTTTAGCTGAACACTGTGCAAAGGTCCCACTACACTAACTTGCAGCTTTAGCTGAACACTGTGCAGAGGTCACACTATACTAACTTGTAGCTTTAGCTGAACACTGTGCAGAGGTAGCACTACACTAACTTGTAGCTTTAGATGAACACTGTGCAGAGGTTGCACTACACTAACTTGTAGCTTTAGCTGAACACTGTGCAGAGGTCGCACTACACTAACTTGTAGCTTTAGATGAACACTGTGCAGAGGTTGCACTACACTAACTTGTAGCTTTAGCTGAACACTGTGCAGAGGTCGCACTACACTAACTCGTAGCTTTAGCTGAACACTGTGCAAAGGTCGCACTACACTAACTTGTAGCTTTAGCTGAACACTGTGCAGAGGTCGCACTACACTAACTTTTAGCTTTAGCTGAACACTGTGCAGAGGTCGAACTACACTAATTTGTAGCTTTAGCTGAACACTGTGCAGAGGTCGCACTACACTAACTTGTAGCTTTAGCTGAACACTGTGCAGAGGTCGAACTACACTAACTTGTAGCTTTAGCTGAACACTGTGCAGAGGTCGCACTACACTAACTTTTAGCTTTAGCTGAACACTGTGCAGAGGTCGCACTACACTTACTTTTAGCTTTAGCTGAACACTGTGGAGAGGTCGCACTACACTAACTTGTAGCTTTAGCTGAACACTGTGCAGAGGTAGCACTACACTAACTTATAGCTTTAGCTGAACACTGTGCAGAGGTCGCACTACACTTACTTTTAGCTTTAGCTGAACACTGTGGAGAGGTCGCACTACACTAACTTGTAGCTTTAGCTGAACACTGTGCAGAGGTCGCACTACAGTAACTCATAGCTGTAGCTGAGCACTGTGCAGAGGACGCACTACACTAACGTTTAAATAATGTAGCTCCCTGCGGTAGTGATAGGATTAGGAAAACACCACCGACCTTCTACAGGTATCTTTAGCTGAACATTGTGCAGAGGTCGCACTACACTAACGTGTAAATAATGTAGCTGCCTGCGGTAGTGATAGGATCAGAAAAACACCACCAATCTTCTACAGGTAGCTTTAGCTGAAAAATGTGCAGAGGTCGCACTACACTAGCTTGTAGCTTTATCTGAACAATGTGCAGTGGTCGCACTACACTAACTTGTAGCTTTAGCTGAACACTGTACAGAAGTCGCACTACACTAACTTGTAACTTTAGCTGAACACTGCGCAGAGGTCGCACTACACTAACTTGTAGCTTTAGCTGAACACTGTGCAGAGGACACACTACACTCACTTGTAAATAATGTAGCTGCCTGCGGTAGTGATAGGATCAGAAAAACACCACCAATCTTCTACAGGTAGCTTTAGCTGAATACTGTGCAGAGGTCGCACTACACTAACTTGTGGCTTTAGCTGAACACTGTGCAGAGGTCGCACTACACTAACTCGCAGCTTTAGCTGAACACTGTGCAGAGGACGCACTACACTAACGTTTAAATAATGTAGCTGCCTGCAATAGTGATAGGATCAGGAAAACACCACCAACCTTCTACGGGTAGCTTTAGCTGAACACTGTGCAGAGGACGCACTACTCTACTGTCTAAATAATGTAGTTGCCTGCAGTAGTGACAGGATCAGGAAAACAGCACCAACCTTCTACAGGTAGCCTTAGCTGAACACTGTGCAGAGGACGCACTACACTAACGTTTAAATAATATAGCTGCCTGCGTTAGTTTTAGGAACAGGAAAACACCACCAACCTTCTACAGGTAGCTTTAGCTGAACACTGTGCAGAGGTCGCACTACACTAACGTGTAAATACTGTAGCTGCCTGCGGTAGTGATAGGATCAGAAAAACACCACCAATCTTATACAGGTAGCTTTAGCTAAACACTGTGCAGAGGTCACACTACAATAACTTGTAGCTTTAGCTCAACACTGTGCAGAGGTCGCACTACACTAACTTGTAGCTATAGCTGAACACTGTGCAGAGGTCACACTACACTAACTTGTAGCTTTAGCTGAACACTGTGCAGAAGTTGCACTACACTAACTTGTAGCTTTAGCTGAACACTGTACAGAGGTCGCACTACACTAACTCGTAGCTTTAGCTGAACACTGTGCAGAGGACGCACTACACTAACATTTAAATAATGTAGCTGCCTGCGGTAGTGATAGGATCAGGAAAACACCACCAACCTTCTACAGGTAGCTTTAGCTGAACACTGTGCAGAGGTCGCACTACACTAACGTGTAAATAATGTAGCTGCCTGCGGTAGTGATAGGATCAGAAAAACACCACCAATCTTCTACAGGTAGCTTTAGCTGAAAACTTTACAGAGGTCGCACTACAGTAGCTTGTAGCTTTAGCTGAACACTGTGCAGAGGTCGCACTACACTAACTTGTAGCTTTAGCTGAACACTGTGCAGAGGTCGCACTACACTAACTTTTAGCTTTAGCTGAACACTGTGCAGAGGACGCACTACACTAACTTCTAAATAATGTAGCTGCCTGCGGTAGTTATAGGATCAGAAAAACACCACCAATCTTCTACAGGTAGCTTTAGCTGAAAACTGTGCAGAGGTCGCACAACACTAGCTTGTAGCTTTAGCTGAACACTGTGCAGAAGTCGCACTACACTAACTTGTAGCTTTAGATGAGCACTGTGCAGAGGTTGCACTACACTAACTTGTAGCTTTAGCTGAACACTGTGCAGAGGTCGCACTACACTAACTCGTAGCTTTAGCTGAACACTGTGCAAAGGTCGTACTACACTAACTTGCAGCTTTAGCTGAACACTGTGCAGAGGTCACACTACACTAACTCGTAGCTTTAGCTGAACACTGTGCAGAGGACGCAGTACACTAACATTTAAATAATGTAGCTGCCTGCGGTAGTGATGGGATTTGGAAAACACCACCAACCTTCTACAGGTAGCTTTAGCTGAACACTGTGCAGAGGTCGCACTACACTAACGTGTAAATAATGTAGCTGCCTGCAGTAATGATAGGATCAGAAAAACACCAGCAATCTTCCACAGGTAGCTTTAGCTGAACACTGTGCAGAGGTCGCACTACACTAACTTTTAGCTTTAGCTGAACACTGTGCAGAGGACGCACTACACTAACGTTTAAATAATGTAGCTGCCTGCGGTAGTGATAGGATCAGGAAAACACCACCAACCTTCTACAGGTAGCTTTAGCTGAACACTGTGCAGAGGTCGCACTACACTATCGTGTAAATAATGTAGCTGCCTGCAGTAATGATAGGATCAGAAAAACACCAGGGATCTTCTACAGGTAGCTTTAGCTGAACACTGTGCAGAGGTCGCACTACACTAACTTGTAGCTTTAGCCGAACACTGTGCAGAGGACGCACTACACTAACTTGTAAATAATGTAGCTGCCTGTGATAGTAATAGGATCAGAAAAACTCCACCAATCTTCTACAGGTAGCTTCAGCTGAACAATGTGCACAGGTCGCACTACACTAACTCATAGCTTTAGCTGAACACTGTGCAGAGGACTCACTACACTAACGTTTAAATAATGTAGCTGCCTCTGGTAGTGATAGGATCAGGAAAACACCACCAACCTTCTACAGGTAGCTTTAGCTGAACACTGTGCAGAGGTCGCAGTACACTAACTTGTAGTTTCAGCTGAACACTGTGCAGAGGTCACACTACACTAACTTGTAGCTTTAGCCGAGCACTATGCAGAGGACGCATTACACTAGTAAATAATGTGGCTGCCTGTGGTAGTGATAGGATCAGAAAAACACCACCAATCTTCTACAGGTAGCTTTAGCTGAACAATGTGCAGAGGTCGCACTACACTAACTTGTAGCTTTTAGCTGAAATCTGTGCAGAGGTCGCACTACACTAACTCATAGCTTTAGCTGAACACTGTGCAGAGGACGTACTACACTAACGTTTAAATAATGTAGCTGCCTGCGATAGTGATATGATCAGGAAAAAACCACCAACCTTCTACAGGTAGCTTTAGCTGAACACTGTGCAGAGGTCGCACTACACTAACATATAAATAATGTAGCTGCCTGTGGTAGTGATAGGATCAGAAAAACACCACCAATCTTCTACAGGTAGCTTTAGCTATACATTGTGCAGAGGTTGCACTACACTAACTTGTAGCTTTAGCTGAACACTGTGCAGAGGTCGCACTACACTAACTTGTAGCTATAGCTGAACACTGTGCAGAGGACACAATACACTAACTTGTAGCTTTAGCTGAACTCTGTGCAGAGGTCACACTACACAAATTTGTAGCTTTATCTGAACACTGTGCAGAGGTCGCACTACACTAACTCGTAGCTTTAGCTGAACACTGTGCATAGGATGCACTACACTAACATTTAAATAATGTAGCTGCCTGCGGTAGTGATAGGATCAGGAAAACACCACCAACCTTCTACAGGTAGCTTTAGCTGAACACTGTGCAGAGGACGCACTACACTAACGTGTAAATAATGTAGCTGCTTGCGGTAGTGATGGGATCAGAAAAACACCACCAATCTTCTACAGGTAGCTTTAGCTGAACACTGTGCAGAGGGCACTCTACACTAACTTGTAGCTATAACTGAACACTGTGCAGAGGTCGCACTACACTAACTTGTAGCTTTAGCTCTACACTGTGCAGAGGTCGCACTACACTACCTTGTAGCTTTAGCTGAACACTGTGCAGAGGACGCACTACACTAACTTGTAAATAATGTAGCTGCCTGCGGTAGTGATAGGATCAGAAAAACACCACCAATCTTCTACAGGTAGCTTTAGCTGAAAACTGTGCAGAGGTCGCACAACACTAGCTTGTAGCTTTAGCTGAACACTGTGCAGAAGTCGCACTACACTAACTTGTAGCTTTAGATGAACACTGTGCAGAGGTTGCACTACACTAACTTGTAGCTTTAGCTGAACACTGTGCAGAGGTCGCACTACACTAACTCGTACCTTTAGCTGAACATTGTGCAAAGGTCGTACTACACTAACTTGCAGCTTTAGCTGAACACTGTGCAGAGGTCACACTACACTAACTTGTAGCTTTAGCTGAACACTGTGCAGAGGTCGCACTACACTAACTTGTAGCTTTAGATGAACACTGTGAAGAGGTTGCACTACACTAACTTGTAGCTTTAGCTGAACACTGTGCAGAGGTCGCACTACACTAACTTGTAGCTTTAGATGAACACTGTGCAGAGGTCGCACTACACTAACTTGTAGCTTTAGCTGAACACTGTCCAGAGGTCGCACTACACTAACTCGTAGCTTTAGCTGAACACTGTGCAAAGGTCGCACTACACTAACTTGTAGCTTTAGCTGAACACTGTGCAGAGGTCGCACTACACTAACTTGTAGCTTTAGCTGAACACTGTGCAGAGGTCGCACTACACTAACTTTTAGCTATAGCTGAACACTGTGCAGAGGTCACACTACACTAACTTGTAGCTTTAGCTGAACTCTGTGCAGAGGTCGCACTACACTAACTTGTAGCTTTAGATGAACACTGTGCAGAGGTTGCACTACACTAACTTGTAGCTTTAGCTGAACACTGTGCAGAGGTCGCACTACACTAACTTGTAGCTTTAGATGAACACTGTGCAGAGGTTGCACTACACTAACTTGTAGCTTTAGCTGAACACTGTGCAGAGGTCGCACTACACTAACTCGTAGCTTTAGCTGAACACTGTGCAAAGGTCGCAGTACACTAACTTGTAGCTTTAGCTGAACACTGTGCAGAGGTCGCACTACACTAACTTGTAGCTTTAGCTGAACACTGTGCAGAGGTCGAACTACACTAATTTGTAGCTTTAGCTGAACACTGTGCAGAGGTCACACTACACTAACTTGTAGCTTTAGCTGAACACTGTGCAGAGGTCGAACTACACTTACTTGTAGCTTTAGCTGAACTCTGTGCAGAGGTCGCACTACACTAACTTGTAGCTTTAGATGAACACTGTGCAGAGGTTGCACTACACTAACTTGTAGCTTTAGCTGAACACTGTGCAGAGGTCGCACTACACTAACTTGTAGCTTTAGATGAACACTGTGCAGAGGTTGCACTACACTAACTTGTAGCTTTAGCTGAACACTGTGCAGAGATTGCAGTACACTAACTCGTAGCTTTAGCTGAACACTGTGCAAAGGTCGCACTACAGTAACTCGTAGCTTTAGCTGAACACTGTGCAGAGGTCGCACTACACTAACTTGTAGCTTTAGCTGAACACTGTGCAGAGGTCGCACTACACTAACTTGTAGCTTTAGCTGAACACTGTGCAGAGGTCGCACTACAGTAACTCATAGCTGTAGCTGAGCACTGTGCAGAGGACGCACTACACTAACGTTTAAATAATGTAGCTCCCTGCGGTAGTGATAGGATTAGGAAAACACCACCGACCTTCTACAGGTATCTTTAGCTGAACATTGTGCAGAGGTCGCACTACACTAACGTGTAAATAATGTAGCTGCCTGCGGTAGTGATAGGATCAGAAAAACACCACCAATCTTCTACAGGTAGCTTTAGCTGAAAACTGTGCAGAGGTCGCACTACACTAGCTTGTAGCTTTATCTGAACAATGGGCAGAGGTCGCACTACACTAACTTGTAGCTTTAGCTGAACACTGTACAGAAGTCGCACTACACTAACTTGTAACTTTAGCTGAACACTGCGCAGAGGTCGCACTACACTAACTTGTAGCTTTAGCTGAACACTGTGCAGAGGACACACTACACTCACTTGTAAATAATGTAGCTACCTGCGGTAGTGATAGGATCAGAAAAACACCACCAATCTTCTACAGGTAGCTTTAGCTGAACAATGTGCAGAGGTCGCACTACACTAACTTGTAGCTTTTAGCTGAAATCTGTGCAGAGGTCGCAATACACTAACTCATAGCTTTAGCTGAACACTGTGCAGAGGACGTACTACACTAACGTTTAAATAATGTAGCTGCCTGCGATAGTGATAGGATCAGGAAAAAACCACCAACCTTCTACAGGTAGCTTTAGCTGAACACTGTGCAGAGGACGCACTACTCTAACGTTTAAATAATGTCGCTGCCTCTGGTAGTGATAGGATCAGGAAAAAACCACCAACCTTCTACAGGTAGCTTTAGCTGAACACTGTGCAGAGGTCGTAGTACACTAACTTGTAGCTTTAGCTCAACACTGTGCAGAGGTCGCACTACACTAACTTGTAGCTATAGCTGCACACTGTGCAGAGGTCACACTACACTAACTTGTAGCTTTAGCTGAACACTGTGCAGAAGTTGCACTACACTAACTTGTAGCTTTAGCTGAACACTGTGCAGAGGTCGCACTACACTAACTCGTAGCTTTAGCTGAACACTGTGCAGAGGACGCACTACACTAACATTTAAATAATGTAGCTGCCTGCGGTACTGATTGGATCAGGAAAACACCACCAACCTTCTACAGGTAGCTTTAGCTGAACACTGTGCAGAGGTCGCACTACACTAACTTGCAGCTTTAGCTGAACACTGTGCAGAGGTCACACTACACTAACTTGTAGCTTTAGCTGAACACTGCAGGGGACGCACTACACTAAATTGTAAATAATGTAGCTGCCTGCGGTACAGATAGGATCAGAAAAACACCAACAATCTTCTACAGGTAGCTTTAGCTGAAAACTGTGCAGAGGTCGCACTACACTAGCTTGTAGCTTTAGCTGAACACTGAGCAGAGATCGCACTACACTAACTTGTAGCTTTAGCTGAACACTGTGCAGAGGTCGCACTACACTAACTTGTAGCTTTAGCTGAACACTATGCAGAGGTCGCACTACACTAACTTTTAGCTTGAGCTGAACACTGTGCAGAGGTCGCACTACACTAACTTGAAGCTTTAGCTGAACACTGTGCAGAGGTCGCACTACACTAACTCGTAGCTTTAGCTGAACACTGTGCAGAGGACTCACTACACTAACGTGTAAATAATGTAGCTGCCTGCGGTAGTGATAGGATCAGAAAAACACCACCAATCTTCTACAGGTAGCTTTAGCTGAAAACTGTGCAGAGGTCGCACTACACTAACGTGTAAATAATGTAGCTGCCTGCAGTAATGATAGGATCAGAAAAACACCACCAACCTTCTACATGTAGCTTTAGCTGAACACTGTGCAGATGTCACACTACACTAATTTGTAAATAATGTAGCTGCCTGTGGTAGTGATAGGTTCAGAAAAACACCACCAATCTTCTACAGGTAGCTTTAGCTGAACAATGTGCACAGGTCGCACTACACTAACTCGTAGCTTTAGCTGAACACTGTGCAGAGGACGCACTACACTAACGTTTAATTAATGTAGCTGCCTGTGGTAGTGATAAGATCAGGAAAACACCACCAACCTTTTACAGGTAGTTTTAGCTGAACACTGTGCAGAGGACGCACTACACTAACGTTTAAATAATGTAGCTGCCTCTGGTAGTGATAGGATCAGGAAAACACCACCAACCTTCTACAGGTAGCTTTAGCTGAACACTGTGCAGAGGTCGCAGTACACTAACTTGTAGTTTCAGCTGAACACTGTGCAGAGGTCACACTACACTAACTTGTAGCTTTAGCCGAGCACTGTGCAGAGGACGCTCTACACTACTAAATAATGTAGCTGCCTGTAGTAGTGATAGGATCAGAAAAACACCACCAATCTTCTACAGGTAGCTTTAGTTGAACAATGTGCAGAGGTCGCACTACACTAACTTGTAGCTTTTAGCTGAAATCTGTGCAGAGGTCGCACTACACTAACTCATAGCTTTAGCTGAACACTGTGCAGAGGTCGTAGTACACTAACTTGTAGCTTTAGCTCAACACTGTGCAGAGGTTGCACTACACTAACTTGTAGCTTCAGCTTAACACTGTGCAGAGGTTGCACTACACTAACTTGTAGCTTTAGGTAAACACTGCAGAGATCTCACTACACTAACTTGTAGCTTTAGCTAAACACTGTGCAGAGGTTGCACTACACTAACTTGTAGCTTCAGCTTAACACTGTGCAGAGGTTGCACTACACTAACTTGTAGCTTTAGGTAAACACTGCAGAGATCTCACTACACTAACTTGTAGCTTTAGCTAAACACTGTGCAGAGGTCGCACTTCACTAACTTGTAGCTTTAGGTGAACACTGAGCAGAGTTTGCACTACACTAACTTGTAGCTTTAGCTGAACAATGTGCAGAGGTCGCACTACACTAACGTTTAAATAATGTAGCTGCCTCTGGTAGTGATAGGATCAGGAAAACACCACCAACCTTCTACAGGTAGCTTTAGCTGAACACTGTGCAGAGGTCGCAGTACACTAACTTGTAGTTTCAGCTGAACACTGTGCAGAGGTCACACTACACTAACTTGTAGCTTTAGCTGAACACTGTGCAGAGGACGCACTACACTAGTAAATAATGAAGCTGCCTGTGGTAGTGATAGGATCAGAAAAACACCACCAATCTTCTACAGGTAGCTTTAGCTGAACAATGCGCAGATGTCGCACTACACTAACTTGTAGCTTTAGCTGAGCACTGTGCAGAGGTCGCACTACACTAACTCATAGCTTTAGCTGAACACTGTGCAGAGGACGCACTACACTAAGGTTTAAATAATGTAGCTGCCTGCGGTAGTGATAGGATCAGGAAAAAACCACCAACCTTCTACAGGTAGCTTTAGCTGAACACTGTACAGAGGACGTACTACACTAACGTTTAAATAATGTAGCTGCCTGCGGTAGTGATAGGATCAGGAAAACACCACCAACCTTCTACGGGTAGCTTTAGCTGAACACTGTGCAGAAGACGCACTACTCTAACGTTTAAATAATGTAGCTGCCTGCGGTAGTAATAGGATCAGGAAAACACCACCAAGCTTCTACAGGTTGCCTTAGCTGAACACTGTGCAGAGGACGCACTACACTAACGTGTAAATAATGTAGCTGCCTGCGGTAGTGATAGGATCAGAAAAACACCAAAAATCTTCTACAGGTAGCTTTAGCTAAACACTGTGCAGAGGTCGCACTACACTAACTTGTAGCTTTAGCTTAACACTGTGCAGAGGTCGCACTACACTAACTTGTAGCTATAGCTGAACACTGTGCAGAGGTCGCACTACACTAACTTGTAGCTTTAGCTGAACACTGTGCAGAGGTCACACTACACTAACTTGTAGCTTTAGCTGAACACTGTGCAGAGGTTGCACTATATTAACTCGTAGCTTTAGCTGAATACTGTGCAGAGGTTGCACTACACTAACTTGTAGTTTTAGCTGAACACTGTGCAGAGTTCGAACTACACTAACTTGTAGCTTTAGCTGTACACTGTGCAGAGGTCGCACTACACTAACTTGTAGCTTTAGCTGAACACCGTGCAGAGGTTGCACTACACTAACTTGTAGCTTTAGCTGAACACGGTGCAGAGGTCTCA
Organism: Aquarana catesbeiana; assembly: GCF_042186555.1. NCBI lineage: Eukaryota > Metazoa > Chordata > Amphibia > Anura > Ranidae > Aquarana > Aquarana catesbeiana. The sequence continues at coordinate 363,860,343 of NC_133328.1, read as the reverse complement.
CTACACTAACTTGTAGCTTTAGCTGAACACCGTGCAGAGGTCACACTACACTAACTTGTAGCTTTAGCTGAACACTGCGCAGTGGTCGCCCTACACTAACTTGTAACGTTAGCTGAACACTGTGCAGAGGTCGCACTACACTAACTTGTAGCTTTAGCTGAACACTGTGCAGAGGTCACACTACACTAACTCATAGATTTAGCTGAACACTGAGCAGAGGACGCACTACACTAATGTTTAAATAATGTAGCTGCCTGCGGTAGTGATAGGATCAGGAAAACACCACCAATCTTCTACAGGTAGCTTTAGCTGAACACTGTGCAGAGGACGCACTACACTAACGTGTAAATAATGTAGCTGCCTGCGGTAGTGATAGGATCAGAAAAACACCACCAATCTTCTACAGGTAGCTTTAGCTGAACACTGTGCAGAGGACGCACTACACTAACGTGTAAATAATGTAGCTGCCTGCGGTAGTGATAGAATCAGAAAAACACCAAAGATCTTCTACAGGTAGCTTTAGCTAAACACTGTGCAGAGGTCGCACTACACTAACTTGTAGCTTTAGCTGAACACTGTGCAGAGGTCGCACTACACTAACTCATAGCTGTAGCTGAACACTGTGCAGAGGACGCACTACACTAACGTTTAAATAATGTAGCTGCCCGCGGTAGTGATATGATCAGGAAAACACCACCAACCTTCTACAGGTAGCTTTAGCTGAACACTGTGCAGAGGACGCACTACACTAACGTTTAAATAATGTAGCTACCTGCAGTAGTGATAGGATCAGGAAAACACCACCAACCTTCTACGGGTAGCTTCAGCTGAACACTGTGCAGAGGACGCCCTACTCTAACGTTTAAATAATGTAGCTGCCTGCGTTAGTGTTAGGAACAGGAAAACACCACCAACTTTCTACAGGTAGCTTTAGCTGAACACTGTGCAGAGGTCGCACTACACTAACATATAAATAATGTAGCTGCCTGTGGTAGTGATAGGATCAGAAAAACACCACCAATCTTCTACAGGTAGCTTTAGCTATACATTGTGCAGAGGTTGCACTACACTAATTGTAGCTTTAGCTGAACACTGTGCAGAGGTCGCACTACACTAACTTGTAGCTATAGCTGAACACTGTGCAGAGTACACAATACACTAACTTGTAGCTTTAGCTGAACACTGTGCAGAGGTCGCACTACACTAACTTGTAGCTTTATCTGAACACTGTGCAGAGGTTGCACTACACTAACTCGTAGCTTTAGCTGGAAACTGTGCAGAGGATGCACTACACTAACATTTAAATAATGTAGCTGCCTGCGGTAGTGATAGGATCAGGAAAACACCACCAACCTTCTACAGGTAGCTTTAGCTGAACACTGTGCAGAGGACGCACTACACTAACTTGTAAATAATGTAGCTGCCTGCGGTAGTGATAGGATCAGAAAAACACCACCAATCTTGTACAGGTAGCTTTAGCTGAACACGGTGCAGAGGACGCACTACACTAACGTTTAAATAATGTAGCTACCTGCAGTAGTGATGGGATCAGGAAAACACCACCAACCTTCTACGGTTAGCTTTAGCTGAACACTGTGCAGAGGACGCACTACTCTAACGTTGAAATAATGTAGCTGCCTGCGGTAGTGATATGAACAGGAAAACACCACCAACTTTCTACAGGTAGCTTTAGCTGAACACTGTGCAGAGGTCGCACTACACTAACATATAAATAATGTAGCTGCCTGTGGTAGTGATAGGATCAGAAAAACACCACCAATCTTCTACAGGTAGCTTTAGCTATACATTGTGCAGAGGTTGCACTACACTAACTTGTAGCTTTAGCTGAACACTGTGCAGAGGTCGCACTACACTAACTTGTAGCTATAGCTGAACACTGTTCAGAGGACACAATACACTAACTTGTAGCTTTAGCTGAACACTGTGCAGAGGTCGCACTACACTAACTTGTAGCTTTATCTGAACACTGTGCAGAGGTCGCACTACACTAACTCGTAGCTTTAGCTGAACACTGTGCAGAGGATGCACTACACTAACATTTAAATAATGTAGCTGCCTGCGGTAGTGATAGGATCAGGAAAACACCACCAACCTTCTATAGGTAGCTTTAGCTGAACACTGTGCAGAGGACGCACTACACTAACTTGTAAATAATGTAGCTGCCTGCGGTAGTGATGGGATCAGAAAAACACCACCAATCTTCTACAGGTAGCTTTAGCTGAACACTGTGCAGAGGTCACTCTGCACTAACTTGTAGCTATAACTGAACACTGTGCAGAGGTCGCACTACGCTAACTTGTAGCTTTAGCTGTACACTGTGCAGAGGTCGCACTACACTACCTTGTAGCTTTAGCTGAACACTGTGCAGAGGACGCACTACACTAACTTGTAAATTATGTAGCTGCCTGCGGTAGTGATAGGATCAGAAAAACACCACCAATCTTCTACAGTTATCTTTAGCTGAAAACTGTGCAGAGGTCGCACAACACTAGCTTGTAGCTTTAGCTGAACACTCTGCAGAAGTCGCACGACACTAACTTGTAGCTTTAGATGAACACTGTGCCGAGGTTGCACTACACTAACTTGTAGCTTTAGCTGAACACTGTGCAGAGGTCGCACTACACTAACTCGTAGCTTTAGCTGAACACTGTGCAAAGGTCGCACTACACTAACTTGCAGCTTTAGCTGAACACTGTGCAGAGGTCACACTACACTAACTTGTAGCTTTAGCTGAACACTGTGCAGAGGTCGCACTACACTAACTTGTAGCTTTAGATGAACACTGTGCAGAGGTTGCACTACACTAACTTGTAGCTTTAGCTGAACACTGTGCAGAGGTCGCACTACACTAACTTGTAGCTTTAGATGAACACTGTGCAGAGGTTGCACTACACTAACTTGTAGCTTTAGCTGAACACTGTGCAGAGGTCGCACTACACTAACTCGTAGCTTTAGCTGAACACTGTGCAAAGGTCGCATTACACTAACTTGTAGCTTTAGCTGAACACTATGCAGAGGTCGCACTACACTAACTTGTAGCTTTAGCTGAACACTGTGCAGAGGTCGAACTACACTAACTTGTAGCTCTAGCTGAACACTGTGCAGAGGTCGCACTACACTAACTTTTAGCTTTAGCTGAACACTGTGCAGAGGTCGCACTACACCAACTTGTAGCTTTAGCTGAACACTGTGCAGAAGTCGCACTACACTAACTCGTAGCTGTAGCTGAATACTGTGCAGAGGACGCACTACACTAACATTTAAATAATGTAGTTGCCTGCGGTAGTGATAAGATTAGGAAAACACCACCGACCTTCTACAGGTAGCTTTAGCTGAACACTGTGCAGAGGTCGCACTACACTAATGTGTAAATAATGTAGCTGCCTGCGGTAGTGATAGGATCAGAAAAACACCACCAATCTTCTACAGGTAGCTTTAGCTGAAAACTGTGCAGAGGTTGCACTACACTAGCTTGTAGCTTTATCTGAACACTGTGCAGAGGTCGCACTACACTAACTTGTAGCTTTAGCTGAACACTGTGCAGAGGTCGCACTACACTAACTTGTAGCTTTAGCTGAACACTGTGCAGAGGTCGCACTACACTAACTTGTAAATAATGTAGCAGCCTGGGGCAGTGATAGGATCAGAAAAACACCACCAATCTTCTACAGGTAGCTTTAGCTGAAATCTGTGCAGAGGTCGCACTACACTAGCTTGTAGCTTTAGCTGAACACTGTGCAGAGGTCGCACTACACTAACTTGTAGCTTTTGCTGAACACTGTGCAGAGGTTGCACTACACTAACTTGTAGCTTTAGCTGAACACTGTGCAGACGTTGCAGTACACTAACTCGTAGCTTTAGCTGAACACTGTGCAAAGGTCGCACTACACTAACTTGTAGCTTTAGCTGAACACTGTGCAGAGATCGCACTACACTAACTTTTAGCTTTAGCTGAACACTGTGGAGAGGTCGCACTACACTAACTTGTATCTTTAGCTGAACACTGTGCAGAGGTCGCACTACAGTAACTCATAGCTATAGCTGAGCACTGTGCAGAGGACGCACTACACTAACGTTTAAATAATGTAGCTGCCTGCGGTAGTGATAGGATTAGGAAAACACCACCGACCTTCTACAGGTATCTTTAGCTGAACACTGTGCAGAGGTCGCACTACACTAACGTGTAAATAATGTAGCTGCCTGCGGTAGTGATAGGATCAGAAAAACACCACCAATCTTCTACAGGTAGCTTTAGCTGAAAACTGAGCAGAGGTCGCACTACACTAGCTTGTAGCTTTATCTGAACACTGTGCAGAGGTCGCACTACACTAACTTGCAGCTTTAGCTGAACACTGTACAGAAGTCGCACTACACTAACTTGTAACTTTAGCTGAACACTGCGCAGAGGTCGCACTACACTAACTTGTAGCTTTAGCTGAACACTGTGCAGAGGACGCACTACACTCACTTGTAAATAATGTAGCTGCCTGCGGTAGTGATAGGATCAGAAAAACACCACCAATCTTCTACAGGTAGCTTTAGCTGAACACTATGCAGATGTCGCACTACACTAACTTGTAGCTTTAGCTGAACACTGTGCAGAGGTCGCACTACACTAACTCGCAGCTTTAGCTGAACACTGTGCAGAGGACGCACTACACTAACGTTTAAATAATGTAGCTGCCTGCGGTAGTGATATGATCAGGAAAACACCACCAATCTTCTACAGGTAGCTTTAGCTTAACACTGTGCAGAGGACGCACTACACTAACGTTTAAATAATGTAGCTGCCTGTAATAGTGATAGGATCAGGAAAACACCACCAACCTTCTACGGGTAGCTTTAGCTGAACACTGTGCAGAGGACGCACTACTCTACTGTCTAAATAATGTAGTTGCCTGCAGTAGTGACAGGATCAGGAAAACACCACCAACCTTCTACAGGTAGCCTTAGCTGAACACTGTGCAGAGGACGCACTACACTAATGTTTAAAAAATGTAGCTGCCTGCGTTAGTTTTAGGAACAGGAAAACACCACCAACCTTCTACAGGTAGCTTTAGCTGAACACTGTGCAGTGGTCGCACTACACTAACGTGTAAATAATGTAGCTGCCTGCGGTAGTGATAGGATCAGAAAAACACCACCAATCTTATACAGGTAGCTTTAGCTAAACACTGTGCAGAGGTCACACTACACTAACTTGTAGCTTTAGCTCAACACTGTGCAGAGGTCGCACTACACTAACTTGTAGCTATAGCTGAACACTGTGCAGAGGTCACACTACACTAACTTGTAGGTTTAGCTGAACACTGTGCAGAAATTGCACTACACTAACTTGTAGCTTTAGCTGAACACTGTGCAGAGGTCGCACTACAATAACTCGCAGCTTTAGCTGAACACTGTGCAGAGGACGCACTACACTAACGTTTAAATAATGTAGCTGCCTGCGGTAGTGATATGATCAGGAAAACACCACCAATCTTCTACAGGTAGCTTTAGCTGAACACTGTGCAGAGGACGCACTACACTAACGTTTAAATAATGTAGCTGCCTGCAATAGTGATAGGATCAGGAAAACACTACCAACCTTCTACGGGTAGCTTTAGCTGAACACAGTGCAGAGGACGCACTACTCTACTGTCTAAATAATGTAGTGGCCTGCAGTAGTGACAGGATCAGGAAAACACCACCAACCTTCTACAGGTAGCCTTAGCTGAACACTGTGCATAGGACGCACTACACTAACGTTTAAATAATGTAGCTGCCTGCGTTAGTTTTAGGAACAGGGAAAAACACCACCAACCTTCTACAGGTAGCTTTAGCTGAACACTGTGCAGAGGTCGCACTACACTAACGTGTAAATAATGTAGCTGCCTGCGGTAGTGATAGGATCAGAAAAACACCACCAATCTTATACAGGTAGCTTTAGCTAAACACTGTGCAGAGGTCACACTACACTAACTTGTAGCTTTAGCTCAACACTGTGCAGAGGTCGCACTACACTAACTTGTAGCTATAGCTGAACACTGTGCAGAGGTCACACTACACTAACTTGTAGGTTTAGCTGAACACTGTGCAGAAGTTGCACTACACTAACTTGTAGCTTTAGCTGAACACTGTACAGAGGTCGCACTACACTAACTCGTAGCTTTAGCTGAACACTGTGCAGAGGACGCACTACACTAACATTTAAATAATGTAGCTGCCTGCGGTAGTGATAGGATCAGGAAAACACCACCAACCTTCTACAGGTAGCTTTAGCTGAACACTGTGCAGAGGTCGCACTACACTAACGTGTAAATAATGTAGCTGCCTGCGGTAGTGATAGGATCAGAAAAACACCACCAATCTTCTACAGGTAGCTTTAGCTGAAAACTGTGCAGAGGTCGCACCACACTAGCTTGTAGCTTTATCTGAACACTGTGCAGAGGTCGCACTACACTAACTTGTAGCTTTAGCTGAAGACTGTGCAGAGGTCGCACTACACTAACTTGTAGCTTTAGCTGAGCACTGTGCAGAGGTCGCACTACACTAACTTTTAGCTTTAGCTGAACACTGTGCAGAGGTCGCACTACACTAGCTTGTAACTTTAGCTGAACACTGTGCAGAGGTCACACTACACTAACTCGTAGCTTTAGCTGAACACTGTGCAGAGGACGCACTACACTAACATTTAAATAATGTAGCTGCCTGCGGTAGTGATGGGATTTGGAAAACACCACCAACCTTCTACAGGTAGTTTTAGCTGAACACTGTGCAGAGGTCGCACTACACTAACGTGTAAATAATGTAGCTGCCTGCAGTAATGATAGGATCAGAAAAACACCAGCAATCTTCTACAGGTAGCTTTAGCTGAACACTGTGCAGAGGTCACACTACACTAACTTTTAGCTTTAGCTGAACACTGTGCAGAGGACGCACTACGCTAACGTTTAAATAATGTAGCTGCCTGCGGTAGTGATAGGATCAGGAAAACACCACCAACCTTCTACAGGTAGCTTTAGCTCAACACTGTGCAGAGGTCGCACTACACTAACGTGTAAATAATGTAGCTGCCTGCAGTAATGATAGGATCAGAAAAACACCAGGGATCTTCTACAGGTAGCTTTAGCTGAACACTGTGCAGAGGTCGCACTACACTAACTTGTAGCTTTAGCCGAACACTGTGCAGAGGACGCACTACACTAACTTGTAAATAATGTAGCTGCCTGTGGTAGTGATAGGATCAGAAAAACACCACCAATCTTCTACAGGTAGCTTTAGCTGAACAATGTGCACAGGTCGCATTACACTAACTTTTAGCTTTAGCTCAACACTGTGCAGAGATCGCACTACACTAACTTGAAGCTTCAGCTTAACACTGTGCAGAGGTTGCACTACACTAACTTGTAGCATTAGGTAAACACTGAAGAGATCTCACTACACTAACTTGTAGCTTTAGCTAAACACTGTGCAGAGGTCACACTACACTAACTTGTAGCTTTAGCTGAACACTGAGCAGAGTTTGCACTACACTAAATTGTAGCTTTAGATGAACACTGTGCAGAGGTTGCACTACACTAACTTGTAGCTTTAGGTAAACACTGCAGAGATCTCACTACACTAACTTGTAGCTTTAGCTAAACACTGTGCAGAGGTCGCACTACACTAACTTGTAGCTTTAGCTGAACACTGAGCAGAGTTTGCACTACACTAACTTGTAGCTTTAGCTGAACAATGTGTAGAGGTCGCACTACACTAACTCGTAGCTTTAGCTGAACACTGTGCAGAGGACGCACTACACTAACGTTTAATTAATGTAGCTGCCTGCGGTAGTGATAGGATCAGGAAAACACCACCAACCTTTTAAAGGTAGCTTTAGCTGAACACTGTGCAGAGGACGCACTACACTAACATTTAAATAATGTAGCTGCCTCTGGTAGTCATAGGATCAGGAAAACACGAACAACCTTCTACAGGTAGCTTTAGCTGAACACTGTGCAGTGGTCGCAGTACACTAACTTGTAGTTTCAGCTGAACACTGTGCAGAGGTCATACTACACTAACTTGTGGCTTTAGCCGAACACTGTGCAGAGGACGCACTACACTAGTAAATAATGTAGCTGCCTGTGGTAGTGATAGGATCAGAAAAACACCACCAATCATCTACAGGTAGCTTTAGCTGAACACTGAGCAGAGTTTGCACTACACTAACTTGTAGCTTTAGCTGAACAATGTGCAGAGGTCGCACTACACTAACTCGTAGCTTTAGCTGAACACTGTGCAGAGGACGCACTACACTAACGTTTAATTAATGTAGCAGCCTGCGGTAGTGATAGGATCAGGAAAACACCACCAACCTTTTACAGGTAGCTTTAGCTGAACACTGTGCAGAGGACGCACTACACTAACATTTAAATAATGTAGCTGACTCTGGTAGTGATAGGATCAGGAAAACACGAACAACCTTCTACAGGTAGCTTTAGCTGAACACTGTGCAGTGGTCGCAGTACACTAACTTGTAGTTTCAGCTGAACACTGTGCAGAGGTCATACTACACTAACTTGTGGCTTTAGCCGAACACTGTGCAGAGGACGCACTACACTAACTTGTAAATAATGTAGCTGCCTGTGGTAGTGATAGGATCAGAAAAACACCACCAATCTTCTACAGGTAGCTTTAGCTGAACAATGTGCACAGGTCGCATTACACTAACTTTTAGCTTTAGCTCAACACTGTGCAGAGATCGCACTACACTAACTTGAAGCTTCAGCTTAACACTGTGCAGAGGTTGCACTACACTAACTTGTAGCATTAGGTAAACACTGAAGAGATCTCACTACACTAACTTGTAGCTTTAGCTAAACACTGTGCAGAGGTCGCACTACACTAACTTGTAGCTTTAGCTGAACACTGAGCAGAGTTTGCACTACACTAAATTGTAGCTTTAGCTGAACACTGTGCAGAGGTTGCACTACACTAACTTGTAGCTTTAGGTAAACACTGCAGAGATCTCACTACACTAACTTGTAGCTTTAGCTAAACACTGTGCAGAGGTCGCACTACACTAACTTGTAGCTTTAGCTGAACACTGAGCAGAGTTTGCACTACACTAACTTGTAGCTTTAGCTGAACAATGTGTAGAGGTCGCACTACACTAACTCGTAGCTTTAGCTGAACACTGTGCAGAGGACGCACTACACTAACGTTTAATTAATGTAGCTGCCTGCGGTAGTGATAGGATCAGGAAAACACCACCAACCTTTTACAGGTAGCTTTAGCTGAACACTGTGCAGAGGACGCACTACACTAACATTTAAATAATGTAGCTGCCTCTGGTAGTGATAGGATCAGGAAAACACGAACAACCTTCTACAGGTAGCTTTAGCTGAACACTGTGCAGTGGTCGCAGTACACTAACTTGTAGTTTCAGCTGAACACTGTGCAGAGGTCATACTACACTAACTTGTGGCTTTAGCCGAACACTGTGCAGAGGACGCACTACACTAGTAAATAATGTAGCTGCCTGTGGTAGTGATAGGATCAGAAAAACACCACCAATCATCTACAGGTAGCTTTAGCTGAACACTGAGCAGAGTTTGCACTACACTAACTTGTAGCTTTAGCTGAACAATGTGCAGAGGTCGCACTACACTAACTCGTAGCTTTAGCTGAACACTGTGCAGAGGACGCACTACACTAACGTTTAATTAATGTAGCTGCCTGCGGTAGTGATAGGATCAGGAAAACACCACCAACCTTTTACAGGTAGCTTTAGCTGAACACTGTGCAGAGGACGCACTACACTAACATTTAAATAATGTAGCTGACTCTGGTAGTGATAGGATCAGGAAAACACGAACAACCTTCTACAGGTAGCTTTAGCTGAACACTGTGCAGTGGTCGCAGTACACTAACTTGTAGTTTCAGCTGAACACTGTGCAGAGGTCATACTACACTAACTTGTGGCTTTAGCCGAACACTGTGCAGAGGACGCACTACACTAGTAAATAATGTAGCTGCCTGTGGTAGTGATAGGATCAGAAAAACACCACCAATCATGTACAGGTAGCTTTAGCTGAACAATGTGCAGAGGTCGCACTACACTAACTTGTAGCTTTCGCTGAACACTGTGCAGAGGTCGCCCTACACTAACGTTTAAATAATGTCACTGCCTCTGGTAGTGATAGGATTAGGAAAAAACCACCAACCTTCTACAGGTAGCTTTAGCTGAACACTGTGCAGAGGACGCACTACACTAACGTTGAAATAATGTCACTGCCTTTGGTAGTGATAGGATCAGGAAAATACCACCAACCTTCTACAGGTAGCTGTAGCTCAACACTGTGCAGAGGTCGTAGTACACTAACTTGTAGCTTTAGCTGAACACTGTGCAGAGGTTGCACTACACTAACTTGTAGCTTTAGGTAAACACTGCAGAGATCTCACTACACTAACTTGTAGCTTTAGCTAAACACTGTGCAGAGGGCGCACTACACTAAGTTGTAGCTTTAGCTGAACACTGAGCAGAGTTTGCACTACACTAACTTGTAGCTTTAGCTGAACACTGTGCAGAGGTTGCACTACACTAACTTGTAGCCTTAGCTGAACACTGTACAGAGGTCGCACTACACTAACTTGTAGCTTTAGCTGAACACTTTGCAGAGGTCGCACTACACTAACTTGTAGCTTTAGCTGAACACTGTGCAGAGGTCGCACTACACTAACTCGTAGCTTTAGCTGAACACTGTGCAGAGGACGCACTACACTAACGTTTGAATAATGTAGCTGCCTGCAGTAGTGATAGGATCAGGAAAACACCACCAACCTTCTACAGTTAGCCTTAGCTGAACACTGAGCAGAGGACGCACTACACTAACGTTTAAATAATGTAGCTGCCTGCGTTAGTGATAGGATCAGAAAAACACCACCAATCTTCTACTGTGCAGAGGTCGCACTACACTCACTTGTAGCTATAGCTGAACACTGTGCAGAGGTCACACTACACTAACTTGTAGCTTTAGCTGAACACTGTGTAGAGGTCACACTACACTAACTTGTAGCTTTAGCTCAACACTGTGCAGAGGTCGCACTACACTAACTTGTAGCTTTAGCTGAACACTGTGCAGATGTCACACTACACTAACTCGTAGCTTTAGCTGAACACTGTGTAGAGGTTGCACTACACTAACTCGTAGCTTTAGCAGAACACTGTGCAGAGGACGCACTACACTAACGTTTAAATAATGTAGCTGCCTGCGGTAGTGATAGGATCAGGAAAACACCACCAAGCTTCTACAGGTAGATTTAGCTGAACAATGTGCAGAGGACGCACTACACTAACGTTTGAATAATGTAGCTATGTAGCTGCCTGCAGTAGTGATAAGATCAGGAAAACACCACCAACCTTCTACAGGTAGCTTTAGCTGAACACTGTAAAGAGGTCGCTGTAATGTTGCTGCCTGCGGTAGTGATAGGATCAGAAAAACACCACCAATCTTCTACAGATAGCTTTAGCTGAACACTGTGCAGAGATCACACTACACTAACGTGTAAATAATGTAGCTGCCTGCAGTAGTGATAGGATCGGGAAATCACCACCAAACTTCTACAGGTAGCTTTAGCTGAACACTGTGCAGAGGTCGCACTACACTAACTCGTAGCTTTAGCTGAACACTGAGCAGAGGATGCACTACACTAACTTTAAATAATGTAGCTGCCTGCGGTAGTGATATGATCAGGAAAACACCACCAACCTTCTACAGGTAGCTTTAGCTGAACACTGTGCAGAGGACGCACTACACTAACGTGTAAATAATGTAGCTGCCTGCGGTAGTGATGGGATGAGAAAAACACCACCAATCTTCTACAGGTAGCTTTAGCTGAACACTGTGCAGAGGTCACTCTACACTAAATTGTAGCTATAACTGAACACTGTGCAGAGGTCGCACTACACTAACTTGTAGCTTTAGCTGTACACTGTGCAGAGGTCGCACTACAATAACTTGTAGCTTTAGCTGAACACTGTGCAGAGGACGCACTACACTAACTTGTAAATAATGTAGCTGCCTGCAGTAGTGATAGGATCAGAAAAACACCACCAATCTTCTACAGGTAGCTTTAGCTGAAAACTGTGCAGAGGTCGCACAACACTATCTTGTAGCTTTAGCTGAACACTGTGCAGAGGTCGCACTACACTAACTTGTAGCTTTAGCTGAACACTGTGCAGAGGTTGCACTACACTAACTTGTAGCTTTAGCTGAACACTGTGCAGAGGTTGCACTACACTAACTCGTAGCTTTAGCTGAACACTGTGGAAAGGTCGCACTACACTAACTTGTAGCTTTAGCTGAACACTGTGCAGAGGTCGCACTACACTAACTTGTAGCTTTAGCTGTACACTGTGCAGAGGTCGCACTACAATAACTTGTAGCTTTAGCTGAACACTGTGCAGAGGACGCACTACACTAACTTGTAAATAATGTAGCTGCCTGCAGTAGTGATAGGATCAGAAAAACACCACCAATCTTCTACAGGTAGCTTTAGCTGAAAACTGTGCAGAGGTCGCACAACACTATCTTGTAGCTTTAGCTGAACACTGTGCAGAGGTCGCACTACACTAACTTGTAGCTTTAGCTGAACACTGTGCAGAGGTTGCACTACACTAACTTATAGCTTTAGCTGAACACTGTGCAGAGGTTGCACTACACTAACTCGTAGCTTTAGCTGAACACTGTGCAAAGGTCGCACTACACTAACTTGTAGCTTTAGCTGAACACTGTGCAGTGGTCGCACTACACTAACTTGTAGCTTTAGCTGAACACTGTGCAGAAGTCGCACTACACTAACTTGTAGCTTTAGCTGAACACTGTGCAGAGGTCGCACTACACTAACTTTTAGCTTTAGCTGAACACTGTGCAGAGGTCGCACTACACTAACTTTTAGCTTTAGCTGAACACTGTGCAGAGGTCGCACTACACTAACTTGTAGCTTTAGCTGAACACTGTGCAGTGGTCGCACTACACTAACTCATAGCTGTAGCTGAACACTGTGCAGAGGACGCACTACACTAACGTTTAAATAACGTAGCTGCCTGCGGTAGTGATAGGATTAGGAAAACACCACCGACCTTCTACAGGTAGCTTTAGCTGAACACTGTGCAGAGGTCGCACTACACTAATGTGTAAATAATGTAGCTGCCTGCGGTAATGATAGGATCAGAAAAACACCACCAATCTTCTACAGGTAGCTTTAGCTGAAAACTGTGCAGAGATCGCACTACACTAGCTTGTAGCTTTATCTGAACACTGTGCAGAGGTCGCACTACACTAACTTGTAGCTTTAGCTGAACACTGTGCAGAGGTCGCACTACACTAACTTGTAGCTTTAGCTGAACACTGTGCAGAGGTCGCACTACACTAACTTGTAAATAATGTAGCTGCCTGTGGTAGTGATAGGATCAGAAAAACACCACCAATCTTCTACAGGTAGCTTTAGCTGAAATCTGTGCAGAGGTCGCACTACACTAGCTTGTAGCTTTAGCTGAACACTGTGCAGAGGTCGCACTACACTAACTTGTAGCTTTCGCTGAACACTGTGCAGAGGTTGCACTACACTAACTTGTAGCTTTAGCTGAACACTGTGCAGAGGTCGCACTACACTAACTGATAGCTTTAGCTGAACACTGTGCAAAGGTCGCACTACACTAACTCGTAGCTTTAGCTGAACACTGTGCAGAGGTCGCACTACACTAACTTGTAGCTTTAGCTGAACACTGTGCAGAAGTCGCACTACACTAACTTGTAGCTTTAGCTGAACACTGTGCAGAGGTCGCACTACACTAACTTTTAGCTTTAGCTGAACACTGTGCAGAGGTCGCACTACACTAACTTGTAGCTTTAGCTGAACACTGTGCAGAGGTCGCACTACACTAACTCATAGCTGTAGCTGAACACTGTGCAGAGGACGCACTACACTAACGTTTAAATAACGTAGCTGCCTGCGGTAGTGATAGGATTAGGAAAACACCACCGACCTTCTACAGGTAGCTTCAGCTGAACACTGTGCAGAGGTCGCACTACACTAATGTGTAAATAATGTAGCTGCCTGCGGTAGTGATAGGATCAGAAAAACACCACCAATCTTCTACAGGTAGCTTTAGCTGAAAACTGTGCAGAGATCGCACTACACTAGCTTGTAGCTTTATCTGAACACTGTGCAGCGGTCGCACTACACTAACTTGTAGCTTTAGCTGAACACTGTGCAGAGGTCGCACTACACTAACTTGTAGCTTTAGCTGAACACTGTGCAGAGGTCGCACTACACTAACTTGTAAATAATGTAGCTGCCTGTGGTAGTGATAGGATCAGAAAAACACCACCAATCTTCTACAGGTATCTTTAGCTGAAATCTGTGCAGAGGTCGCACTACACTAGCTTGTAGCTTTAGCTGAACACTGTGCAGAGGTCGCACTACACTAACTTGTAGCTTTCGCTGAACACTGTGCAGAGGTTGCACTACACTAACTTGTAGCTTTAGCTGAACACTGTGCAGAGGTCGCACTACACTAACTCATAGCTTTAGCTGAACACTGTGCAAAGGTCGCACTACACTAACTCGTAGCTTTAGCTGAACACTGTGCAGAGGTCGCACTACACTAACTCGTAGCTTTAGCTGAACACTGTGCAGAGGTCGCACTACACTAACTTGTAGCTTTAGCTGAACACTGTGCAGAGGTCGCACTACACTAACTTTTAGCTTTAGCTGAACACTGTGCAGAGGTCGCACAACACTAACTTGTAGCTTTAGCTGAACACTGTGCAGAGGTCGCACTACACTAACTCATAGCTGTAGCTGAACACTGTGCAGAGGACGCACTACACTAACGTTTAAATAATGTAGCTGCCTGCGGTAGTGATAGGATTAGGAAAACACCACCAACCTTCTACAGGTAGCTTTAGCTCAACACTGTGTAGAGGTCGCACTACACTAACGTGTAAATAATGTAGCTGCCTGTGGTAGTGATAGGATCAGAAAAACACTCCAATCTTCTACAGGTAGCTTTAGCTGAAAGCTGTGCAGAGGTCGCACTACACTAGCTTGTAGCTTTATCTGGACACTGTGCAGAGGTCGCACCACACTAACTTGTAGCTTTAGCTGAACACTGTGCAGAAGTCGCACTACACTAACTTGTAACTTTAGCTGAACAATGCGCAGAGGTCGCACTACACTAACTTGTAGCTTTAGCTGAACACTGTGCAGAGGTCGCACTACACTAACTTTTAGCTTTAGCTGAACACTGTGCAGAGGTCGCACTACACTAACTTGTAGCTTTAGCTGAACACTGTGCAGAGGTCGCACTACACTAACTCGTAGCTTTAGCTGAACACTGTGCAGAGGATGCACTACACTAACGTTTAAATAATGTAGCTGCCTGCGGTAGTGATATGATCAGGAAAACACCACCAACCTTCTACAGGTAGCTTTAGCTGAACACTGTGCAGAGGACGCACTACACTAACATTTAAATAATGTAGCTGCCTGCGGTAGTGATAGGATCAGGAAAACACCACCATCCTTCTACAGGTAGCTTTAGCTGAACACTGTGCAGAGGACGCCCTACACTAATGTGTAAATAATGTAGCTGCCTGCGGTAGTGATAGGATCAGAAAAACACCACCAATCTTCTACAGGTAGCTTTAGCTGAACACTGTGCAGAGGTCGCACTACACTAACTTGTAGCTTTAGCTGAACACTGTGCAGAGGTCGCACTACACTAACTTGTAGCTTTAGCTGAACACTGTGCAGAGGTCGCACTACACTAACTTGTAGCTTTAGCTGAACACTGTGCAGAGGTCGCACTACACTAACTTGTAAATAATGTAGCTGCCTGTGGTAGTGATAGGATCAGAAAAACACCACCAATCTTCTACAGGTAGCTTTAGCTGAAATCTGTGCAGAGGTCGCACTACACTAGCTTGTAGCTTTAGCTGAACACTGTGCAGAGGTCGCACTACACTAACTTGTAGCTTTCGCTGAACACTGTGCAGAGGTTGCACTACACTAACTTGTAGCTTTAGCTGAACACTGTGCAGAGGTTGCACTACACTAACTGGTAGCTTTAGCTGAACACTGTGCAAAGGTCGCACTACACTAACTTGTAGCTTTAGCTGAACACTGTGCAGAGGTCGCACTACACTAACTCGTAGCTGTAGCTGAACACTGTGCAGAGGATGCACTACACTAACGTTTAAATAATGTAGCTGCCTGCGGTAGTGATAGGATTAGGAAAACACCACCGACCTTCTACAGGTAGCTTTAGCTGAACACTGTACAGAAGTCGCACTACACTAACGTGTAAATAATGTAGCTGCCTGCAGTAGTGATAGGATCAGAAAAACACCACCAATCTTCTACAGGTAGCTTTAGCTGAAAACTGTGCAGAGGTCGCACTACACTAGCTTGTAGCTTTATCTGAACACTGTGCAGAGGTTGCACTACACTAACTTGTAGCTTTAGCTGAATACTGTGCAGAGGTCGCACTACACTAACTTGTAGCTTTAGCTGAACACTGTGCAGAGGTCGCACTACACTAACTTTTAGCTTTAGCTGAACACTGTGCAGAGGTCGCACTACACTAACTTGTAGCTTTAGCTGAACACTGTGCAGAGGTCGCACTACACTAACCCATAGCTTTAGCTGAACACTGTGCAGAGGACGCACTACACTAACTTGTAGCTTTGGCTGAACACTGTGCAGAGGTCTCACTACACTAACTCGTAGCTTTAGCTGAACACTGTGCAGAGGTCGCACTACACTAACTTGTAGCTTTACCTGAACACTGTGCAGAGGTCGCACTACACTAACTTGTAGCTTTAGCTGAACACTGTGCAGAGGTCGCACTACACTAACTTGTAGCTTTAGCTGAACACTGTGCAGAGGTTGCACTACACTAACTCGTAGCTTTAGCTGAATACTGTGCAAGGGTTGCACTACACTAACTTG
This sequence comes from Aquarana catesbeiana, assembly GCF_042186555.1. NCBI lineage: Eukaryota > Metazoa > Chordata > Amphibia > Anura > Ranidae > Aquarana > Aquarana catesbeiana. The sequence goes on along the minus strand of NC_133328.1, from coordinate 363,843,339 downwards.
TAGTTTTAGCTGAACACTGAGCAGAGGTCGCACTACACTAACTTGTAGCTTTAGCTGAACACTCTGCAGAGGTCGCACCACACTAACTTGTAGCTTTAGCTGAACACCGTGCAGAGGTCGCACTACACTAACTTGTAGCTTTAGCTGAACACCGTGCAGAGGTCTCACTGCACTAACTTGTAGCTTTAGCTGAACACCGTGCAGAGGTCACCCTACACTAACTTGTAGCTTTAGCTGAACACTGTGCAAAGGTCTCACTACACTAACTCGTAGCTTTAGCTGAACGCTGTGCAGAGGTCGCACTACACTAACTTGTAGCTTTAGCTGAACACTGTGCAGAGGTCGCATTACACTAACTTGTAGCTTTAGTTGAACACTGTGCAGAGGTCGCATTACACTAACTTGTAGCTTTAGCTGAACACTGTGCAGAGGTTGCACTACACTAACTTGTAGCATTAGCTGAACACTGTGCAGAGGTTGCACTACACTAACTTGTAGCTTTAGCTGAATACTGTGCAGAGGTTGCACTACACTTACTAGAAGTTTTAGCTGAAAACTGTGCAGAGGTCGCACTACACTAACTTGTAGCTTTAGCTGAACACTGTGCAGAGGTCGCACTACAGTAACTTGTAGCTTTAGCTGAACACCGTGCAGAGGTCGCACTACACTAACTAGTAGTTTTAGCTGAACACTGTGCAGAGGTCGCACTACACTAACTTGTAGCTTTAGCTGAACACTGTGCAGAGGTCGCACTACACGAACTTGTAGCTTTAGCTGAACACTGTGCAGAAGTCGCACTACACTAACTTGTATCTTTAGCTGAACACTGTGCAGAGGACGCACTACACTAACTTATAAGTAATGTAGCTGCCTGCGGTAGAAAAACACCACCAATCTTCTACAGGTAGCTTTAGCTGAAGACTGTGTAGAGGTCGCACTACGCTAACTTTTAGCTTTAGCTGAACACTGTGCAGATGTCGCACTACATTAACTTGTAGCTTTAGCTGAACACTGTGCAGAGGTCACACAAACACTAACTCGTAGCTTTAGCTGAACACTGTGCAGAGGTTGCACTACACTAACTTGTAGCTTTAGCTGAACACTGTGCAGAGGTCGCACTACACTAATTTGTAGCTTTAGCTGAACACTGTGCAGAGGTTGCACTACACTAACTTGTAGCTTTAGCTGAACACTGTGCAGAGGTCGCACTACACTAACTTGTAGCTTTAGCTGAACACTGTGCAGAGGTCGCACTACACTAACTTGTAAATAATGTAGCTGCCTGCGGTAGTGATAGGATCAGAAAAACATCACCAATCTTCTACATGTAGGTTTAGCTGAACAGTTTGTAGAGGACACACTACACTAACTGTAAATACTGTAGCTGCCTGACTGTGGTACTAATAGGATCAGAAGAACACCAGCAATTTTCTTCAGGTAGCTATAAATACTGTAACAACACCTGCCTGCCTGTCAGGAAGAGATTAACAAGAACAGGTATAGCTAAACTGAATACAGTGTATATATATATATATATATATATATATATATATATATATATATGCAACACCTGGGAATGCATATATATACCCAATACACTGTAAGTGCAGCTAACTGACTGACTGTCCTGCCTAATCTATCTATCTTAAATCAAATGACACTGTCTCTCTGTCTCTGTCTCTCAACGCCGGAACACACTACACAGGGCCGACGTGCAGGCGGCCTTATATAGTGTGGGGCGTGTACTAAACCCCCTGAACCATAATTGGCCAAGGCCACCCTGGCTTTGGCCAATTACAGCTCTCTGTACAGACGGTGCTGTGATTGGCCAAGCATGGGGGTCATAGTGCATGCTTGGCCAATCATCAGCCAGCAATGCACTGCGATGCTGCAGTCAATTATGGGCCGTGACGCGTCACTCGAATTTGGCGTGAACGGTCCATATTGTTTGCAATTCGGCGAACGACCGAACAGATGATGTTCGAGTCAAACATGGGTTTGACTCGAACACAAAGCTCATCCCTACTTGTGGGACCTCCACAAAAGGGACAGTCATGCTTTCAATGCTCATTCTATTACCTTTTTTTGCTGCTGTATAAAATGTGTGAGAATAGTTTTAGTTGGTTGTTGGTGCACTCCTAGGGTTGATTATTTACAAAAATTACCTACCTTTGACTGTGTAGATAATTTGATAGTCTCTGATCCAAAATCGTTTTACTTTTGGGCAATCCCACCAAATATGTCCAAAATTAGCATTTTATTTGGCATCCTCTGAAGCACAACGGGGAGTGAGCCAGGATCACATGGGAGATTCTCAAAGGGACCTGAGCTGCCCTTATGTATTTAAACCAAAAAGCATGGACGTGCTGAACCTGTATTAAAAACACAGATTTAGCACTCTGAAAACATGAGTCTTGTGAGTTGCTATGCTGATGTATTCTTGTTTCAAAATCTCTAAGCCACCCACCTATAAACACTCTCATGTGTGTTCATTGAGAATTGATTAACACAAAGTGTGGAGCTATTTGTATTCTAAAGTAAAATCCTTCTCTTACTATCAAACCAATATTCCATCAATCTAGGGCCATCTTCAAGGCAGGGCAAAAGGGGCAGCTGCCCTGGGCCCTGTCATTGTTGTGGGGCCCCAAACAGCTGCCTCATACTTGCCAACTATCCCAGTTTAAATTCCCTTGTCCTTTGAAGTTTTAGTCCTGTTCTGTGTCCCAATATCTCAGTGTGAAATGCTGGTACTAATGCTGCCCAGACCCTGTGTTTACATGTAAATAACCGGCATTCATATGTAAATAGCGGCGGCATTCATAAGGAAATAGCTGCGGCCGGCACCATTGATATGTAAATAAAGGTGGCATTCATATGTATATCATGAAGTGAGGAGATGATGTGCTCTAACCTCTAGCAACCAATCAATGAGCAGTAATACTGTACAGTAATCTCTAGCAACCAATTAACAAGCAGAAATAATTTGCTGTAACCTCTAGCAACTAATCAGTGAGCCATAATGTGTGCTGTAACCTCTAGCAACCAGTCAGTAAGTAGTAATGATATGCTGTAACTGCTGGCAACCAATCGCAACTGCACCCTGATCTGATACAGTAAACTGATTTTAAGTCTAGGTGCTATTTATTGTATGTCTCAGAGCAGGTGGAGAGTGAAATTGCATGGGGGGGCCCAAGAAAATTTTTGCCCAGGGTCCAATCAATATTAAAGACGGCCCTGCATCAATCATATATACACTGCTCAAAAAAATTAAAGGAGCACTTTTTAATCAGAGTATAGCATCAAGTCAGTTAAACTCCTGGGATAGTGATCTGATCAGTTATATAGCAGAGGGGGTTGTTAATCGGTTTCAGCTATTTTGGAGTTAATGAAATTAGCAACAGATGCACTAGATGGGCAACAATGAGATGGCCTCCAAAACTGGAATGGTTTTACAGGTGGAGGCCACTGACATTTTTTTTCCCTACTCATCTTTTCTGACTGTTTTTCACTAGTTTTGCATTTGGCTAGGGTCAGTGTCCCTACTGGAGACGATACCTGGACCCTATAGAGGTTGCTCAGGCAGTCCAACTTCTCCAGGATGGCACATCAATATGTGTCATCGCCAGAAGGTTTGCTGTGTCTCCCAGCACAGTCTCAGGAGCATTGAGGTGATACCAGGAGACAGGCAGTTACTCTAGGAGAACTGGACAGGGCCATAGAAGGTCCTTAACCCATCAGCAGGACCGATATCTGCTTCTTCGTGCAAGGAGGAACAGAATGAGCACTGCCAGAGCCCTACAAATGGACCTCCAGCAGGCCACTGGTGTAAATGTCTCTGACCAAACAATCAGAAACAGACTTCATGAGGGTGGCCTGAGGGCCCAATGTCCTCTAATGGGCTTTCGATGTTGGTTTAATTGATTGCTCACAAATTTTTGGAATTTCATTTTTATGTATTTTGTATGCATTTATGTATATATGATTGATGGAATATTGGTTTGATGGTAAGAGAAGGATTTTACACTAGGGGACAAATAGCCCCACAGCTTGTGTTAAACAGGTTTAGCATTCTCCCTAGACAATCATGACATTTGTAAGAAAAGGGGAGGTAAATTGTCACCAATTTACCTCCCCTCTTACATAGTTACATAGTAGGTGAGGTTGAAAAAAGACACAAGTCCATCAAGTCCAACCTATGCTCTTCTTACACCTTTCATACCAACTCCACATAGTGGAGTTTTTGGGGGTAGGCAGCAGCCTCACCTGTTTTACCACAGCGTGGAAATTAACAAACTTCTTCCAATCATGATATTTGTTGGAGAAAATGCAATAATTCTGCTGCTTAACCAGGTGAACTTTGGAAAAAATAGGTTGAGGGAATGTCAGGCAAATTTAGAGGAAAAGTTAGTCGTTATTTTGTTGCATAGAGTGGATGTTACATAAAAGACCCTTTCCTACTGTATTGAAAAACAGATGTTAGATGTCAGAGAATGTAATTTTCCCTGGTAAATCTTGGAATACATTTAGCTACTTTGGATTGATCCATAAGGTAAATGTTTACCATCAAATTTTGGGCAAATCTTGGGTGAGTTACTAAGCTAAAATCATTGATAAATACACCCCAAAGTTATACAGGTATGCAGTGGCCATTATAATTGCTAATTACTGTATTTATTGGCGTATAACACGCACTTTTTCACCATGAAAATCGGGTGCAAATAGCACGTGCGTGTTATACGCCAATACTTAAATTTTAGCTGCCTCGGAGGGGACAGGGAGTGGGGCGGGACGAGCGCCATCAGATTACATGCAGTGAGAATCTCCTGTTTACTTGGCAGCCTCTGTAATAGGAAGTCCCGTCTCCTGGGCCGCCATTGGACCACTGTTCTGTCTATCATAGGATTCTCACTGCATGTAATCTGTCGGCACTCATCCCGCCCCCCCTCCCTGTCCCCTCTTGCTGCAGATGGGCATCGATCAGGCTGCACTGATGGCAATGGTGAAGCTGCGGCATTGAAGGCAATGGTGAGGCTGCTGCATTGAAGGCAATGGTGAGGCTGCTGCATTGTTGGCAATGGCGAAGCTGTACTGATGGCACATGTGAAGCTGCAGATGGGCATTGATCAGGCTGCATTTATGGCAATGGTGAGGCTGCAGATAGGCACTGACCCTTATTTTGCTTCAAAGTTCCTTATTTAAAATTTAAGTTTTTTTCCTGAAATTTCCCTCTTAAAATGAATGTGCGTGTTATACGCCGATAAATACGGTAATTGTTTTCCTCATCTGGAGCTTTGCACACTTTGTGAATCATTGCCTTATACTAAACTTCATGACATGCAATGTAATTAAAAATGTACATTTATGTTTCTATCACTAGAGTTACTCGGAATCTTTTTTTTTTTTTTCTGGAATTTGAAACCTTCTGCTTCCCTTCCGAATGTTCTTATCTAACAAACACTAGGGGGCACTGATGTCATAAAAATCGTTGGTGTAATTTGCAGTAACAAACACAACATCTTAAAAAAATCATCTTTTTAACATTTAATTTCCCTGAGTATAAATGAAAACAAATTATACAAAACATTTACAGTGTTTACATCTCTATATAAATTTGTACAAAGAATTGTCAATATGAACAAATATGCTTGAGCAAAATAAATGAGTAGCTTTGATACAATGATACATTTAAATAACGTATGTGTTTAATTGCTACAGTGCAAACCAGGCACCAGTTTCTAACCGCTTGTAGCAGAATGCACTAAAACTTCAGGGAGGCACATTAGAGGCCATTGGCCACAATGAGAGGCAGATACCAGAGCAGAAACAAAAATACATCTGCCTGCTTGACATATATTTACAGCTAGATTTCTATTTTTACAGAGGGGCTGTTATTTGTGGAAGCCCTAGCATAAACATGTTCTCTGTGTAAGGGAGGTTTTGCAAGGGAAGATATACGTTTGACAATCATAAATATTAGTACTGCATGCCACAAACTGAGGCCTCCATTTTGTACAACGGCTTTCTACAAAGAAATCGTAATGACAAAAAAAAAAAACACAATATTTGCTCAATGTTCTTGGCTATTTTTGACTATGATGTGAAGTGAGTTATTTTAAAAGAAAGTGCATGCAGACAAAAAAATACTAAAAATACTAGTTTCCTGACTAACATGCTGATCCAGTGCTTTCTGAGCAATTGCCTTTAAAACAAGTAGTACTGATTTTCTGATGCTTGTTCCAGGCCTGTGCCATCAAACACTGAAACCAGAGACAACCAGGCAACAGGCATTTTTAGAAGAAGTCAGTGATGACAACAGCATTTTTTTTTTCATCTCAAGATATATCTTAAAGCAGAACTTCAGTAATTTTTTCATCTTTGCATCTATTAAATCTTCTGCCCTTGTTGTTTTAACTTTGGATAGTAAATGTCTTTCTGCCAGTAAATACCTTATACAGCCCATACAGTTCCTATTTCTTGTCTTGTGAAAAGCCTAGGCTTATGACATCATGCACAACTCTCTTTCTCGAGAGAGAGTTTGCCAAGAAGAGAGGGGGGGGGGGTGAGTCATAAGAGGGCCAATGGGACCTGCAAAGCTGGAGGTGTGTGTCTGTGTAAATCCAGGGAAGCTTCAGAATGGCAAATATGTTTGTATTACAAATTATGTGAGCAGACTGCAGTTCCCCTTTAAAGGGTGTCTGCATTTTTGGCAGCCTTAAGCATTACCAGGTTCTGTATGTTAATGTGGATATAAACCCAATTCATGAAATCTGACCTGAGCACAAATATCTGTAGTGTTTACTTATCTCTATCCAAAGCCCCAAGTCCCGTGTCTTTCTGCTGCTCCATTCTCCTGTTACAGTGGCGGCTGGTGCTCAAACCAATGCCAACCCCCCCTCTGCGGGAGACGGATGGGAATGTGGCAATTTCTCCCCCCCTGCAGGAGACAGATGGGAATGCGGTGATTACCCACCACCCCAATCCCTATGCCTATGTGGAGGGGGTGTATGTCTCTTACCTCCAATCAGCTGTCACACAGTGTATGCCCATACTCCCCACCCACTGCTGAAACAGGTAGAAACATTTCTAACACAATGTGCACTTTCTAAAGAATGTATAAAGCTGAAGACATCAGATATACATGTAAAACTTGCGCATCATCTGAGGCTGTTCACTTCACAGGGTATATGTGAGGGTTTACATCCACTTTAAAGAAGGATCAGCCATCCTTCAAATAACAGACTCCAGACTCTCTCTCTCTCTCCCGAGCTCCCCCCCCCCCCCCCCCAACAGCTGCAGTGTAAACGAAACCTAAAGCATTGCACCAGCGATCAGCAAATTGCTGGTGCCATGCAGGTCTCCAGCAGATCTGCCAGTGTATCTGCTTGCCTGTACGTCCCACACAGTTAAGCAGATACAATCTGATAAGGATCCACAAAGGCTGCTGGACCTTGTAGTTTTCCATGCAGAGAGCCCTGTCAATTGTGACAGCTAGTGGGGAGAGAGAAGGACCCTGCTAGCTGTCACAGCAGGGATCGTGAGGTGTGGGGGCCTGTTCGTACGTAACATGTTACAAGTTACACACTGAATATGGGTGCGACATGTAATATGTTACGAAAGGTGAACTTATCCTTTAATTAGGCATATATGGGGTGGATTGACAGTTAACGAATCTGAAATCTAGGACTACAAAAACTTCTGCTGCATTTGTGATGTGTGCTAGCAATTTCTACCTTCATTGTGTAATAATTCCAATTATTCCACAGTCGGATTTTCTGACGGGAAACGTTGGATATGAGCTTGTTGGATGAAAGTTTGACCATGTGTATGCTCCATCGAACATTTGTTGTCGGAATTTCTGCCAACAAATGTTTGCTAGCAGGGTCTCAAAACTTTGTTGTCGGAATTTTCGATCGTGCGTACACAAGTCCGTCGCACAAAAGTTAACGCATGCTCGCAATCAAGCAGAAGGAGCTGCACTGGCTATAGAACTTCCTTTTTCTCGGCTTGTCATACGTCTTGTACGTCACTACGTTCCCACGTTCGTAATTGTTGCCCAACATTTGTGTGACCGTGTGTATGCAAGACAAGTTGGAGCCAACAACCTTTGAACAAAAATCCACGGTTTTGTTGTCGGAAAGTCCAATCGTGTGTACGGGGCATTAGACTTGTGAGATTAGTAGCTACAGTATTGTCTTGCTGGTAGAAAGGCTGCAGCCTAAGGACTTGTTCTCACGGGTGGCCGGGGGGATATTAAAGCAGGAGGTTGAGCCATGGTTTTACTCCTGCCCCCCCCCCCCCCCACTAAAGAAGAGTCTGCAACCATTTAGGGCACATTCCACAGCAAAAATGAAATCCCATGTTGCATTTGGCAGGCAGTATTGCTGCTGAACACACAGTGGTTCAGCTTTTTTAGGATTACAACAAGCAAAGAGGAGGCATAACCATCATGGATCATTTTTCAGAGGGGCACCAATGGCTGACACACGTGAGAATGAGCCCTAACTCCTAATATTGATTTTTTAAAATGTTTTTAGATAGAGTCGTGAAGAGTTAAAAGTTACGTCAAATTTTTATTTCGGTCATCAACAGCGTTGGGGAGATTTTACCTCACTTTCTGTCCCTGTGAAAAAATGGGGGAGCAGTTTCACCAGCACAGGGAAGCATACACAGCAATAAAAACATTATCAGAAGTTCTAACCCTTTCCCAGTATACAGAAAATATATTGTTGTTTTTGCCTGTGTCCCCCCTATTGGGGAAAAATCTATCCAACAGGGATACAGACAGAAATGAAAACCTGATAGAAGCTCTAACCCAGGGATCTTCAAACTATGGCCCTCCAGTTGTTGCAGAACTACACGTCCCACGAGGCATTGTAAAACTCTGACATTCACAGACATGACTAGACATAATGGGAATTATAGTTCCTGAACAACTGGAGGGCCATAGTTTGAAGACCGCTGCACCCTTTCCCCTCTCTATCCAAAACAAAATAAAATGTTTTGGTTGAAGCTGGGCTTTAACAGTTCCACAGTTTTTTTTTTTCAAATATAAATTTTTTATTACTGCCCAACATGGGCTAAGACAGTAGGTACAAACATAGATATAAACATTTAAAAAAGAGGGGTCAACGTAATCAACATCAACACATGGAGGGAGAAACAGAACAGGGTTCATGTACATCTTCCAAAACTTAGTTGTATGTCTAGTGACAAGTACCTCTTAACTTGACATTGGCTGTCTTCTCTCGCCTCCTCTCCCTCCCCTCCCCCTCCCCACCCCCCAAATGCCCCCCCACAGTTCCACAGTTTTAACAATTCCACACTTTTATATATAATTTTGTTTTAAAAAATGCGGAAACTTTTTGAAGAAGCCTCAAATTGTTTTTTAATGTAATGGGGCGTACACACGGTCGGACTTTTCATCTACAAAAGTCCGACAGCCTGTCCGACAAACTTTCGATGGACTTTTGGCGGACTTGCGGTGGACTTTCTAACGAACGGACTTGCCTACATACGATCACACAAAAGTCTGACGGATTTGTACGTGATGACGTACACCGGACTAAAATAAGGAAGTTGATAGCCAGTAGCCAATAGCTGCCCTAGCGTGGGTTTTTGTCCATCGGACTAGCATACAGACGAGTGGATTTCTGGGTCCGGCGGAGTTACGACGTAAAGATTTGAAGCATGTTCCAAATCTAAAGTCCGTCAGATTTGCGGCTGGAAAAGTCCGCTGAAAGTCCAGTCCGGTTTTACCCCCCGCTAGCGGCCGAGAAAGGGTTAAATACCACCGCAAAGCGCCTCTGCAGAGGCGCTTTGCCGGCGGTATAGCCGCGCCGTCCCATTGATTACAATGGGCAGGAGCGGTATACACACCGCTCCTTCACCGCTCCGAAGATGCTGCTGGCAGGACTTTTTTTACCGTCCTGCCAGCGCATCGCTCCAGTGTGCAAGCCCTCGGGGCTTTCACACTGGAATACAAGCAGCGGCACTTTCGGGGCGGTTTGCAGGCACTATTATTAGCGCAATAGCGCCTGCAAACCGCCCCAGTGTGCAAGGGCTCTTATAGTTGAGAGAGAATTACTTAGTGAAGGCCCAAATATGCTGAGAGATTACTGATGTTTATGGAGTTACATTCAGCATTCTTGTAATATTATTATGAAAACAGATGAATCTGCTTATTGCTGCATTGCTATATCCCTAAAGTACCCCTATATCCAAATTATGGACATTGAAGTTGAATTCAAGGTATATTTTTTCATAGTTACATTGATCCAGCTTGGACCAATGTAAATATACATATTCCATACGTGTGGGAAGCATGTGGAAGCAGGCAACTACAGCGATCCTCACGTCTTTTGGGTCCCATGCTAAGTGACTGACCTGCATAGGGGTCCTCTGTCTTGCCTAGGTGAGAAAGGTAGCAGTGTGGACTGCATTCCACCAAAAAAAGGGCAATTTTCAAAAAGAAAGATTTTACATCTACAATTGAAAGGAGGGGAAGGAGCAATATACTTCAAAGATGGGGTGCAGGTTCACTTTAACTAAGGATTAGGCTCAGTAATAAAGTGACATATGCCAGAAGTTGGCACTGGATGAAGCTGGAAATTAGTTCCATAGTAAACTAGTACAAAGGAGAGCAGCACTGTGCAGATTTATCTTTGTTCCCTATGCCTCATCAAGGGTGGTATGACTTGTAGTTGCCTGTTCATTGTCATTTATCTAGTAATATCATACTTGCACACCAACACACTACTGCCATCATTATTGAATCATTCAAGCACATTCCTCTTTTTTTATTAGAAATGCCTAAAAAAGGTCTGATTAAATTTCTACAATAAAGGGAACTGGAAAAGGAAAAATATAATATAAGGAACCTTAGACGTCAACATGTTCCTAACTAAGCACTGGAATCATTTTCCCACAGCCACCAAACATATTTAATCTTTCAAGGAAAGCCTGGTGCTGATTGATGGCTAAGCAGTAATTCCTGTTTTTGCTAAGAACATGTTAATACATGAGGGCCCATAGTAAAGTACTGTAAATTTCAAAGAAATATGCACAAAAAATGAATTTCTCTCTTTTCCTGCACTCACAGAACAGTGAGAATAGCAATGAGCATTAGCAGATAGGAGAAGATCTTCAGTTATCATTTTCATGCTTTCAAGGTTAGGCAACATGTCATACTGTCAAAACTATCTCTCCCATTTTGGGTGGAACAATTTTTCAGCAACACATTATAATGTAATAGTCACTGAATGTAGACGTTTCACCAAACATGGGAACAAATCACAGCAAAATAAATAAGAATAGTATAGAAAAATCCCCAATAAAGGCAATGGAATTCCAGATAATTTACAAGGCTGACCATGGTTCATTGTCCAGACAGTTCTCTGGCTCTGTAGTTCAAAAAAGAGCATATATATGTTCCCTTTTCACAGTTTTATGGTGACAAAAATGTTTTTCATTTTTTGAAAAATTTATATAACTTCTATGTGGTAAAATTCCGGCTTTCCTTCCTCTTGTACAGGTAGAAAGTCTGTATTTTGATAGTACATAACATCACTAAGGTCCTGACTGGATGTAACCGGACAGTTGGAGTCTCTCAGGTTAACCTCAGCTTCTTGACAGTCAGTATCTGGCATTGAGCAGCAGGGAATGTCATTGTAGTTGTACAGTGGTGTGTTTGCCACAAAGCTGTCACAATGGTCCTGCCTTTCTTCTTGCATTGGACGCTTAATGTTTTCTTCATTTTCACAAGGCGCGTGAGCGTCCTGGGAGACTCCGCTGTAATAGACTACTACCATATCTGTTTTAATGTTCATTACTGGAGCACTTGAAATGACTGTTGTGTTGTTATTTCCGGTCACATTTCCTGGGTTGAAAAAAAAAAAAAGAAGGAAAATGGCATTGATTATTAATTTATTTGCCCAAAACTAAATTCCAAATTCACACATTATTCCAAAATTTCATGTGACCCTACAGTTGTGATGTATAAATATAATTTGTTACAAACCAGCGCATGAAATCTAAAAATAGTCCAATAAAAGTCCAAAAACAGGAAAAAGAATAATGAAGAGAGCCAAGGGTCCCAGCAAGCACCAAGAGACTTCCACGTGGCATGCACAGATAAGGAAACAATGGTGACAGACCCTCCACCTCCAGAGCACTTGCTTCGCTCACCTCTAGTAATGGACCACTGAGCTAACAGATGGTCAATTGCACAGGTCCCAAACCAGGGTATATTATCCAGACAGAGTCAGGAACGCTACTCAATTTCCCCAGGACATGGATAAGGTGAGACAAAAAAGGATCTAAGTGCTCACTGTTAGATTAAATTGGGCTGACAAAGTTCCTTGAATGTAACGCATACGGGGGAGGAGCCACGCGCTGACGTCACCCGCTGCTGACCTGCTTCTCACACACCTCTGTAGTGTATCTACAAATGCATTTTCATGAGGATGTTTGTGAGTAACCTTTTTATAGTACACTAAAGCCGTTTAATCAATCAAACAGTGAGCACTTAGATCCTTTTTTGTCTCACCTTATCCATGTCCTGGGGAAATCGAGTGGCATTCCTGACTCTGTCTGGATAATATACCCTGGTTTGGGACCTGTGCAATTGACCATCCGTTAGCTCAGTGTTCCATTACTAGAGGTGAGCGAAGCGAGTGCTCTGGAGGTGGAGGGTCTGTCACCATTGTTTCCTGATCTGTGCTTGCCACGTGGAAGTCTCTTGGTGCTTGCTGGGACCCTTAGTGCTCTTCATTATTCTTTTTCCTTTTATTGAACTGTTTTTAGATTTCAAGCGCTGCACTTTGCTTTGTTACACGTTTCTGGGAATATGTGATAATCTTTTGTGCTAGCTGCATTAGTTGTATTATATTTTACATTTTTTGTGCTGATTGTATTACCTGTTTTTCATTTATGAATATAATTTCTCACTAATTTAGACATAAAATATAATGTTTTCCTGAAAGTGTAAATACTGGAGATCGGTCTTTAGAGTTAAATATTCATGCTTAGCCCCAAAAAAATTGAGTACTGTCTGTGATCCTTTTTTTTTTTTTGCACCAACATTTTGATTTTCAGGGAGAGCGTTCGGGGTGTACCCCCTTCTTCTAACGTCCAAGCAGTACTCAAGGTACTGGCAATATATACAGTAATTTGTAGTATTACCAGTTTCCAGCTGTATTTCTAATATAATTACTTATAATGCCGCGTACACACGACCGGACTCTCCGTCAGAATAGACTCCGACGGTCTTTCCGACGGAGTTCCGCTGAAACGGACTTGCCTACACACGATCACACCAAAGTCCATTCATTTAGAACGCGATGATGTACGACGGGACTAGAGAAAGGAAGTTCAATAGCCAGTAGCCAATAGCTGCCCTTGCGTAGTTTTTGGTCCGTCGGACTAGCATACAGACAAACGGTTTTCTCAATAGAGTCTGTCGGAAAGATTTGAAACATGTTCTATTTCTAGGTCCATCAGAATTTTAGAAATAAAAAGTCAGATGAAGCCCACACACGAACGGAATGATTCCGTTGGACCTTTTTTGCCGGAAAGTCCGGTCGTGTGTACACGGCATTAGAATTACAGCTGAAACAAATGCATAGGCTTATCTCCTGAAATAAATGTGTTAAAAATTCCTGAGGAGCTCACAATTTCCACTGTGGCAGGATCACTCAGGTGAAATAGAAGAGCCCTTAAAGGGGAAGACCACCCTAACACTAAAATCGCTACATCTACAGGCATCCACGATATAAGCCTAACCTATCTAGCCCTGTAAAGAAGAAATTAGTGTACATACCTTTTTTGAAGCCGATCTGGTCTGGTCTCCAGCAGCAGAAGCTCTGCAGAGGACACAGCCGACAACAGCTGTGAAATGAATGGGAAGTGACATCACTTGTCGGCTGCCTTCTCTGCACCCGCCTACACAGAGAAGCCACAGCTGACAGCTCAGCGTGGGACCAAACCGGAGCGTATTCAGAAAAGGTATATATACTGATTTCTTCTTTACAGGGCTAGATAGGTTTGTCTTAGATCGTGGATGTCTGTAGTGCAGATGTAGCGATTTTGGTGTTAGGGTGGACATCCCCTTTACCACATTAGTTAACTAGCTGGATGTATCTTCAGATATTTTACTTTTTTATAGAGCACTGTAAACATCTTCTCGTGCAGATGGCCAAAGTGACAGTTCCGAGTTCCAGTGGGGCCAATTACACCTGCCATGCAGGGATCTGCAACCTATCTATTGTTTGTAATATTCAGTGCAATGGTCATGTTTTTAAATATTACAACAAACTCTTCCTTTTTATAGATGCCACAATGATGTGAAATTGAGAAGGGACATAGTTTGAACGGCAAGTTGAAATAAGTCTCTCAAAAGCGTTCACTGAAGTGGAAGTAAAAAAAAAAACAAAAAAAAAAAACAATAAACAGCAATACATTGGCTGTTTGCCTGTGCTGTTCCATATCTATAGACAAGCTGTTCTCAACCAAGATTCCTCCGGAGATTACTAGGGGTTCCTTGAGCAATTTCTGACTCTTAGATACAGTCAGGTCCATAAATATTGGAACATCAACACAATTCTAATCTTTTTGGCTCTATACACCACCACAATGGATTTGAAATGAAACGAAGATGTGCTTTAACTGCAGACTTTCAGCTTTAATTTGAGGGTATTTACATCCAAATCAGGTGAACGGTGTAGGAATTACAACGGTTTGTATATGTCCCTCCCACTTTTTAAGGGACCAAAAGTAATGGGACAATTGGCTGCTCAGCTGTTCCATGGCCAGGTGTGTGTTATTCCCTCATTATCCTATTTACAAGGAGCAAATAAAAGGTCCAGACTTCATTTCAAGTGTGCTATTTGCATTTGGAATCTGTTGCTGTCAACTCTCAATATGAAATCCAAAGAGCTGTCACTATCAGTGAAGTAAGCCATCATTAGGCTGAAAAAACAAAACAAACCCATCAGGGAGATAGCAAAAACATTAGGTGTGGCCAAATCAACTGTTTGGAACATCCTTACAAAGAAAGAACGCACCGGTGAGCTCAGCAACACCAAAAGACCCCGGAAAACAACTGTGGTGGATGAGCGAAGAATTCTTTCCCTCATGAAGAAAACACCCTTCACAACAGTTGGTCAGATCAAGAACACTCTCCAGGAGATAGGTGTATGTGTGTCAAAGTCAACAATCAAGAGAAGACTTCACCAGGGTGAATACAGAGGGTTCACCACAAGATGTAAACCATTGGTGAGCCTCAAAAACAGGAAGGCCAGATTAGAGTTTGCCAAACAACATCTAAAAAAGCCTTCACAGTTCTGGAACAACACCCTATGGACAGATGAGACCAATATCAACTTGTGCCAGAGTGATGAGAAGAGAAGAGTATGGAGAAGGAAAGGAACTGCTCATGATCCAAAGCATACCACCTCATCAGTGAAGCATTTTGGTGGTAGTGTCATGGCGTGGGCATGTATGGCTGCCAATGGAACTGGTTCTCTTGTATTTATTGATGATGTGACTGCTGACAAAAGCAGCAGGATGAATTCTGAAGTGTTTCGGGCAATATTATCTGCTCATATTCAGCAAAATGCTTCAGAACTTATTGGACGGCGCTTCACAGTGCAGATGGATAATGACCTAAAGCTTACTGCGAAAGAAACCAAAGAGTTTTTTAAGGGAAAGAAGTGGAATGTTATGCAATGGCCAAGTCAATCACCTGACCTGAATCCGATTGAGCATGCATTTCACTTGCTGAAGACAAAACTGAAGAGAAAATTCCCCAAGAACAAGCAGGAACTGAAGACAGTTTCAGTAGAGGCCTGGCAGAGCATCACCAGGGTTGAAACCCAGCGTCTGGTGATGTCTATGCGTACTAGACTTCAGGCTGTAATTGACTGCAAAGGATTTGCAACCAATTATTAAAAAGTGAAAGTTTGATGGATGATTGTTAATCTGTCCCATTACTTTTGGTCCCTTTAAAAAGTGGGAGGCACATATACAAACTGTTGTAATTCCTACACCGTTCACCTGATTTGGATGTAAATACCCTCAAATTAAAGCTGAAAGTCTGCAGTTAAAGCACATCTTGTTCGTTTCATTTCAAATCCATTGTGGTGGTGTATAGAGCCAAAAAGATTAGAATTATGTCGATGTCCCAATATTTATGGACCTGACTGTAAGTAACCAACCAATGATGTTTTTAGTTGTCGGAAAGTGGGTATTCATCCCACTGTCTGTCCTTGTAAAGCTGCCATAGATGGATCTTTTTTTCTTTTAATCAGCCAACCAGCTGATCAAAAAAAAAAAAGACAAATTTCCCCATCCACATATTCAAGGTGGATGGGGGAATCCTCCTTGCTGCGCTCAGAATACACCGATCAGAGCTGCAGCTGATTGGACCTGGGGTAGTAGGGGGCCCTGTTAGGAAGGCTATTAAAGAAAACAAATGTGTTAAATTGTATTTTTGTATTTCCACCTTTGCAGCCACATTGGGAATACACCTATTTTTTTACATGTGCTTATTCACATAACATAGCAAACATTTGCATTTTACCTTTTTACTTGTTCTTTTCTGAAAACTCCCAAACATTTCCCCTTCTAGGTAGTGTTAGGGAGGGACTGGGGAGTTATTTTTGCCCTGCTGACAGACCTGATTATCAATTGTAAACTAGATGTGCACACCAGGGGGAAAATTACTAAAACTGGAGCACTCAGAATCTTTTGCAGTCGTACATGTTAGCCAATCAGCTTCTAACTTCAGATTGCTCTTATCGCCCAATCTCTTTATTATGCACGGACAAAAAAATCTTGGCTAAAGTGCTAGCAACTCATCTAAATGGATGTATTCAAAATCTTATACATTCTGACCAGTCAGGTTTTATTCCCAATAGGTCAACTAGTATTAACATCAGAAGAGTTTTTTTTAACTTGCAGATTACAACAGACAATATGGGCTCCAGGGCCATAATGGCCCTGGATGCCGCCAAGGCCTTCGATAGCCTAGAATGGGACTACCTGTGGAGGGTGTTAGAAAGATTTGGATTTGGCCCCTCCTTTATTAGATGGGTGAAAATACTTTATAGCGAACCAAGAGCAAAAATAAAAATTAACAATGAATATTCAGAACTGTTCCGATTGGAGAGAGGGACGAGACAGGGTTGTCCCCTGTCCCCCTTATTGTTCGTTCTCGCGATGGAACCACTAGCAATTATGACTAGATCCATGCTAGATATACAGGGGTTCCAGAGATAGGCAGAAGAGGACAAGATAACACTGTTCACGGACAACGTACTGTTTTTTCTTGGAGATGTTGAAACTTCATTAAATACAGTGATACAAATGGTGGGGGAGTTCAGACGATTTTCTGGTCTGGTTATCAATTGGGAGAAATCGGCCTTGTTACCGGTCAACTCACTTGGTAGCCAGATACCATCGGGAACTCCCCACCTAAAAGAAGTGGCAAAACTGAAATATCTGGGTGTCTGGATCACGAACTATATAAACCAGTATGTTAATAACAACTTAGTCCCACTACTACTTAAATTAAAGCAAAAAGGAGACATCTGAAGTCGACTCCCTCTATCTGTAGCAGGGCGTTGCAATCTAATAAATCTGGTGCAGTCGTACATGTTAGCCAATCAGCTTCTAACTTCAGATTGCTCTTATCGCCCAATCTCTTTATTATGCACTGACATAAAAATTTTGGCTAACGTGCTAGCTACTCGTCTGAACGGATGTATTCAAAATCTTATACATCCTGACCAGTCAGGTTTTATTCCCAATAGGTCAACTAGTATTAACATCAGAAGAGTTTTTTAAACTTGCAGATTACAACAGACAATATGGGCTCCAGGGCCATAATGGCCCTGGATGCCGCCAAGGCCTTCGATAGCCTAGAATGGGACTACCTGTGGAGGGTGTTAGAAAGATTTGGATTTGGCCCCTCCTTTATTAGATGGGTGAAAATACTTTATAGCGAACCAAGAGCAAAAATAAAAATTAACAATGAATATTCAGAACTGTTCCGATTGGAGAGAGGGACGAGACAGGGTTGTCCCCTGTCCCCCTTATTGTTTGCTCTCGCGATGGAACCACTAGCAATTATGACTAGATCCATGCTAGATATACAGGGGTTCCAGAGACAGGCAGAAGAGGACAAGATAACACTGTTCACGGACAACGTACTGTTTTTTCTTGGAGATGTTGAAACTTCATTAAATACAGTGATACAAATGGTGGGGGAGTTCAGACGATTTTCTGGTCTGGTTATCAATTGGGAGAAATCGGCCTTGTTACCGGTCAACTCACTTAGTAGCCAGATACCGTCGGGAACTCCCCACCTAAAAGTAGTGGCAAAACTGAAATATCTGGGTGTCTGGATCACGAACGATATAAACCAGTATGTTAATAACAACTTAGTCCCACTACTACTTAAATTAAAGCAAAAAGGAGACATCTGAAGTCGACTCCCTCTATCTGTAGCAGGGCGTTGCAATCTAATAAAAATGATATGGCTACCACAGATACTATACTTGTTCCACAACTCCCCAATTTGGATAGGTCAAAAGTGGTTAAAAAAAAAAAGAATCCCTTTTTTAGGGAATTAACCTGGAAAAAGGGCAAATCTAGGATTAGCCTGCAAACTATGCAGTTACCGATTAAAGAAAGGGGTTTGGCGGTTTCCGCATCCGAGGTCATATTTTCTAGCATCTCAGCTGCAACATCTAGCGGGCTGTGGAGTCTTAGGAGGGAGGAAGTCCAGCGATAGAATGATGATAATGGGGGCCCCACATAACATATTAGTGGCGGTATTAGAGGCAGACTCATTTATTTACAGATGCCCAACAATAAAACTAGTCAGTAAAGTATGGCAGGTAATGAAGGCACTAATGGGATATAGAGGGGTAACTGAATATACCCCTCTATGGAACAAT
The DNA here is from genome assembly GCF_042186555.1 of Aquarana catesbeiana. Classification (NCBI taxonomy): domain Eukaryota; kingdom Metazoa; phylum Chordata; class Amphibia; order Anura; family Ranidae; genus Aquarana; species Aquarana catesbeiana. Next base: position 363,824,383 of record NC_133328.1, on the reverse strand, counting down.
AGAAATTTAGCGGAAGTAAGGAGTATAGAGAGGTCTAGAGAATGGGAGAGACAGGGCATTAACCGATTGATCCAACTGTATGAGGGCAATCTTATGAAAATCTTCCTAGACTTGAAAAGGAAATTCAATATATCAAATAAATAGTTTTTTAAATATCTTCAAATTAGACACGCTATTCAAGTGCAGTTCAGGTCACAGATAATTGAATGGACCCAGATCCCTACTCTCCTAAAAATAATTAAGTCAGACACAACTAAAGGACTAATCTCCGAATTATATGCTAGATTGGAGGCTAGAATAATAAGTGGAGTAGGGCCCTCCAAGAGCAGAGCGAGATGGGAGAGAGATGTGAGGGTAATGACTACGGAAGAATGGGATAGGATCTTGAAACGAGGAGCACTGGTCTCAATTTCTTCTTCACAGAAAATATCTCATTTGTTTTTAATATACAGAGTCTACTATACCCCTAAAAAAATGTTCAAACTTGGGTGGAGACAAAACGATGAGTGCACAAGGTGCAAGGTGACAGGGGACTTTATCCACATGGTGTGGAAATGCCCGAAGCTATTTAGATATTGGGTGGAGATAATAGACAGGATAAATAAAACCTTTAAGACCACATTGGAACCGGTGTCTTGCCAAGAAAGTTTCCTCGGCGGATAAGGACCCCCCTGTACTGTACAAGCGCTGAGCTTGCGCAGTACAAATGACTAGGAGCCGCCGTAAAAATACCCGAAGAAGAAAATCTTCAATCAGCTGTATACCGCGCCTGCGCCCTGGGTCCAGGTTCAAGCCCCTCCATCCAAGTGGACCTAGAGGGAGAATAAAAAATAGTTGCTGAGCGCAGCGAGGCCGTGCCCGAAGGGTGGCGAGCGAAGCGAGCCCGTGAGGGGCCCTCTTACAGGCGCCGTGTACAGCTGATTTCTTCTCTATTTCGCTTTGGCTATTTCTGCCGGCTCCTACTGCGCAGGCGCTGCACCTGCGCAGTAGAGGGGATCCTTATCCGCCGAGAGGAACTTTCTCGGAAGAACACCGGCAGCCAAGACATGTCTATTAGGGAGCATGGAGGAAAGTAGAGTTCCGACCGGCACCACCGAAGTAGTGCTGAGATGCCTATTCCAGGCGAGAAAATTAATTGCACAGAAATGGCAGGCACAGATCAACAGTTTGGAGTGAGAGTGGAGTGGCATTTGTTAGGCAAGGTCTAGAGAACTTCCACAGGAAGTTCGAGAGAATGTAGAAACCTTGGCTGGACAAGATGGGGTGTCCCCTATAGAAGGATGGTGATGAGTGGATGGAGTCCCTCTTTTTTTTTTTTTTTCTCTCTTTCCTCCTTGGGGGACACTAGACGACCTATCCCACTGTACTGTTCTCTGTCCCTTGGAGGGTTCTTCTCCTGTCCCCCCCTGAGGCTCTGCAACTAACAGAAATACATGCACAATTAATGACTAGGTGGTATGGGAGAGGGGGGAGGGAGAGGGAAGGTAGCGAAAGGGGGAGAGGGAAGGTAAAGCAATAATAGGTTTATGTACTGCAAGGCACTGCATTATATTTTATGCTGATGTACCTTTTTTGCTACTTGAGAAACAATAAAAAAAAAAAAAAGTATTTAAATAAAAAAAAAAAGATTGTTCAATTAAGCTTTGACAATAAAACCTGGAAGCTGACTGGTTTCTCTGCAGAGCTGCACCAGATTTTGCACACTCCAGTTTTAGTAAATCTCCCTGTCTGTCCTAACATGGTATTAAAGAGCTCAGGGCTTGGGTTGTACATTGTACGTTATTGCAGCTCTAAAGGAATCTGTATCTTGCAATTAATTCATAACAATACAAGTTGTCTATATCCCTGTTCCAAAGAAAGAACTAGAAAGGTAAGAAATATATATATTGTTTAGATATGCTGTGTGAATGGGATCACATAATAAACATATGGGGGGTGTTTTCCAAATTTGACTGCAAAAGGTGGAAATACAACTTAGGTTCCAGTATAGAAAGGCTGACGTCAGACCCAAGTAAAGTCCATAGCCACAGATCCCTGGAAGCATTTGCTTAGCTGTCTTGTAGATTTATTGCCCTTTGAACTTCTGCTACATACTTAAATGAACCCTGTATACCTAATGCAGTCACAGATTCCAGGGTTTCTCCTCAGCTAAAATTCTATAGAACAACCGATATCATAGTTTTAAGGTTATTGTTATGTATCCTACTATAACTTTTATCAACAACACTGGTCCCTTTTAGCGTACTGACTAAGCTGACTGTTTTCTAGCTTCCCATTTTTGATTTTGGTATACTTTATGTCAAGATGAATGACAGGTATTGCCAGAGCTGAGGGATAGCGTATCAAAATGTTACTATGGGGTCCCATGATTTGAAGTTACGCCCCAATCTCATGTATTACATATGTAAGATACTATTAAAGTTAGCAGACATTTTATAAAGGTTTCTTTTCAAATAAAAGTAGAAACATCCTCACTTGCCTCCCTTCCAGGTGGACTACCTATTACCCACCTTCTTTACCCTATCCTAAAATCCTGCAGACCAGATGTTTTCAAGCTTTATAAAATAGCCTCAAGACCCCTACACTTGGGGCCGCTCAACCCTGTTTGCTTACAGCACAGCCCCCTGTTTGAAACTCTTTAAAAACAATATGTTTCAAGGAACTGAACTAAGCTAAAAAGATGTTTTTGTGGATACAGTGAGGAAGGGTTTAGATTTTCTGTTGGCTTTTTATTGCTGTCATTGGTTTTCCCTCACTTCCTGTCTAGGACACATGATAGAAAATTAAAGCAATTCTCTCCAAAGTGAGGAAACTTCCCCTTTTGACACCTGTCACCAGAAAAGTTCCCATCAACTCCATATCCAGGGACAGTTGTCAATGGTAGGATTTTTCGCTTTGGTTTTTGGTCCAGTGACAACTGTGAAATGGACGGTAAATGAGGACAAATCTCCTAAAATTTACACTGGGGTTGATTTACTAAAACTGGAGCGTACAAAATCTGGTGCAGCTGTGCATGGTAGCCAATCAGTTTTGTAACTTCAGCTTGTTCAATTAAGCTTTGACAAAAAACATGGAAGCTGATTGGTTTCTATGCAGAGCTGCACCAGGTTTTGCACTCTCCAGTTATAGATAACCAACTCCACAGTCAGCAGTAAAAAGTTGACCGATGTTCTAACCTTTCCCCACTCTATCCAAAGCGAAGAAAACTTTCTATAATAAGATCTATGTTCTTGAAACAATGTTAGCAAGAAAAGCTTTTCTGCCTAAATGACATTTGCGTGTATTTCCTGACATAATACTGTTGAGATTCACAGATCCACTTTGTGTTCTATATGCATAAAATAAATCTGTTACAAATATAGTTTTTAATTACTCTATGTACTGTTTTTCAATAGTGGATGTAATATTCAACTGCCAATAGGTTACATTTGTGTTTAAATCTGCAGGCACTGGTATGTGTCTATAAAAGCAGTATGGATTCTATCTGCAGTTCCTCACCTGATGGTGTTGGTGGCGTCCCTGGAGATGACATGTTGTCAGTGCTATTTTTACTGCTGCTTCTTGTGTACTGAGCATTGGTGAAGCAGGAACATGGCTCCTTGTCAGTATTTTTCTCCGGCATATGGTAATATGGTTGTGGGTAAATATGGAACTCATGACGAGAGCTATGTTGACCATAGTTTTTGTCCACTGGATCAGGGATGCAGTAATCCTCCGTCCGATTCCTAGGAGCTTCTTTGGCAGACTGACTACAGTGATGTTCTGGGCATGGTGGAAATGTGACCTCTTCATTGGGAAACAGCAACCTGTCTGAGCTAGTGTCTGAGTAAGCATGGGAGGTTCCCAAAGAGCCACTTTCCAAGTCTGATAATGACTCCATGCCAGCAACTATGCTTCCATTTTCAGGCTCAGGTGATCTTCTCTGGTCCAGGTATTCATCTTCCATTGGGATCAGTCTACCTCTTGGGGTCTCTATTTCTTTTAGGTTTCCAGAATGGAAATTTTCCACTATATTGGTATTTTTTATTATAGTGTAAATAGGCTCAGTAGTTTTTGCTTCCCTGTATTGTGATTTTTTCTAGAATAAATAACAGACAAATTATAATCACTAGACAGAAGAAGCTCTGTATATCTCCATGTCAGCCAACATAACATACTGTACATTGTGCTTCACTTCTCCTAGTGCCTACACCAACCAGAAAACACTGGGTGGAATGTATAGTACTATACAGTATAATGCAGGCTCATCTAAGATATTTATACAATAAATGTTGGCATTTTTAAAGAATTAGCCAGGTTACTGACTGTTTTGGGCTACTACTGCAGCTTTCCTTGCAATATCTTGCCTTATATACACATTTGCATATCATCTAATTATATTTAACCACTTTCTGCCTAGTCTATTGTCAAATGACGGCTGGGCGTGATATTTGTCATTCCGGGTGGATGTCAATGACTTTCTCTCAGGCCACGCTGCGGCTCAATCTGTCACTGGCTGTGTCCCGGACACAGCCAATGACTGACCAGTGTACCGGCCAGATGCAGTACTATGTGATCGTCGTGACCAATCACAACAGATCATATGACAATTGTACACAATGGGTGGCCTCCTTTCATGCCATTCATTGTGTACAATTGTGTTGCTAGCTGTGATTGGTCACAGTAATCACATGGTACATACAGGGCCAATCACAAAACATCTGTACAATGTGATTAGCTCTGGCCAATCACAGCTAATCACAACAAAACACACTAAATGAATCAATTTCATTCAGTAAAAATGGTTGCTTATGCCAGTGTAATTCACTGGTATAAGCAATCATAATGTTTCTAAAAAAAAAAAAATCCTGAGCACTTCCCTAGAGTAGTACAGTGTTTCTATGGTAACACTGTATTGCTCTGGTCACAGTGTTTGAAAAAAAAAAATCATTAAAAAAAAAAATAATGTAACATAAAAGAAAAAATAATTTGAAAAAAAAATTATTATTATTTTATTTATAATTATTATTATTTTATTATTATTAAAAATAAAAAAAACTAGCAGTGATTAAATACCACCAAAAGAAATCTCTATTTTTGTGAAAAAAAATGATAAAAATTCCATATGGGTACAGAGTTGCATGACCGTGCAATTGTCATTCAAAGTGCGAAAACGCTGAAAATTGGCCTGGGCAGGAAAGGGGATAAAAGTGCCCGGTATTGATTGGTTAAATATGATTCATACTTTAGAATTATAATGGATGTTCAGGGCAGACTGGAAGAAAAAATTTGCCAGCTGACATTTGTATATGTGAACAAAATTTACCAAGCTTGCTGCAGCAGTGAAAAATAATTACAACATAGGCAATAGGTGAGCGAATCTTAAAAAAGAATCGGATGCCATATTGTCTGATCCACATCTGTAATATATTTAGGAGTTTGAGAAGAGGGGGGATTCTGTAATCCTAACACACTTTCTGTCCTAGGCTAACAACACTGTTCTTTCATAGATACAGTACGAAGAGTGAGTGTTGTCACCCTGGACAGGATGTGTTACTGGCAGGACCACCAAGTGAAAATTAAGGAGAAAACAACTGGTGAGCCATACAGTATCTATTTTAATGGTGTATTTGTAACTGTTCACCTGCTTTCGGCTTTAATAGTAAATTATTTATATATAAGTAAAAATAAAATGAAGGATTTGGTTTTCATCATCCAGTACTGCAATTGATATTTACTAGTTTATAGGCTTATCCTCATTTGCTCTGTGTTACTAATAAATTGGAAGGAGAAAACGATTGGAAAATTGATAAAATCCTTACCTCTGAACCACTTAGCTTGTCACAAGTTTCTCGCATCCAATCTTGAGGTGCTATAACAGACAAAAGATTATATGAATACTGTTTTCTACAGGTTTAAGATTGAATTCTATATTATTGTACTCTAAACCATACAGAAAGCTAAGTTACCTACATTAACCAACTTTGTTTTTTAAACTAAATTGTGACTTAAATTACACAAGATTGTGCATATTATCATTCTAAAATACAACCGTTAAAAGTTTTGAGAATGACACATATTATATTTCACAAAATCTGCTGCATCTGTGTTTTTAGATCTTTTTGTCAGATGTTACTATGGTTTACTGGTTTTTAAAGGCTTTTATTCAGTCAGTTTTTGCAGTGTGGACCCTTCTTTTTCAAGAACTCTGCAACTCACCCTGGCATGCTGTCAATCAATTTCTGGGCCACATCCTGACTAATGGCAGCCCATTCTTGCATAATCAATGCTTGGAGATTGTCAGAATTTGTGTTGTTTTTTTTTGTTCACCTGCCTTTTGAGGATTGACCACAAGTTCTTGATGGGATTAAGATCTGGGAAGTTTCCTGGCCATGGACCCACAATTTCGATATTTTGTTCCCCAAGCCACTTGGTTATCACTTTTGCCTTATGGCATGGTGCTCCATCACGCTGGAAAAGGCATTATTCATAACCAAACTGTTCTTAGATGGTTGGGAGTAGTTGCTCTCGGGGGATGTTTTTGTACCATTCTTTATTCATGGCTGTGTGTCTCAGGATGCTTTACTGTTGGCATGACACAGGACTGATAGTTCACCTTTTCTTCTCCGGACTACGTTTTTTTTCAGATGCCCCAAATCTGAAAGGGGATTCATCAGAGAAAATTACTTTACCCCAGTCCTCAGCAGTCCAATTCCTATACCTTTTGCAGAATATCAGTCTGTCCCTGATTTTTTTCCTGGAGAGAAGTGGCTTCTTTGCTGCCCTTCTTGACACCAGGCCATCCTCCAAATATCTTCGCCTTACTGTGCATGCAGATGCCCTCACACCTGTCTGCTGCCATTCCTGAGCAAGCCCTGGAAGGAGATGGTCCTGGCACTTGCTGGACTTTCTTGGGCACCCTGAAGCCTTCACAAATGCAGTGGAAATGTTTTTTTTGCAATTGCAATTCATCCGATCACTCTTTATAACATTCTGGAGTATATGCAAATTGCCATGATAAAAACGGAGGCAGCAGACTTTGTGAAAATTAATATTTGTGTCATTCTCAAAACTTTTGGCCACAGCTGTACATGTATTTTGTTCTGCCCCATCAACAGTGGCAGCTGGTGCTCCATTTTTATTTTGGGGGGGGGGCAGCAAAGAAACCCGCCCCCCTCACTCCCACCCCCCAACTTCGGCGGCTCTCCCCCTGCATCTCCTACCGAGTCCCGGCGGTCGCTTCACCTCGCGGCCAATCGAGTCTTAGGACTCCCGACCAATCGGGTCTTAGGCCCTGCTTCCTGATTGGCCGGGAGGAGAAGCAGGAAGACTTTAGCGAATATTAATTCGCTAATGTCACACAAGTGGGTGGGCTCAGGGTGCAGTGTTCTGCGCCCCGAGCCCACCCTTTTTGAAGCCAATTAGAGCCTCAGGCTCTAAGCATGTGCTTCAAAAGAAAAAACCCTATTGAAATCTATGCAACCAGCATGGAGATTAGGGGTCGGGCCCATGGATTGGGGGGGCCGTGAATCTGCACCTCTTATGAGCGGCCTCCACTGCCCACCATCATGTAAGAACTGCATTAGGCTGTTTTTGTTTTGTAGTATGCTGACATCTAGTGGCGGTTTTGGGCCATTACAACTTGTTTACTAATGTGATTTTGGTATCTTCCTCTGCCCTCAGTCCTCCCTCCTGTTTAGGGCTAGTTAGTTAAACCCTTCCCATTTCCTCCATGTTCCCTCAGTCAGTATTAGTTATTCAGAGAGACAGGGCTTGTCAGTGTCTTCTTACACTTCAAAAGACTGGAAAAACATTCTCTGTACTGCAATTAGCTGAAGTAAAAGCATTGGGTTCAACTTCTGTGTCTTATTGAGGTGTTAAAGTGGTTGTATAATGCTGGCCTTTTTTTTCTTTCCCCCCCAAGGTAAAGTCATAATGTGCTAGTATGCATCGCATACTAGCACATTATGTGAAACTTGCCTTAGCACGAAGCTGTTCCAGCACCGCGATGTCAGTGCTGCAGCCACTTCCATCTTCACCTGTCTTGCTTCAATGGGAGCCGCCATTCAGGGCACAGGGCTTGGAACGGCACGGGTGGCTGTTCCTTCAGAGCATATGTGCCAGTGATGTCATTGGCTGCATATAATGTAAATATCTCCTAAACGGTGCACGTTTAGGAGATACTTACACTACCTATAGGTAAGCCTTATTATAGGCTTACCTATAGATAAAAGTCAGAAAAGGAAGTTTACTTCCTCTTTAAGCTGGTACCAAGTCAGTGAGTGACCATACTGTGTGGATGGACTGGGTCTGAGGACGTACATGCATAAAGCAGCATTTGAAAAGAACATAGTTAATATATTATCTATTTTTATGCAAAATTAAACAGTATTTTCATGTTTACACTGAATAAGGCTAGGTTCACATCTCTTTGGCTGGGGAATGCATGCAAATTTGGAAGTGTCACTACCCCTAGAAAAGCGCTGCACTTTAGCAGTTGCATGGATACCTATGGCACGTTTCCGCACGCTACACACAGCGCTGCAGTTTTCTGATGAATGGGCTGCCATACCCACAACATGCTCATGCAAATATGCTTGAACATATCTGAATAGAGCCTAACACGCCTCTTAACATTGAAATTTGAAAACAAATTCCTAAAGTTAGTGTATGGATCTTGAGCATATGGAAGAAGTGGGTGCTGATTTACACAAACTGAAATTACACAGTGTTGTCTGCAGCAGCCAGTCATGTTCCATTGGTCAATTCCTTGAGAACACTTATGCCGCATACACACGGTCGGATTTTCCAACGGGAAATGTTCGATGGGAGTTTGTTGTCGGAAATTCTGACCGTGTGTAGGCTCCATCGGGCATTTTCCGTCGGAATTTCTGACAAGCAAAATTTGAGATCTGGATCTCAAATTTTCCTACAACAAAATCCGTTGTCATAAATTCCGATCGTGTGTACACAATTCGGACGCACAAAGTTCCACGCATGCTCGGAATCAAGCAGAAGAGCTGCACTGGCTATTGAACTTAATTTTTCTCGGCCCGTCGTATGTGTTGTACGCCACCGCGTTCTTGGCGATCGGAATTTCCAACAAGATTTGTGTGACCGTGTGTATGCAAGACAAGATTGAGCCAACATCCTTTGGAAAAAAAAACATGGATTTTGTTGTCGGAATGTGCGATCGTGTGTACGCGGCATTAGAAAGAAAGCTAGCATCTATTTTAGGTTCTAAGGAGTGCCCCTTCTTTCTCCCTTTCCTCTAGATTCTATACATAAGGTCCTAGAGATTTGCTATCTCTACTTTCTGCAACGTAATCAATGAACAAACTGGATCATAACCAAAGTCACCCATCGTTATCAACAATAACCATTTTTTAAAATAATTATTTCCAACTGAAACTGGAGCTTTGACACTTGATTGAATTCACAAAGCTAAAATGCTTGTGTTATATGCGGTGGTTTCAGCTCTCATTCACTATCATTGAGAAGAATTAAAATTATTATGGCAACTCCTTATTAGAACTTATAACTTAATAAATTGAAGCTGGTGTGTCATGAATAACAAAATTGTCTATGTGGCTGATCACCAAAGAAAATATTTCTCATGGGCATAATATTGTGATAAAGTGCTGCCTATACATTCTTTCAAAATACCAAATTCAGATATACTTGACACACTCATCAAATACCTATATTATTCAAGGGGTAATCATGCTTTTAATAACAGAAAGCACTAAGCTTATGATTTGTTATAAGTTTGGCAGCAAGAAGTAGACAAAGCAGACTTACTATAGGAAGTGTAATGCAAAAGTAGCCAGGCAGTATTGGACTTTTAGCCACCCTGGCGGTATAATTATGTCAGATTTTTATGTCTCAAAGTGGTACATTGTTTTGCATGGAAATTTTATATCGTAGGCCTGTAATTCTTAGTAATAACACACTTAAATCTGTCCAAACAAGAGTCTAGTAGACATCTCGGGTATGATAAAGTTTGAAACGCAAAATCATAAAAATATAATATAATAGATAACTATAAATAATTATAAAAAATAATAATATAATAATAATAAAATGAATTTCCTCACGATTCACTATCGCTCAGTTCTGCAAGTGTTCTAATTTACTATCGCTGTTTTCTAGCTGGTCTAAAACCACTTTTGACATAAAGGGACACTTTTTGGTTGCCATGGACAATCTCAAGTTTCCAGGCAGAAAGAACAGTATATATATTATAAAACTGCATGCAGGGCACTGGACAAAGCACTAGGGACATAGGGATGTGATGTGAAATGATTTGATACAGTAATGTAATCTGTAAGGGCACTGATGAGGCGGCACTTATGGGCACTGATGAGGTGGCACTGATGAGGAGTCACTAATATGCCACACCTATGGGCACTGATAGGTGGCACTGATATGTGGTATTGATGAGCACTGATAGGTGGCACTGATGGGCACTGTTAGATGGCATTGATGGGTACTAATAGGCGGCACTGGTGGGCACTGATAGGTGGCAGTGGCGGGCACTGAGAGGCGGCACTGGTGGGCATGGATAGGCGGCATGGATAGGCGGTACAGATGGGCATTGATGGGTGGCACTGATGGGCGACACTGATGGGCATTGATGGACAGCAGTGATGGGCAGCACTGATAGGCGGCACTAATTGCAAGCACTAACTGGCATGGCTAATGGGCACTGATTTGTGGCACTTGTAGGCAGTGTGGGCACTGATTGCTGCCACTGGTGGGCTCTGATCACTGGCATTGGTGGGCACTGTATGCTGGCATTGGTGGGCATGGCATTTTATTTTTTTGTGGCACTTTATTTATATCTTGAAATCAGGGCACTGATGATCAGTGCCCTGATTACTTCCCTAGCTGTCCCCCTGTGAGGAGATGCCGCCGATCGGCTCTCCTCGCACTCTGTCAGTGTGAGGCAAGAAGAGCCGATTTCCGTCATCTCCGTGTTTACATGTGACCGAATTGAACACAGCCGATCACATGGTTAAAGAGCCGCGGACGCGGATCTTTACACAGATCGGTGTCGCACCGCATCCTAGTAACAGGGTGCGGCCGCGATCGCCGCGATCGCCGCGGAGGCGCCCCCGCGGGCGCGCGAGAGCGGCCGTTCTGTGCCGCTGTCATATGACGGTGGCCCAGAACAAGAGCTGCACCGCCCCGCTGTCATATGACGGTGGGCGGGCGGCAACTGGTTAAAACATAGCAAATTGCTGGCAGTTGTCATCTAATCCAAAACTCATATGTAACTTATAAGTGAGCTGAATCATTCACTGGCTTCCTATATCTTTCATGGAATACAGTCATGCACTTCCCCAATAGAGTTCCTAGCTCTGCCCTCCCACTATAAAGAGTATGTCTGCTTAAAGCAGTGGTTCTCAACTCCTGTCTTCAGGACCCACTAACAGGCCAGATTTTAGGTATTACCCTGGAGAGACGTAGACCAGAATACTGCAATCACTGAGCAGCAAATTATATCACCTGTGATGTATTTGAGACATCTTACAAACCTGGCCTGTTAGTGGGTCTTGAGGACAGGAGTTGAAAACCACTGGCTTAAAGTGAACCTGACCTGACTTGAATTGCCTTGGTAACATTGATACCGAAGTGCACACTCTCTAAGTACCAATGTCAGCATTCAAACTGATACCTGTGTCCTAAAAAAGCACCTTGAATCTTAGATCCAGGCTGCTCATGGGACCTCAACGTTGCTTAAGCATAGCTCGCAACTGTCCCTGATTTCGAGGGACTGCCCCTAATTTGGAACAAAGTCTCTCTTTCTCTCTTTACTCCTAATTTGTCCCTCATTTTGGTCTGATCTATATAGTTGTATATAAAATGCACTTTTTATCTTTTTCAGTGCTAAACCTTTCATCCAATTTATAAATGGCTGCATTTGTAAATTTCAAAAGCCAGTATAAAGGAACAGTAGTGGTAAAAAAAAGCACTTGTGGGCTTAACTAATCATTTTTTTGTATAATTCTCCTTTAAGGGGGCATGGCAGGAGTGTATCCTATGCCTACATACTTTTGCTAATAGGTGTCCCTTGTTCCCATCTCAAAAGGTTGGGAGGTATGCTTAAGTAGTGTGCTGTAGAAGCTCTCACTTTTGATACTTGAATGACAGGGCGTGTAGCTTGGCATTGGGAGAGGGCATGGCCTAATAACAACTTGGGCAGAAGCTGAGGCTTTATGTAAATTCTGGGTGTAGGATCCAAAGGTGTTCCAAAAGGTACACAGGGCTCAGTTAGAAGACAACAGAACAGTAATGCCCTGTACACACGGTCGGACATTGATCAGACATTCCGACAACAAAATCCATGGATTTTTTCGGACGGATGTTGGCTCAAACTTGTCTTGCATACACACGGTCACACAAAGTTAAAGGTGATGCTGCTCTACAAGCTCTGCGGACAATGGTTTAGAAAATTATCCACCCTTGATGAAGATCAGGTACAGACTGTGCGCAAGTCTGTATGAACAAGAAAATCCCAGACTGCTGCACTCTGAAAAACGATCATCTTTATGAATGCTAACGCGTATCACATACAAAGATGCTTACTCATAGCTGTAAGTAGTAAGCATCTTTGTATGTGAAACGCGTTAGCTATTGCTTTCTCCTGTCTGTGCGGATGACTTTTGTTGTTTTCATCATGGAATAAAGATGGAATAAAGATGATCGTTTTTCAGAGTGCAGCAGTCCAGGATTTTCTTGTTCATACGGTCACACAAAGTTGTCGGAAAATCCGATCGTTCTGAACGCGGTGACGTAAAACACGTACGTCGGGACTATAAACGGGGCAGTAGCCAATAGCTTTCATCTCTTAATTTATTCTGAGCATGCGTGGCACTTTGTGCGTCAGATTTGTGTACACACGATCGGAATTTCCGACAACAAGGTCCTATCACACATTTTCCGTCGGAAAATCCGACCGTGTGTACAGGGCATTAGTGGTGTGAAATCTCCCCAACAGTAATACAGACAGCTAGGGACAAATTTACCATTTGGCATAGAAGGCATGTGCCTAGAGGTGGCAGTGGCAAAGGCAGTATAAATATAGTTTCATATACTGTAAGCTAATTCACATATTGTTACAATTTCTAAGCAAGGTTTGGACCATTAAAACATTGGATGAAGTTCCGCTTTAAAGTATAACTAAAGGCAGAACTTGTTTTTTTAGTTTTGGACAGAGTGGAAAGGGATTAGAACCAATGGTGGATTTCTATTGCTGTCTGTGTCTCCATTAGGGAGATCCACCCTCTTTATTTGTCCTGTTTACCATTATCATTGAAAGTGAAAGTAAAAGAAAATTCCAAATTTTGGGCTGTTGCCAGAAAAGTAAAAGAGGGGAAATCTTTCAATGGGAACACTAGTTCCTCTCACTTCCTGTTTTGGCTATGGGACAGGAAGTGAAGGTGAATCTCCCCAATGGGACACAGTCCCCCCCCCCCCCCATTACTCTATCCAAAATGAGAAAATGTTTTGCCTATAGATCTACTTAAGCTCACCGTGGTAAATCCTGATAAATAGCTGACATTTTAACTTGCTAAAGAAAGCATACATACCTTTCAAGGTATTGTATTTTGTCATATAACACCAAATACAGATGAGTAAAAGCACAGCCAGTGTTACAATGAGAACAGAGATAAGGATAATCATCTCTGCCGCTGTAAAATAAGGAGAAACAAAGGTGTTTATTATTAAAAATAGACTTGATTATATTTTTCTATAATCATATAGATGTGGTGTATAGACTACGTAGAACCTCCATGTGTTCCATTTATTTGTGTTTCTATACATACAGTATCTGTGAAGGGGGTAACATAAACATCTACAACATATTTGTAATACAAATATATGGGAATGCAAAGCTCACCATTAGAGACCTTTTTATGATGGAAGGATGACACTTAACACTATAAAAACCACACAATCTCACAATTGTAAATCAATGTCATGCATGCTTTGTACATTTTCTTATCAATACAGGACACACCCTTACAAGTATTTTTGAGATGATCACAAACAGCATCAGATATATTGGTGCCAGGTTCAATCTCTTGAAGTCCGAACTCAGAACAGCTGTGAAATCACAAAAAACAGGCTTTACTATAAAGATTGCTATTATTATAATTCTTGGCATACAATAACATTAATTTTGAGAATTCATTCTGGACAAAACTTTTTCTAGAATGGAGGAGTATCTCTAATTGGTTTTTATTACTGTCTGTAACTTCATTGGGGAGATTTCTCACCACTTCCTGATCCAGTGAAACAACTGGAAGTGAAAGAAAACCCTTCTTAATATAGTCACAGACAGCAGCAAAAGCTTCACAGATGGTCTAACCCAGGGGTCGGGTCATGAACACGTCCCTACTTTGCGGTCCTTGCCCTCAGACTCCGCCGCTCTCATCCTCACAGCAGAGCTGAGAACGGGAGGCAGAACAGTTCTGGATGGAAGGTGGGAGCTGCCCCAGTTAAGCATTCAATTTAACGAGCGGGTGATTGGCTTCTAGGATGCAGGGCGGTCCTAGCAAGCAATCACCAGCTTGTTAATATGATTAGTTAACTCTGGCAGCTCCTGCTCCCATTCCCGCTTTTCATCCAGAACTCTGCTGCCTGGCTCTCCGCTCTGCTGAACATCTGTGTAAGGTAGGAGAGTTAAGCTTGGAGCTAGGACACTGCTGTGGGTGATTGGGTGATTTGAAGGGGGCAGATGACTCTATGGGGGGGGGGGGGACTGCTTGGGGGGGTAGTGGACAGTACTGTGAGGGAAGCTGACAGAAGACACTGCTTGGGGGGGGGGGGGGGCACAGGACACTACTGGGGGGGCAAAGAAAACTACAGTGGGGGGATGTGAAGGGGGCAGAGGACACTACCGTGTGGGGGAAGATGTGAAGAGGGTCAGAGGGACAGAGGACACTACTGTGTGTGTGTGTGTGTGTGTGGGGGGGGGGGGTGATGTGAAGGGGGGTAGAGGAAACTACTTTGGGGAGTGAAGTAAAGGGAGCAGAGAATACTACTGTGGGGGGAGTGGTCTGAAGGGGGGCAGGGGACACTACTGTAACACACTATGGGGTAGATTTACTAAAACTTGTGCACTCAGAAACTGGTGCAACTGTGCATGGTAGCCAATCAGCTTCTAAGTTCAGCTTGTTCACTTAAGCTTCTGCAATAAAACCTGGAAGTCGATTGGTTTCTATGCAGAAGTAAGCCTGATTTTGCATTCGCCAGCTTTAGTAAATAAACCCCTATGCGTTCTTCATTCTGTCTTTTTATTGGGGGCTTGATAGTTTTTTTTTTGTTTTCTTTTTTAAAGGACACTGCATCCCTGTAATCTTTGATCTCTTCCATGTTGTCCAGGTATATCTCCACCTCTCAAAGGTTTCTTACCGCAGGTCTAACTTTTTCCCAAATGATCCAAAACAGGAGCCAAACACGTGTGGCCTGGATTAATAAGGTCTAATAAGGGCTAATAAGGGCTTTTAGTGAGAGAAGTTTTCTTGCTAAAATATATGGCTTGCAAATAATATACTGTATACGTAGTGCAGAGCATTTATTGGGCATTACTTTTTTCAATTAAGATTTAGTTAAGTCAAAATACACTTATTCAGTGCATTCAGTCTAATACAGAAATTTGATAATTGGGTGGGCTTTTCCTTTGAGGTAAACCTGCATTATCCACTAATGTGTATACACTAATATTACTGAAAATTGCATCTTGGTAGGTGTAAGTACTTGTGCTTATCTTTGGAAAGGTTTCCTTGTCCATGGGGAGCACACTGTGTCCTAGGCACAGGCTGTAAAGAGTGCTTCTCTTCAAGGCCACATTGAATAAAATCAATCACCACAGGCATTGGTGTAGCTTCAGGGGTCGCAGGTGTCACAATGGCGACCCCGTCCATACTCCAGGGGGCCCATGTGGTCTCCCTGGCACATTAGGTTTTACGGAACCTGGGCAGAAGTGGAGGCAGCATTTATTAGAACAGATCTCCCATTCCCTTTGCAGCAGCTGAAAAAGCCAGCTTCTCCTCCTCTCCCTCCTGCAAGCATTCAGATCACTCACTGTGTTCATTCTTTTTTTTTTTTTGGCTTATACCAAGGGCTGTATTTTTTTTTTTTTTTTTTTTTTTTTTTTTTTTTTAAACAAGAGCATGTTTATTGATTGTTAGCAATGACAAAATAAAAAAAGGATAGTTAAAAAAGAACAGCAATACATGTATGGAGTACATTCGTTTCACAGATACAGATTGTTCAGAGTACAATAATGCAAAATAAAAAGGGATCAGAGTTCACCTAAGTAATAAAGTTTCCAGATATCATACGCTAAGTGTTATTCTATTCTTCTCTATGTTTCCCATGTCACAGCCACTTTCCCTTTTGGGTCATATATTGAACATTACGAAATGGTCGGTATAATATGAGTACTGTATAAGTCAATGTTACCTTGGTTATATAGTTATTCAATACAGGTTTCGCCGGAGCTGAGCCATCTGTCCCATATTTTGTTATACTTGATAGGGCACCCTCTGTGTCTATATAGTACTTGCTTATATGGCAATGTTTTGTTTATTTCCCCAATCCAAGCTTGGAGTGTGGGGGGGCTAGACCTCATCCAATGTCTGGCAATCACTTTTCTGGCACAGAACAGAGTTTCGTGGAGGAAAGTTGCCAAATACTTTTCGGTTTCGGCGTCTGGCAAGATGCCTAGTAGACACGATTTGGGATCGAGTTGTAGGGGTGAGCCCATGTGATCATACAAAAATTTTATAACCTGTGTCCAATATTGCTGGGTATTTGGGCATTCCCATATTAAATGAACGAAAGAACATGGGCTGGCTGAGCATCCTGGACATTTGGGATCCTGGTCGTGTGAGAATTTGGCTAACCGTGAGGGAGTAAGATAGGCTTTGTGGATAATATATAACTGGGTCAACCGGTCGGAAAGTGTTGGGGATGATTTCTTGACATTCTCCAGTGCTTCCTCCCACTCCGAGTTCTCTATTGGGCCTATGTCCTCTACCCATCTATTTTTAGCACTGTCTATTATTCTTGCTACTGAGGGCGCCCGTATGATACTATAGAGATTGGATGTCAATTTAGCTGGTTCTTCACCTATAATCACTTCAACCATAGGTAGTGTCTGTATGTTGGGAAAACCATCTATGAATTGGGCCCGTAGGGCATGTCTCAACTGCATATAGCTGAATAGCATGTTTTCAGGTAGGTCAAATTCTTCCCTAAGTGCTTGGAAATGTCTTACTCCTAGGGGCGTAAGTACCTGGAATAGGTATGTGATTCCCTTTGCAGCCCACACCTCAGCACCAGGTAGATGCATTAGTTCTTGCAGTTGGCGGTTGTACCATAAAGGTGTATGTGAGTGGTAGAAATCAGCACCTGTTAGTTTAAGCGCAACTTCCCAAACCTTTTTATGCTGGTGTAGCAAAGGGTTCTGAGTCGTATCTATTCTCTTATCTTCCCTGGCTCTGAAAATTGCTTGTAGAGGGGAATCTATATCTTTATTTGACTTCCTACATACTAGAGCTTGGTATCTATCTTTATCTGTTTTATGAAGATGAAATAGATGTGAGATCTGTGCAGCTATGTAGTATGCATGTAAGTCCGGGAGGGCCGCTCCACCACCAGTGGTGGGGTTTTTTAGGGTGTTCCACGCTAGTTTATGTCTATTGGATCCCCATATAAATGAGTTGACTATCTGATCTAGGGCTTTGAAAATTTTTAGGGGAATAAGTAGTGGTGAGTTCCATAGTATATAGAGGAATTTTGGGAGTAGAATCATTTTAAAAAGATTGATTCGCCCCATCACACCCAGTGGGAGTCTGGTCCAGGCTTGTGTTTTGGATTTCAAATATATAAATAATGGCTCTATGTTGTTGGCAATAAATTCCTTGGGTTCTCTAGTAATTGTTACACCCAGGTATTTGATTGAAGCTACTCTAAGTAGTGGGAGAGAGGCTGATTGTCGCGTGGGTGGCGTAAGATCTAGGGGCATAATTTGCGACTTGGACCAATTCATACTTAGTCCGGAATGTTTCCCGAACTCCTCTATTGTCTTCAGGGCTGCCTGGAGGGACGGGCCAGTATCCTCAAGATATAAAAGCATGTCATCAGCGTAGAGGCTCACCGTCTCTACCAGGTTACCAGCCCTGAGTCCTCTAATTCCTGGGTGCATCCTGAGAGAAATGGCCAGGGGCTCAACAGCTAGGGCATATAAAAGTGGGGATAGTGGGCATCCCTGGCGGGTGCCACGTTCCAGCGGGAAGGGGTCAGATATCGTTCCGTTCACTAACACACTAGCCTCTGGTGAGAAATACAGTATTTGTACCCATTTGATAAACCTGGGTCCAAACCCAAATCTTTTGAGGCACTCCCATAGATACTCCCATTCCACGGAGTCAAATGCCTTGGCGGCGTCCAGCGCCACCACTGCACGATCGCCCGTGTTTTCATGAGTTGCTTGGATGTTCATATATAACCGACGCAGGTTCATGGCCGTATTTTTTCCAGGCATAAATCCCGACTGGTCAGGGTGAATGATGGAGAGAATAATTTGATTAAGTCTAATGGCCAAAATTTTTGCTAGAATTTTAATATCAGCTTGGAGCAGCGATATTGGGCGATATGATTCCGGATAGTGGGGGTTCTTCCCTGGTTTGGGGATCACTATGATTATTGCCCGTCGGAGGGATTCAGGCAGGGAGCCAGATTCAAAGATGTGGTTGTACAGCGTGAGCAGCTCAGGGACAAGTATCTCAGAGTATTCGGCATAAAAATCTAGAGGTATGCCGTCTTGACCTGGTGCTTTCGCTGGGGCTAGGGACGAGATTGCAATTGCAATCTCATCCGCAGTGATAGGTGCCTCCATTTCTGTCATCTGGGGTTCCGAGATCTGGGGGAATGGTATATCATGAAGGAATGTTTGTGTCTCCTGCCTGGTGACATTTACTTTAGAGGAGTAGAGGTCAGCATAGTATGTTCGGAATGCTGATGCTACCAAAGTGGGGTCTGTCAGGGGAGCATTATGTGAGTCTAGCAAGGACACCACCACTGGTGGGTTGGTGTCCTGATGGGCCAGGTATGCTAATAGTTTACCCGCTCTTTCACCTAATTCAAATATCCGTTGTTTTGAGAAAAAAAGTTTTTGCTTTGCCTTCTCAAAGTGTAGCTGGTTCAGAGTTCGAGTGTGTAGTTTAAGTATTGACACCGTTGCCGGTGTGGGGTCTAAGTTGAATTCTTTGGTTGCTATTTCCACTTTTTCAGAGGCAGTGTGAAGTGCAGCCTTGGATGAAGCCTTCAGTCTATTTATGCGTGAGGAGAGGATTGTACGGACGTGTAGTTTAAATGTCTCCCAGACCACGTCCGCCGAGGCGGTGTCTCTGTTGTGGTTGAAAAAGTATTGCCACTCCTCCTGGATATCCCCCCGATCACTCAGGGCAGACAGCCAGAAGGGATGGAGGCGCCATGTGCGGGGTACAGTTTGTGGGGTAAGGCGTAGGGTAGCCCAGCAGGGAGCGTGGTCTGATAGAGATCTGGTGTGGTACCCTGAGTCCACCAAGAGGGGAAGGAGCAGTTTTGAGGTTAATATGAGATCAATACGGGACATAGTGGAATGTGTCGCTGAAAAGCAAGAAAAGGCCTGGGTATGTGGGTATTTCGATCTCCAAGTGTCTATTAAGGAGAATTCGGATATTAGTCTCGCAAATCTAGTGCTGTCTGAGGTTTGAGTGCCCTGGGAAGATTGTAATCTATCTCTGGTGGGGTTAAGAACTGTGTTAAAATCTCCTAGCCAGATAGCAGGAATATCAGGGTGCTGTGACATATACAGTAGACCTTCTGTGACTATGGCTGAGTTGTAAGGCGGGGGTATGTAAACAGCAAGAATCAAATATTGTGAACCACTGATAGTGCAGTGTAGGAAGATGAACCTGCCCTGAGGATCCGTCCGCACTGAAATTATGCCAAATGGGGTAGTTTTAGCAATAAGTATAGAAACTCCTCGGGAGTAGGAGGAGTGTGTAGCATGGTATGCCCACCCTATCCACGGGCGCTTCAAAGCCACTTGTAGTTGGCCTGTTATGTGCGTTTCAGTTAGCACAGTTATATCCGCCCGGTAAGACTTGAGGCAATCAAAGATTGCCATGCGCTTGATTTTGTCCCGGATTCCCCGGACGTTCCATGTTAGGAACTTTACATTAGTCATATGTGTCGTAGGGTTGCGTATATAAGTGCGGTTGGATACTCCTTCCCAGGACAGGTCCAGCCCCAACATACATCATTTCACGCTCTGTAGGCAAACTCAAAGTCAGGTGATACCATAAACAATCAGTGCTATTATAATCCAACATGACCAAATACATGCTCTGTGAACTTGTATATAACATTTCCCGTTCCCTCCTCCCTGCTCTCAGCCTCCCAAACTTGGCTGGAGCATAGAACCCATAACCTGAGCAAGCACTAGTGGGCACCGTGGCACCCAGAGGTTCGCTCTAACTGTATTGACACCGGCTAGAGCCTATTTGACTATGCCGGTGCCAATATGCCACACCAGTGGTAGGGGCGAATATTTCGCTGGTTGATAGTCCAGCAACGGACTTTTAGACGGTATGTCTATGGAACACTTGTTAGAAGTATGTATTCCATTTTAACGCCCATATGTGGTATATAGTAAAAAGTAACGTTTTCCCCATAAAACACACAATGCAGAACGTAGCTTTTAAGTTGAACTGGTGAACCCGTGTCCCTCTCTCTCGTCATTCCGGGTGCAGACATGGTTGTGATCAGTGTTTAGAGGCCTAAATGGCCAGCCAAAGAGACCATGTGGGGGAATATAGTCTCCTCCTTTAATGCGACAAAGTCCTGAGGGCCCAGATTAGGATGAGTATGCCTCCAATCAGGGTGGCACAAAAATATATATTGGGGTTCAGAGAATGTGTTCTGAGTCGGGTTTGCAGAAACAAGACTCCCCAGCGTTAACTGTACAATGTGTGTTGTGAGGCCTGTACCTGGGAGACGCCCCGCGGGGCCCCGTCACTGTAGGAAATCATCAAGTGATATTGGGCCTCTTTCAGTAAAGCCAAAGGCTTTAATTAGGGTACTGTGTATATGGTAAACAACGTCGGGGTATGTGGTATGTGGGGGCACAAAGTCTCACCCAGTCCTCTGTAGGCGGAGGTATCTTCTTTAGGCTGGTCTGTTCCTTTCTGCATCCCGCCGGTCGATCCATTCCGATGCAAGTGTTGGATCATCAAAGAAATATGCACGGTCTTCTCCCACCACGCGTAACCGGGCTGGAAACAACATGGCGTATTTGATGTGGTGTACTCGCAGGCGTCGTTTGACCTCCATGAATCTGGAGCGTTGCTTCTGCACTTCCGCAGAAAAGTCGGGGAATGCTGCAACAGTTCCTGTCTGGAACGGAATATTGCCTTTGATTCTGGCCAAGCGAAGGACTGCATCACGGTCTTTGAAATTTAACATCTTCGCGATGAAGGTGCGTGGAGGGGCTCCTTCCGGTGGGCGACGGGCAGGCATGCGATGTGCGCGTTCCACCACGAACGTGGTGGAGAAGGCCTCCCTCCCATAGGTTGTGATGAGGAGCTTTTCTAGAAAGGTAGCTGGGTCAGTACCTTCTGATCCTTCAGGGAGGCCGATGAAGCGCAGGTTAGATCTGCGGGCGCGATTCTCAAGGTCGTCATGTTTCTGCGCCAATATTTGGATTTGTCTCTTAAGATCCTCTTGAGAGTGCTGGAGAGGGTATATGGTGTCCTCTGCCCGGCTAATTCTGGCCTCTGTTTCTGTGACCCGCTCCCGGATTTTAGTCATGTCCTGTCTTATAAGTGAAATGTCCACCTTTACCTCTTCTATTTTAGTAGTAAGTGTGGACTGGCAGAGGGAGATCGCCTCCAGGACTCGCGCTGTGTCAGCCGCCTCATGTTCTGTGTGAGAGGCAGGGTGTGTAGTAGAGGCGGCGCCATCTTGTCCCTCTCCGTCCCCACTGTGTTCATTCTTAACTGAAGCATAGTAAACTATGTCCTCAATCTTCTTTCTCTGCCTCAAAAGTGAGACATCACAAGTCTGTTTAGACCCCTGATATTTCACCAAAGCCCTCCAATAGGCATGATACAAAAAAAAAAATTGTAAAAAATAACAAAAACCATAAAACTGTAAAAAAAAAAAATCAAAATCAAAAACTGCTGACACTGTCCACTGCTTTACTGACACCATTCTTTGCCCTACTAACACCGTCCACTGCTTTACTGACTGACACTGTCAACAGATTACACCCTGGAATCATGTAGGCTACTATCAGATACAAGTACATACCAAATTCTCCATAGCAATCCCATTTCCCAGTTTACTTTAGAAGCAACTACACTTATCGATAAAGCTCTTGAAGATGAGATAATTTCTAAAACAGAAGCGTCCTTTTTTAAGAAAATTTTTTATAAAGTCCCATATTTTTACCACTTGCCTAAAATACATAAGGACCTTAACCACCCTCCAGGCCGCCCGATCGCAGCGGCCATGAATAGCGTCAGTTTTTCAGTCTACATTGATCAATTCCTTCAGCCCCTTGCACAGCATCTTCCCTCGTATATACGTGATGGACCCCATCTATTAGGTATGCTTAAACCCTATACATGGGAACAGAGCTACTGGTGGCTCTTTCTAGCTGTGTCATCTCTGTATACTTCGATACCCCATGATGTAGGAATACTGTCCGTTGAACATTTTTTGGCCAATGACCATTATACCAACCCACGGCAAGCACATTTCATTCTTGAGGCCTTACAGTTCTGCCTCAAGCACAATTATTTTGAATCTAATGGAACCCATTTTTTGCAGATCAATGGCACAGCAATGGGGAATAACTTTGCCCCCAGCTACACCAATCTTACCATGGGATATTGGGAGCACATGTATCTTACTGCCAATCATCCCTTTGCCGCCCATGTGTTCTACTATGGTCAATACATCGACGATATAGTGATCATATGGGACGGCTCTTTTGAAGATATTAATGTCTTTGTACAATATTGCAATCAAAACACCTTGGGCCTATCCTTTACCCATGTTGCCGACCCCAATACCCTAGCTTTCCTGGAATTGGAACTATGTCATGAGAATGGAACTATATATGCAAAAAACTTCATCAAACCGACTGCAGGGAATTCCTTTATACACTATGATAGTTGCCACCATCCAAGATGGGTCAGCATTATTCCGGGCAGCCAATTTTGTCAGCTTCGCAGAAATTGCGCTAGGGACTCCGACTATGATATTCATGGTAAACTTCTTTCACAGAAATTCCTGGATAAAGGTTACCCCATCACACTCGTAGATGAGGCTTTTGAGAAGTATCATAATTTATCTACAGGCTCTCACACACAACCACCACCTGCCGAAAAACAGCCTACGAGATTCATTACAGAATTTCACACCTGATACAAAAAAGTTGAAAAAATTCTTGCCGCACACTGGTCCATACTACTGAAAGATCCCCAATAAAAGACCATAGTCAATACCAGACCCAAAATAGCATACAGAAGATCTAGAAACATAAAAAGTAAAAATGCTCCCAGCAAAATTAAGTCTGCTCAATCCACCTCAGCACCATTGGTCCTGATCCCACTAAAAGGAATGCATCAGTGCAAAAAACCCTTTTGCTTGGCTTGTCAGTTTATTCACCATGGCCAGAAAACATTTACAGTAAAGGGGAAGAATTACACTCTAAAAGAATTCTATAACTGTTCCACGGACTATGTTATATATTGTATTATATGTCCGTGTGGATTGTTTTATGTCGTAAGAACCATTAGAGCCCTCAAGGCATGCTTTGCTGAACACAGGCGCTTTATTGAAAAAGGCCGTGATCACAATAGCATCCCAAAACATTTTTTAACACATCACAACCAATCCACAGTTGATCTCAGGGTGTGGGTCGTTGAGTCCATTCCGGCAATGTTCCCTGCGGCAGAACAATACAAATGTTTGTGCCAGCAGGGAACGTTCTGGATCTATTCCTTGGGTACTTTAACACCAGGAGGGTTAAACGAGGATATCGAGGTACACACAGTGTTGTTAGCCCCCCTCCTTTTTCCTCATAAAGCCATCTGTATGGATACATGTTCTTAATTAGCTATTCGCTTATTGTATACCTAAACCTTGCTAATACATAAACCTGATTAACATCCAAATGTCCCCTCTTTTGTCTTATAGCAGACCCACCCAATCCATATTACAGCTATGAGTGACAGCCATAGTAAGTACAGTAGTATTAAGGCTCATAAGGCTTATAGTTATAATCATAGTCATATTTTATAAGCCTCTGACCCCCCCTATACCTGTCCCTGTCCATGTGTTGGGTGTGCTTTTATGCTTGCGCATGCGTGGGCTTGCACATTTGTGCACACTCATGATGTGCATGCATCTGTATGGTAGTGTAGGGCTAAGTGTGAACATGATCTCTTAATATTAAAATTATAATTAAATATTGACATGTTTTTTAGGGGTTTTTCTAGGGGGATTTTCTGAGGAGTGCCTTTTTTATGCATGTTTTTATGTGTATATATACATTTTTATACATATGTAATATAGTATATGTAGAGAAGTCATTATGTGTATGTATATGTGTGTGTACATATGTATGTATATATGTGTATGTATATACATTTCAGGATAATCTACTTTAGTAGTTGTAATCAGGGGTGAGTCTTGGGAATATGCCTGAATTAATGCTTTCCCTCTCTATGTTTTAGTTCTTATTTTTGGTCGTCCGTTTCATTGTTCTTATTTATTGGTTTTATTGTTCTTATTTATTGGTTTCATTGTTTCATTTTTCTGCTGCTATATTTGTCTATTAGCTAGTAGTTTTATATTTGTTCCCCTAAACATAACTTTCTTACATTTCTGTCCACGCTGGGACCTGTTGACCAACAGCGCCGACATATAAATAGTTCCATTAAGACACTCCCACTCCAGGCCAATAGAAGGAGCTGTAGCTCCGAGCATGTAGCCTACTAGCCTTTTCTCTCCCTCTGTGGAAAGTCCCCCCAGATGTGTTCCTGTGACCCATGACCTCACCTACGACCGTTCCATGCCGGTTCCGGCCATTTCCTGGTGGCCACAGGATGTGCTGATCGACCAGACCACCACACAGCCTCGCGCAGGGACCGGATCCAGACACAGGGACCTCCCCAGGGACTCCACATATACAGATGAGCCTATAATGTTCTTACTTTTTCCAAGTGTGTTTTTATACCTTGCCATTAAAGCTGCTTCTAAACACTGCACTCAGGTGGCGCTTTCTGTGTTCTTCCTTTTGTCTCCTTATACACAGAGCCAGCTCTCTGAGGACAGCAGCCGCCATTGCCTTGCCATTTTTTGACTTTTAAGCCTTGAATTACTGATTTTACTGTGGACTAATGACACATTAGTTGTGATTACTCTGCTTGCACTATATTTGCGCTGACAGTTATTGTTACCTCTTTGACATCGTCAACTGCCCTACTACACTAACCGCTGCCCTACTGACACATCCACTGCTCTACTGACACCATCCATTGCCCTACTGACACTATGCACACACTGTCCACTGCCCTACTGACACTGTCCACTGCTCTACTGACTGACACTGTCCTATTTTAAGGTAGGCTAAGTTTATATTTTTACAGTGACAATTATATTATTATATATTTTTTAAATTTCCTTACTATCTAGTTAGGCCTTGCTAGTTAATTACTAAAAAAAAAAAAAAAAAAAAAAAAAAAAAGGGGGGGTCCGAACCCTGGTAATCTTTGATCTCTTTCATATTGTTCAGGTAGATCTCCATCTCTAAAAGGTTGTCTATCCCGTTTTACAGTGTCTCTGAGGAAAAGGGCTTGCCATGTCATCCTGCGTAGGTAACTCAGTAAACTCAGAGGGGCCGGGCCCTCTGAGTTTCTGGTTTCACCTACAAAGGGTGATAGGACAAGCCCTTTCCCCCAGCGGTTACTCTCTGCCCAGCCCCCCACTCAGCCCAGTACAGCCCATCCCGCCCCACCCTGCTTAACTGCGCACATGCACACAAGGTGGGGGCAGGCAGGCCACACTCTAAGCTGGCGGGTAAAAGTGGTGGGCTTGTCTGTGAATCTTCTTTTACATACAAGCCCAGTCTCTTGGTGTGCAGCGGAAGTGGCAGGTAGTCGTGGGGAGGGGGGCCCAGATCAACTTTTGCATCAGAGCTCACAAGTTTCAAGTTACTCCTCTAACAACAGGGCTTAATGTGAACCTGTGCCTTGTGCAAAGCAAAAGTTCACCTAACTGCCACCCTCCCCAGAAGCATATACTTACTTTTCTTTTCCTCCCATGCTATTCCATTTGGCTGTCAGGAGCGCACAAAGTATGCTCAGTATAAGCTCTAAATGGCATAAGGCCAGTCACCAAGCAATGATGCTATCACATAGAGGTAGGGGGGTGAGTCACATGCCCCTAATACTTGGAAGTAACAGATACTTCTCTTCAATCATGGCAGATGTATTTGCAGGGGAGGGTAGCTATTAGGTGAACCAGTTACTTTTCCCTGCCTTGGACACAGATTTACTTTTAGCAGTTTGAATATTCAGTCTGAAAATATTTTAATTATGCAAGCATACTTATGAAATATTTATTTTGGCCCTTGTGAGCTTGACACTTTGGTGGAGTGTCAGTGATCAGAGCTCACCTTTTGACTAACTGACCTCACATACTCTTGGGGGCATGTTTACTTTTAGCAGTCTAAATGTTCTGTTTGAAATTATTTTAATTATGCAAGCATACTTCTGAAATATTTAATTTGGCCCTTTATATAGTTTTATTTTTTGTGAGCTTGACATTTTGGTGGAATGTCTGTGATCAGAGGTCACCTCTTGACTTCCTGATCTCACATACTCTTGGGTGAGAATAACCCTGTCATATAAAAGAACTCCATGGTAAGAAATGTTCTCTCAAAGTCCTTGTTCACACCACACAGTGCGCATTATTGTGTACATAATGTGTGCGTGCTGCTATGCAGTGTGAATGAGCTGCCGTGCACTGCTTTGTTATAAGTTGCAGTGCTAGTTTTATTTTTCATTCCTTTGTACTTCTGTGTTAATCTATGCTTTATATGCATAGATCTATGCAGCTAATTCCAGTGTGTTGCAGCACCACAAAACACCACAAAACATGCTGTGCAAAAATAGAACCCACCAAAGAAGCCATAGGACATAAGGCAAATGTCCTCATTCTTGCATTGAGCAATGCTGTCCAGCGCAGCTCAACAGGACTGGTAAGAACATACCCAAAGATTTTTCCCTTTTTATTTTTCAAAAATTTTATTGAAAATGAAGGCCAACCCAAACCTGGCATACTTCATTATTTTAAATTGAGAGAGGTTCCAAGAAGGAACTTCATAAAAATAGCAATGCTTGCACTTTTGCTGCATTCACACTGTTCTTTCTTCACAAATGTTTTTGCAAATCTAAATTTTTATGTCATCAGTAATTTTCATCCGTAGATTGAACTTCAACACTTTAACTTTCCTTGACAATCCTGTATATTTAAGTGATAGTTTGTGGCCAAAAGAAAATAATCATGTTGCCAAACTTTATAAAAAAGCTAATGCTCTTGTTGCACTTGGTTACATATGCATATAGCAAGTGTGTGTCCTTTCCTTTACATGAAGGAGTGCTTTGAAAATTGCTGGCTGTCAGTTTAGCTGGGTAAGACATGTAGTATCTAGTGCAGGGTTTCTTAACCAGGGTTTCATGAAACCCTAGGGTTCCTCCAGAGGTTACTAGGGGTTTCTTGGATAAGTTCCCACTGACACCGTTGATCTTTTTAGCAATCTGTAAGGGGGTAACTCTTTCCCATGACCACAAGTGTAAGTACTTCCCACTGACCATCACACTAATGTATCATGACTTGTAGACATAGTAATTTTTAGCTGGGGTTCCTTGAGACTGTAAAGTTATTACAAGGATTCCTCTGTGTTGAAAAGGTTGAAAAAGGATGATCTAGTTGAACAGGTGGCACTCAGAAAATGCAAAGGTGGTAAATGGTGCTAAACAACTAAGACAAGTTTATGAAACACTGACAGCTACACAATCAAGAACAGACTAACACTGGCAATTGACGTCCTGACTGATACAGACAAAAAGGTGGACACAGAAGCATCTTTATTTATTTTTATCCTTAAAGCCTTTCAGATCTTTTATATTTAATGAATGACTTACTTTGTCCACGGATGGCATTGCTCTGTTGTTGAGGAAGTGTTGGAAAAATATCCCTCTTGGCATTGTATGCATACAGTATTTTTATTCCGCTGAACTATGGGAAAAAAATAAGCAGTCTGTCAAATACAGATTTGGAAGACTGAATATGTAAGAAGGACAGCTGCTATGAAACAGATGAGTGTCTCAAGTCAACCAGCTACTCTATAGCAGGCGCAAATAAGATTGTGGGTCAAATTGAATTAATTTAATCTTCAAGGGTCAATATTATGTCTGCTTAGGGTCGCATCAACTTAATTCCAGAAAGAAGAAGCACTTTAGTACTTAATATTCTAATAATAATTGCAACTTATATAATCTTATTCTAGGGAAAGAGAACTTTGAAATATTTTCTGGTGCACTAGGCTGCAAAAGGGAGTGTCGTTTTTATTAAAGTGATAGTAAACATTCCTTGGACACTTATAGATACAGGTAAGCTTATAATGAAGCTTACCTGTAGATACAAGGAAACATACACCTTTTAGGAGATATTCACTGTGTCTACAGCCGGTGATATCACAGACGCACACGCTCTGAAAAGTCAGCATCCCTTCAGAGCTCTGTCCCACGGTCATGATTCCCATGCACATGCGTGAGAGTGACGTCATCACGGCTCTGCCATTCAAGCGGCCAAAGCCCACGAACCCGGAAGGAAGACCGGGTGAAGGTTGAAGCCCTGCCAGCAGTGACAGCGTGCTGCTGGAGAGCTTAGTTTTAAGGTAAGTGTTTCATAATGTGACAGTAGGCCATCCACACTAGCACATTATGCCCTTAATTTGCAGGGAGAAGTTTTACCGGTAGTTTTTTTTTCTTTTTTTACAAGAGTTTACTACCACTTTAACTGGAGAACATCTGTGACCTTATTGAACTTACATTCCTAAACCACTGGCAGAAGCAAAGAATGAGTGACAGGAATACAGGGGGCACAAAAACACCAGTTTGACCAGATTGTTTTAAAAATGAATATAAGTTATTTGTAACTGAAGAATAGCCATAGATGGATTATTATTATTATTTCTCAGCCAGTAGGCTGAATGAAAAAAAATAAAAATGGTTTCCTCCATCCACACAAACAAGGTGGCTAAAGGAATCTCCAATGCTGAGACATTGTATTCTGGCAGTGGGACTCTTCGCTGTCAGGATACATCAATCAGTGGCTGCAGCCGCTGATCGACAAAAGTTTCCCAACATTCCCGTTTAACAAAAGTTGAGCTAATGATCGACTTCTGACAAACAGGGATGCCCACACATGGACTGAAATTCGGCCGGTCCCTGATGAACTGGTGTCATTTTGATCCATCTATGGCCATCATATTGCTGCCATCAGTAAATGCTGAAAGTGCTGGAAATTTTTTACAGCATTTTTCAGACTTGCATTAACTGCCTCCTTACTTCTATGTACTTTTTCTTTTTTTAATTTAGAGGAAAACTGATAGATTACAGGTTTTATGTGCCCCTTATAGATCAGGACCATTACAGTATGCACCAGCCGAATAACAGATTACTACAATGCCCCTGAGGAAATGCTGAGATCTGCACAAAAGGAGTTGGGTGTTATCAACATTAAGTATCTTAATGGAGATAGCTTCCTGCACACTGAAGTATTGCTATTATTATATGTATTTTTTGTAAGTGCAAGTCTTAAAGGGGAGAGTGTATCTAAAGCAAAATAAAGGATTTTAAAACAGGATCACGCTATGGTGTTTCCTCCCTCACTCTTTGAATGATTTTATGAATGAGAGATCCAGCTGTCTGTCATCAACGGGACCTGGAGAGAAAAGAGGCCTGGAGAAAGTATCCATGTGATAATCTGAGAATTATACGCAGTGTTCAAGTAGCCTCTGGTAAGAGTTTTATAAGAGGGGGATTCTGCACATTCTCCCATATATATCTGCATGCATGGAGGTGTTGGTGACAGCAACCTGAATTTTTTTAACTTACTAAATCGGATAATTACTGGACTTTCTCACCTGCTTCAGTGTGATTTATACAGCACCCTTCTTAAATAGACAATGGACAAGATAGGCATGTGTAAAGGTCTTTTCTGATTAAGCACCTAATTAATTTTAAAAGTGCATATAGCGCTGCCTTGGTCTGCTGGACTTTGTTGTACTTTAATTGTTTTACTGGCCTTTGGGCTAGTTCTTTTGGTTGCAGCTGTAGCCTTAATTGGCTTTTGTTTTTCAGTTTGTTTTTTACACCTAATTAGGGTGCGCATGCTTAAAATTTCACTGCCACAAGAGCGCTTGTTTATTAGGAACAGAACACAATGATTACTGCTAGGTGCTAGTGGCTATAGCCACCAGCAGTAATCACACATTAAAAATCCTGAAAGGCTACAATTTTGAAATTCAATATATACCATCTTTAAAATAAGTAAAAAAATGACAGGCTGGTTGCTGCACCCGAGTCAATCGATGGATCGACTTGGGTACAACCTGCCTGCTAGGGGTGGTCCCGATGTGTGGGTGTTCTTTTGTTCATAGAACAAACAAACATATGGGGTGCTCACGTGAAGTTTGCCCGCCGTGATGCGCCCCATAATGCACTGTGAGATCACAGTGCATTAAAGGCTGCCGATTGGCCAAAGCATGCACCTGACCTGTATGCTTTGGCCAATCACAGTGTGATGTGCTGTGAGAGCCACGATTGGTCAAAGGCAGGGTGCCTTTGGCAAATCATGGCTCAGGGGTTAAGTCCACACCCCATACTATATAAGGCCACTTACACGGTGGCTGTGTATAGTGTTATGAATGAAGAGAGATTAGACAGGTTAGTTAGTTGATTGAGCGTGCAGTCAGTGTAGAATATATAACGCAGTGCAGAGTATATAGTGCAGTCAGTGTAGTGTAAATAATGCAGTGCAGAGTATATAGTGCAGTCAGTGTAGTGTATATATCGCAGTGCAGAGTATATAGTGCAGTTAGTATAGTGTATATAATGCAGTGCAGAATATATAGTGCAGTCAGTGTAGCATATATAACACACTGCAGAGAATATAGTGCAGTCAGTGTAGTGTATATAACGCAGTGCAAAGTATATAGTGCAGTGCAGAGTATATAATCCAGTGTATTGAAGTTGTTAGGGGAACCCTATGACAGAATTAAGGAAAAAAATGGCATGGGGTCCCCCCCAAAATCCATACCAGGCCCTTCGGGTCTGGTAGAGATTTTAAGGGAAACACCATGGCAAAATTGAAAAAAATTGGCGTGGGGTCCCCCCCAAAATCCATACCAGACCCTTATCTGAGCATGCAGCCTGGCAGGCCAGGAAAGGGAAGGAGACGAGCGCCCCCCCTCCTGAACCATACCAGGCCGCTTGCCCTCAACATGGGGAGGCTGCTTTGGTGTGAACCCCAAAGAATCTTGTTCCCATGTTGATGGGGACAAGGGACTCTTCCTGACAACCCATGTGACGTCAGAAGGGGGCAGGATCACTTGGTTAAGTCACCGGGTGGCCCCGCCCTTGCTTATATAACAGCTGTCAAAGTGAAGAGACAGCAGTCGCCGGGAGGCCTCCCATCGAGGCAAAGCTTTTTCTGTTTTCTCTATTTTTTTGGTCCATTGGCCATGTGATTGATAGTGGATTTACATCACGGGACACTTTTTTTTTTTTTTTTACTAAAGGAATTGTCAAAAACTGTCTCTTGTGGTTTTAATTTTTGACACTTTTTTGGTGAATGGGTATGGGTACAATGTACCCAATACCCATTTACATAGGGGGGCTGGGATCTTGGGGCCCCCTTGTGAAAGGGGGCTTCCAGATTCCAATAAGCCCCTCGCCCGCAGACCCCATCAATATGGGGACAAGGTGCTTTGGGGTATCACAAAGCACCCTCCCCATGTTGAGGGCAAGCGACCTGATATGGTTCAGGAGGGGGGGTGCTTTGTTCCCCCCACCTTTCCTGGCCTGCCAAGCTGCTTGCTCAGATAAGGGTCTGGTATGGATTTTTTTTTACATTTTGGCTCCTAAAGGGCCTGATATGGACTGGGGGGGGCACCACGTAGTTTTTTTCCATTTTGTTTTCATCTATATTGCCGGGAGCCTGCAAGCATGACATTTTTTTCTTTAGAAATGTCATTATTGCTGCGGCATGTTCTATACATTGTACAAATGCCCCACTTTACAGGAACACTAAGGGGACCCCCCAGGATATTTAAAGTAATATTTCATCTTTATTGTTTAACTTTAAGTATTATTAAAATCACTGCTCCTTTAACCACTTGGTGTCCGCGCTATAGCCAAATGACAGCCACAGCGTGGACCTGAATTTTCGGGAGGCCATCATATGACTTCCTCCCCTTTGCACGCTCCCTGCGCACCCCCTGCAGGGCGCACACGGTGCGTGCTGTGATCACTGAGTCAATGAGACTCGGGTGATCACAAATCTGAGTAAGGGGCCAATCCTGGCCCCTTACCACGTGATCAGCTGTCAGCCAATGACAGCTGATCAAGTGATGTAAACAAAAGCTCGGTAATCGGTTTTGACAGCATGAGGAGAAAAAAAGCCGATCACCGGCTTATGTGCAAGGGACATCGGTCCCGAAGAGGAAGGAGGCACATTTGCCTAATCTGTGCCCACAATTACTGCCTGCCAGTGCCACCTGCCAGTTCCACCTGCCAGTGCCCACAGTGCCCACCAGTGCCACCTAACAATGCCCATGAGTGCCACCTATCAATTCCCACAAATGCCACCTATCAATGCCCACTAGTGATGCCAATAAGTGCCTCATCAGTGCCACCTAGCAGTGCTGCTTATCACTGCGACCTACCAGTGCCGATAAGTGCTCACCCATCAGTGCCCATCACTGCCACCTATCAGTGCCCATCACTGCCAGCTATCAGTGCCACCTATTAGTGCCACTTCTCAGTGCCCACCAGTGCCACCTATCAGTACCCATTAGTGCCACACACCAGTGTCACCTCTCAGTGTCACCTCTCAGTGCCCACCAGTGCCGCCTATCAGTGCCCACCAGTGCCGCCTTATCGGTGCCCATCAATGTAGCCCATCGGTGCCTATCAGTGCAGCCCATCGGTGCCCATCAGTGCAGCCCATCAGTGCCCATCAGTGCAGCCTCATCAGCGTACATCAATGAAGGAGAAAAATTACCTGTTTGCAAAATTGTATAACAATATAAAAAAATTTTTTTTTTTTTTTTTTTTTAATTTGGTCTTTTAAAAAATTTTTTAACAAAAAATAAAAACCGCAGATGTGATCAAATACCACCAAAAGAAAGCTCTATTTGTGGGAAAAAAATGATAAAAATTTCATTTGGGTACAGTGTTGTATGACCGCGCAATTGTCATTCAAAGTGCATCAGCGCTGAAAGCTGAAAATTGGTCTGGACAGGAGGGGGGTTTAAGTGCCCAGTAAGCAAGTGGTTAATAACGTTCCTTTCATAGACTTTTTTTTTTTGCATTTTTTTATGTCCCCTAGGGCAGTACCCAGGTCCCCATACACTTTTTATGGAAATTATTTGCATATAAGCCTTTAAAATGAGGACTTTTGATTTTTCATGTTCATGTCCCATAGACTTTAATAGGGTTTGCATGTTCAATAGAACTTTTTGCCTGTTCGAGATGCTCTGGTGTGAACCGAACTGGGGGGGGGGGGTTCCGCCCGTCCCTACTGCCTACTAAAGATGGATTGAATCTAGGACTGTCCCCGCTGAACTGGTCGAGATTTGTTCCATCTATGGCCAGCTTAAGTTAAAGATTTTGCAGATGCTAATTACAGGAAGAAATACTTTTTCAAATATTGCAGTGTGATGCATAACTGTGATGTAGGACTTGCCAGTTCCAATTACCTGTGTAATCTTACAGTCAATAAAATCAAATCAAATCAGAGAAGTGTCTTTTTTTTGGAACCTCACTTTTTTAGAACAAATATATTATTCATTTTAAATTCAATTTTGTTTATTTGTCATATAATCTAATGTCTATGTTGAGGACCCCTGAAGTTTAAGACTCCCTAGGTCTAAATGTCACTGTAACTGATACCATGTGTAGCAATCGTGTGCTAAAATTTCATTCTGTACAGAATAAACCAGCATTTCTCCTTCCTTCACATCACTTTGCATTTGCTGTTTGTATCTACACAGTAGGCTTATAATATGTGAACTAGGTAACAATATACTCATGTTTATTGTACAGGTGCACAAGGTCAGAAAAGGACCCGTTAAAAGTCTCTGCATAGTTATAAGGGGGCTCCAAATGTAATTTTGTCCTTGGGCTTTTAGTTGTGCCTCTCTACAATCAGATCTAAAGGGCCGTTTCATAGTCTGGCTGGAGAGTTAATAAATAATTACCTGGGGTCTGTACTCCAAAGCCAGGAGGACAGTTTGTATTTTCCATGCATATTTCTTCATTGCTATAAAAATGGTGTCCGTCAATGCATACACATTCTCGAGGATAAGTGCTGTTCCCATTGTGAAGCACCTGCAGGGCTTTTCCTATAAGAAGGAAACATATAAGGACACATGTTATGAAGGCCTGCAGACCAGGCTGAATTTATTGTACAGCCTACAAAGGATTAAGCAACAGGTATACAATACATAGCAAAATACAGAGGCTACTACTGCTTACCTCCTTGAAAAATGCTAGGAGCCTAACTGTGCCTTCGATAATTTAAAACAGAGATGAAACAAAAATGTTGATCAGGATAGTCAAAAGGGAATTCAGGACTCCTAAATCTGCATAGGTACTTGTTTTAAATAAATTACTCAGAAAGAGCTGAAGCCTAAGGATAAGCATGACAACCAGGGAACTGGTATTTCCAGAAGAAGAGATGACTAATCGCATCCTCCATACTTCCTCACTACAGGTTTCCTTCAATTCTAACAATGTAAAATTTTAGAGATAGCAGAATGGCTTTTGTGTTAACTATATTGTGTTTTGCTCTGTACAAATTCCAGTACAGATCATTTGCATTAAACATACTGATTGTATGATCCTAAATGATTTTACATATGGCATCCAGATGTTGTCAATGTGAAGAAAAGAAATAAACAAATTTTTGAAAAATTAGGGTGGCTTTCTGTCTTTTATCATTCTGAACTAACCATTAATTTTTCACTGGTAAAGTATATTTATATACGGTAAATCTTTCTTCTATACTACTGCATTAAACAAAACCTGCCATGATAAAATATGATAGTTGGCTGGCTAATATGCTGACTAGGGATGAGCCGAACACCCCCCGGTTCGGTTCGCACCAGAACCCGCGAACGGACCGAAAGTTCGCACGAACGTTAGAACCCCATTGACGTCTATGGGACTCGAACGTTCGAAATCAAAAGTGCTCATTTTAAAGGCTAATTTGCATGGTATTGTCCTAAAAAGGGTTTGGGGACCCGGGTCCTACCCCAGGGGACATGTATCAATGCAAAAAAAACTTTTAAAAACGGCCGTTTTTTCGGGAGCAGTGATTTTAATGATGCTTAAAGTAAAAAAAAAAAAAGTGAAATATTCCTTTAAATATCGTACCTGGGGGGTGTCTATAGTATGCCTGTAAAGTGACGCGTGTTTCCCATGTTTAGAACAGTCCCTGCACCAAATGTCATTTTTAAAGGAAAAAATCTCATTTAAAACTGCTTGCGGGTTTAATGTCATGTCGGGTCATGGCAATATGGATGAAAATCAGTGAGACAAACGGCATGGGTACCCCCCAGTCCATTACCAGGCCCTTTGGGTCTTGTATGGATATTAAGGGGAACCCCGCACCCAAATTAAAATAAGGAAAGGTGTGGGGCCACCAGGCCCTATATACTCTGAACAGCAGTATACAGGCGGTGCAAACAAGACAGGGACTGTAGGTTTGTTGTTAAGTAGAATCTGTTTGTAATTTTGAACATTTTTAACGTGTTTAGCTCCAGCCAAAAAATCTTTTCTAAGCTTTTTGGAAAACATAGGGAAGGGTTATCACCCCTGTGACATTTGTTTTGCTGTCTTTCCTCCTCTTCAGAAGATTTCACCTCACTTTTTTGTCCCAATGAAAAATGTTTTTTGAAAATTTGGGTTTTTTTGTGGAACAAGGATTGGAAAGCATCAGTGGAAAGGAGAAATTGTTTTCCCATATTAACTCTTACAGGAAAGAATTTCCCTTCCTAGGGGTAGATTTCATCTCACTTCCTGTTGTCTCCTTCCGTTTGCAAGTAGGAGTCGTTTGTAAGTTAGATGTTTGAAAGTAGGGTCCTGCCCTATATACTCAGCAGAAATTTGGGCCTTAGGTGTTGCTGTGGCCACAACACTGTAAGCCCTCACAGGGCCCTGCTGTGAAATATTAGATCAAGAATTGTAATTACATGCCCCTGTTGAACAGGAGCTGAAAAATTAGGCCTTAGGCACTGGTGCTGGTGCCACAACACTGCAACCCCTCACAGACACTCTAGTTGGAACGCAGGAACGAGCCCTGCTGCAAAGTATTGCATCAAAAATTGTAATTACATGCCCCTGTTAGACAGGGGCAGAAAAATTGGGCCTTAGGCACTGGTGCTGGTGCCACAACACTGCAACCCCTCACAGACACTCTAGTTGGAACGCAGGAACGAGCCCTGCTGCAAAGTATTGCATCAAAAATTGTAATTACACGCCCCTGTTAGACAGGGGCAGAAAAATTGGGCCTTAGGCACTGGTGCTGGTGCCACAACACTGCAACCCCTCACAGACACTCTAGTTGGAATGCAGGAACGAGCCCTGCTGCAAAGTATTACATCAAAAATTGTAATTACACGCCCCTGTTAAACAGGGGCTGAAAATTGTGCCTTAGGCACTGGTGGTGGCGCCCAGAACCAAAAATGTTCTTACAAGCTATCAGCGTGATGATTGAGGAGGAAGAGGATAATTACTCAGGGATAGTCACTCAGCATCAGCATAGGCAGTCTTTGAAGGGATCTGAGATTTCAAAAAAAATTATTCGGTTACATCAGCATCAGGTGCTTGGTAGCTGGTGGTGATCCAAGACTCATTCATTTTTATGAAGGTCAGCCGATCGACCGAGTCGGTGGACAGACGCACCCTGTGATCGGTTACCACGCCTCCAGCAGCACTGAATGTGCGTTCCGAAAGAACGCTGGATGCAGGACAGGCCAGTAGCTCAATTGCATACTGTGCAAGCTCTGGCCAGTGATCCATCCTCAAGACCCAGTAACCCAGAGGATTTTCGGTGGGAAAGGTGTCCAAGTCTGATCTTGCCCCTAGGTATTCCTGCACCATGTAAAACAGACGCTGGCGATGGTTGCTGGAACCGATCATACCTTGGGGCTGCGGACCAAAAAATTGTCTGAACGCATCGGTCAGACGGCCACCTTCTCCACCGCTCCTTCTTTGACTGACCGAAGCCTCAGCAACACGTTGTCCAGAAACAGGAGTTTGTAACCTCCCAGTCTCTGGGAACGCGTTGCACAGACCTTTCTGCAAGGCCTCCCGAAGATGTTTCATCCTCTGCTCCCTCTGCGATGGCAAGATAAGGTCCGCAACCTTACCCTTGTAACGTGGATCAAGGAGGGTTGCCAGCCAGTATTGGTCCTTCTCCTTGATACCACGAATACGAGGATCCTTACGCAGGCTTTGCAGGATCAGGGAGGCCATGCAGCGTAGGTTTGCTGAGGCATTCGGTCCGGAGTCCTCTGGGTCACTAAGAACGACATGGTCCGCAGCCACCTCCTCCCAGCCACGTACAAGTCCATGTGTTTCTTGGGACTGATCCCTTAAAGACTGCTGCTGATGCTGAGTGCCAGGCTCCACCTCCATACTGACACAATCTTCCTCCTCCTCCTCTTCCTCTTCCTGTGTGATCGGCGGGCACGCAGGAACACTGTCTGGATAAAGGGGGCCTTGAGAGCTAAGGAAGTCCTCCTCTTCCTGCCTCTGTTCTGCCTCAAGTGCCCTGTCCATTATTCCACGCAGCGTGTGCTCCAACAGGTGGACAAGGGGGACAGTGTCACTGATGCATGCACTGTCACTGCTGACCATCCTCGTGGCCTCCTCGAATGGTGACAGGACAGTGCATGCATCCCTGATCATGGCCCACTGGCGTGGGGAAAAAAAACCAAGCTCCCCTGACCCTGTCCTGGTGCCATAGTCGCACAGGTACTCATTGATGGCCCTCTGCTGCGTGTGCAGCCGCTGCAGCATGGCCAACGTTGAGTTCCACCTGGTGGGCATGTCACAGATTAGGCGGTTCTTGGGCAGGTTAAACTCCTTTTGGAGGTCTGTCAGCCGAGCACTGGCATTATATGACCGGCGGAAATGCACACAGACTTTCCTGGCCTGCCTCAGGACATCCTGTAAGCCCGGGTACCTGCCCAAGAACCGCTGCACCACCAAGTTAAGGACGTGAGCCAAACAGGGCACATGGGTCATTTGTCCCTGTCGGAGGGCAGAGAGGAGGTTGGTGCCATTGTCGCAAACCACCATTCCTGCCTTAAGTTGGCGTGGCGTCAACCACCTCTGAACCTGCCCCTGCAGAGCTGACAAAACCTCTGCCCCAGTGTGGCTCCTGTCCCCCAAGCACACCAGCTCAAGCACCGCATGGCATCTTTTGGCCTGCGTACTTGCGTAGCCCCTTGAACGCCTACAGAGCACCGCTGGTTCCGAGGAAGAGGCCATGGAGGAAGAAGAAGAGGAGGGGGTGGAGGAGAGAGGTGTGTCACAATCAGCATTTTGGAGGCGTGGTGGCGGAACAACCTCCAACACTACTGCACCTTGTCCTGCATCCTTCCCAGCTGCCAGCAGAGTCACCCAATGCGCCGTGAAACTTAGGTAACGTCCCTGTCCATGCCTGCTGGACCATGAGTCAGCGGTAATATGCACCTTACCGCTGACCGCCCTGTCCAGCGAGGCATGGACATTGCCTTCCACATGCCGGTAGAGAGCCAGAATCGCCTTCCGTGAGAAAAAGTGGCGTTTGGGTACCTGCCACTGAGGAACCGCACATTCCACAAACTCACGGAAGGGGGCAGAGTCTACCAACTGAAAAGGCAGCAGTTGAAGTGCTAGCAATTTTGCCAAGCTAGCATTCAACCGCTGGGCATGTGGATGGCTGGGAGCAAACTTCTTTCGGCGGTGCAGCAGCTGGGGCAGGGAAATTTGCCTGGTACAATCTGACGTCGGTGTACCAAAAGCAGATTGCCCACAAGTACTTGGCTGTGACACACCTAATTCTACACCTTCATTCCTCTCACTGCAGGTCTCAGAGAGGACTGAAGGTCTAGTGGGGTTGGAAATCTCAGCTGATGAGGAGCAAGGAGAGATCCTCTTTGTTCTTTGGTGTGGGTCTTTTAGATACGCTTGCCAACGAACTGCATGGCAGGTCAACATATGTCTGGTCAAGCATGTGGTACCCAAGCGGGAGATGTTTTGGCCACGCGAGATACGCTTGAGACATATGTTGCAAATAGCAGCGGTGCGATCTGATGCACTCGTCTCAAAAAAGGCCCACACCAAAGAACTTTTTGAATAACGCGCAGAGACTGCAGCGCCCTGCACATGTGGAGCTTTGGGGTGTGATGCAGTCAATGTGCTGCCCTTAGGCTGGCCCCTGGAGGGCATCCTGCCTCGTTGGTGATGTGCCGCCGCCTCCTCCTCCTCCTCCTCCTCCTCCTCTCTCCTATCAGGCACCCACGTTGAGTCAGTGACCTCATCATCCCCTCCCTCCTCATCACTGGAGCAAACCTGGCAGTATGCTGCAGCAGGGGGAGCATGACTGCCAGATTGCTGTCCTTCTTGGGCACCCCCTCTGTCCGTGCTCATGTTACTGCCTTCATCGAGCTCAGTATCGTCATCAGAGCCTTCCAAACGCTGAGCATCCTCCTGGAGCATGTACCCAACACTGTGGTCAAACAGTTCGAGGGAATCCTCATGAGGACATGGTGGAGCTAGGGAAGGAGTCACTGATGACATTGAGCTGAGGGAAGAGGCCGCTGCTTTGCCAGACAAAGCACCCTGGGCATGGGTGAGAGAGGATGAGGAGGATGAGGACGGCTTGGTCATCCACTCGACCAAGTCTTCCGCATGTTGCGGCTCAACACGGCCAGCTGCCGAAAAAAAGGCCAAGCGTGTCCCATGGCCACGTGCTGATGAGGATGCACCGTCTCCACGACCAGCACTAGACACAGAGCCTGCTTGCCCTCTCTTATTGGCTTGTGACTGTCTGCCTCTCCTTCTTGGCCTTCCAGACATACTAATGGCCTGTAGCTGCACTAAGCTGGGATAGAACACCTGTAATTTTCTTCAAGTAGCTTTATATACTGTAACCAGACAAGCCTGCCTGTCAGTAGGAAGATAACAGGAACGGATCTAGCTGAACACTGTGAGCAGGACGCACTGTACTAAATGTAAATAGTCTAGCTGCCTGACCGTGGTACTAATAGGATCAAATAGAACACCTGTAATTTTCTTCAGGTAGCTTTATATACTGTAACCAGACAAGCCTGCCTGTCAGTAGGAAGATAACAGGAACGGATCTAGCTGTACACTGTGAGCAGGACGCACTGTACTAAACGTAAATAGTCTAGCTGCCTGACCGTGGTACTAATAGGATCAAATAGAACACCTGTAATTTTCTTCAGGTAGCTTTATATACTGTAACCAGACAAGCCTGCCTGTCAGTAGGAAGATAACAGGAACGGATCTAGCTGAACACTGTGAGCAGGACGCACTGTACTAAATGTAAATAGTCTAGCTGCCTGACCGTGGTACTAATAGGATCAAATAGAACACCTGTAATTTTCTTCAGGTAGCTTTATATACTGTAACCAGACAAGCCTGCCTGTCAGTAGGAAGATAACAGGAACGGATCTAGCTGAACACTGTGAGCAGGACGCACTGTACTAAATGTAAATAGTCTAGCTGCCTGACCGTGGTACTAATAGGATCAAATAGAACACCTGTAATTTTCTTCAGGTAGCTTTATATACTGTAACCAGACAAGCCTGCCTGTCAGTAGGAAGATAACAGGAACGGATCTAGCTGAACACTGTGAGCAGGACGCACTGTACTAAATGTAAATAGTCTAGCTGCCTGACCGTGGTACTAATAGGATCAAATAGAACACCTGTAATTTTCTTCAGGTAGCTTTATATACTGTAACCAGACAAGCCTGCCTGTCAGTAGGAATTTAACAGGAACGGATCTAGCTGAACACTGTGAGCAGGACGCACTGCACTAAATGTAAATAGTCTAGAAGATAACAGGAACGGATCTAGCTGAACACTGTGAGCAGGACGCACTGCACTAAATGTAAATAGTCTAGAAGATAACAGGAACGGATCTAGCTGAACACTGTGAGCAGGACGCACTGCACTAAATGTAAATAGCAGGAACGGATCTAGCTGAACACTGTGAGCAGGACGCACTGCATTAAATGTAAATAGTCTAGATAGAAGATAACAGGAACGGATCTAGCTAAACTGAATACAGTGTATATATATATATGCAACACCTGGGATGCATATATATACACAATACACTGTAAGTGCAGCTAACTGACTGACTGTTCTGCCTAATCTATCTAACTCAAATCAAATGACACTGTCTCTCTCTCTCTCTATCTCTCAGCACACCGGAACACACACTACACAGGGCCGCCGTGCAGGCGGCCTTATATAGTGTGGGGTGTGTACTAAATCCCCTGAGCCATAATTGGCCAAAGCCACCCTGGCTTTGGCCAATTACAGCTCTCTCTACTGACGGCGCTGTGATTGGCCAAGCATGCGGGTCATAGTGCATGCTTGGCCAATCATCAGCCAGCAATGCACTGCGATGCCACAGTGAATTATGGGCCGTGACGCGCCACACGAATTTAGCGCGAACGGCCCATAACGTTCGCAATTCGGCGAACGATCGAACAGCCGATGTTCGAGTCGAACATGGGTTCGACTCGAACACGAAGCTCATCCCTAATGCTGACCCATTGGATACAGTATTTTCCAAATGACTGACCAAATATTCATGCTTGTTCTGGTCAGTTCCTGCAGCTAGAGGGGCAGCATGTCAGCCAAGCAACTAGCATTTTGAAAAGGAAAAGCAAAGGCAGCCTCCACATTTTTCTTATTTCTCGAACTGTCGGTGGGAAGTGGTTGATGAACAATACTGGATTTCACTTTGGTTCTGAAGATCTATGTTGAGAAGTATAATTTCCCTAGTGCGGTGACTCC
Source organism: Aquarana catesbeiana (assembly GCF_042186555.1). NCBI lineage: Eukaryota > Metazoa > Chordata > Amphibia > Anura > Ranidae > Aquarana > Aquarana catesbeiana. The sequence continues at coordinate 363,781,929 of NC_133328.1, read as the reverse complement.
AGATGCACAAAAGAGTCATAAGAAGGTGCTTTGGCCAGAATCCACAAGATACATTTTTTATAAACTTTGTATGCCTTTTTCAAGTGACTCTTAAGAATTGCATGCAAATCCAAAGGACGCAGGAGATCTCTGCCAGCCAACATGTACAAACCAATTAAAGAAGCCGACAACTCGATGATCTGCAGTCCTCTTTATTTAATATTAGCAATACAGAGGTAAAAATTCCAAGAACAAATGTTGATGCGTTGCAGCCTCAAGGGGCCTTACTCATATGCGTAAGGCTCCTTGAAGCTGAAACGCGAAACTGTTTGTTCCTGGGGGTTTTACCCCTGTATTGCTAATAATGATAAAGAGAAAGGACTGCAGATCATCAAGTTGCTGGCTCCTTTAATTGGTTTGTATAAGTTGGCTGGCAAAGATCTCCTGTGTCCCCTGGCTGGCAGAGGCTGAGAGTGGGGCATCGATACATGGATTCACTTCATATGATTAAACCTACAGGGTTGTAGCACTGCCCAGTTTGTATCACTACTCTGCCAGGAGAGGTTACTCTGCCACATGAGGTTATCGGTGAGGAACTTGTGGAGAGCCTTGGAAAGCATCATCAAGACAACTGCTGCTCCTACTGGAAAGATTTGGTAAGATACAGATTGCTGAAATCAGTGTGCAGCTCCCCCCGATTCAGCAACGTGCAGGAGAGCAGTGGGAGACATTGGCTGCTGTTAATATCAGCCAGTGAGGAGGGAGCAGGGGATGGGACTGAGCCACACTCTGTCTGTCCCATAGACACACAGAGGTGGCTCAGGAGAAAGCATGCATGAGTGCCCCTAGAGCAAGCAGCTTGTTCTGGGGGCTTTCGGCAAGGGGGAGGAGCCAGAAGTGTCGGCGGAGGATCTGAGAAGAGGAAGATCAGGGGATGCTCTATGAAAAACCATTACACAGAGCAGGCAAATACGATGTGTTTATTATTTTAAAGAGAAAAATGTTAACCTTTAGAACCAAGGCTTTAGAGATTTGACTTAAAGCGGGGTTTCACTGTCTCCACTTATTTTTTTTTTTTGTCAAACTGACAATGTTTAATGTATTTTAATATTGAAATTACTTGTTCCGGTTTTACAGCTTACTGCTCTCAGTTTTCTTTAATAAAAAAAACTTATAATTTTTCCTGTTGCCGGGTTTCATCTTGCCTGTGGGCATGTGAAGCCCACAGGCATCCTCTTCTGGGATACGGTGCTGCTGATCGACCATCATGCACCGCCCGTTCTAGCCCCGATCTCGCGCATGCGCAGTAAACACAAATCGGAGCGCAAATTCAGTCCTGTTTAAATCACGCGAGATTTCACGGCGGCTCTTCGCACTGTCTCCTGGGATGAATGACATGAGATCCCAGGAGACAGTGCGCCGAAGAAAGGAAATGATGAAAATACCCGCAAAGTCCCCGCCCACAGCCGCAGGGACAGAACAAAGGAAAAGACAAATATCGTAAGGTAGGGAAAAAAAAAAAAAAAAAAAGGTCCATATAGAACTCGGTGCTATCTATAGAAGCCATGGAGATGATGTTTAAAAAATGGGTGAAGATCCGCTTTAAAGGCTTTTTCTGTACTGGTGTCTCTCTCTACCCTCCTCTTCCAGAAGTTTTGAAACTTTTTGTTTGTAGATGAAATGTTCTGGAAGTTACCACTGTGCTTCCATGGGCACGGGGGATGCTACATATATCAAACAGTATGATTAGTATGGACAGTCTAATTTTGTTACTGCAATGTGTCTATAAATTACTTGGACCTGTGACAGCCCTTCATTTATGAGAACCATTCCTGAACTTTAAGCTCATTGGTTAAGAATGTCATACTATTTAATGGTACAATATGGGGCAGTGGGTCTGCTATTGCAGATGATCATGTATATTTTTTACATTTTTAACTTTTTTTAAAAGGAGAAATTTTTCAGCATCCACCAGGTATGGAGATAACTGCCAGTTGTGTCCAGGGCCCTCTCTCCGAATACATTTTAAGTTGTGGGTTTTCTATACAATAAGAATTTAGTTTTATACTTTTTCCTTGGAAAAACAAGAACATTGAGAGTTTATATGTAAATATAAACTACTTCCACCATTCATCATCAGAAAATATTTTCCTTAGGAGGGTTTCCCATGTAGAAACAAATTGGTGTCTTCCTCTAGCAGTCCCCCTATACTGCAGTGCCCCTCTACTGTGGATTTTCTATACAATAAGAATTTAATTTTATAATTTTTTTTTCTTGAAAAAACAAGGACATCGAGAGTTTATGTGTAAATATAAACTACTTCCACAATTCATAATCAGAGAAGAATTGCCTCAGGAGGTTTCCCCATTTAGAGGCAAATTTGAGTCTTTCTCTGGCAGTCCCCCTCTACTGCAAATGTAAGTGTTCTGTAATTACGTTTTCTAAGAAACTTCAGTAATTTTGGATGCTTGTTAAATGAAAATAATAATAACCAAAGAGAGGTGACATTTCCCTTATTATTCCATTTAGAATTCAGTCGGTGCCGTGGTTGCCTGTTTCTTAGCAATAACATTTCAAACTAAGATTTTACTAAAAGTGTTACTTCCGACATTAACAGGGTTTCTTTTTAAAAGAAAATAAAACCATTTCACTTGATTTTTTTTCAGATTAGACTAGGAAACATAGGAATGAACAATACTGCATAGAAACATTTTCAAACACAAATGACATTTCTTTGCTGGAATTAACATATAAAAGAATGCCTAGAAAATATTTATAAAACATATTTTATAAAAATAAATACGGGAGATCTACATATTTTATTAAAACAGAAAAATAGAATAATTATAAATAAGGCCTGCTTATCATGCTAGTAAATCCTTTAAAAAAAATATATATATATATATATATATATATATATATATATATATATATGAAAATTTTTTTTTCTTTAGTTTTGGATAGATTATGGAAGAATTTAAAAACCTGGTCGTGTTTTTATTGCTGTCTGTGTTCCTGCTAGGAAGAGTCACCCCTCTATAATTGTCCTGATGACGATAGCCACTGGGATTGGAAGTGAGAGAAAATACATTTTGAATTGTCAGTGGAACAGGAAGAGAAGAAATCTTCCAGTGGGGACAACCATTCGCCGAGCAAGCTGTCCAACAAAGGCTTATGCTTTCTTTGGGGGGACTAGCTCTCATTTTTTGTTTTGTCTTAACTCTTACTTGTTTTGTCTAAAGACCGGAAGTAAAAAAAAATTCTCCAAAAAGACAGACAGGAAAAAAAAAATGAAAAAACAAAAACAAAACTATTGGCCATAGATATATCTAACCATTTCCTGCTTTACATTCTTGCTTTTAACCCTTTACATGCTCCAGTACTCTTCTTTTAACCCTTTACATGCTCCAGAACTCTGCAAAAGCAGACCATTAAAGTGTTTGCTGTAATGTGACAGCTCTTTCTTGTACAGCAGTCTCTCACAACACACAATGGTGAAACCAGATTTTTAGCATGATTGCAAGTACAAACTATGCAAGGTGGGTCGGTAAAACCTCTACTTTAGGCAAACTTACTAATCAAATAGCACGAGGCATAATATTTTTACACAGGCTATTTTAAGGCATTAGCAATCAATCTTATTTATAGTCAGGAGCTTAATTAAAGAACAATAAATAGAAATGAAAAGAAGAACATTGGGGGACTAGAACACAATATAGCAGCAGTTTACCTGCATCACACACCATATGAAGGGCACATTTCAAATCATCATTCCAGACACTCATGTATTCATTAGGGCCACATGGGCTGCAAACAGTATCCACACTGAAGATGCACCTTTTAGTCATATATGTTCCTGAAATAATAAAAACATTTTTTTTTAGGTACAGTGCAAGTCATACAATAAATGTTTCACAATTGCACACAATTTTGTAATTAGTAAAGTGTGTATGGTACTATAGAATTATATAGTAAATCATTTTAAATGTATACTGTTTATTTAAAATGATTCCTTTATCTGTCAAGAACTAAAATGCTGGCTAGCTGAAGTTTTGCTTCATGTCCTAGATGTACTCAAATCTTCTGTGCTTTATAATTAGATAAATTAAATACTTTAAAGCAGTCTTTCTAAACCTTTTCAACAGAGAGGAACCCTTAAAATAGTTCTCCGGTCTCAGGTAACCCCTGCTAAAAATTAGAAATCTACAACTCATGATACAATAGTGTGATGGTCAGTGGGAAGAATGGTCCTTACACTTGTGATCATTGGGAAGAAGCACCTCCTTACAGATAGCTAAAAAGATCAATGGTGTCAGTGGGAACTTATCCGAGAGGCAGAAATTGCTCAATGCTGAAGGAACCCCTAACAACCTTTGGAGAAACCCTAGTTGAGAATCACTACTTTAAAGGCTCTGAAGCAACTGTATGATGCAGTACAGTCAAATATGTAGTGATCAGACCTAAATACACTTGTTTTTAATTAGTCCAAAATACTGTATATTAATGAAAATATGAATCATCTCTAACAACAATAATCTAAAGAATGATTTTGTTGACATTCATTAGGTATGTTAAATAAGATACAATATTCTTTCTCTATCCATTTGCTGACCAGGCCTTTTCTGGAACTTTTTGTTTAAATTTGATATATATATATATATATATATATATATATATATATATATATATATAAATATATATATATATATTTTTTTTTTTTAGCAGAAACCCTAGAGAATAAAATGGCAAATGCTGCAATTTTTTTTGTCACACTGTATTTGCGCAGCAGTCTTTCAAGCCCAATTTGTTTTTTGGAAAAAATACACTTTAATGAATAAAAAAAAAAACATATAATAATTACCCCAATTTTTTGTATAATGAGAAAGACGCTATAATGCCGAGTAATTAGATACCTAACATGTTATGCTTTAAAATTGCTCCCGCTCGTGGAATGGTGACAAACTACGGTACTTAAAAATCTCCATAGGCAACACTTAAACATTTTTTTACAGGTTACCTGTTTAGAGTTACAGAGGTCTAGTGCTGTAACTATGGCTCTCGCTCTAATGATCATGGCGATACCTCACATGTGTGGTTTGAACACCGCTTTTCATATGTGGGCACGATTTGCGGATACGTTCACTTCTGTGCGTGAGCACAGAGAGATGGGGCGATTTTATATTTATTTTTTTACCGTCCATTTATTTTTTTTTATCATTTTTATTCTTATTACAAGGAATGTAAACATGCCTTGTAATAGAAACAAGCATGATGGGCAAGGCGCCCGGATCTCTCGTTTACCTTTAAAAGCAAAAAGAAAAAGAAGAAAAAAAATTTTGGACACTGATAAAAAATTATTTCTTTATGTCCGAGAACTAGAAGTGATGTCAGAGGTCGCTCCAGTCCTCCAAGGGCACAGAGCCGAGTGCGGGCCATCTTGCCCTCACTCGACTTCCTGACTAGACATTGGATCGCTTCCGGGTTTACTGACTGCTGCGGTAAACCCGGGAATGACCAGGAAGTGGCGGGAGGAGGGGGTCAAATTCGCCACTGGGATCACATTTATCAGACGCCGAATCGCCCAAAGATCAAAATGGTACTGGTGTTCTGTCGAAATAGCCAACTCGTTAAAATCTCCAGCTACGTCACTTCCAGTGACTCTCCAGCAGCAGATTTCGATGAGTTGGCTCTACTGCCCATGCACGTGCGTGCACCTGACAGAAAAACAGAAACCCCTGGCAGTTGACGAGTTTTCAAAAAAGGTTAGTGATGTACCTTGCGCATGCGCACTGCGGCGATTGGTAGATCCGAGAAAAACTCATCAAGATTAAGGAAATATCTCACTTCAGATGTAGTGTTGTATCAGTAGTGCTTTTTCAAAGTTTATTATTCACATAAAGGAGAAAGTACAATTCTCCCTTTGACCTCTGCTCAAATTAAAGTATATTTATCAGAATTGAATGGAAACAGCCCACAGGAATCTTCACAGCCTCTGGCCAAAATCGTCTTTCCCTTGCTATGTCTACACAATCGATCCCCATAGACTCTTTGGGCCATCTCCCAGTACAGGAGATGCTCAGGCGACAGGCTCACAGAAGTCTATGGGGGTCAAATGAGGCATGGCCAGGGGAAAGGAAGGTAACTTTTCTGAAGCAGGAAAATGGTTCGCAACGACAATTATAGCAAAATTCTCCTACAAAAAGTAATATAAGTAGAAGACAAACCTGGTTTGCATTTACTGCAGCATTTTCCTGAATGTGCATACTGTTTTTCTGGGTCACAGTAAGGAGTCTGAAATAGATATAAGAGAAGAAAATAGAGCTTATCGATTTAATCTGAAAAAGTTCCTGTGTATGAAAGCTATATGTATTATGGTCTGCAACTTTTATACTCAAAGTGATGTACTACACATTTAAAGCTGCACAAAGCTTCCTCTGTCTGCTATCAACTACTGTACACATAACTGGGAACATACTTTCTAGAAAGAGGAAGAACCTTGATTTAAGTAGAACAACTGAGTTGCTGTCACCCTTGGCAGGAATGTTTGGTGCTAGGAATCTGAGGGAGCCTGGAGCTATTATAAGCTAAATATAATTTGAGAGTTACGTTGACAATAGGTAAAGTCGCTCAAGTTGAGTCTCAGCACTTTGCTTTCCCCCTTTTCCAGTGCACCTGCTCTGTGTTTACATTTGAGATAACAAGGCTGCCATGTCACTGATGGGAGGGGGTACCAAAAAGAATTCAACTGAAAAAAGAAATGATCAGCTACAGAGGTTAGTGAGATCGTGTAAGCTAGATTACTGCGTGTTAAGAATATATAAATATTTGAACTCCATAATGTGGCCTTGGTTCTATTTCAAGTCACTGATCTTAGGCTTCATTCCCACAAGGCGGATCCACTGCCACGGAGTCCGCATCTGTCTGCCAGCTCAGCGGGAGATCTCTCCGTTGATCTCCGCTGAGCCGGCGGATGACAGGTCCCTCTCTGCTCACTGAGCGGGGAGGGGCTTGTCGAGTGCGGCTGGTTGCTATGGAGAGATCGACGAAAACGGACAGCATGTCCATTTTCATCAGATCTCACCCGATCCGATACGCCAGGGACGGATGCGAACGTAGGCCCATCCGTCTGATTTTAGCGGATCGAACCGGGTCGGGTGTCAGCGGACATGTCACGGCTGACATCTGTCGCTACATAGGCTAACATGGAGCGCCCGTTCCGGTCCGCCGACAAAACTGACAAGCGTACCTGAACGGTCCGACAGTGTGAAAGGGGCCTTATGCTTACACTCAAAATATGCCTACCCAATGGTACATATTTCTTCTTTTAAAACTAACTATCCTCTTTGGAGTTTCTTGATGACTATCTGCAGCTCTCTGATGAATTATATGTCAAAATGATGCATCTGTGCTAAGCCGCAGTCCTACCAGTCGGGAAGTCCACCTAATAGACATTAATACTCAGGGACAGTTTATCGAATAAACCACTTCACTGCTTTTATGGGTAAAGTAACCTTTAATTGTGATCTGTTCTTTGTTAGGTACATGGTACACAGAGGACTTATTAAAAATTCTATTACCGTTCTAATGATTGTGACAGGGAAAAGTCCTTTGCTTGGGGTGGATAACACTGTTCATGTACTTACCACCTTCTGTTTAATATCAGCCCTCTCCAGCCTGGATCTTTCTTTTTAGCTTTTGCGATACACAAATGTAGGTGTATTTTTGAAAATTGCCCCCAGATGGGAGCAATGTCTAAAAATTCCAGGGAAAAGTCCCATGAATAGGAGAGATAAAACAACTGTGTACTTGCCCTCTTCCTTTCAGTATCTGCTTTCACCAGCCAGACTGGTATACTTAGTTCTTGTGTTGCTCTTCAAAATTCTACTTGGCATGGGGTCTGCCAATAAATGAGAGCAATGTCAAAGAATGGCAGCTAGATGTACCATGACTAAGGATAGATAAAACTACTGTTTACCTTCCCTCTTCTCATCAGCATCAGCTTTCACCAGCCAGACTCCTACAATTTAGTTCTTGTTATACACAAAAAAAATATTTGTAAAAACTCTACATAGGATTAGCTCTACCTTTAGTTAAGAGCATTGCCTAAGACTAGTTCTTATGAGGTTGAAATGTATGTTCTATGTAGACACTAAGGAGTGGATTTACTAACACCAAAGTGCAAAATCTGGTGCAGCTCTGCAGGGTAGCCAACCAGCTTCTAACCTCAGCTTATTCAATTAAACTCTGACAATAAAACCTGGAAGCTTATTGGTTTCTACGCAGAACTGCACCAGAATTTGTACTCTCCAATTTTAGTAAATCCCCCTCATACAGCCAGTCAGGTAAAAAAAGTGCATCTAGTTCAACCAACTAACATTATCTTGCATTCACTTCTTCCTGGAAATATCTTGTTGCCTTTAAGGATGACTGCCGTTTTTTAACAGTTATCTTTTCCTTACTTCCCTCCTCCCCTGCATTAATTCATATAGAGAGGCCATTAATTACTGGCAATCATGAGAAATTGCCTCTTTGTGGGATTTTTTTCTGTGCACATGAAGGGGAAGGAGTAAGGACAGTTTGGGAAAGTTGTGAAGCTCCCTGTGGAACAGTGGTAAAGTATTTGGGGGCCCCACAAGTTTTTGTGACTTCATATGTACTGGAAAACTCCTCATGTATAGAGAAAAAATGTGGAGGTTACACATGTGTTGATACTGTCCATATTATAGCAGACACAAACTGATTATGTCAATAGGGGAAAATATTATCATTTCCTAGTGCCTATCCCGCCCTGGTACCCAACCATAAGGCCCTCTGGTGGGTTATATGACATGATGGTTCTTCTGTGCTCATTCTGTCACTGTCCTACCAGCCCTCAGGGCTCTGTACACGACGGGGTGTCTGGAACAGTAAAAAAAGTACTTCTGTGGCTTTACATCATTTGACCAATTATGTAGGGAAAGCCTGGAAAAGTATGTGCTGAAGGTTAGAGAAAGTGCTCTCTTTAATGACATATACACTGCAAAAATTGATGGCTGCTGCAGCGTTTTATAGTAACTGAACTGCCAGAAACAAAGCTGTCAGTAAAGGAAAAATAATAATTGCCTTTTCTAGGTAAACTGTTTGGTTTATTTATTTCACATTTCTTACTTTTTCTCTGTTCTGTATAATTTTTTCTTCTTTTATGTTTTTTTTTTTTTTTTTTTTTAATAATGGATCTTGCTGTGTGGAATATCAAATGTGCAAACAGAACCGATTGTGGCCTGATTCACACCTATGCATTTTTAGTGCTTTTTGCATTTTGCATATTTGCACTACAGTCCATTTACCATGGTTTCCTATGGAACACGTTCTGTAGTGCAAATCTGCAAAATGCAAAAAGCACTAAAGATGCATAGGTGTGAATCAGGCCTAAGAAGGCACACATGTGACAGTGTTGACTTATAAAGGGGCTCTAAGGTAAGGTGACCAGTTTTTTAAAATGAAATCCAGGGACATATTTTTTTTTTATTATTGGCAAATGGTAAACTATTTTATAAGCCTGTTTTCTTCAAATTATATATGCAGTGTATGTGGCATGTGTTTATGGAATGTTTGTATAATATATACGTTATTTCTCACATTTCGTCCATGAGATAAAAAAAAGATACTACTTAGAACTTTTTGCGATAAGACTACCAAATGTTAAGAAGATAAGATAGAGAAAAAACTTGGAAAGAGGGATGGGGCAGCAAAATTCTAATCTAATCCGGCCCGGGGACAAACTCAGTCCGGAGACAGTGTCCTCAGTCTGGGGACTGTCCCCGGAAACCAGGGATGTCTGGTCACCCTACTCTAAGGGCAGTGATATGTAGCTTTTTCATATCGAATCTCTACTGTCTTCTGCAGAACCTGTATAATATCTGCTTTCTCTGACCAGTTCCTGTCAGCAGTCTCTCTGTCTTCTGTAGCATTACATACTCAAAATATTATGTGCAACCCTTGGTGCTGTGGGAATGTGCTTGGGGCCCACTTCTGTACATAGATCATACAACAATTTATTAAGGGGGAGGGGCTCTTGAATGTAATGGGGGAAAATACAATTTCACAGATGTGGAAAAAAGAATCAAAAATCACTATGTGCCATTTACCTTATGCTCAAATTCAGTCACTGCACAAGCAGACATTACTATTCAGTACTAGTCATTAAATGTGTGTGTGTGTGTATATATATATCACACACACACACACATACAGCGTAATATACTGTATATACAGTATATATATATATATATATATATATATATATATATATATATATATATACACACACACACATACCTTAGGATGCACAGGAAAGCTTATCCAATGATAACCAAACATACACATTAATATAGTCGCTTACACACACATTAACCCATGCACACACATATTCATGCTCATGAACACAGCTGCCATATGTGATATAATAGGTAATGATGTGTATGTATTGGAATGGACATTCATAATGGGGACTAAAGTGTATCTCAGATTTTTATTGCTGTTGTTATTGTGTGCAGGACAGATTTAGCCTGTCTGTTTGCCCCAGTGATCATTCTCATGATTATATCCAAATTTTAAACAGTTGTCACTGGAACAAGAGTTGACAGGAAAACTTTCACATGGGCAACTGAGCCCATTCAACGTAAATGATGGCATTTTTCCCCTGCCTGGGTAGCCCAGGTACAGTATACAGCTTCCCATAGACATGAATGTCTGTGCACTGCTGTACTGGGGTAAACAGCGCAATATCGTAACAACATGTATAGTGTATGAAGCCTACATAGAAACATAGAAAAGTGACAGGAGGAAAAAGAGTAGTCCATTGAGTCTACCTGTTTTTTTTTTTTGTTTGTTTGTTTTTTGTGCTTTTGTTTGTTTTGTTTTTTGGTTTTTCTTTAACTTGTTTGTGCTGTACTCGTGTTTATGATCGCACTGCCATTTGCCCAAGTGCAGCAATGCACAGCCATTTGTGTCTATGGGAGGCTATTGCTGCACCTGGGCTGCCCGGGCTTGAGAAAGACGCCAAAATGTATGTTGAACAGGCTCAGCCGCCCGTGTGCAAGACCCTAAAAGGGAATTTGCTTTCAATTTAAACAGATTTCCACTCACTTCTTGTTCTGTCTCTGGGACGAGAATTGAAGGGAAATCTTATCAACAGAACATAATTATTTTTTTCTTACTCCCAAAAGGCAAGATCATCCCCAGTCAGCACCTACTTCCTTAACTAAAATCATTCCGTTACATGACGCGATCATATAAGTCATGTTGCTAGTTGTGGGCTATGTATACACTTGTCTGACAGAAATCAGCATCTTTGTGTTACGCTAGGGACAGAGACTAAGTAAAGGTTCCTTTTGCCTGCAGCAGACTAATGACATCATTCTCCCAAGTTGCCACTCTGGGGTTTAGACAATGGGTTTGATTTACTAAAGGCAAATAGACTGCACTTTGCAAAGTGGAGTTGCCCTCTGCAAGTGCAGTTGCTCTAAAGCTTAATAAATGACGCAGGGCTTCACTTTGCACAGAGTACCTAATCACATGCAAGGAAAATAAAAAAAATGCATTTTTGCTTGCACATGATTGCATGATGGAAGTCAGCAGAGCTTCTGCTCATTTACATAGCTCAAAAACTGCAACTGCACTTTGCAAAGTGCACAGTCAATCAACCCCAAAGTCTTATGCCAAGGGCTGCTTTATAATACAAAAAAGTACAGCTTTAAAAAAAAAAATCATACTTTTGCTGTATAATGTAACATTGGTATTCATGAAGATTTTTACAGGAATGTAGTGGGTTTTTAGAGCAATCCAGTTCATGCACTCATGATTTAAGAATATGTGTCATGTACAGAACTGCTGAAATCCACAGCTAAGCAAACCTTGACTTGAATTTATACAGTTCAGTATAATCCAGTTCTCTACCCAAAGCTGTTTGCCAACGGTTTACTTACACAGTGCAGCTTAATAATAAGTACACAATGTTGCTTAGTTAGAAATGACTGTTATCTGATAAAAAAAAAATGTGGACTGCAAACGCATAAAGAAACCTTTCAAGAATGTGAGAAATATACTTTTGCATACTCTAGGCATGAGTTTCAAGTTTGCGTATAAAAAGGCCAGAATACAGCACAATTTCTCTCTTTAGTAGGTATGAATTTTCATTTCGGTACTTGTTTGATTAAAGAGTTGCTACTTTTTCTATAATGAAAAGGAAACGTGGCTTACAGTGGAAGTCTGTGCAAAAAACTAAATTCTGTTTTATAAGTTCTTGTTCAGTTAAACATTGAAAAGTCAGCTATAGAAGTATACAGTACAAGGATAAACAATAAAAAGAAGAGCAAGTGACAGAGAACAGATAAACCACAGGCTTCAAGTACAATCAGGAGGCCCAGCAGGCATGCCCAGCAGGCATGATAAAGATATTGTTTCTTAGTGTGAATTGGAGTCAACATCTCAAAATTTAGTAGGGACTAAAAGAGTTCCAGAATAGGTCCAAGCGTAAAAAGCAGTGTATAAGAAAAAAAAAGGAGAAAAGGGGAACCAATAAAATATGGTGCATTGGTGTACCGACCGGTATTGTTCCACACACTAATATTGGGCGGGACTCTGTGACAAAAAGGCATATGAAGTAGTGTGCACTGTGTCAGAAAGACGACTCAGTACTAAGTGTCACATGAATGAGCCCTGGGAAATAATTTCCGGACTGATAAAGTAATGTATTAAATAATTTTATTGAAAAAAGATCAATTATTAAAAATGCAGCAAATCCACTCCTGACACTATGACTAAATATAAGGGTCTGGGGACAAAGACAGACAACAAAACACACATAAAACAACGATACATACCACCCAAAAAATTCATCAAATAGTACGGTAAATACAAATAGCGGTAAACCGCATCACCACGGAGCCTAATGAATTGTATAAGAGGGCAACAGCCATTGCAATTTCAGAGTGGAAGTATGAAAGGGTATAGCAATATATATGACAGTCCGTGGCTGTAATACAAGGCAATATGACAAAGTCAGTCCAAGGGATTGGCGAAAAGGGGGAGATAAGGGCAGGGAGCCGTCTGCAATTGCAGATCAAGTAAAGTCAACTATAGATGATAATGAGAGCTATGTGTCCACAGACTAAAATGTGATCCAGGTATGTGAATGAATGGTCAAAAGAGCTGTTATGATTAGCCAAAGTATTCCACTGGAACAAATTAATGAATAATAGTCCGTTCCCAGACAATGATAAAGTTCAAAGTGAGAATTTAACAATGGTTCAATCAACAGAACTTGATGATGCAGGCAAATTAATTACTCACTGTCTGTGTGTATAGCCTGTGAAAGCAGCACTGTGCAGTGCAAATGTGGACAGCTGATCTGAACTTTTATGGTTTACCAAAGGTTCTCTTCATAGCTGTAAAGCCTCATGCTGACTCCAGAAGTAGCCGCTCACAAATGGTAAGTAGTGGTGAGCCACTATATAGAAGATAGGCTGGCTGCCATGTAAAGAGAGTAGCAATTCCCAAGTCTCCTACATCAGGGACACAGCCGAAACTGCGGACCGACTAACCAGTGAGGTGGTGATGCTGTATGATGCTTGAGGTGGCGTCTGATGCTGAAGAGAGTGAAATCAACGCGTTTCACTGGGAAACCCCAGTTTCATCAGGACTAGCCCCCCCTAGCTGAGGCCAGTTTAAATACACAAAATATAAACTCAGCTTCAATTAACTCGCAAGTGAATCAAATATAGACATGTGTTTAACCCAGACCAACACAGTATTAACCATATTAACTCCTAGGGGATAAAAACATCATAATGACCGCAGCATCTCCAAAGAAAAATTTAAGTAAAAAATGTGAAAAAAATATACAAAAATGAATAAACATTAAACAAATAAATGAATGTATTATAAATTATAATAGTTCACACACAGCATAATCTAATCAGACAACTGACTATCTAGAGAAAAGCTCAACGCCCCAAGTGGCTATTCCCGAAAATAAATGTGTAGGGGCCTAAATATGTGTATAATATATATATATATATATATATATATATATATATATATATATATATATATATATATATATATATATACACACACACACACATATACATACATACAGAGAAAAAGAGAGAAAGGATTGAAGATATTAGAAAACATATATATTAAAGACATATACATTTACTAAAAATATTTCCATAAATACTTCCAAAGAATAATTCCAAAAAATAAACCAAAAAGAAACAAAAATATTAGGGAAAATCATTGTTCCAGAAAAACTTGAAGATTCAATTCTCTGTTCAGTTTGGAATCATAATATTTAATTTATCCAGAATTTTTCTTTTTTAAGAAGAACTCTATCAAAATCACCTCGTCTCTTACTAAGTTGCAGAGCATAAATTCCCTTAACCTTCAGCCCATTGGGTTTGAAATGATTGTGTAAAAAGAAATGCTGAGCTAATGGACTTTTTGGCTCTTTATCTTTGATGTCCCCGAGATGCTCACCAATGTGGACGCGTAACTGACGCTTTGTCTTCCCTATATAAATCTTATCACAGGGACACTGTAAACTATAGATCACTTTGGTAGTAGCACAATTAATAAGGCTTTTAATCCTATAGTTTTGCGTATTGTCCGCATTGGTGAACGTTTCGGTACGCTTGACATAACAGCAAATCTGACAGTGCCCAAAGGGGAACATACCTTTTGAACTTAAAAAAAGACGTAAGCCAGGAGTCATCTGATGACCTGATATATTCAGACCGAGTGAGCATGTCGTAGAGATTTGGAGCTCTCTGGGCAGTCATATGTGGATAATCTCCAACTATCCCAGATAAAGTGGGACAGCGAGACAAAACTGACCAATGCCTTTCGAGAATGTCCCTGACCTTGAAATGTTGAAGTGACCAAAAGGCCATCCTTCTTGGTGATCCTGAGGCCAAGGAAAGGAACCGATACCAAAATCAAAACCGTATGTAAGTTTAATATTACGTGTATTCCCAGTGAGTTCACAAATTAACTCATTAAGATCTCGGTTCCCTTCAAGACCATCAGGACATTATCAATATAACATATCCATGTCCTCACAAATCTATTGAATGATTCTAATGTATAGACATCAGACTCCTCCTACATACCCAAATGTAGGCATGCATATGAGGGCGCCCAGGGAGCCCCCATAGAGGTGCCCGACACCTGTTGGTAATACACATTAAATACATATGTGAATACACATTTAATACATATCATTGAACTCAAAATAGTTGTTATTGAGAACAAAGTTCAAAAGGTCAAGTACAAATTAATTTTGATGTGCCATCTCAGGTAAATATTTCTCCAAGAAAAACTCAACAGATTTTTGACCCCAGAAATGGGGGATCGATATATAAAGTTTTAACAACCACATCAGAAAAGGGAGAGTTTGAAAGTCTTAGATAGATGTCTTGATTACCCAGTTGTGTCTTCACTCTTCTCCAATCCCTTGGACTGACTTTGTAATATTGCCCTGTATTTCAACCACGGACTGTCATATATATTGCTATACCCTTTCATGCTACCACTCTGAAATTGCAACGGCCGTTGCCTTCTTATACAATTCATTAGGCTCGGTAGTAATGCGGTTTACCGCAATTTGTATTTACCGTACTATTTGATTAATTTCTTGGGTGGTGTCTATTGTTGTTTTAAGTGTGTTTGTTGTCTGTCTTTGTCCCCAGACCCTTATATTTATTCATAGTGTCAGATATGGATTTGCTGTATTTTTAATAATTGATCTTTTTTCAATAAAATTATTTCATTCATTACTTTATCAGTCCTGGAATTATTTCCCAGGGCTCATCCATGTGACACTTAGTACTGAGTCGTCTTTCTGACACAGTGCACACTCCTACTAAAAAGCAGTGTAGTAGGCAGAGGAAAGGAAGGGAGAGGAAAGAGTGGAAGGGAAGGAGTATGAAAGGTGATGGGAATGTACAGGTGCGAGGTAAGAAAAAGCCTCATCAAACACTTCAGATAAATATACAAAACTCATCACAAAGAAAAGAGGGTCAAAATCTGCAGGCAAATAGGTTGTTACCCAGGAGTCCCATATTGTGGATGTATGGAAGTGAACAAGCAGGTCGTGTTATCCAATAGGGAAAGATAAAGTCTGGTACCTTTTGCAAACTGCAGAACCCCAAAAGTGGTTTATTTATTTATATGTGATTGAGGTTTCTTCTACATTGGTAAGATGAAGTTAGAATTTTGGAAACATATGTACAGACGCATTCAAAGTTGAAAAAAAGGAAATTTGAATTTACCAGTGGGACGACATGTTGCCATGTCGGTCAAGTTTTTGTCGCTGAACAGGGTCCACCCCAGTCCCAGAGGAAAGGACAGGAGTAAGTCCCTTCTCCAGCAGGAAATGATGTGGATTCATCATCTAAATGCCACCATCCCTCCCAGTTTAAATTAAGTGGTAAGCTTCAAGTCCTTTCTAGAGGGTTTTACATTTGGAAGCATGGAGAAATGAAACACCATTCATTACAGTTGGGGCAGTGTAATGACAATAGAGTCAATTTTTATGGTTTATAAACTTGTCTCTGCTCATTTTTGGGGCTCTGCCCCCTCTCTGCTGTTATGTGATTGCTGTCACAGTATTGCAATTATGTTCCTTATCTTTTCGATCCATACATTATTATGATGTGATAATATAATATGTTTTGGATTGTTGTGCTCACTTTTAGACATTACTTAATGGTTCTTTGTATTTTTTGTAATGTTGTTATACTGTGTTGTTTGACTATGTAATACTCTGATAGCTGCTCTGGTGCTGGTCTGCCCCTACCTATTAGGGCTGCAGGGGATTGTGTGGGCATTTGTCTGTTGGGGACACCTGGCATGTGGAGGCCCTTCTTGTATTTATGGCAAGTACTGCTCCATTTTGGTGCCTGGGTGAAGTTAAACCCACTGCTCTGCATGTAATGGGAGGACCATTGGCCTTCTCTCCAGAGGGTGTGTGGGTGGAGGGTGGACTGCTGACCTAATTCCATCTGTATGCAGCACTCTGTACGACAGAGGCCAGGCATATGTGGTGTGCTGTCAGGTTTCCAACGTGTTGATGTTACCACGCAAAGGGGGCGGCATTGCATGCCAGGAATCTGGGGAGTCGAATATGTTAATTATATCCTTTAATTCAAAGGGTGCATGATTATAATGTGATGCTCCCCTCTACTTGGGGACAAATTCCAACTATGTAGTCTTATATGATTAATATATTCAGGTGCTGTATTATAAATTTTGGATGGGTCTTCCTTTTACTGCAGTGACTGTTCTCCATAAATTAGGTTTAGAAACTTTTTACATGGATATTTTATTAGCTTGCCTGTTTATTATTATTTTCTATTTTTCTACCCATTTTTGCCTCTTTAGCAGTAATTCCTGAGGTCTCAGTGTATGCTTGTCCCTCTCTGGGCAGGTCCTGCTTCGCCTGCTGACAGTTTAAGGTGGAGGGGTATTTTCATGCGCCAGAGGGTTTTAATGGTTAGTTGGTTTACTGCTGCATACAACTTATATTGTAAGTGTACTATGCTTGTCATGATATGTTGTATATTGTCAAACTACTACCATATTTAAATTGGCAATTTCATTGTAGATATGTCACACCCTTCTACCCCTGAAGAAGAGTTTTCAAAACGCGTTGGGTCTTTCCCAATTCTGGGATTGGTGCAAACAAGTCAAGCACTATGAAAGTGTTGTAAGAACTCCCCAATCAGGGACTTATGGGTAGTGTCATAGAGTTGTTGCATTTTTGTATGCATACAATGTACAAGCCATTATATATTTTTATGTTTTTTTAAATGTTTTAAATAAAGATCAATGATTTAATCAATATGGTTTACACAATATTGCCTTAAAAGTCTCATGATGAACCTTCTTTTCACCTTCAGGCAGGCTGACCCTCTTCTGCTAAGCCACCACTCATTTCCTGACCAAAACCTGTCAAAGTCTTTGCTCCTCAGGTGTAGGCTTAATCTTCCCTTTCCAAAACAATACACTCAGTCCAATGTCAACTTGAGCTTTTTCTTTATGTAATCAAATGTTGTACTTGACAGTTCAACATCCACCAGTAGTTCTTCTTTAAATCTTACCCAACTTTCATGGCTGACTCACAGTGGTTATTTCTTCCAAGTCTCTCCTCTGTATCCAGCTATCCTGGTGGCCTCTATATGGGTGAAAATACTCTGGCTTTCTCTGAACAAGAAGCCTGCTGGGCTCAGGTTGAAGGTTGATAATGTAGTGAAAGTTACTTTTTTTTTATTCGTTTTCTTGATTGGACCTTACTTTTTTATTTTTGTTAACAGGTGGAATTTGGCTTTAACATGGCTTGTGTTGTTATTGTACAGCTTGTAGTTACTGTCATTGTGATAAAGAATGCCTCTTGTACAGTATGTTAAAATACTGCACATGTACAGTATTAAAACAAGCCTGTAGGCCCAATATCATTCAATAGCTTCTTGTCAGATGGCAAGATCGACAGGCATCGCAGTCTTCATGAATAGTGTTGCTCAATACCATTATTTTCAAATGGCAAGAATATTTTGGCAAGTAATTGAATATTCCTTGCTCATCATGCCACTCAGTCTACCTCGGTCAGAAAACCCCCAATGTCAGATTAAATCAACTTATAAATATGTCAAACACTACAAGTTAAAATAAAGCATGGGGACTTTTACTCCTATTTTCTGGTTTCCTCCCCAAAACAACTCAAATAAGAGACTGCAAGAGAGACAGCTGCCAATAATGCTAATGATGCTAATGAAAGCCCATGGTGATAAAAGTTATTTTCTATTCTTCACCTCCTTGAGAAAATGCTAGTTGCCGGGCTGTTTTGCTGACCCATCAGCTTTATTTCTACTACTTCTTGACCCAGAAAAAGTATGCAGATCAGGAAAGTTGAAGAAAAGTCCTCATGTGCATGCATTAAGTTGAATTGTTATCTCCCCTGCGAAAGCATGTCATTTAGTTTGGGGAGGCATTGCACCCTGATAAATCCCTGACACCCTTTCAACTTGCAACTTTGCCACACCCCTCCTGTTACAATTGTATTATCATGTTCCCCTACACATGGGTATCTATAGAGACAACGTTATACAGACAGCCTTTCTATATATACATATACAGTAGTGTGTTTGTGTGTGTGTATATATATATATATATATATATATATATATATATATATATACTGTATATGTATATACACAGCATATCGCTTACCACTGCAGAAGTCGCTGGGTATGATGGGTCCTCTGCTCTCTGCCACGACTCTGTAAATCGCTGTGACATACCTCGTTATATGATAGCGTGCTGCAATTACCTATATTATGTTAGGTAATGATTAAGCACATTTTTGTTGTGTGAAACGCGTCTACCGTGCAAATTGTTGGTGTCCTGCGGTGCCACCTTGGGATTTCTTAATGAAAGCATTTGGAACGAACTATGATGTGCAGCCACTTCTTCTTTTGATATTGCTTACGGAGGCGAGCCGGGGCTAGCACTCATGCATGGATTCCATTAGGCTTATCCATCTCACCTGGAGCAGCGAGTTCCCTTCACTTCAAGGACCTATATTAGTTCAGGTATTAGAACACTACCCACAACTACTGCCATATAGAAAATGAACACCAGGCTAGCAGATTGAAAATTGTAAAAAAGACAACATAAATGGCAGTACGCCAGAATCCATGAACAGGTAAAGAATCCATTAAATTACAATAAAGTATCTGACATGAATACTAGGCTATGTTATAACAGGTATCCTAAACCACAATAATACTGAACCAAGTTAACCTGATATACACAGCATTGATAAAGAACAGCATACACCGTGAAAAGAGCTCTCAATTGCTCAGTCCTCTGCCTCTATACACACAGTACACAGCTCAGGTTCCTACACACCAGCCCTTCATGGTTATCTCTCTGGTGGAGGCACCGGCACCCAGGTGAACAGGTCTGCACCCAGTGGCGTCGGGAGGGGGGGGGGGTCTGGAGCCCATAGTGGGTCCCCAAAAAGCCCCTTGTCTCGGGCATGCACAATTCTATTATTAGCCCCGAGCACGAGCGAGGACTGATCTGACCCCGAGCGGCCGAGTGACATAGCAGGTCCCGCCTTCTGTAGCCTGCAGCGCCTATGATGGACATCCCACTGGTCCAATGCCTGGACCGCAGGACGTGTAATGTCCATCATAGGCACTGCAGGCTCCAGAAGGCGGGAACTACAATTCGGTCCACGTCACTGTGAGAAGATCCCCACTTGGCGATTGGGCGGGCGGCTCTCCTCTCCTGTTCTGTCATGGCTCTGGCTCTGGCTGCCTGGAGTGACTGCTGTCAACTGTCTACTCATCAGTGTGTGTCAGGTAGCTCAGTGTATGTCAGATATTTCATCATGTGTCAGGTAGGTCAGTGTATGTCAGATAGGTCAGGTAAGTCAGTGTATGTCAGGTAGGTCAGTGCATGTCAGGTAGGTCAGTGCATGTCAGGTAGGTCAGTGCATGTCAGGTAGGTCAGTGCATGCGAGGTAGGTCAGTGCATATCAGGTAGGTCAGTGCATGTGAGGTAGGTAAGTGCGTGTCAGGTAGGTCAGTGTATATCATGTAGGTCACTGCGTGTCAGGTAGGTTAGTGCGTGTCAGGTAGGTCAGTGCGCATCAAGTAGGTAACACCCCCCCCGCTCCCAGGCTCGGACTTCGGGCTGAAGCCCCTGGTCTTTTTGCCACCTAGCAACGCCCCTGTCTGCACTGATCCATTTCCCCTTGTCAAAGACCCCCTTTCTCTCACAAAAGCCCAGGAAAACTCTGTCCTCTTCTCCTCTTGCTGCAGGGTATCCTGGGTATTCAAGTTTTTTCCCTTCCAGTTGTATATTCTCCTTATATTCCTTTGGCGTAACTACTAGGGTTGCAACTGGTCTTCTAGTGGATTCTGCATAGGAAAATTTGGAGGAAAAGGGAAACAAGTTCATGTCACAGCAATACCCTGGTGATACTGGACCAGGAAGGAAGTGGAAATCTCCTCATATTGGGGCACAAAAAGCAAATGAAAATGGAAAAAGGATCCAACCCTTCTCAGTTTTGCATGCACTTTAATGCAATGCTAATAATAATAAAATCATAAAAAGCTGGGGCATATTAATTTATACAATAGCCATAGAATAATCTGAAAGTGTTTTTTTTTTCTGGGCAGATTACATCCCTGCTTCTAGCTGTTTAAATTGTTAAATTAAATAGTTACCACTTCCATATTTCTAAGACCCCTTTCACACAGGCTGTCCGATAAGGACCGCCTGTCAGTTTTTCAGGAGGACCTGATCGGACCCTCCAGTCTCTTCAATGGAGCCATGGATGTAAGCAAACACATGTCCGCTGACACCTGCTGCCATCTGATCCGATCCTGTCCGCCAAAAACAGATGAATGGTGGTCCTATTCCCCACCCATCTGATGGACTGAAAGGCGATCCATTTTCATCTGATTGCCCCATAGAGGAGCGTGGGATTGTGTCCGTGTCCACTCTGCATAGCGGAGCAGACACGGAACTGTCATTCGCCTGCTCAGCGGGGATCAGCAGAGAGATCCCCCATTGAGAAAGCAGATTCCGCTTAGCAGAGGCGCCTGTGTGAAAGGGGCCTTAGTAAACAACAGGGAATCCTTCAGTTGTCTATAACTATTAGCCCCATTCACACTTCGCATAGATTCCACATGTCATGCATAGGGCTGCCCATTCACTTTAATGGGCTGCCCTATACGTGTTTGTCACCCGAAAGAAGCTCCCCCTCCTTTTTGGGAGGCAAGCTTCACTCAGTTTTTTAAAGTCACGTTTTGCCACAATTGTAGCATCATTCTGTTGCAATACAATCATGGTGAAATCGCACTGTGCTTAGGGTGCCATTTTAAATGAATGGCACCCAAACACGCGTTGCACGTTTTGCACCGATTGTCACACAATTTGGACTTCCGAGCAGAATCGTGGCAATTCTGCCTGCAATTTAAAATTGCCAAGTGTGAATGGGGCCTTGGGTAGTCTAAGCCCTGGTTCACAATGCTGCGACTTGCCTAAAGTCGCATGACAAGTGGAAACACATTTATTTCAATGGAAGCCATTCCAATCAATGCGGCTCAAGTTGCAGCAACTTTTAGAAAGGTTCCTGTATTACTTTGCTGCGACTTCCATGCGACTTACAGTCCCAGTTATGCTAGTATTGCATGAAAGTCGCAAGCAAGTCACACTGTATACTTGCACTGGAAATCGCAGGACAATGGGGGTTGCAGCAGTATGAACAAAGGCTAAGTGCTAAATTGCTCCGTGTACCTGTGTCATTATACCTGAAATCATGGCCTTGAATAAATATAGGTGGATGAATATGTGATTGGGGTATTAAACCCGAAACGAAAAATGCAACATATTGCAGCTTATCAATCAACAGATGTGATACTGCATCAGTATTCATTTGTTAGGCTTTTTCCCCTCTGTTTTCACCTGGTGATCAGGCCAGTAACACACCTCCTGTATTAGTGAGAGACAACTCTGGAGGAATGAGCTCAAGAGACACAGCAAACAGCAGCATTGTCAGTCTGAGGGAAAGGTAGTGTTAAATGTATTAGCAGATTTGAAACAATTAACAAATTGAAGCCAAACTCAAGCTCATACTTAAAAGCAGTTACAGCAAACAGTTTTTTATCCTTTTGGGATAAATGTTTTGCATGAGTAAAAGCCGATCATTTTAATCACTTTTATCACCCCTGCCAGTGTTAGGTGGTTTGTCTCATTCACGTAAACTGATACATTCTGCTGGAGAGTTTTTGATGTGAAAAACCAACAGACTTGCTGGCTGAATTACCAGATGAAAATAGAAGAAAGAAAGCATAAAAAATGAAAACCAATACAGCCATCACATCCAAGAATTGATGAGCTGCGGTATAATAAGTGAGTTTAATACTGCTTTAAATTGGAAAGCCTAGTCAAAACATCTGCACAAAATCTACTGTTAGACCCCTTTCACACTGGGGCGGCTCGTTTTAGTAGTGCTTTACTGCTGTTTAGGCAAAGCTTTTTGTCCGCTAGCGGGACGCTTTTAACTCCTTCAGAAGCGCTGCCCATTCATTGCAATAGGCAGGGGTGTTTTGGGAGTGCTGTATACAATGTGTAAATACATGTGTAAATTTCTTTTATTATCTTTCCGAAGTTCATTTTTAAAGAATATATGGGAATATTTCAGCTAAAGCTGTTAAATCATTTTGAGTAAATACTGGTATAACCTGGACTGTAGCTAAATACTACTGTGGAACTTCTTCCTTTGTTGCTGCTGTATTATCCTTCTGCAGTGTGGACAGGGTTCAACTGAAGGTTCATTAATGCAGAAGTGCAACAGCCATCTTTAATGAGACCACATTGCAATGATTGTCTATGAAGTGCCTCCAGTGCAGGGGGTAGATAGCTTGGCTGGGTCTGATTCAATCCTGGAGGACACTGATTGGCTGATGCAACAAAGCAAGGAGAGGTGGGTCAGCAGGCAACTGAAAGGAAAAGTGAGGACTGTCTTGAAGCAAGCAGAGGTGTGGGGAAAAGACTGAGCTGCCACTGCTGGCTGAACAGATCTCGATCATAGATGACCACCATTGGGTGAGAACTCATAGAAGCAAAGAGACCAAGAATCTTCTCACTGGGAGGGTGTGAGGTTTGATTTGAAAAGGTGGTGAAATCAGACTTGAACTGAATCAGAGCACGTGTCTGGAGACCCAGAAGAGGGCACTCTGGGTCTAGTAAGAGACTGACATTGCACAAGTTAATTTTTTGTCTGCTAGGAACTGTTGCACTTTCTTCAAGGGCCCCAACTTTGACAGCCAATGTTTTTTTTTCATCATTCAACTGGCCAGAGTAACAAGATAAGGACTGGTATAGCAAGTTAAGACTGCCTTAAAATACTGTTGGTATGTAAATTCAGTTTAGTTCTGTTCATTGCTGTTAGTCAGAATACTGCAGGTATTAACCAAATCTCTCTTTCCATCTATTAAATCTTCTGCCCTTGTTGTTTTAATTTTAGATAGTAAAACATTTTTTTCTGTCAGTAATTACCTTATACAGCCCACTTCCTGTTTCTTGTCTGGTCATTAGCCTAGGCTTATGACATCATGCGCAGCTCTCTGTCACTCTTATGAGAGTTTGCCAGGAAGGGAGGGGGGATGAGTCATAAGAGGGTCAATGAAAGCTGCAGGGCTGCAGAGCTGGAGGTGTACCTCTGTGTGTCTGTGTAAATCTAGGAAGTGAACAGGCAGCAGCTTCAGCTGCCCACAGTTAAAATGGCTCCAGCCAGACTTAGTGGAGGGAGATTTCTGCAGCATATTTGGCAAGTACAGAATCACAGTATATATAAAATAATATTCAAAGTGGTTGGAGGGAAGCTTCAGAAAGGCAAAGATGTTTTTATTACAAATTATGTGAGCAGACTGCAGTTCCTCTTTAAGTACACTTGCTAATCCTCTCCTTTCTTATCCGGGGTACACACTATAAGTTTTTTTTCCTTCAACCCAATGGGCTGAACGAAAAAAAAACTTTACAAAATGTGTACTAACACAAGCGATGATAGTGCGTCAATCTCCTCCTGCTAAGCTATCGTGTTCTGACAGGGGACTGACCCCCCCCACCAGAACACACTGATCAGCGCTGATCAAATGCTAGTTCTCCAGCATGCCTGTTGGTCAGAAGTAGGTCATGAGACCGGCTTCTATTAGCCTTAAAGCTGTACACTAGGGTTGCCACCTCCTCCCTTTAAACCCGAACACCTTTGCATGACACAGGTTCTGAGGCTAATTAAATGCAGATAAAGCACCAGGTGAGTTTAATTACCACCTTAATCAGCCACAGAACCTGAGTAATTAATATGTGTTCAGGTTTAAAAGGATGAGGTGGCAACCTTACTGTACACACGGGCCGAAAGTCAGCCCGTTCCTACTGAACTGACCATGTTTAGCCGACGTGTACCCACAGCCTTAAGCTGTGTTTGACCTTATAAATCCTTTGAAACACCTCAAGTGTGTTGGTAAGTGCTGGTGAGCAATGTGTCTTATTTTCAGGTGTGCAGAGAAATCACAAAACAAATCAGTGGCTCCTTTGGGAGAAGCACCACAAGGGCAACCACTGGCAAGTGTATTGATATACATAATACACAGAGGCACTGTGTATATTCAGCAAATTATGAGTATCTGGTAGAAACTGTTGAATGTCTCTTGATTCTCTAGTAACAGAAGTCACGTTACATTAGTTACATTACTTAATGACAGCAAATAGCAGTGCAGCAGGGTATTTCCATATCACAAAGACACATAGGCAAAGTCCCTCATGCAGAAAATATAATATATGTAGAAGCCTGAAAAGAGAAACCTTTCTAAATTTCATGTCATTTTTGATGTACGGTTGACTGCTTTCCATTTATTTCCCACATAACCGATGGAGAGGAAAAAAAAAGAAAGAAGGGAAAGCAGACAAAAAATGACCATGGGAAGCACAAATTACATTTCCCTCAGGACAGGCTATTGCACAACTCCACATATTTTGCAATTGCAACAACTAAAGTTAATGTTGTAAGTGTCCCAAAAAAATAAGCATTAAATGCTGTTTTCAATAAGCATGATTTTAAAGTGGGCCTAATGTCAAAAAGTGGTTTGCTGTAGTTATAGGAGAATACCTAATGTAAATGTTAATTGTACATAAGTAGTTTTATAACAAATGTAGCTTTTGTCTGGAATTCCCCCAGAAAAGTAGCAGTGCCCTTTTTGGTATGTGAGCGTGCCTAGGCACTCCTATGCCGACATCTCCATAGCTGTATATCTATAGTAAGAAATCTAAGGCACTGCTGCCTCGAACTGCTACTAGTCTCACAAGATTTTGTGATATCTCTATTTTGCTGCTCACCATTTGCCTTAGTGGACGCTCTGGCATACAGGAGCAAAGCCCTGCATCTACCAAGATGGCCACCAATATTCAGAGACACAGTACAGAACAAGACAAGTTGAGGAAGTAACGGGCAAAAGATCAGCTGCAGGGAGACCACAGGCTGTGTCCTCAAGCACACTTACACCTTCTCCTTTATACATGGTGACGTCACTCTGACTTGTAACGCGTAGGGTGGAGTCAGAGTGGCATTACTGCTAATGTAGGGCGAGGTATACATGCACTTCAGGACATAGCAGCTGGGGTGTTCATGCCTGATTAAGAGAACACAGGTTTAAAGAATATGTAAACCCAACATTTCATATTTCTGATATGTGCCTGCTGTACCACTTATTTGTATGAATAAGTAACCTGTTCTCTTTGTATTGCTTCCTTTGTGTGAAACCCTTAGAGTTTCTGCCAATCCCTCTGTGTTCCTATTAAAAACTGACCACACTAGGCATGAGAACACAGCATGCTTAGAACTTAGGCTGCTCTCCTCCAATAATTAGACTTTTGCTGACACCCCCCCCCCCCCCCCCCCACGCACAGCCATTCACAAGGAACATCTATGTGCTGCTGTTTTTCCGCCTATATATAGCCCTATATATATACAGGGCTTTTTTTCTCAAACCCCTCCCCCTACACACACCCTCCAAATCACATCAAATAGTGGGTGTGTTCAGTCAAATTTCATGAAAATATTAGGAGGGTCTTAAAGGGGCATTAAATACCAGGCTTGCATTAAATACAGAGTGCAGGGCTGTCTTACAAGGTGAAGGTTCAGTGCAGGAGTGTGGTTGCACCTGATAATGTGTTGTAATCATTGTTTTCTGTAACAAATTCTTTATTAAAAGCACTATAGATCTGTTTTATGTTTTGTAGAGCCCGAGAGGTGCATTTAACCCCTGAAGGAGAAGAAACTCAATAAGGCCCCTTTTACACATGTGCGACTTGTCCTGCTACTTGGAACTGCAAAGTTGCATGACACGTCGTACCCCATGATTTCCAATGAGTACCATTCATATCTGTGCGACGTCAAGTCGCATTGACTTCAAAGTAGTCCCTGTACTACTTTGGTCTGACTTTGATGCGAGTTACACAGTCATTCCCTGAAATTGCAGCAAAATTGCACAACTTTGAAGTCATGGTAGTGTGAAAGGGGTCTTAGACCTTCTTGTCTCTAATAGTCCAACCCAAAAAGACGAGAGGGTATTTCAGGTTTTGGAATACACAAGGTGGTACAACTGATTACATGAAGTGGATACACTAGTGCAAATTGCAGTAGTGGACATTAGAAGGACCACAGAAAGAATCAAATTGCACTGTGTGTGTGATAATGAGAGCGATATTTGAATGCACTGACTGCACTATAGAGCTTTGGATGGAGATATTATTTGCTTACAGTACATTCCCATCACTATAGCATTTTATTGTGTTGCACTACAGTGTATGGTGTGTGTTGGTATTTTAGTAACACATTAGCACTTTATACTGTTGCACTAGGATATGCATTAGTGTGTTAAGTGTGTATATAGAGAGTTAACATTAGCGCTGCACATACTGGGAAAGTGTTTGTTTCAAGGGTGTGTGAATCACAGAGGAGTACTGACAGGCTTAGATAGGAACTATATAATTATATTATCAGTGTGAGAATATCATTACAAAATATCCAATGTGTTGACTGAAACTTTTCTGGGTAGCTGTGCCCTTATACCTTGTACCTAATAGGAGACTTGCTACTCAGTCCCAATTCGATGGTGCTCAAGGTACAAATGTACAGAACTGCATAGCTTAGTATGGACGGGTGTTTCCTAATGTTAGCTTCACCCAATTTACTGTTAGAGAAAGCAAAATTTTAATTTTATCATCATTGACTCTGGTGAGTTCTCCTGGGCAGGCCCCCTTCTGGAACTGTGATTTAAAGTGCTACTAAACCCACAATAGTAAAATCAGTCTGTATATGCAGTAAAGCATGCTTGTTATACTCACTGTGGAACCTAAGGGGTTAATCCTCTGCATTGTGTAAAAAGGCTGTTTGATCCTGTCTCCTCTGATCCTCCCCTTCTTTTACTGTCTGCAATGTTTTTCCTGATAGTACATAGCTAGGGGACAAGCTGCACATGCTCAGTTTGGTGTGTATTAATAGAGGGTTATTTTTTTTCTTGCGAGAGTGCGGGTGATCAGCACAGGGCGAATCGGCACTGTCCAGACAGAGGGTCAGGGGTACTGCATCCTCATAGGACAGTCAGTACGGAAAGAAAACTCCTCCCATAAGCTTTAACCAGACACTGATAGGAGTCACAAGACTTCTCTAACCGCTAACGAGAAAAGGTATTTAGCAGTTTATATTTATTCTTGGCAATTTACGTAAATTGAGCACACAATATTTTTTTCACCTAAATCTCCCAACTGGTCAAAAAAACTGCCCATAATAATATGGCTTATAGGAAAAAAGTGAGTGCGGTCAAGCTTATCCTCTACAGCAAATGTGGAAATCAGCGTATAACCTCTCAGTTGCCCATATCACTGGATGCTTCTGATGATTCAGCATTCACTGAAGGTAAACTATTGTTATGTATTCTTTTTTTATCATACAATAAGTCTGAACTATTAGAAAAAAAAACAGATAATGTTCTATGGGATGTTCTGTTATATTCAGGCTCCCAAGCAGTCCCATTATTCACTTAAGCTAGAAGACATAGCAGGTGGGTATTAAAGCAGAACTTTACTCTCCCACAGCAACTTTACATATTTTTTCCCTTAGGGTCGGTTCACACTGGGGCGACTTGGGATCCGACTTGTACGCCCTCAAGTCGCCCCAAGTCGCCCCAAGTCGCTTTGCATTTAGATTATCATGGTAGGCAATGGGAGCGTCTTAATTGACACTACTGAAGTCGCTCCGACTTCAGAAAAGGTTCCTGTACTACTTCTATCCGACTTGTAGGCGACTTGTACCCATTCAACTCAATGTAAGTCGCCTGCAAGTCGGATCTCTCAAGCGACTTTGCAGAGAAAACCCCTCCCTCCCCCCTCCCTCCCAGAGAGGTGATTGGCCACAGGCGAAGTCGCCTGTCATGGAGGCGACTTCAAGTCGCCTCGTAATTTGCCGAAGTCGCGCTGAAGTCGCGCTAAAGTCGCGCTGAAGCCGCGTTGAAGTCGCGGTACAAAGTCGCGCTAAAGTCGTGTTGCCCATGTGTGAACCGACCCTTACTCCTACTCTAAAAGAACTGCAATTTTTTAAAAAATGTATTGGGGGGGGGGGGGGGGGGTAGAACTTTACTTTTTTTCTGTGAACTCCTCCCTGCAATTCCTTATTTCTGGCCTAGGCCAGAATGACATGTAAAATTGCCTGCAGCTTCCTGAGATTATCATTTCTATTACCATTCAGGATATATATAGCGTCAACAGTTTGTGCAGCGCTTTACAACATGGGGGCAGATAGTACAGTTAGTCCTCATGCACATGGACGTTTTTACAGCTGCTTTTTTGAGCTTTTTTTGCAGCTTAAAAAGGCCTGTCTATGTTAGTCTATGGCTTCATGCCCACCTAGGCGTTTTTGAGCTGCAAGTGGCATAAGCGTTTTTAAGCTGTAAAAAAAACCCAGGACCAGTGCGTTCTGAAAGACGTTTTTCAGCTGTAAAAACGTTCTAACACTGAAAAACGCTCAAAAACGCTCAAAAACGCTTAAAAACGCTCAAAACGCTAACGCGGAAAAACGCTCAAAAACGCTAAAAACCGCTATTGCAAAAACGCTGAAAAAAGCTGAAAAAAGTTTTAAAAATTCACTGCAAAGATACTGGCGTTTTCATAACGTTTTTTTAACAGCCTGTGTGCATGAGGGCTTACAATACAGGAGGGATCAGAGGGCCCTGCTCATTCAAGCTTACATTCTAGAAGGGAGGGTCAAGTGGAACAAGTCATGGTAATAACTGTGGGGGATGATCAGATGGAGAAAATTAAAAATAAAATTAGGTGCGGGTAGGATAGGCTTCTCTGAAGAGAAGGGTTTTCAGGGATCGTCTAAAAGCTAATAGAGAAGGAGATAATCGGACAGATTGGCGTAAGGAGCACCATAGGATTGGAAAGGCTCTGGAAAAGTCCTGGAGGCGAGTATGGGAGGAGGTGATGAGGGAGCTAGAGAACAGGAGGTCTTGAGAAGAACTATGAGAATGATTAGGTTGGTATTTTTTGCTTTCAAAGTTTTTATTATTTTTCAAAAAATGAAAAACAAGATACATGCGATAAATCAAAATCAAGATACGATGCAACATAAAATACCTCCTGGTGGTGTGGGATGGGCATATTCACTTACAAATATGAACAGCACTTGAGGTATGTTCTGAGTTATAATTCTGGAGCGGTTCAAAAGAAACCTCACAGTACACATGCCTAGAAATACCTGGCCCTGGGGAGCTCCCCCGGCACCCCTAAAGGGATCATGCTGAGCCAGGACAGCCACCCAGAGGCGTATCTAGTGAAAATGGCGCCTATGGCAAGCACTGAAACTGCGCCCCTGTCAAAACATTTAAAACCCATCTTTCAGATAACCTTAACAAAAAAAAAAAACAACTAACAAGGCAAAATTTGAGAATATAAAATTGTAGTATATTAGTGATGGTGACACCCCCTATTGTAAGTGGAGTTATTTTATTTCTTGAGGGGGTGTTACCATCACTTATATATTGCAACTTGTTATAAAAATTCTTTTGAGGGGGTGTCAATGTCACTAATATGCTGCAATTTTATATTTTGATAGTTATTTGTTGGAAAGATATCAAGTTGTATATTTGGTTTACAGGACACCACATATACAGTATATGGTATTTAGAGGGAGGGCTCCACCATCACTTAAAGTGGAAGTAAACATCCTTTACTGCCTTTTACATATAGGTAAGTCTATAATAAGGCATACCTATAGGTACAGTAAATATCTCCTAAACCTGTACAGTTTAGAAGATATTTACATTGCATGGAGCCAGTGACATCACTGGAGCATGCACTTCAAAGGAACGGCCACCGGTGCTGTTCCTTTAGAACCCCGTGCCATAAACAGTTACTCCCGCGCGCATGCACAGGAGTGACTTCATCATGGCTCACGCCAGTCACAGAGCCTGCGAACCTGGAAGCAAGATGAGTAAAAATGAGAACGCCTTCTGCGCTGACTTCTGGGTGCGGGAGGGCTTTGTTTTAAGGTAAGTTTAACATAATGTGCTAGTATACTACTTACATTTAAATTGTAACACTAAGGTGAAGAAGGAAGCACAGCATTGTATTTTATTGTAATATTTATAGTGTTTATACTGGTTATGGCAAGAGGGGGAAAAAGGGAGGGAGGAGAGAAGGGGTGCAGGGGGGGGGGAGAGGAGAGAGAGAGAGAGAGAGAGACAGACAGAGAAAAGGGGGGGAGAGAGGAGAGAAAAGGGGGGGGAGAGAGAAAAGGGGGGGAGAGAGAGAGAAAAGGGGGGGAGAGAGAAAAGGGGGGAGAGAAAAGGGGGGGAGAGAGAGAAAAGGGGGGGGAGAGAGAGAGAAGGGGGGGGGGGGGGAGAGAGAGAAAAGGGGGGGGGGAGAGGAATACAGAATACATCAGAAAGTATAGAGAGAATAAAGAGAGGAGCATTGTAGTAAATGTCTCTTCCTGTGCACATTCTCCACATTACCTTCACCTGAATACATTCTTCTGCTTCTCTTGCTCATTTCTCCTCCTTCTCTGCCCCCTCCCCAGTCCCCACAGCAGCTCCTCTCTTTCTCAATCTCCAGGCTCCAGCATGGTTCCAGTACTCTGTACTTCTTAATCAAAGGGAGTGGCTTGAGAAGGGGGCGAGGTTACAGCAGTGCCCATTGGCTCAGTAAGCAGCAGGAGGTGGATCAGCTCCTGCTGTTAACTCTTTCTTGTCCTGTGGCAGCCGTTCCTATAATATCAGGCTGCTGGTTCCTTTCTGATGCTTCAATGACAGAACAGGAGGGGGGAAGCTGCAGGGCGCTCCTATACACACACAGAGCCACTGGGAGAGAAGAGCTGCAGTGTCAGGACTGTGAAGATGGAGAGGAGGAAGAGCACAGCGCACCTCCCGGCTCCTTCCCCTCTACTGCTCGGCAGCCTGTTTTGCAAATATCCTAGGGGGACACCACTGCCTAAACTCCTCTCTCCCTTTGTGCACTGCATTCAGTGCCTCACATGATTCTTGTGCATGTTGGAGAAGATGCAGGGAGGAGGTGGGCGGAGCTAAGCAGTGGGGGCTCTGAATTCTGATCTCCGCCTCTCTCCTCCGTGATGTCACTGGTTGTTAGACGCCAGGCGGGCCGTGCCTAGCAACCAGTTTGGGCAGTGAGCCAGGGGCCAGTGGGGAACGACCTAAAACACTCTCTGCTGGCCAGGATCCCACCCCAGGCTGACAGTGAATAACAGTGGTGATATCAGGGCCATTTTAAGAAGAGATCTCTGCAAGTGCCTTGCTGCCCGGCCACTCAGGAGCGCCCCCTTCATATGGCGCCCATGGCGCTTGCCATATCTGCCATACCCTGGATACGCCACTGCAGCCACCCCGGGACACCCGGAGTATAGCCAACTCCAGTGGTGGGCAAAGAGCACTGTGTGTGTTGAGTTGATATGTGTGCCTAGCCTATGAGCCCCGGGGGGGGAGCTCTAATACTTGAGAGCCTGAAGGCACTTGTGCTTTACTGTCGAACAGAGTGTTGTATAGGGCCACATCGTATCTAAGCGAGATGGGTCCAAATAAATAAATAAAAGAAGAAGAGAGGGGGGGGAGAAGAGGGCAAAGAACGAGGAGTCATTCAGCAGGAAGTGGGTTGGAGGGATAATGTTGAAGCTTACTTGTTATGCTTGCATCCCAGGGATGAGGGAAATACCCACGTGTTTGGCCCAAGGTTCCCAGGTGGATTCAAACTGTGCTTTTGAGTCTAGCAAAACACTGGTCAATTTCTCTTGGGACATCATCCACGATATTTTACGCTTGGCAGCTGAGAAAGAGACCCTGGGCTGTTTCCAGGCCTTGGCAATAGGTTGGTATTTTGAGACACATACGTCATGGGTCCCAGGCCATGGGTACACTATGGTGAATGTAATGTGCCCAGTGGCATCATCGGATGTTTTCTTGGAGCCACTCCCCTAATGGTGCGGTTCTCCGCATACAAAACATCATGGGGTCACTATACAACCCAGAACAGACAGCTGGCTTGCTGGTGACACCAGGAAAAGATGGTGGCATGAGACTAGATGTGCTGTAGTGAAGAGGCGGATCCTAAGGAATATCTCTGGATTGCCAGGTTTGTAAGTATGGTTTTGGAGAACAACCTAGCTATACAGGTAAGAGGTGATGGGGGCCGGGGCAGTAAGTTCTTCTTAAAGCTGCTCTGAAACAAGTCAGCAAAAGAAAAATGGGGTTGATATACTACAAAAGTAGAAAAATGGCCCTAGCCCAGTGAACTAGTGTTCACCTCTAATACCCAGGAAAACTGAAAAAGAACTGGACTTCTTCTTGGACATGATTGGATGATAAATTGAACACACCTTAAAGTGGAATTTTTGCTGAATAAGGGACCCTGGAGCTCTCACATTATGCAACACTTAACTTACAAGAATGCTTACAGTACACAATCATTTTAGTTTTATTTTCACCTGGTGATGCTGCCAGTAACACACTTCCTGTCCTAGGGTGGCAATGGCTACTCACCGGACTCTGTCTGTGGAGGAGCAGTGTTATCCTAGGGCAGGAAGTTTGTTAGGACCATAGAACACTTCCCCCTCTCCCCTTTTTCATAATATAGGGAGAACGTTTTCTGTAGCGCTCAGTGGGGCAATGGAACTATAGTAACTGACAACAGTTAGCAGAGACAATGAGCACAGGAAGTTATCAGCTCAAAAGATTTCTGACAGGATAAACAGGTATTTTTTTGCACTTATCAAACAGATAAAACAAAACACTTTCAATGGTATAATTATCAGATCAAAAGGGAGCAAATGAGAGAAGTTTTGTTAGTGTTGACATACTCTTTAACACCCAACTCTCGGAATTCCAAATAAACTACCCTTTGCAGTGGGACCTCCCGACCTGCATGGGTTAAATGCTTATTACTGCTAATTGAGGTTCCTTCCATCTGTGCCACTGGCCTTCCAAAGGATCTTCTATAAGACACTTCGGGCTGCGATTGTACAGTGAAGCCATCAAGTACAATAGCCTTACATTGTAAATGACTGTGAGGGAATACCCGCAAACTACAGTGAATATGAGTGCTGCTGATTTTTCTCTTTCACTTTGGTGCCAATTCTTATAGTTTGACAGAGAGGAGTAAGGTACATTTATTATTCATCCCTTAGAGTTACCAAGCATTTAAAGTGGTTGCAAAGGCAGATGGGTTTTCATCTTAATGCATTCTAAGGAGTGTCTCGGCTGCCCAGGACTCCCCTCCTCATTGGCTGAGACAGCAGCATGGCGCCATTGGCTCCTGCTGCTGTCAATCAAAGACAGTCAATAAGGAGAGAAAGGGGGTGGGGCCGAGCCGCGGCTCCGTGTCTGAATTGATACAGGGAGCAGCGGCTCGGGCTTGGGTGCTCCCATAACAAGCTGCTTGCTGAGGGGGCACTTAACAGAAAGGAGGGGCCAGGAGTACAGAAGAGGGACCCTAGAAGAGGAGGATTTGTGCTGCCCTGTGCAAAACCAACTGCACAGAGCAGGTAAGTATAATAGGTTTGTTATTTTTACCTAAAAAAACAAGACTTTAGTATCACTTTGCAGTGCAGGGAGGCACCTCTGCAAGGGTAGTTTTTTTGTAATTTGTGGAGATGATTTTAAACTCAGGGTGCAAAATTACCAATCCAGTAATGTTTCTTTTTGGCTTGTATCTCCAGCACCATTTGCAAAGCCTGTGACCGATGACAGGCAGCAGATAAAAGCTGCTGCTCTCTTTGGGGAAGCAGTGGTTTCTCTGCAGTGGTCCACTCTGCCACCTGGCTGATTTAAAGCAAGAGCTCTGGCTCTTGCAATTACCAAGGATTGTTTTTAACAACCTGGGTTTAACTGTTTATTTATTTTTTGTGGAAGTTACAGTTGAGCTGTAAAGGGTTAAATATATCATGATATCTTACATACAAGTGCTCTTTTTAAACACTGCTGACATGTCTGATTTACAGTGTTTAAAAATAAAGTAGTGCTGGCTTCAATATATTTATGGCTGTTACGTTTGTGACAGGATCATAATAAGACCTTTCTTTTGAAAACAAGTACTAATTTGTTTAAGGTGGGGCTTGTCAAATTATGATAGATTATAGTGGAAAGAACATTATATCTGGCATGCACAGTGTTTGTATTATGAGGGTATCAATTCTATTGTGTTAGAAAAAAAAAAAAAACTTTTACAACAACTGCAGGTGCTTGTTTTTTAACCACTTCAGCTCTGGAAGATTTACCCCCCATCATGACCAGGCCATTTTTTGGGGTACAGCATTGCGTTACTTTAACAATTTCGCAGTTGTGCGAAGCTGTACCCAAATTAAAATGTATGTCCTTTTTTTCCCCACAAATAGAGCTTTCTTTTGGTGGTATTTGATCACCTCTGCGGTTTTTTTATTTTTTGCGCTAAAAACAAAAAACAACCCTCCTTTTTTTTTTAAAAAAACAATATTTTTTACTTTCTGCTCTAAAACTTGTCCAAAAAAATGCAAAAAATCTAATTTCTTCATCAATTTAGGCCAATACTGTATGTATTTTTGGTACAAAAAATCCCAATAAGTGTATATTGATTGGTTTGTGCAAAAGCTATAGTGTCTACGAACTATGGGATATACTTATGGAACTTTTTTTTTTTACTAGTAATGGCGGTGCTCAGTGACTTATAGCAGGAATGCGATATTGCAGTGGACCAATCGGACATCTAACTGACGCTTTTGACACTTTTTTGGGAACCAGTGCCACTAATATAGTGATCAATGCTAAAAATATGCACTGTACTAATGACACTGGCTGGGAAGGGGTTAACATCAGGGGCGATCAAAGCGTTAACTAGCCTAGCTTGGTGTTTCAGTATAGTGGGGGAGGTGCTTTTACTAGTGGAAGGCATGGATCAGTGTTTCTGCTTTACAGGAACACAGGATCCATGCCTACTGTACTGACAGAACGACAATCTTCCTTGCTACATAAGCAGATTGCTGGTTTGCCTGTGTACAGAACAATCAGCGGGTGCCAGCGGACATCGGGCCCGCAGGACCCACTGATCAGCTCCCGCTGTGTAGAATCACAGCAGAAGCGAGCCGGCGCACAATTGCGCCTGATACCCAGGAAGTGATCCTGTACAGCGCGCCCGCCCTGTAGTAGTAAATCTGCTATAGGGCGGTCGGTAAACGGTTAAAGGAACACTTTTTCAATGTGTTTCTACAGCACACGGACACCAATGTTTTAGCTAGCTACTGTGAAGCCGGCTGGAGAATGTCTAATCAAATAGGTTAGAAATAGATAATAAGTGTATAATACCCTTGCCCATTCTAATTTGTACATGCAATCAAAATTCCTTGTAACATCTACTAATATAGTCCTAAAATCAACTAGCCCAACTTACATATATTTAATTCAAGAGCCCCTTGTGTTTTTTCCCTGCCTATTTAATGCCCAATGCTTGAATGACTCCTCATTGTGCTAAAAAGTGTAGTGCTCTCCTCTAATTAGGCTGCTAGGCTAAATGTATTTTTTTTTGGCTTCACTGCAGTCAGTGGAGCAGTAATCAATTTTGTCTGGTCAGGGTTTACTAAGCTGAGTGTTTGATTTCTCCTACCTGCTTCTGGAAGAAGCTTCCAGAAGATAGGGCAAAGAGAGTGAAATGTCCAGAATGAATATTTAGCATGCCCCAGCCAATCCCTGGAAGGAGGCATCCAGAAGGGAATACAGCTATTCGGTGGAAGTGGTCCATCATGCCCCCAGCCTATGACAGTACAGCAGGCCCGTGTCAGCACACTTATAAGCAGGAATAGTAATAAGGGTAGCTGATCGCAGTTTTGTACCCAGCAGTGAGTTAGTGGCAGTGCTGCTTATGCTGTATAGTTTCCTCTGCATTCTAGCATGAAGAGGAATCCTGAAAAGAAAGTAATGAACTGGCAAAACAGCATCACAATAAGTATCCAGGCCACAAAGGCAACTGGATAGTTAGCATGTGCAAAACCTAGGGAGTGATTCCGCATGTTTTCCTTTAGAATGCAAGCTGTCATGAGCACGGCCCTCCACAGTAAAAAACATGTATATTATATAGTACAGCTGCCAGTGCAGGGGATGGGGGCATCAATGCTGGAGCAGAATCAGGGGGAATAAGGTAGGTAAAAAAAAAAATGGCTAAAAAAATTGGACAAGAGCCACCATTAAACAACTGACTGATCTATTTACAAGTGGGTGGTACAATTATTCTTTAAAGTGTATATAAATGAAAATGTGTTTTCTTCTTTTAGATTTAGAGTGGTGAAGGGTTGAACCCTCTTTTTTATAGGGGACAGTCATGTGCTCTATTTGTACTGGTGATTATTCTCACCAAGACAGAAAATGAGTGGAAATCCAACACTGACTTGTCCTGAGAATAAGAGGTTTGTGAAAATCTTCCAATGGGGACAAATGCTCTGGTGGGAACTCTCAAAGATGGAAATTTCTCTCACAGTGGGGAGATTTCTTCTTAAAGTTTTGTTGTATCCCCAGGACAGGAAGTAAAGGTTAATCTCTGTAAAAATGCAACTGATTGGGGCTTTAAATGAAGCATGTTCAATGTGACCAGAAAATAAGTCAATAATAAAAATATATATGTATTTATTATCTGGACGGTATAAAACAGTCTGATATTGAAAACAACAATAGATAAACATACAAAAAATATATAGTAAAGACCATTGTCCTAGAAGTAGATCATAGCTTAACACAGTACACCAGATTTATTATTATTTTACCACTCTGTTCAAAAGTCACATAAACATGGAGGACGA
Source organism: Aquarana catesbeiana (assembly GCF_042186555.1). NCBI lineage: Eukaryota > Metazoa > Chordata > Amphibia > Anura > Ranidae > Aquarana > Aquarana catesbeiana. The sequence continues at coordinate 363,744,005 of NC_133328.1, read as the reverse complement.
TATTTTATGCCACATTGTGCAGTGAACTGTTAAGCTAGGATCTATTTCTAGGACAATGGTCTTTACTATATATTTTTTGTATGTTTATCTATTGTTGTATTCAGACTGTTTTTTACCGTTCAGTTAATAAATACATATATATTTTTATTATTGACTTATTTTCTGGTCACATCGAACATGCTTAATTTAAAGTCAAAGGCTTTCCCGCATCTTCATAGGATGCAGAGGGCAAAAAAATTATTTAACCCACAATCATCAGTCAGTTATATACCATCATTAGCTGACAAGAGATACAAAATCACACACTTCTGTTATTATTGTTACTATTTTTTTGTATTCATCTTTATCCATTCTATTTTGTATCCCTAGCACTTCTTGCAAGTTCTATAAAGAAAAGCTGCCTAGGCACTGAGAAAAAATTCAGAAACACCATTGGACTCAGAACTATGATTCTTTTATAGTGGCAGCTGTTTGACCTTGTCCAATAATTTAGGGCTCTCTGTTTAGCTGTCTTGGTAGCTCTGGGCTCTCCCTGTCCCAATTCTTCTCCCCCTACTCTTTCCCATCCGTTTCTCTTCAACCCCCTAACCCCCCTACCTTTTTCTTTCCCCTTGCTTCGGTTGTCTGTTTGTCTCTTTACAGTTAATTCGGACTTGCACTGCCATGTTGACACATGCCTATTGGGTTGATTCCTTCAGCGATATTGTCATTGCAGCTCTTGCATGTATCCGTGCCTCTTTCAAAGCTGGCTTATGCCCGGTTATGTGTCCCAACTCTTGTGGTGTACTTATGGTAAAATCTTAAAAAAACTATTAAAAAAAAGCTGCCTAAACTATTTTTATGTGTATAGTGAAAACTAATACTGCGTTAAGTTAAAGCATATTCAAAAAACAGCTGCAACATACTATGTGATATATAAGGATAGCATATGAAATGAGATAAAAAAAACATTGCGCTAACACTCTATAATCAAAAAAATTGACCACCTATCACATGATCAAAAATAAGGAAATAAGGAAAAAAAGAGAAAAAGTCCACAATGATCCAAGCGATTCAATCCAGCCTCGTGTATAGTGAAGCGTCACAAGTGCAACACAAATTCCACCAGACCTCCACCCAGTGATCAAACACTAGGCTTACCAGATTTAATTGACCATCCATTACAGATAGGTCAATTAAAGCATGTGGTATGAGGATATCCTCTAATACTCAATGTGAGTACAACATCCTGGGTAGTATCGCAGTATGCCCTAGTACCGATTCCTCCACAATAAGTATGTTAGGGATAAAAAGAACTACCCCTCATAGTGTATTTCTATATAAACATATTTTTTTGAAAATAAAACCATTACACTCAGATGATCTCCAGATTAAAAGCGTTCACCTCAGTTAAAATCCGCAGGTATACAAAAAGATAGCTTCCTGAATACTTCCGATATTGGCATAGTGATGTCACACCTGGCTCCTCCCTACGCGTTTCATCATATCTGACGTCATCTCGTGCCTCCGATTACATCAGATTTGATTAATCGCGTAGGGTGGAGCCAGCTGTGACATCACTACGTTTTTATGTTTAGGCTGATTGATAATAAAGGGAGATATAACATTAAAAATATACAAACATATTGCAATACTGCATCCTATGTCACATACATTAATACAAGGTCCTACCCAAACTTTTTTGTCTAGGTCACAGGTGTCAGTCAAAACAGGAAGTGAAGGATATTCTATTCCTAAAGGAATCACATACAGCATTTACACTGACAAGAGTTATAATTCTTTTACATCTATTGGGTTTTAATACACTGTACAATCAGATCATCAGGTAAGTGTGACTGTTATTTAAAAGGAAGCCTTGCCCAGCTGCATAGCAAACACAACATGCCTTGGTCAAACTGCCATTGGAAAGTTTGTAAGGTTTTGTAGACTACGTTAATGTTGTTAATGTCTGCAAGTTTTCTAGGTATCAGATATGGCTTGTTAGAAGAAATAATGCCTCTTTTAATATATTTTTAGGGATGATGGTAATCACATTGGAGTTCTGTCTGCTTTATAAATACACACTGCACTAAGGTTATCATTAGTTCCCATTTCCTGGGGACATTCCGCATTGTGAGGAGTCTGTCTTTGGGAAACAGACATCCCTGGAATAGTCCCTGGGAGCCTGGCAGCGTAGGCTAAATCTTGAAGTATGCAGGAGTTGACTCTAGTCACACTACACAAGTGACAATTGAAATTACTGCAGCTGAAACAGCCTGTGCATGTGTTTCAGCCTAGGTTGCTGCACACATTTGGGCGATTCTTGCTGCTCTATTTTTAATTGACATTCTTATTTTTGAAATGATTGTCGATCTCTTGGACAGTGAGAGAGTTAGTGGGTGGAGGCAGTGGAGGACGAAGAAGAGAGTTGAAAGTAGAGACGAGAGAAGAGTTGACAGGGACTGGATAAGAAGGTGTTAATGAGAGTATTAAAATAGGTCTGCTTGGCAGTAAGGAGGCAGGAATAGTATTTTTGGAGGGCAGATTTATATATATTGGTTGTCTTTCTGGGACTTTGTCTTACACCACATGAGACTTCTGGTGTCATCTGTTTGCCAAGGTATTAGGGGTCGGGCCTGATTGTGTGTATAGTGAGGGGAGCGAGCTTGTCTAGGAAGGATGACAGTGAGCTGTTGCAGACATGGCTTGGTCTGCCCCCAGCTACATCGCTAACATTGTCTCAAAATACCAACCAAATCAGTCCTCCCAAGACCTCCTGCTCTCTAGCTCCCTTGTAAGCTCATCCCATGCTCGCCTCCAGAACTTCTTCAGAGCCTCTCCCATCCTCTGGAACTCCCCACTCCAATCTGTCTCACTATCGCCTACTCTTTTTTCCTACTACACTTTCAGACGGTCGCTGACAACTCATCTCTTCAGAGAGGCCTACCTGGCCCCCACCTAACAACTGTACTTTTATTTCTTCATTAGCCCACCCCCCACAGCTATAACCTTTTGTATCTCTTGACCCTCCCTCTTCGATTGTAAGCTCTACTAAGCAAGGCTCTCTGATTCCTACTGTGTTGTAATTGTACTGTCTGCCCTCATGTTTTAAAGTGCTGTCTAAACTGTTGGTACTATATAAATCCTGTATTATAATAATAATTTGGTGCATTGGTGCCTGTTTACTGCATAATATAGGTTACTCTGCCAAGGATTCAAGGGAAGATGCCGAGGGGGAGCCTGCAATAGAGAAGCAAAGTATCGTAATAAAAGATGCCAGGGATTATGACACAAAGCACAGCACATCATTCTTCTATTCTTGGTGCCCAAGGCATTTGGCATTTCAACCTTAAATGTCTTGCCTCTTGTTCCCAAAGTTTGTGACTAATAGGGCGTACACACGGTCGGACTTTGTTCGGACATTCCGACAACAAAATCCTAGGATTTTTTCCGACGGATGTTGGCTCAAACTTGTCTTGCATACACACGGTCACACAAAGTTGTCGGAAAATCCGATCGTTCTGAACGCGGTGACGTAAAACACGTACGTCGGGACTATAAACGGGGCAGTGGCCAATAGCTTTCATCTCTTTATTTATTCTGAGCATGCGTGGCACTTTGTCCGTCGGATTTGTGTACACACGATCGGAATTTCCGACAACGGATTTTGTTGTCGGAAAATTTTATCTCCTGCTCTCCAACTTTGTGTGTCGGAAATCCGATGGAAAATGTCCGATGGAGCCCACACACGGTCGGAATTTCCGACAACACGCTCCGATCGGACATTTTCCATCAGAAAATCCGACCGTGTGTACGGGGCATAAGTGTTTTAGGGATTGTTAAAATGTGTGCATTATTTTGGTGGGTGGTGATATTAAAAGTGGGCATGGTCAGTAGGGGTGTTCCCAGATTTCACCTTTAAAATCAGGAAAACTAACCCTGCACCCAGCCTTGTGCATTTATATCCTTAGTAAACTAATCAGTGAATCCCTTACCAAACAGTAGTACTGCACTTGCATACTCTATCAAATATTTAGCAAATACACAAGTAAACTCATAATTCCCAGCCCAGGAAAAACACATTCTAAAGTTAGTGGACTAAACTGTCTTCCAGGAATACATTCTTTAAAAATGTTTTATTATGTTTCTGTATTTCCCAGCTGCAAAACAGATGTACAGCAGGCTATGCATTTGCTTGCCAAACTCCACTTTGTTCTCCCACATCCGCTGCTAAAAATGTATTGCCATTGTAGACAAGTACAGAACCCTTGTTCCTGTTTTACAACAACGGTCCTTTTCAGCATGGCCAACAGAAAATGGACATGCACGCTCTTCATACAGCTAAACATAAATGTAGAAAGGCTGTATTAAATAAAATGTTTACTGTATATGATACTTTATATATTAGGTATGTTTTCTAATTCAGAAAAAATATTAGTTTGATTATCTATAATTATAATAAAGTACAACTAGAGTCGACATGCATGAGCTTAACATTCTGCCGTGTAACTAAAGAACATGATTAGAGGTCGACCGATATATCGGCCGGCCGATATTTGGCGTTTTTTACTTAATTGGCATCAGCCGATTGTGCTGATAAAAAAGGCCGATTGTAACTTCAGCAGTGACTTGCAAATGACTTCTGTAATAGAGTCAATGCAAGTTGCCTGAAAGTTATCTTCTCTCCTCCTCTGGGCAGCCTGCCAAGTCTGATAAGAAGATACATTGTATCTCTTCAAGTTCTTTTGTATCAATGGACTGAACTCCGTGTAGGAATTCTCAGTTTAACCATTTAAAGACTAAATCTTTTCTGACACTTGTTGCTTACAGGTAAAAATCCTGTATTTTCTGCTAGAAAATCACTTAGAACCCCCAAACATTATATATATATATTTTTTTAGCAGAGACCCTAGGGAATAAAATAGCGGTTGTTGCAATATTTTATGTCACGCGGTATTTGCGCAGCGGTCTTTCAAACGCAATTTAAAAAAAAAAAAATACAGTAATGAATTAAAAAAAAAAACTAAGCAGTAAAGTTAGCCCATTTTTTTTTCGTCCAAAAGTTTTGATTACCTGTTTTTGTGTATTTAATATTTAAGATAGTTTTTTTTTTTTTTTTTCTAAATTATACATACAAGTGAACTGATTGGAGGTTTGTTTTGTTTAATGTTTAAATGTAAAAAATTTTCTGTATCACTTATCACTTAAGGTTGCTTTCACACTGGAGCGGGCATGCGTTGATGGTAAAACGCTGCTAGTTTTAGCGGCGCTTTACCGTCATTTTAGAGGCACTATTCGGCTGCTAGCGGGGCGCTTATAACTCAGCTAGTGGCCAAGGAAGGGGTTAAATGCGCCCCTGAAGCGCCGCTGCCAAAACGCTTTGCAGGCGCTTCGGCAGCGGTGCGCATTCATTTCAATGGGCAGGAGTGGTGGTATACACCGCTCCAAAGATGCCGTTTGCAGGACTTTTTTTTACATCCTGCCAGCGCATCGCCTCAGTGTGAAAGCACTCAGGATATCACACTGAGACTGCAGGGGAGCCGTATTACAGGCACTTTACAGGCGCTCTTTTTAGCCCAAAAGCGCCTGAAAAACGCCCCAGTGTGAAAGGGGTCTAACTGTTAGATTTTATGAGATGAAGGGAAAAAAAAAAAAAAAAATCGGCCAAATATATCGGCCCAAAAAAAATCGGCATCACATATCAGAATCGGCCACCGCGATTTCTAAATATCGGCATCGGCATCGGCCAGAGAAAAACCCATATCGGTCGACCTCTAAACATGATGCATATTTTGCTCAATCCAATAGTTTCTGCAATATATCATACTGACAGTTCCCATCAGCACTGCCTGAAACCGGAGGATGTGCAAGGTGGGGTTATCCGATGCTACTCCTTGCTATCTGGAAGCATCATTGGGGAGTAAAAAAATGACACCTTCCACAATTCTTTGCGGTTTCTCCTTATGATGGGTCGTATTTGAGGGAGTGGCTTTTGCAAACCTGTGGCTGTTATGGATGTGTAAAGGTGCCTTGTACCACATGATTGCTGTAGTCCGAGCTCACACAGTGGACTGGACACAAAGGTACCAGCATGAATTTAGGTGAGAGGCAGAAGCATCATTACCACGGCATAAGGGTCCCCCCCCCCAAAATCTATACCAGACCCTTATGCCATGGTAATGATGCTTTATGTTGATGTCAATGGGAACAAGGGCCTCTTCCTGACAACCGTTGGCGGTGGTTGTGGGGGTCTGCAAGCAGAGCTCTTATCAGAATCTGGAAGCCCCCCTGGTGACTGTCATCCAGGGAACCCGCCCCCTTGTGACATCACCATCCGAGGCATGATGGGGTGATGATGTCACAAGGGCACTGGGTCTCCGGGTGATGTCACCAGATGGCCACGCCCCATGGCTAAATAAGGAATGGCAGACAGCAGGAGCCGACACAACAACAGGAATTAGCATCGGGAAAAGACATCAGCGGAGAGAGAAGAACCGACAGAAGAACCAGAGGAAGAAGACATCAGGAGCGGAGGGAGACGAACCGGAGGAAGAAGACATCAGCAGCGGAGGGAGAAGAACCGGAGGAAGAAGACATCAGCAGCGGAGGGAGAAGAACCGGAGGAAGAAGACATCAGCAGCGGAGGGAGAAGAACCGGAGGAAGAAGACATCAGCAGCGAAGGGGGAAAAACCAGAGGGAGAAGACATCACCAGAGAAAGAAGACACATTGGAGCTATGACAGGGGACATTCTTCATTTTAATTAAGGACTTTGTCAAAAACCTGTATACTGTTTTTATTTATTTTTGACACTTTTTTGGGTGAATGAGTACCCCTATTCATCAACATTAGGGGGGGCAAATCTGGGGGCTTCCAGATTCCAATAAGCCCCCTGCCTGCAGACTCCAACAACCACTGCCCACAGTTGTCGAGAAGAGGCTTTGGGGTGGGGGCGCAGAGCAGAGCCTTGCCCCCCCCCCCCTTTTCCTGACCTGCCGGGTTGCATGCTCAGATAAGGGTCTGGCATGGATTTTGGATGGGGGCCCTAGGTGTTTTCTCTTTTTTTTTGCTGTGGGATTCCCCTTAAAATTCATACCAAATTTGAAGGGTCTGGTATGGTCTTGAGGGGGAGCCCACGCTGTTTTAAATTTTTTTTTTGCCGTGGGGTTTCCCCCTCAAGGTTCATACCAGTCTCAAAGGGCCTGGTAAAGACAGATCAAAGTCAGATCCCGTTCACTGAAGTCGCATAGAAGTCAGACATGAAGTCATAAGGCAAAATCAGATAGGAAGTCATCCGACTTCCATGTCTTAGCAATATGAACCCAGCCCCATTCAGAATCAGTCTGCAAAGCCATGGTGAAACAAACAACTTGTTCTTCAGAGCAACAAAAGTTAGGAATTTGCTACAAAGTTTGCACATTGGTCATCCAGAGGGAATTGCCTTTTTTCCTCATCAAAAGTGGAGTTACTCTTTAACATTATTTGTCCATTAAAAAAAAGATGCATAAGTATTATATGGTACTTATGCTCAGGGTTTTATTTTTGAGCCTATAGTTTTACAATAACTAAATATATTATTAATGGCAGGCTTCCTATGCTTACAGGAGTCCCCCGGATGAAGCCTGATTCAGTGGCGATCCTAAGGTCATGTTTCTATTAATTTTTACATTAATTCTAAATGGCACTCCAGCACACCAAAGCACATGTGCACAGTGCATCAAAAAGCACAGATGTGATTCATATGTTCAAATTCTGCAGGTACACAATATCCTAAATGTAGTGAGTAGATGGCCTATTCAGGATGAATTTATATAAAGCCCAAAATGTATAAATCTGCACTATGCTCTCTCTGTTTGTTCATCCAGAAGTAAAGCACTTTTTAGGATTATAGTTTCCTTGGATTTGTGTTACTTTGGACTTTTACTTCACTGGGACTTTTTTCATTTTCTTGTGGCTGACTATGCACAGGAGTCAATATGAATTATGTACACATATGTATTTATACCTATTAAGTATTATAATCGTTTAGAATGCAATATAAACATAGCATGAAATGGTCATATGTTTATGCACTGATTAAAGTGATTGCTTTTTCACTGAAGTCTATAATTTGAAGGGACTGCACACCTTCAATTGGTTTTTATTCAGGATGAAAGTTTTTAGAGATCCAACCGAGAAGACCCAATGACCCTGACCCCTATGTTGATTATGATGTGTGGCTTTGTCTCATTATAGAATATCAATATAGCAGCACTACCTCGCATGAAATGCCCCTGAAGAAAGGACTCTACATAGGTCCAGAAACGCGTCGGTCGTAACACTGAAGGATTTGCATTTATATTTGATATATGATTCTCCTCTTGTCTTTTATGCAATTATTGATGGTGATGTATGCACCACATATTTTATATTAATACATTTCTATATACTTTTTTTCTAAAAACTTGCTGATCAGTTGCCTTAAAAGTCCCTTAGTATTTCCTTGGGGGGGGGGGTACTTCATATATAATATTATTCAGGATGAATGACTTATCCTAGCTCAACACACATAAATGAGCAAAATGAACAAGTTAACACGTGTGTGCTTCCATGCCACAACCCAACACCTGGGTTCAAAGCTTGTGACCAAGGGTTCATTGTCACCCTGGTAAAGTAAACCTGTGTTTGTTTCGAAAATCAAATGCTCTGTGCTCAAAAGTACAAGAAAAAGTCTGTATAATACTGCAATACCTTACGGTACATTATTAAAAAAATATATAATTAAAACGCATACTGGGAAAATAAAGATGGCTGAATCTCCTGTAGGCAGAAGAAAGGATGTCTGTCAAACGTAAAAAGTGTAGGCAGCAGCACATACCTATAGGAACTTTACAACCCTACAGATAGAAATGAATGTTGACAGGCAAAACACCTTTCCTAACATTGCCCACTCCCTTTCTCCCTCCTGTGAAATCTTATTGGCCAAAGGGGCAGTTGACCATAGTATTGGATCAACAGGAATGTGCAGGGACAGAACTGTACACAGTGCTACCTTGTAGTGTTGGAGATATGCCTGTCAATGGCAACTAAGGGGTATTTTTGAAGCCACTGCAAGAAAAGTATATTCAGGTGCCCATTAGGGACCTGTACTCTATCACTGCAAATGTTTTTTTTGCTTTTGTTCTAGGGAATAGTAATAATTGACTGACAGGTACTGATTTATTACATACATATTAGAAAGCAATTATTTAGGTCAGGCAGGCGGTCGGGGGGCTGTTGTCTGGCTTTACAGCTGCATTGGTAAGCTGCAATATAATCATTCGTTTTTTAGTTTAATACCACTTTAACTAAAATGGCCCAGAATTAATTCAAGCATTTCTTGGCCATTTGCCTAGTAACAAACATGTCATTTAGAATACATTTTTTTTTTTATATCGTCAAAAAATAAATTATACCCTAGACTATAAGAATCTAGATTCATGTTTTAATGTAACACTTCATAAACTTAGTATTTTGAAAAGGCACCAAACCACAGATTTTCTGATGCAAAAAAGTGGAAGTGATTTCTTCACTGCCTCCAAATGTTCTACAATCCTAGAGCCTGTCACAAAAAAGGCAGAATTATAAAAATAACATGTATATCCTTTGTAGCGCTACCCCAGAAGGAGCCACTTGGTAATATGGATCCCTGTTCTGTGCCTTGACTTCAAGAACAACCTCAGCACCTCTCACACCTGGTTGAGTGAAAGCTACTGCAAGCGCTTATAGGAACACAAGTGTGGATACCTTTTCACTTGGTTATGAATTAGTATCAGGAAATAGACAGAAGACCATGTAGTGGTAAATGAACTCAATGTATTGGTATAGGTTAGAGTAAATGGCGGTTTGAGCATAAATTAACACACAGAAGGTAGGTTCAGACAAAGTCCCCTAGACAGTACAATCACCATGCCAATGTAACTTACAGTAGATTAGAGTTCTGTACTCATAAATCAGCTGGGATCAACTCATAAATCAGCAAAGACAGCAATAAACAGTGCATATAAGCATTAACTGCAATGTGAATAATACTATGACTAGTCTAGAGTGCAATCTAGGGGAATGGCTAGGATATGGTGCACTGTCCCCTGAGAGGTATCACTTTTCATAAAGAATAGGTAAAAATCTTTATGTAACAGCTGTAAAGGGACAGTCTTTAGTTCTAACTCATCAGCCAGCTAGCGTTGAGCCCAGTTGTACCATTGGTGCACATGAGAATAGTCCCAGTTGAGCCTGCGGGCAGCAATAAGGCTACTATATGGCTACCCTGAAAGGACTCAGTCTCTCTAGCAGCAGATAGTAACTCCCCACAGCAGCAGCTCATCAGTCCCAGCGATATTGCAGTTCACCATCCAGTCACTCAGAGTAATTAGTCCAGTCTCTGCTCTGCATTCAGGTGACTCTGGCTGTTGGCACACCTGGACTCAGAACTCCAGATCCTGTTCAGGCTGCTCTTTTGCAGCAGTAATGGCGGACACTGGACAGCGATGTGCACTCTCCGGGTTTCCTCATGGCAAGAGGAAGCTGTGTCCTGTACATTCTGAAAAAAATTCAGCTCTTTCCCCTCCTCCTGGCAACATCCCTATGGAAAATCCATTTCAAATGCTTTTGATTACAATAGAGTCTCTCCCTTCTGTTCCCACTTACTCAGTCTATTGAACTCTTCCTGCTCAGCAGCTCCCTTCTCTTACTGATACATCTGTTAATCAGTTCAGCACCAAAGGGCAGCAGCTATAGCAGCTACACCCAGTGTTTCTCTCACTCTTAGCCAAGCACCTGGCCAGAGGTAATCCGATGGTCAAATTAATTCTGAATAATCTCAGGAGCATCTCAAAGTGATGTCAGCAACACAAGCAATAAACAGTCACAACACATGCTGGTAGTGTTCCAACTCCATGCAGACTTTATTCATATTATTTGGACATGTACAGTCATAGCTACATACTGGTCTTGCACTACATTTATGAAGTAACTGCTATTCAGGTACCGCAAGAAATTGGGTTTTGTCTCTAGGGTCTTGTGAACATTACTAGGTATATTGATTTATTTTGCCAAGAATTGTACTTTAATGGAATTCTCCTGTGCCACCAACCCTAACCAGGTGGAAAGTTTTGTTTAATGCAGATCTTACTTTCTTTAAGGCTACTTACAATAGCAGAGGATGTTCCTCTAAATTTGTCAAGGTTTAGGTTAGAGAACTGCTAAGACTGCAGTGCTGCACTGAGACCCTCCCTAATGGAAATAGTAGTACAAGGGCCCTTGTTTTCTTAACCTAACATCTGCTCCATGCTGCTTGGTCAGCTTTACATAGGACATATCCTCTACTGTTGTGTAGCTATATCATTTTATTTGCCCTTCGTTCTACATTTGCAGCCCTGAGCTAAATATATTGTTGATCTTTGCTGGCCTCAGTCATTCGTTTTTATCCTATTACCTTTATCCAATTTGCCTTTCAACCTGATAGAACACCTTTGGGATGAATTAGAGCAGAGACTGCAAGCCAGGCCTTCTTGTCCAACATCAGTGCCTGACCTCACAAAGGCGTTTCTGGAAGAATGGTCAAACATTCCCATAGACACACTCCTAAACCTTGTAGACAGCCTTCCCAGAAGAGTTGAAGCTATTATAGCTGCAAAGGGTGGGCCAACTCTATATTGAACCCTACGGACTAAGACTGGGATGCCAATAAAATTCATGTGCGTGTAAAGGCAGGCATCCCAATACTTTTGACAATATAGTGTATGTGCACTAGGCCCAGACAAAATATAAGATGGCCTTACAGCTTGAAACTTTTGGAGGTTTCAGTTATTACAAATGCCCATGAAGCACCCTCCTCTAATTAGGCTGCTAGGCTTAATTTCGTTTTTTGGCTTTACTGCAGTGAGTGGAGCACCAATTGATTGTTTTTGTCTGGTCAGCTTTTCCAGGCTGGATGTTTGATTTCTACCACCTGCTTCTGGAAGAAACTTCCAGCATATAGGGCAGGGAGAGTCAGATATCCAGTAATGAATATTTATCATGCCTCAGTCAATCCCTGGATGGAGGCATCCAGATGTTGGCTGAGGGGGTGAATGTTTGGGGAGGCCTTTTCAGAATGTTCTTTCCTCTCCAGAGAGTTCCAGTTCTAATGGGGGTGTTGCTCCTGGGAGATAACTAAACAAGGAATTGCAGTCTGGGCCTCAACGGGAGTTGGGCTGAGGGCCTGGAGAAGATTGTAAAGAGGATTTTTGGCTATAGAAAGACTGGAAGACTGGTAAAGGATCAGTGCTGGAGGCATTGTAAGTAGTCCCTGGTCTTTAGAAGGATCTGTTATTTCAGTCACTGAGAATCTATCATTGGAAGCTGAGTGGTGTACTGCTCCTGGGACACTGTGAGTAAGAACTAATTTAGGACTTTCGTGTGTGAATCCAGTTGTGAGGAGTTAGCATGAAGGTTATTCTCCTATTGATTGCTGATATCGGTTTGGAGTACCCTGTGACTCTAAACCCCTCTCCTGTTTCAAGTTCTGGAGCAATAGATTCTAAAAAGACATCCCCTAGACTAAGCCACTACTGTCGGTGTGCATAGAAAACCTGTCTATTTTCAGAGGGCCCCTCTGGGGGTGAGCACTACACCCATAGCTATAATTTTCCTCAAAAATGTATTTTTCCTGGGTCAGGTAAAGGAGTTTAAAAATGTTTTTAAAAATGTTGTGTTGTAAGATAGCTGCAGGCCATGGAAAATAAAGCAGATACCCCACTGCTGCTTCACAAGTGTCTGCCAGCATCTGCTGTCCATAAAAATATACAATAAAACATTATTGGAATATACTACAATATATTACTTTCCTCTACAAATATACTTTTATTGGACTCATTCAGAAGGTTGCAGGATGTAATGACTTCTTGAGTGATTACATGAAACGGTCACGAATATTGTCGGCCTGTTACTAATTTTTTTAGGCTTCCTGTTCAAACTGAACATAACGGTTTCCCAATGGAGGAGCAGGAAGCCAGAGGCAGACCCCACTGGACCATCTTCACTGCTGTTCTGCCCGAAGATCTGCAGCTATTAGCCCTGGCAGTTTAGAGAAAGGAAGAGGACCGGTATCCTTGCATATAAGATTTCTACAGGATCCAGCTACCTGCATGGCATGGGACATACATCATAACTGGTGGTAGGTAATGTTACTAAAGCTGTACAGAATTTTTTTTTAATCATACTTACCTAGGTGGATGCTGCATCTGTCCCCCCCCCCCGTCGAGTGACTGAGAAGTGAGTGATCAAACACAGCTGATCGCTTGGTCCTCACAGCTCCTCTGTCCCCCCCCATTTCCCCGCATTCACTGGAGCGCTGGGCTGTGGAGGGGGCGGGAGCTACTGGCTCAGGTTCTCAGAGGCTGACTGAGAGGCTGAGCTGGGTGCCGGTCCAGGCATGTGGGCGGATCCCGACCATATGATCTTGCCCGAGCCTGGATCAGCTCTGTGACGTCAGCCGACAGAGGGCTTCAGCCTGCTGTCTGCTGAAAATGGGTCACAGGAGTGCAGAACGATCTGCACTTCAGTGATCCACAGGAGATGTACAGCCAAACAAGCTTTGGCTGTGCTTCTTCTTTTAATATAGCTTATCATTCTACTTGCTTCTTTGGAGTGGTTTAATACTCTATAGGCTGCTTCTGTTGCTTAGAATAAATGTCAATGTGCAGAGAAGGTACAGACATCAGACACAGTTTTTCAAAAAGTGCGTGAACATACAAATACTATCAAAGGCCCAAGCTCTTCAACCATTTTTTTGGACAGTCAATGTGCACATTGATGATGTAATCTGCGAGCACAGTATAGACAGGGTAAATTATGATAAACATAACTCTTCAGCCTTCTTTTTAACATTACATAGAAAAGGAAAGTAAGGTAGGATTTTTAAGCAAGAAAAATTATTTAATTACTTAATTAATTTATGCTATATGAATGGGCACATGCAACAAATATAAAGTAGGTGTTATCCAAATTTAACAGCAAAAGTGGAAATAAAAACTTTAATGCTGTATTTTTCCGCCCTGTATTGCATTCCCATCTCTCTACCATTTCTTCCACCATTTCCTCACAAACCATTACAAGTAGAGAAAAGATAGAAAGCACAAATTATAATTTAGTTTTGCTAGATCTCAGCAGTAATCGTCACAACTGGAAACTATTGTATGTATGCAACCCTTGGCTTTGCTAGGCATTTTGTAGCTTTGCTTTCTCAGGGGCAGAGTTGATTTAGGCCCCTTTCACACTTATACGACTTCAAACTCGCACGATTTTACCGCGATTTTGCAGCCGCGATTTTGCCGCGATTTTACCGCGATTTGGGAGCAGTACTACTTTGCCACGTTTTTGCCATTAACAAATGAAAACACAGTAGTTGGTAGAACTCCACGCCAAGTTTTAAATAAAAAAACTGGCGTGGGTTCCCCCCAGGGGCATACCAGGCCCTTAGGTCTGGTATGGATTGTAAGGGGGAACCCCCTACGCCGAAAAATCGGGGTGGGGGTCCCCCCAAAATCCATACCAGACCCTTATCCGAGCACGCAGCCCGGCCGGTCAGGAATGGGGGTGGGGACGAGCTGGCGCCCCCCCCCCTCCTGGACCATACCAGGCCGCATGCCCTCAACATGGGGGGTGGGTGCTTTGGGGCATGGGGGGTGCAGTGCGGCCCCCCACCCCAAAGCACCTTGTCCCCATGTTGATGAGGACAAGGGCCTCTTCCCGACAACCCTGGCCGTTGGTTGTCGGGGTCTGCGGGCTTATCGGAATCTGGGAGCCCCCTTTAATAAGGGGGCCCCCAGATCCCGGCCCCCCACCCTATGTGAATGAGTATGGGGTACATGGTACCCCTACCCATTCACCTAGGGAAAAAAGCGTCAATAAAAAACACAGTACACAGGTTTTTAAAATAATTTATTAGGCAGCTCCGGGATCTTCTTCCGACTTCGGGGGTCCTCTTCCGACTTCGGGGGTCTCTCCGCCGTCTCCTCCCGGTGTCCGCATCTTCTGCCGGCTCCTCCGCTATCTTCTGCAGCTCAATTGCTAGCGGTGGTCCGGACTTCTGCCTTCTTCTTTTCTTCCAGAGATGTTGACACGACGCTCTCTCCAGCCAGAATGGTCTCTGTGCGCTCCGCAAGGGACTTATATAGGCGGTGGCCCCGCCCCCTTATGAGGTCACAGTCCCTGGGCATGCTGGGACTGTGCCGTCATAAGGGGGCGTGGCCATCACCCGGTGACCACGCCTCCTAAAACATCACAGACCCAGCATGCCCAGGGACTGTGACGGCATAAGGGGACGGGGTCACCGCCTATATAAGTCCCTTGCGGAGCGCACAGAGACCATTCTGGCTGGAGAGAGCGTCGTGTCAACATCTCTGGAAGAAAAGAAGGCAGAAGTCCGGACCACCGCTAGCAATTGAGCTGCAGAAGATAGCGGAGGAGCCGGCAGAAGATGCGGACACCGGGAGGAGACGGCGGAGAGACCCCCGAAGTCGGAAGAGGACCCCCGAAGTCGGAAGAAGATCCCGGAGCTGCCTAATAAATTATTTTAAAAACCTGTGTACTGTGTTTTTTATTGACGCTTTTTTCCCTAGGTGAATGGGTAGGGGTACCATGTACCCCATACTCATTCACATAGGGTGGGGGGCCGGGATCTGAGGGCCCCCTTATTAAAGGGGGCTCCCGGATTCCGATAACCCCCCCCCAGACCCCGACAACCAACGGCCAGGGTTGTCGGGAAGAGGCCCTTGTCCTCATCAACATGGGGACAAGGTGCTTTGGGGTGGGGGGGCCGCACTGCGCCCCCCCATGCCCCAAAGCACCCACCCCCCATGTTGAGGGCATGCGGCCTGGTACGGTCCAGGAGGGGGGGGCCGCTAGCTCGTCCCCACCCCCCATTCCTGACCGGCCGGGCTGCGTGCTCGGATAAGGGTCTGGTATGGATTTTGGGGGGGACCCCACGCCGATTTTTCGGCGTAGGGGGTTCCCCTTAGCTCCATACCAGACCTAAGGGCCTGGTATGCCGGGGGGGGAACCCACGCCGGTTTTTTCATTTAAAACTTGGCGCGGCGTTCCCCCTCTGGATTCATACCAGGCAGCTGTCAGCACTGCCTGTCGCTCATCGGGAAAGGAAAGAAAAGTTTTCCTTTCCCGAATAGCGAGGCCAGGCTTGTGCTTACAAAGTCGTACTGAAGTCGTGTCTATATTATTCAGGCACGACTTGCATGCTACTTCAGGGTTTAACATTGAGGTCTATGGAGTACAACTCGCATAGAAGTTGGACCAAAGTAGTGCAGGGACTACTTTCAAGTCGGCACGACTTAAAGTCGTGCCAATATGAATGGTAGTCATTGAAAATCATGGAGAATGACTTGTCATACGATTTTGCAGTACAAAATCGTGGGACAAGTCGTATAAGTGTGAAAGGGGCCTTAGGGTTAAATTTTCTCTGGCGATTGCTATAAATTCTAACTAAAATATACATTTTAAAATTCTACAAATCTAATGTTAGACTGCAACAAAGGCTAGCTTTGGAGCAATTACTAAAACCACATTCTTATGCCCTGCACACACGGTCGGACATTGATTGGACATTCCGACATCAAAATCCATGGATTTTTTCTGATGGATGTTGGCTCAAACTTGTCTTGCATACACACGGTCACACAAAGTTGTCGGAAAATCCAATCGTTCTAAACACGGTGACGTAAAAAATGTACGTCAGGACTATAGAGGGGGCAGTAGCCAATAGCTTTCGTCTCTTAATTTATTCTGAGCATGCGTGGCACTTTGTGCGTCGGATTGGTGTACACACGATCGGAATTTCCGACAATGGATTTTGTTTTCGGAAAATTTTATAGCAAGCTCTCAAACTTTGTGTGTTGGAAATTCTGATGGAAAATGTGTGATGGAGCCCACACACGGTCGGAATTTCCGACAACAAGGTCCTATCACACATTTTCTGCCGGAAAATCCGACCGTGTGTACGGGGCTTAATGCCCCGTACACACGGTCGGACATTGATCGGACATTCCGACAACAAAATCCATGGATTTTTTCTGACGGATGTTGGCTCAAACTTGTCTTGCATACACATGGTCACACAAAGTTGTCGGAAAATCCGATCGTTCTGAACGCGGTGACATAAAACACGTATGTCGGGACTATAAACGGGGCAGTAGCCAGTAGCTTTCGTCTCTTAATTTATTCTGAGCATGCATGGCACTTTGTGCGTTGGATCTGTGTACACACGATCAGAATTTACGACAACGGATTTTGTTGTCGGAAAATTTTATAGCAAGCTCTCAAACTTTGTGTGCCGGAAATTCCGATGGAAAATGTGTTATGGAGCCCACAGGCGGTCGGAGTTTCCGACAACAAGTTCCTATCACACATTTTCCGTCGGAAAATCCAACCGTGTGTACAGGGCAAAAGTGTTTATTCCAATCCAAATAAGGATACAACCTTCTAGGAGATATTCTGATCAAAATATATTAGGATGCTCAAATTTCTCCCCTGCATACGTACTAATTATTAAAGCACACCGGCTTTCTCTTAAAATAGAAGTGTAGTGTGGGAAATGAAGGCTGCACAGTTCACATTATCAAAAAGACCCAGCAAAACATAAAGCTGTCCTTTTTCATGTATATGCAGCACCCTCTAGTGTTCCTAGAAAGTGTAAATAGTTTTTTTTGATAGTGTAGGTAAATTCGGCCTGGCTAAGAGCCAGGTTGGGTTGAATCTCGGTCAGGGTGAGTGACTCAGGAAGGCTGGATGACTCATCAGGCAGCACCTTTGGTAACTTCTCCTACTTGCTGGAATCTTGGAGAAGCTTCCAGAAGAATGGTAGGGAGGGTAAGAGGGGCTGCCTAGAGTATTGAGGAGGGCCCCAGCCAACCCCCAGCAAATGGGCTGGCATGGGGTAAATCCATCTTAAATACTCAGGATTAGGCCAGCAGATGCAGTGTATTTCGGGGGGAAGCTGAAAATAGAGTGCTGAGAAGGCTGTCAGGGGCCCTTGAGGGTAGCCCCCTAGTCTGGGGGGGGTGACCTCGGGCCTGGGGCTCAGGTGCTGCAGGGATCCTCTCAAGACACATGGAGGTGAGTCCTGTCCAGTGGCACAGGCACAAGTGTGAGGACAGCAGGAGCCAGCGAGCATGTCCAGAATGTCTCCAAGAGAAGTCAGCCAAGTGGGCTGGTGAGTGTGCAGTCTTGGAGGACTGTTGGATGTAGCCAGGAGGGCTGGCGAAAAGAAGCTGCTGCAGCTAGGGGGGCTGGCGGAGCCTGAAGAGGTGGTGCAGGGGCCAGTGACAACGAGAGAAAGTGCAGTGAAAGTGCTAGTGGTGTCCCTGCCTGTAAAAAGTTTTTGCTAAAGATTTATTTTGGGTGACACCTCAGTGGATCTGCAAGCAAGATTGTGCAGGAGGAAGGAAAGGAGTGTATATAGTTGAATGGTCCCTGAAGAAAATGTGTTCCAGTCAAGTTGGCATCCCACAATACCCCTATCCCCATCCAAATGTATTAACCCCTAAATAAAACACAAATGCAATGTTGCTGGACTGTTTCCTGTCTCAAATGAGCCTGTGGAGATTCAGTGTGCCTAGCTGTGCAGGGTGGGGGGATCCCTATTCACCAGCGGCTCCTACGGGGGATGCGCTACATATAGTTTGTGTGTAAACATGTACAACTGTCAGGGACATGCTGGCCATAGCACAGTCAAAGTTCAGGGGCAGAGGCAGATATGCATGTGCCTGTCTTGCCGGGCATAGGCGAACGCTATGTGCAAACATATTAGCACGCACAGGCAAATGCATATCCGCATGCGCGTGTGTTAGCCGTTGATGCTTGAGCCAAATGGCCTATGTAAGGGCAGCAGCTGCACTAGTGGTTTGCTGTCTGATCTGCAGCTTTACCTGTATACCCGTTCCTGTGATCTCTGCTTGAAACCTGTGTTTGACCCGGCTAATCCTGACCAAGCTTGCTCTCCACCTATCCTGACCTCAGCTTGCCTTTAAGGCTTTGTTATATCTTTCATCTGCCTGATATCCTGTTGCCAACCTCTGCCTGCACATTGACCATTCTATGCCTGCCATTTATGCTTGTATCTGATCATCCTTTGCTGACCTGGCTTGTCTGACCTGGATCCAGTTTTCCATCTGTCCTGCTCTGCATGGTGCCTAGTGACGCTGGTCCTCCATTCACTGTGTGTCTGCAGCTACTGTTCCTACTGCCACCTGCTACTACAGCAATTCAGCCCAGCTCTGGTGATACACCTGCCAAACACCTCTGCGACCAACAGAAGATCCTGCAGGCACTCTTACTTACTGCACTTCCGCGGCCACTGTCGCAACTCCAGTGGCCCTTAAATCAGGGCTGTACAAGAGGTCTCCCTCTACACGTCAGGCTCTGCCACGAGGTTTAGTGTTGCTTGGCTGTAATTGGCCTAAGCTGAGATTGAAAGTTCTGTGTTCACATGGTCTTCCCTAAACTCAGTTTTATCATTTGCCTTTTCCTGCTGCTGGAGAGCATTGTAATCCAAGGATTCAATAATGATACTGTAGCTTATGAATATTTATATTCCCCCTGTCCAACTATTAGGAGGTTTATGGCCAGTGGTGCAGAGAACATAAATATTTAGGTGTAATCTTGTGGAGCTCCCTTCCCCCAGGGGCTCCTGCCAGGGGGCATGTGAACGTTGGATGTCTCAAGCTCCTAGACCAGTGATCTCCAAACTGCGGCCCTTCGCTTGCTTTATCTGAAAGCATGGAAAAATTCCCCACGGGGCTTTGTAGCAGGAAAGATAGACGATTATTTTCCTTAAAAAATTGTTTTATTTTGTGAAAAGGATTCAATTGTACAAAAGATTAAAATATGAGCTCTGGTCAATACACATGTGGCGAGGTACAAAAATTGATGCTAACATTATACATCATAGAAACTATGTGTTACAAGTTACATTACACCATGGGATGCACAAGAATACCCCTATTATTCTTGTGCATCCCATGATGTAATGTAACTTGTAACACATTGTTCCTATGGTGTATAATGTTACCGTCAATTTTTGTACCTCTCCACATGTGTATTGACCAGAGCTCATATTTTAATCTTTTGTACAATTGCATCCTTTTCACAAAATAAATCCATTAATTTTTTAAGGAAAATAATCGTCTATCTTTGCTGCTATAAAGCCCTGTGGGGAATTTTTCCATGTTTTCAGTTTTTTGGGGTGTGCAGATCCCCTGACTCTCATATATGTTTTTTCTATGCTTGCTTTATCTAACCCTTAAGGCAATATTCCTGCCACTGACACCAACAATGGGGCCCTATTCCTTCCACCGACACCATCAATGGGGAATAATTCCTTCCATTGGCAATAAAAATTGGGCACTATTCCGCCCACTGACACCAACTATTTTCCCCTAATACCAAAGATTGGGCATTTTTTACTTCTTCTGGGCAGTAAACTGGCCCTTTTTTAGAAAGTTTGGAGACCCCCTGTCCTAGACCAACTGTCTAGGGAGGGCTTTCATTTGTTTAGAAGACTAGGCCAGAGTTTGAGGCCTAGACTCACACTGCCCTGCTGGATGTGGTCTTCTTAGGGGAAGTGGAACTGTGTCTGAGCAAGGAACACCATGGAGGACCTCACCTGAAGTATAGTGGCTTGCCTGAGAGTTTACTGATACTTCACTTACTCTATAGCCATCAGATCAAACTTGCTAAATCAAATCAAACTAGATCAAACTTTTGTTGAGAAAAAAAACATTCCACCCTGGGTGATCTATGTGCATTGCAAGGATTTTAACAAACTTTGTTGCAGATTCCTACCTTTTGGTATTCTGAAGAAATCCCTGTGTGTTTGTCTGTATCCAGGTGGGAAAGTGAGTCTAATGGGAGTAGTTTCATAATTATCAATCAGCTGTAGCACCTGCAGGGAACTAATAAGGAAAGCTGCTGGGTCTACATCCCTTTACACATGATTTCCTATTGGGAGTATCTCACCAAAAATGACATTTTTGTTGCAGGGGATGCCAAAAATCTGACTTAGGGCAGACTTCTGGGAAAATCAGTGAGCCAATCACACAAGCAGGAAATTATGTTTCTGGGGGGCGTTCTGTACACATTCTGTGTACAGAACACCTCCAGGTAGCCATATTGCATTGTATTTTCAGAAAATGACAGCGCTGCAGATTGAAAAGGAAACGTAATTTTTAGGGCTGGGAAAAGTAAAGATTAATTCCTCGATTAATCGTAAATTTTTTTGTCTCAGCAGGTGATGGATGTCTCTGGCTTTCCATCGGCCCACCTGATGCACAACGGTGCTATTTAAATAGACTGTAGGGTGACGCCGTAGCCCCGCCCCGATGAGGAAGTTCTGATTGAACGTAACACGTACGGGGCAGGAGCTACGCATGACATCAGCTAAAAGTAGTTGGATCTGTATGTGTGTTATAATTAATCGAAATTAGTCGATCAATCGATTAAACAAAAATCGATTAATCGAATGCGAAAATTTTAATCAGTAACAGCCCTAGTAATTTTTAATAACATTCAATTACAATATGACTTGTGTTGTAATTATATACGCTATATTATTTTTTCTTTATTTTCTATTTTTTCCCACGATAGTATGCTTTTTGTCTAATCACTGGACTGCTATGACCTCAGGGGTGTGCTGTCCCCTAATCCTCAAGCAAAAAATCAATCATGTGAAAGTCAATATATTGCTTACCAATACCACTGGTATGTTCTGAAGTGCTATGGGACAGCTATTATTATTATTATTATTATACAGGATTTATATAGCGCCAACAGTTTACACATCGCTGTACAACATGAGGGCAGACAGTACAGTTACAATACAATTCAATACAGGAGGAATCAGAAGGCCCTGCTTGTTAGAGCTTACAATCTAATGCCGCGTACACACGATTGGAAATTCTGCCAGCACGACTCCGATGAGAGCTTTTTGTCGGAAAATGGGACCGTGTGTATGCTTCATCGGTCTTTTGCTGGCGCAATTCCAGCCAGCAAAAGATTGCGAGCATGTTCTCTATTTTTCGGTTGGGAACATTTCCTATCCGAAAATGCGATCGTCTGTACAAATTCCGACACGCAAAATTCCCACGCATGCTCGGAAACAATTTAACGCATGTTCGGAAGCATTAAACTTAATTTTCTCGGCTCGTCGTAGTGTTGTACGTCACCGCGTTCTTGACGATCGAAAGTTCAGAGAACTTTTGTGTGACTGTGTGTATGCAAGGCAAGCTTGAGCGGAATTCCGTCGGAAAAACCATCCAAGTTTTTTCCGACTGAAAATCTGCTTGTGTATACGGGGCATTAGAGGGAGGATCAAGTGATACAAAAGGTAATAGCTGTGGGGGATCATCTGATGGAGAAAGTAAAAGTACAGTTGTTAGGTGGGGGCCAGATAGGCTTCTCTGAAGAGGAGGGTTTTCAGGGATTGTTTAAAAAGCAAGCAGAGTAGGAGATATTCGGACAGGTTGGGGTAGGGAGTTCCAGAGGATGGGAGAGGATTGGGAAAAGTCCTGGAGGCGAGCATGGGAGGAGCTGACGAGGGATCTAGAGAGCAGGAGGTCTTGGGAGGAACAAAGGGAACAAGTAGGTTGGTGTTTTGAGACTAGGTTAGTGATGTAGCTGGGGGCCGAGTAATGGATGGCTTTATAAGTTGTTATTAGAATTTTGAATTTAATTAGTTGGGTGAGTGGAAGCCAGTGGAGGGATTGACAGAGAGGGGGAGCAAATACTGAGCAGTTGGTATTGTTCCTTCCTAGATAGGCTTCAAGGGCTCACTATAACTTAGTCCTTCAGGGGTGAATGATACAAATGAAGCAATGTCTGAACGTCAACAAAACAGGGGTAGGCAACCTTTTGAGCACAGTGTGCCGAAAAATGTTTTCAAAGAAATTGAGCGTGCCGATTTTATAACAAAGAAATTTCAACTTCACACTCTCAATCACGAAAAGGATTATTATAAAGTAAACGCTGTAAACTACTTGAGTAGTAGTGGGGAATTACCATCCTGCACGCTCACCCCTCAGATCAGCCCCAATTCCTGCAACTCCACACTTCAGATCAGCCCCAATTCATGCACCTTTACACCTCAGATCACTGCCCCCCTGCAAATCTGTTTCACCACTGTAACCCCCTGCACATCTGCCCCACCACTGTACCACCCTGCCCTACTGTACCACCACTACTCATCTGCCCCACCAATGTACCCCCTTTCTCATCTGCCCACCACTGTAACCCCCTGCACATCTGCCCCACCACTGTAACCCCCTGCACATCTGCCCCACCACTGTACCACCCTACCCTACTGTACCACCACTACTCATCTGCCCCACCAATGTACCCCCTTTCTCATCTGCCCACCACTGTACCACCCTGCTCTTCTGTCCCACCTCTGTAACCCCCTGCTCATTTGCCCCACCAATGTTCCCCCTTCCTCATCTACACCACCACTGTACCTCCCTGCACATCTGCTCCACCACTGTACTACCCTGCACATCTTCCCCTTCTCTGTACCACCCTGCTCTTCTGTCCCACCTCTGTAACCCCCTGCTCATTTGCCCCACCAATGTTCCCCCTTCCTCATTTACACAACCACTGTACCTCCCTGCACATCTGCTCCACCGCAGTACCCCCATGCTAAAGAAACAAAAAGGGTGACCAAAAAGACCAGCCTTATTAATTATAGGTGAATATGAGTTTTTACTAGGGCTTATCCACTGCCCACTCAAATTTAAAACACCTATGTATTTCATCACCCCCTTAATGAACGGGAAAGATATCCCCGGACATGGGATGATTGTCCTCTGAACTCATTCATAAGTTACAAAAAAGAAACCAGAGAATACTCTGTAAAGCAGTTCTTCAACAAGGACCCATTAACATATTTAATTATAAATCTTTAATTAGTTATCAAAAGACGATAACTAATCTAATCATGCTAAACTCCCATGGTCTCACCGCTGAACCATCTTCTCATCTGTCCTAACATTGAACTTATGTGCTCATCTGCCCCACCACTGTAACCTCCTTTCTCATCTGCCCCACCACTGTACCTCCTGCACATCTGTCCCACCTCCGTTCCCCCTGCTCTTCTGCCCCACTACTCTAACCCCCTGCTCATGTGTTCCACCGATGTACCTCCTTTCTCCTCTGCACCCCACTCCACATCTGTCCGGCCTCTGTACCCCCTGCTCTACTGCCCAACCACTGTAACCTCCTGCTTATCTGTCCCACCAGTGTACCTCCTTTCACATCTGCCCCACCGCTGTACCCCCCTGCTCTTCTGTCCCACCACTGAACCCCCTTCTCATCTGCCCCAACACTGACCCCCCCCTCATCTGTCCCACCACTATAACCCCTTGCTCATCTGTCCCATCACTGTACACCCCTGCTTTTCTGTCCCACCACTGAACCCCCTTCTCATCTGCCCCAACACTGACCCCCCTCTCATCTGTCCCACCACTGTAACCCTCTGCTCATCTGTACCATCACTGTACACCCCTGCTTTTCTGTCCCACAGCTGAACCCCCTTCTCATACCTCCCACTACTGTACCTCCCGCACATCTGCCTCACCACTGTACCCCCTTGCTCTTCTGTCCCACCACTGTAACCCCGCTGCTCATCTGCACCATCAATGTACCCCTTTTCTCATCTGCCCCACCACTGTACCTCCCTGCACATCTGCTCCACCGCCGTATCCCCATGCTCTTCTGTCTCACTACTGAATCACCTTCTCATCTGTCCTAACACTGAACCCATCTGCTCATCTGCCCCACCACTGTAACCCGCTTTCTAATCTGCCCAACCAATGTTCCTCCTGCTTATCTGTCCCACCTCTGTAACCCCCTGCTCTCCTGCCCCACCACTGTAACCCCCTGCTCATCTATCCCACCAATACACCTCTTTTTACATCTGCCCCACTGCCCTACCCCCCTGCTTTTCTGTCTCACCCCTTCTCATCTGACCCAATACTGACCCCCCCTGCTCATCTGTCCCACCACTGTAACCCTCTTATCATCTGGCCCAATACTGAACCCCCTGCTCATCTGCCCCATCACTATACCCCCTGCTCTTCTGTCCCACTGCTGAATCTCCTTCTCATCTCTTCCACCACTGTATCTCCTTGCACATCTGCCCCACCGCTGTACTCTCCTGCTCTTCTGTCCCACCTCCGAACCCCTCCTACTCATTTTCCCCACCGCTGTACCCTCCTGCTCATCTGCTCCACCGCTGTACCCTCTTCTATATGTGTGATATGCAGAGTGGTGAAAGCAAGCAGAGATGAGACACATCTACCTGTCCTGGCACACTCATCCTGCTGATCCACCTCTTGCATCCAGCCCACGTGCTTGTATGTGATGTATGTGATATCACATACAAGCATCTGGAAAAGATGTGCAATGATGAGCTCAGGTCAGGAGAGTTTTCTGAAAGCAGTGGGCCTGTGTGCAGGATCATAAGTTGGGCCCCCGCAGCTGAGAAAAAGTGTGGCGCTCAGCGCCGCAGCAAAAGTTGGATGTGATTTTCATTGCGCTGAATAAGGGCTATGGCTTAAAGGGACACAGAGTGCAGGGGTTCAGTAGTAGGGATGAGCTTGATGTTCGAGTCAAACATAAGTTCGACTCGAGAATTGGGTATTTGCCCGTTCGCAGAACAGCAAACATTATGGAGCATTCACGGCAAATTTGAGCACAGAGATCGCAGTGCATTGCTGTAAGATGATTGGCCAAAGCATGCACCTAACCTGCATGCTTTGGCCAATCACAGTGCCCTCTGCTAAAAGAGCCATGATTGGCCAAAGGAGGGGGCCTTTGGCCAATCATGGCTCAGGAAGACTAAGTCCACGTCGCACACTATATAAGGCAGCTTACACGGCAGCCCTGTGTAGTGTGGTTGGCGTGTACAGAAAGATAGCTAGAGTAAGATAAAGCAGGCAGGTTATTCAGTTAGTGGCAGTGTATTTGATATATATATATACAGTCAGTCTAGTGTGTATATATATATATATATATATATATATTGTGTTTACTCTATATTCAGTCAGTGCAGGCAGTGTATTAATATATATATATATTTACAGTCTTATATATATATATATATATATATATATATATATATATACTCTGCATCCAGTGTAGCCTAAATCTACAGTGAATTCTGTTTTTCTAATACACTTCAGGCGGTGTCTTAATATATATATATATATATATATATATATATATATATATATATATATATATATATATATATATATACTCTGCATCTAGTGTAGCCTATATCTACAGTGCATTCTGTGGTGTACAGTTTCTACTACACTTCTGATGGTGTACACAGTATCTAATACAGTGTGTACAGTGTCTACTACACTTCTGGTGGTGTACACAGTATAAAATACAGTGCAGCCGTAGTACAGTTGCTAATACAGTGCAGGCGGTGTACACAGTATCCAATACAGTGTGTACAGTTTCTACTACACCTCTGGTGGTGTACACAGTACACAATACAGTGCAGCTGTAGTACAGTTGCTAATATAGTGCAGGCGGTGTACACAGTATCTAATACAGTGTGTACAGTTTCTACTACACTTCTAGTGGTGTACACAGTATAAAATACAAAGCAGCCATAGTACAGTTGCTAATACAGTGCAGGCGGTGTACACAGTATCTAATACAGTGTGTACAGTTTCTACTACACTTCTGGTGTGTACACAGTATCTAATTAATACAGTGTAGGGTGGTGTTGCAAAACAAAATATACATGTCCGGAAGGCCACCAAGGAGAGGCAGACGCTCACAGGCCACTAAAAGAGGGCAAGCAGGCTCTGTGTCTATAGTCAACAGTGCTGGTCGTGGACATGGTGCATCCTCTGCAGGTGGCCGTGGGGTACGCTTGTCCTTTTTTCTGCTGCTGGCCCTGTTATTGAGCCAGAACATGCAGAAGAGTTGGTGGAGTGGATAACAAAGCTGTCCTCATCCTCCTTATCCTCTGTCACCCAGGCTCAGAGTAATTTGCCTCCCAACGCAGCTGCCAAAGTGGCCTATTCCACCGGCTCCTTCTCCAGAGTCACTCCTTCCTTAGCCCCACCATCATGCACGGAGGAGTCCTCAGAATTATTCAACCACAGTGTCGGGTACATGCTGCTGGAGGATGCGCAGCAATTTGAAGGCTCCGATGTTGGTTCCCAGGTTGAGGAATGGAGCAATGTGAGCCTAGAGAGAGGAAGTGCCCAAGAAGGACAAGAAACTGGCAGTCATGTTCCCCCCAGCTGCAGCATACTGCCAAGTTTGCTCCAGTGATGAGGAGGGAGGGGATAATGAGGTCACCGACTGTACTTGGGTTCCTGAGAGAAGAGAGGAGGAGGAGAAAGCACAACTCCAATGAGGCAGGATGTCCTCTAGGGGGCAGCTTAAGGGCAGCCACCCTATTCCATCACACCGCAGAGCTCCGCAGGTGCAGGGCACTGCTGACTCCCCGCTGACTTTTAAAAGTTCCTTGGTGTGGGCCTTTTTCGACACGTGTGCAACAGATCGCACCATTGCTGTTTGCAACCTAAGTGGATCAAGCATGGCCAGAACAGCAGCCGCTTGGGCACCAAATGCTTGACCAGACATATGACGACCTGCCATGCAGTCCATGGCAACGGCACTTGAAAGACCCACATCAAAGAAAAAGGCGGAATTCTCCTTGCTCCTCATCTGGAATCTCCAACCCCACTATACCTCCAGTCCTCTCAAAAACCTGCACTGAGAGGAATGAAAGTATAGCAATAGGTGCCCCAAGTACTTGCAGCCAATCTGCTAGCAGTACACCACCATCTAATTTTGCAGGCAAATTTTCCTACCCCAGTTGCTGAACTGTAAAAAGAAATTCGGTCCCAGCCATCCACATGCTCAGTGTCTAAATGCTAGCTTGGCCAAATTGCTAGCACTGCAACTGCTGCCTTTTCAGCTGGTAGACTCTGCCCCCTTTCGTGAATTTGTGGAGTGTGCTGTACCTCAGTGGCAGGTTCCAAAACGCCATTTCTTTTTCACGGAAGGCCATTCCGACTCTCTACCGGCATGTGGAAGACAATGTTTTGGCCTCGTTGGACAGGGCGGTCAGCAGTAAGGTGCATATTACCATTGACTCATGGTCCAGCAGGCATGGGCAGGGACATTACCTTTCCTTCACGGTGAACTGGGTAACTCTGCTGGCAGCTAGGAAGGATGCAGGACAGGGTTCAGTATTGTTGGAGCTTGTTCCGCCACAACGTCTCCAAAATGCAAGTGGTGATTCTGCCACAGCTCTCTCCTCCACCCCCTCCTCTTCCTCTATGGCCTCTTCTGCAGATTTGTCCTCTGAACCAGCGGTGCTCCATAAGCATTCAAGGGGCTACGCAAGCAGTCAGGCTAAAAGATGCCATGCAGTGCTTGAGTTTTTCTGCTTAGGGGACAGGAGCCACAGTGGGGCAGAGATTCTGTCAGCTCTGCAGGGGCAGGCTCAGAGGTGGTTGACGCCACGCCAGCTTCAGCCAGAAATGGTTGTATGCGACAATAGCACCAACCTTCTCTTGGTGGTGCAGCGGTTCTTGAGCAGGTACCCAGGCTTACAGGAGCTCCTGAGGCAGGCCAGAAAAGTCTGTGGTCCTTTCCGCCGGTCATACAATGCCAGTGCTCAGCTGGCTGACATTCAAAATGAATGCAACCTGCCCACCAACCACCTCATTTGAGACATGCCCACCAGGTGGAACTTAACGTTGGCAATGCTGCAGCAGCTGCGCACACAGCAGAGGGCCATGAATGAGTACCTGTGCGAGTATGGCACCAGGACAGGGTCAGGGGAGCTTGGCTTCTTTTCGTCACGCCAGTGGTTACTGATCAAGGACATGCACTGTCCTGTCACCATTTGAGGAGGCCACAAGGATGGCGAGCAGCGACAATGCTTGCATCAGTGATACTGTCCCTCTAGTCTTCCTGTTGGAGCACACACTTCATGGAATAATGAACAGGGCACTTGAGGCAGAACAGCGGGAGGAAGAGGAGGACTTCCTTACCTCTCAAGGCCCCCTTTATCCAGATAGCATTCCCACGGTCCCGCCAAACACACAGGAAGAAGAGGAGGAGGAGGATTGTGTCAGCATGGATGTAGAGGATAACACTCAGCAGCAGTCTTCAAGGGATGGTTTTCAGTCCCCAGAAACCCAAGGAGTTGTACGTGGCTGGGAGGAGGTAGTTACGGATCATGTGATCCTTAGTGACCCAGAGGACTCAGAATCGAATGACTCTGCAAACTTACACTGCATGGCCTCCCTGATTCTGCAAAGCCTGCGAAAGAACCCTAGGATTCGTGGTATCAAGCAGAACGATCATTACTGGCTGGCAACTCTTCTTGATCCATGTTACAAGGATAAGGTTGCAGAACTCATCCTGCCTTTGCAGAGGGAGCAGAGGATGAAACATCTTCAGGAGGCCTTGAAGAAAGGTTTGTGCAATGCATTGCCAGACCCTGGGAGGTTATAATTTCCTGTTGCTGGACAACGTGTTGCTGAGGCTTCGTTCAGTCAGAGGAAGAGCGGTGGAGAAGGTTGACCGATGCCTTTAAACACTTTTTCAGTCCTCAGCGCCAAGGTCTGATCAGTTCAAGCAACCATCACCAGCGTCTGCATTACATGATGCATGAATATCTTGGGGCAAGAGCAGACTTGGAGACCTTTCCAACAGAGCATCCACTGGGTTACTGCATCTTGAGGATGGACCACTGGCCAGAACTTGCTCAATATGCAATTGAGTCACTGGCCTGTCCTGTATCCAGCGTTTTTTCTGAACACACATTCAGTGTGAATCAGTCTTGGATCAGCAGCTATCAAGCACCTGATGTTGTTGTAACTGATTAAATTTTCTATGGATGTGGGATCCCTTGAAGACTGCTTATGCTGACTATCCTATTCCTCCTCAATCTCGATGATGCTAGCTTCCAACAATATTTTTGGTTTAGGGCACCACCACCACCACCACCAAAGGCCCAATTTTTCTGCCCCCGTTTAACAGGGGCATGTTATTACAATTTTTGATATTGTATTTCACAGCAGGGTCCGTTCCTGTGCTCACCAAGAGTAACTGTGAGGGCTTACAGTGTTCTTACACCAAGGCCCAATATTCTGCAGAGTATATAGGGCAGGCTGTACAGTATATATACTGCTGTTCAGAGTATATAGTGCCTGGGGGGGCCTAGGGGACCCCACACAATTTTTTTAGTTTGGGTGCGGGGTTCCCCTAAATATCCTGGTAATGGCCTGGGGGGGGGGGAAACCCATGCCGTTTTTTTTTCAATGATTTTCATCTATATTGCCAGGACCCGACAATACATTACAGCCGCGAGTAGTTTTAAATGACATGTTTTCCTTTAGAAATGTAATTTTGCTGTGGTAATGTTCTAAACACGGGAAAAATGTGCTACTTTACAAGCATACTAAGGACACCCCCCAGGCGTGATATTTAAAGGAATATTTCATTTTTAATGTTTCACTTTGAGCATTATTAAAATCACTGCTCCCAAAAAAACGTCAGTTTTTAAAACTTTTGTTGGCATTGATACATGTCCTCTGGGGTAGGACCCGAGTCCCCAAACACTTTTTTATGGCAATAACTTGCATATAAGCCTTTAAAATTAGCACTTTTGATTTTTCACGTTTGTGTCCCATAGAACGGTATTCGTGTGAACAAATTTTTTGCCCGTTCGCATGTTCTGCTGCGAAAAGAAGCGGGCAGGGGTTCCGCTCATCCCTATTCAGTAGTAAGTGATGCAAAGGTTCAGGAATAATTTCAACAAAGTTCCCAGAAGCTCAACAGTAATTGCACAAACTGTCACCTGATTGTGGTTTTCTCAATCACAGTGAAATCCCTTCTTTCTGAGATTGGTAGTGGCAACCAAGCAAGTCATCTTCCTCCAGATGGTGGACTGGGCTAGCAGGACTGTGATTGGCTTTAGCAGTGGCCAATGACAGTCCTCCTCCTCCTGTAAACAGGGACCGCCCCCCCCCCCCCCCTAGCAGAGCTGCACCCAATCTCTTCCCCATCACAAAAGCTGACAGAACCAAACAAGTTTCCCATCTTTTACAATGTGTGGGGGCACATTGCCTCCCCCTCACTGCAGGTGCAGCATGGGGAATTGTGAAATTGGAATGCATTAGTGTCTCACTGACACTTCCCTGCGCAGCTCTGCTGACGGGGAGGGAGTCGAGTGCTGGCAAAAGAGGCTTCACGTGCCACTTGCGGCACCCATGCCGGGGGTTGCCTACCCACTAGGCTGTGCAAAAGAAGGAAATAATTATACAATTTTACAGCAAACTGCAAACGTTTTCAGACCAGATATAGAAATTAGTCTTTATTTATTTTTTTGTTTGTGTCAGGGCAAAAGGATAGATTAAAAAACAAAATTAGTTTTCAAGTCCAGAGATGAATTAGGGCAGAATAGGACCCTAGGCAAGGTAGCAGCTTTTTCTCCCCCATCCCTTCGACTGATGATACTGATCAGGCCTGCAATAGACACCGAGACAATAGACATTTGCTTCCTTTGTGAAGTGACAGGCAGGTGCACAGCTTTAACCATTTGTTTTGTCCCCTTGGCTTACTCCAGATTCATGAAGGTTGTAGCTGGGCCCCTTGCACATTTATCTATGCTCATGAAACGGGCAATATTGGTTGTCACATAATCATTATCCGATGACAGTAGTCAGCAAATGGGAGCCAGTCAGATTCTGTTGCAAATAAAGTACCAATGTACTGTATGTCACCTGAAAGAGAGAGGTTCACATCTTCTGGACTTAGGTTTGGGTCATATTTACATAGTTAGTCTGGTTAAAAAATGACACAAGTCCATCTAGTTCAACCAAAAAAAAAGGGGAAAACAAAACAAACAAACAAAAAAGAGTTGTGTGACTAACACACACATACACACATATTTAATATGTGCTTTTATGCATGCTGTGCGTGTTTTTTACCCCCTTCCTGACCAGGACTTTTTTGCAATACGGCACTGCATTGCTTTAACTGATACTCACGCGGTCGTGCGACACTGTACCCAAATAAGATTGATGTCCTTTTTTCCCACAAATTTTTTGCGCTATAAACAAAATAAGACCGACAATTTTGAAAAAACAATATTTTTTACTTTCTGCTATAAAACATATCCAATAAAAAAATCAAGAAAATCTAATTTCTTCATCAATTTAGGCCAATATGTATTCTGCTACACGTTTTTGGTAAAAAAATTCCCAATAAGCGTATATTGATTGGTTTGTGCACTGTGCCCAAATGAATATACTGTAAACCCTGGGTATAAGGAGACTCAAGATAGCACATAAGAGGGGGCTAGATCTCTCACCATAAAGGCAAGACCAGCAAACAGAGGTCAGAAGGGGAAAGACTCCCCAATCTGTAGATCTAGAATGTCCAGCCTCAAGTCCAAGGGGTTGGTTCTTTCTATGCTTGTGATTATTCTTGCTTTGTGAGCATTAAGTATTATTTTATTGATATCTATTAAAAGTTTTTTTTATGGTGATGCACTAGGCTGGTGCACCTCCTTCCTATTTTTCATAATAGCTCCTGGCCTACAATACCAGGAAAGTCCCCCAGATATGGGAGCATCACCAGTTCCAGCCAAAAGCATAAGCATTCTTGCATGCCTCCCAACAGTCCCAGATTCTGCGGGGCAGCCCCAGGTTTTTTTATTGATCAAAGGCTCTCATTCACAGCACGGTATTATGGAGTATGTTGTGGGTACAAGGACCGTAGACTGAGTACAGTGTATACCGTATGTAGGTTAAGCCTGGTTTCACACTGCCCATGACTTCAAAGTTGCACAACTTTACAGTTGTACTCCAGCGTGACTTCGGCAGGACTTGCTTGCAACTTTTTTAACAGAAGTCATTGCAAGTCATACCAAAAGTAGTGCAGGGACCTTTTTCTAAGTCGGAGCAACTCAAACAGAGGCGGATCCAGGGGGGGCAACAGGGCAATTGCCCCCCTGAGATATTAGTGATGGGCCGGTGGGTGAGGGGGCAGGCCAGTCAGTGAGTGAGTGAGTGGGCGGGTTAATGAGTGGGCGGGCCAGTCAGCGGGTGAGTGTGCGGGCGGGTCAATGAGTGGGTGGGCCAGTCAACGGTGGTCGGCAGGTGAGTAAGCGAGCGGGTCGGCAGGTGAGTGGGGGGGTCGGCAGGTGAGTGAGCGGGCGGGCAGGGCAGTCATCGGGCGAGTGAGTGGGCTGGCCGGTTGGCAGGTGAACAGAGGTGCTGGCTAGTCAGCGAGCCGGCGGGCAGGGGAGCAGAGAGATGACATCCTCTCTCACCGCCCGCCCTGCCTCACTGCAGTTCCACCCTCTCTGTGCAGCCGCGGGCAGCAGAGAGATTACATCATCTCTCTGCTGACTGTCCTCACTCTAGCAAGTGACAATCTGCACCTTAGCAGGCAAGTGACTTTCAGCAACGTGTGGCAGGTGACGTGGCAAGTGACAATCAGCAACGTGTGGCAGGTGATGTGGCAAGTGACAATCAGCAACATGTGGCAAGTGACATGGCAAATGACAATCAGCAATGTGTGGCAGGTGACGTAGTAAGTGACAATCCGCAACATGTGGCAGGTGATGTGGCAAGTGGCAATCAGCAACGTGTGGCAAGTGACAATCTACATCTGTTGGCAGGTGACGTTGCAAGTGACATTCCGCAACGTGTGGCAGGTGACGTGGCAAGTGACAATCAGCAACGTGTGACAAGTGACAATCCGCATCTGGTGGCAGGTGACGTGGCATTTGACAATCCACAACTTGTGGCAGGTGACGTGGCAAGTGACAATCCGCATCTGGCAGCAGGCAAGTGACAATCCGCAACTTGTGGCAGGTGATGTGGCAAGTGGCAATCAGCAACATGTGGCAAGTGACATGGCAAGTGACAATCAGCAATGTGTGGCAGGTGACGTGGTAAGTGACAATCCGCAACATGTGGCAGGTGACGTGGCAAGTGACAATCAGCAACGTGTGGCAAGTGACAATCCGCATCTGTTGGCAGGTGACGTTGCAAGTGACATTCCACAACGTGTGACAGGTGACGTGGCAAGTGACAATCAGCAACGTGTGACATGTGACAATCCACATCTGGTGGCAGGCAAGTGACAATCTGCAACTTGTGGTAGGGACGTGGCAAGTGACAATCCGCATCTGAAGGCAGGTCGACGTGGAAAGTAACACACTCAGGGCTCCCACTGATTCTTCATTATGGTGAGTTGAACCATTCCATTTTATATTACAATGTAATAATAGAAATAATGAGCTTCAATCATCCTGACACCATATCAACCATGGTGCAGTGATGATGAAAGCGCTAACACAAGCCATTGCCCCAATAAATTGCCTGCAAAAAAAAGTATTTTCTGGCAGTGCCCCTCCCGAGACTAGGCTCTGGATC
Organism: Aquarana catesbeiana; assembly: GCF_042186555.1. Classification (NCBI taxonomy): domain Eukaryota; kingdom Metazoa; phylum Chordata; class Amphibia; order Anura; family Ranidae; genus Aquarana; species Aquarana catesbeiana. The sequence goes on along the minus strand of NC_133328.1, from coordinate 363,709,531 downwards.
CGCCCCTGGACTCAAGTTGCACTGATTAGAATGGTTCCATTGCACAGGATGGGGTCTGACTGGGGTCCGACTTCTGATGCAACAAGTGCTGCAAAGTCGGAACCTTAGGGTACATTCACACTGAACGCAGGTTTGAAATCTTTCGAGTTCAGCTGAACTCGCACTATTTTAAACCTGCATTTCTGTGTAACTTTGGGGGCAATTTGAAAGACATCTGTGCGGGTTCATGCACAGATGTCTTTTGAAATCGCCCCCCGAGGTTGGCAAAAGTAGTGCAGGAACTACTTTTGGAAATCGGTGCGGCGCCACAAAGTCGGCGTCGCACCGTTTGGGACAGTGCCGTTGCCAGCAATAGGCTGTGATTTGACATGTCAAATCTCATGTTAAATCACCCCGATGTGAACGGGGGCTCAGGCTCGATTCACACCTATGCATGTTGCTTTTGAGCGTTTTTGGAGGTTTTTTTTTCATGCTTGCCACGTTTTTGAGCGGCGTTTTTGCGGCGTTTTTGCCGCGATTTGCGTTTTTTTTTTTTTTACAGTTTTTTTTTTTACAGTCTTAAAAAAAATTAAAAAAAAAAAAAAAAAAACGGCAAAAACGCATCAAAAACGCATCAAAAACGCTGCAAAAACGGTGCACTTGCGTTTTTGATGCTTGTCCATTGAATTATATTACATGCAAAACGCTGCATTTTGCATGAAAAAAAGTCCCTGACCCTTTCCAAAAATGCAGAGAAACAAAAAGGCATTGATGTGAACATGTTTTATTGGAACCCATGTTAAAAAATTCCCGTGCATTTCTGCAAAATGCAAAATGCATCAAAAAACACGCTAGTGTGAATGGAGCCTTAGACTCTATTTAACAATGATCCTTTGAGCCACACCCACAATTTAACAATTTTGCCATACTCATTTTGGCCAGGTCACAAAGTTGGGAAGTATGTTCATATCATGTCTATTGGCTTCTTTAGTGGCTAGAGTAGTAAAAGACAAAAACCATACTTTTGTTCCATCTTTTCCTTCTGTGCTTGTCTCCAGCATTTCATCGTTTTATAACAATACATTTTTTTTTATATTATGTCACATAATTTATTAGCGTTAAAACAAAGCACTCCACCCTGGAGATGTTGAATGGAGGTCATAGGTGAGGGGAAACCAGGAAAACAGGAAAACGTGTTCCTTGAGCAGGAAGAACTTCTGAATCACTCACTAGATTGCTTCCCAAATGCAACAATGTATGTTTTCCTAAGAATAATGTGTGCAGCTGCCTCCCACTGCCACATAGTTACCCTTTTCCCATTGGAATTACAACACAATAAACAATGTTAAAGGGAACCAAGCAACTGTTCATATTCTTCTACAATATCTAATTCATACATATTGCTACAGGTGTCAGGAGCCAAGACAATATTTGACTGCTCATGCACATGGACAAATTTGCAGGTGTATGGCCATACAGTATAAAATATGCCTGTATTTGCAAAATAATCCTCATGTGGAGCAGCTGGGGCTTCTACAGTATATGCTGTATGGCCACATGCCTACAAATACTTATGGGTGCAAAGGCCCTAAAGCCTTGTGCACAGGGATACTTTTTTTTTTCATTCAAAGCAGCGGGCTTATGAGGAGCTCACTGTACTAACTATGCAATGTTACTACAGCGGTCTTCCCGCTGAGCTATTGTGTTCTGACAGGGGTGCTGCCCCCCACCAGAACACACTGGTCAGGGCCCGCAGGTAGGGCAACCATCAGACATTTTGGGGCCCCTTACACAACTTTAGGCCTGGGCCTGACCCCCCAACATTCCCCATCCACCCACAGGCCATCTCACTGAGCCCTTCAGTGCACCCACTTTTATTTTAACACTCTTAAAACTTAATATATCCCCCATTCCATGTCCTTCTCCTCCTTCTCCTCTAGTCTGATCTCCTCCCCCTCCAGTCCCATCTCCTCCACCCCGCAGGCTTCTCCCATGTTTTAGAGATGAGAACGAGGGACACCTATTTTTTGCTTTTTTTTTCCTACTACAATTCCCTTATATTGGCCTTCAAAATTTACAAATGCAGCAATTTAGAAATTGGATGAAAGGTTTAGCACTGGTAAACATTTTTTGAAAGATAAATAGTGCATTTTATAAACAACTATATAGACTGGACCAAAATGAGGGATAAATGAGGAGGAAAAAGGGACAGAAGGACATTGCTCCAAATCAAGGACAGTCAGTTGAAATCAGGGACAGTTGGAAGCTATGTCCTCCTCCTCCAGTCCCATCTGCTCCATCCCATGTTCTTCCCCTCCAGTCCCATCTGCTCCATCCCATGTCCTCCTCCTCCAGTCCCATCTCCTCCTCCTTCTCCATCCCATGTCCTCCTCCTCATCTTCCTCCTCCAGACCCACCTTTCCCATCCCATGTTCTTCTCTTCCAGTCTCATCTCTTCTATCCTATGTCCTCCTCACGCTCATTCACATAGGTGCTGTGACCTGTACAGTGTGAATCATGTTTTTTTAAAATGTGGCTATTGCTGTGTGCAGGCAGCCTATGTTACGCTATGGAGATGCAGTAGCTGTACGAACCCTGCCACAGGTCGTAATTTGACAGGTGTGTGGATGCAGGTGCACCGCCCCAAACACAGACAGTATGCATATATGGCCACTCACCCACACCTGCACACCTGCCAAATTAGGGCCTGAGGGCTGTGTTTATATAGCTGCTGCATTCTCATAGATTAACAGGTGGCTCCAGCAAACCACTTATTCATGCTGTATGAGCCAGAGAATCCGTGTGAATGACTCCTTACATTTTTTCATTTTTTTGTACAATTTTTTTAAAAATAATTTTTTCAATGTTTAAAAAATATTTTTTACTATTTATTTTTTAAATTTTTAAAAATTATTATTATTATTATTTTTTTTTTTTTACAACACTGTTAGGGCAATGGCTGGTGTTAGCGCTTTCATCATCACTGCACCATGGTTGATATGGTGTCAGGATGATTGAAGCTCATTATTTCTATTATCGCATTGTAATAAAAAATGAAATGCTTCAACTCACCATAATGCAGAATCAGTGGGACCCCTGACATCTCACTTTTTTTACAGAGAAAGAACAGGAGACAGAGGCTCCTGTTCATTCATAAACTGAAGCATAGTAAACATAGTTTACTATGCTCAGTTATCAATGGACACAGGAGTGTTCAGTATCAATCACACACTATGGCCATTCATTCAGTAAAGGAAGGGGCCAGTATATGACATATTTACCAGCCCCTTAGACTGCTCTCCATCCAGACAGATGCCCCTGTGTACCTGAAGCCGTTGGCAGGGCAGGGAAGCCAGCAGAGCACAGGGGGGCACACAGGAGGGAATCCAATGTAGGCAGGACAGGGAGGGGGATCAGTGGGACGGGGGGCTATGCCCTGTGTGTCTCTCCCTCCAGCAGCTGAAAGCCGACGGGTAGCAGAGGGGGAGGAACCATCTTGCAGCTGCTGCAGAGAGCTGCACAGGGCATCGTTACTGTAGTTATCCCCTGTCCCACCAAGCCAATACCCCTTCCTGTCCAGGCCCGCCTGTGGCCCTAGGCCCCCTACAAGAGGATCGGTGGTATCCCCTGTCAGTGGCCCTGCTCACAGCCATTGGCTGCGAGTGCTGATTGGATGCCAGGCGGCTTCTGGTTTACTAGCAAGCCCATTTGGCAGAAGCTGAACGTTAGGCAGGCTCCTGTCAGACAGGCTGCTGTACACAATGGCCAAATGTCGGCTGGTTTCTGTTGAACCGGACGATATTCGGATATTTGGCCCATGTGTACCAGCCTTAAGGCTAGGTTCACAACTTTTTGTTTCTGTTTTCATGTGTTCTTTGTGCTTTTCAATGCTTATTGATGCACATTTTGCACATGCCTTGACGTCTCTTTTTAATGTGTTTTCCTGCGCCGTGTGATTTTCATGTTGACCTGAAAAAAAATATTTAGGCTTGTTACCAGGGGCTGAAAACACATGCATGGATTTTCATGCATTACAATTGACTTCTATGTGTCTCAAATGCATGAAAAACATGAACCTGAGCTATTTTCAAATTAACACCACAGCGCAATGCACAAATGTGTTCTTTAGCGCGTTAAAAAACATATGTGTAAATGGGGGCCTAAGGAAGCATGTGATAGTGCTTTATCAATCACCAAGCAGCAGCACTGTTACGAGGAGAGTCCATAACTATGTGTTCCTGGTCAGGCCACTTTCCCAAGTCAAAATGAGTGCAGAGAGACAGAAGGCTGACACATCCCCCCATCCCACTGCATTCCTCTTAAGAAAGTGCCCTGAGCCAGGACAAGCTGCAGTTATGACGAGTCTGTCTCCTTAGCTGTTGTCGGGTTTGCTGCGGGGGGGGGGGGGGGGGACAGGTTAAAGCCGAGTTCCACCCAAAAGTGGAACTTCCACTAATTTGTCTCCCCCCCCTCCGCTGCCACATTTGGCACCTTTTGGGGGGGGGGGGGGGAGCGGATACCTGACAGGTATCTTTGACAGGTACCCTGTCTCCACTTACGGGAGTCTCGTCCGTTGACCTCACCGCCCAGCTCCCTCCTCCTTCCCCTGCCGCCGGGCCAGTAGGAGAGCGCAGCAGGTGCCTCGTGCATGTGCAGTAGGGACCCAGTGTGAAGCTGTAAGGCTTCACTACCGGGTTCCCTTACTGGCTATGGTGGACCTCTACTTTAAACTTCATATCTAGGCTTAACCTGGCTATACACTAGAAGATTTTCAAACAGATGTTCATACAAACATATGAAAATTCTCTGTACACTCATTGACCGAACGGGTGTCATTCAAAAGTACTTTAAAATTTGTGTTTGCTTTTAACATTCGATTTAGGATCAAATGTGGGGGGGAGGGGCTGTGTGTGACACAACACTGATCACCGCTCCCGATTACAGGGAGCTGTTATCAGTGACAGTGTCACTAGGCAGAATGGGGAAATGCTTGTTTACATTAGCATTTCCCCATTCTTCCTCTCTGTGAGACGATCGCGGGAAGCGGTTAACTCTTCCCTGCTTTATACAAAATTATTTATTGTATAATGCCTGCAAGAGGGTGTTGTTGGCTGATGCCGCTAAATGCTGCTACCGCTCAAGAAGGTGTCAGCGCGGAATGTGAGACAGTGAACTACACTGTTGTACTGTTCATTAGTCATTAAAGTATACAGTATGTAGATTGTAAGCTCCATGAGCAGGGCCCTCCTAACCCTTTTGTATTGAACTGTATTGTAATTGTACTGTCCCCCCTTGTTTTGTAAAGCGCTGCGCAAACTGTTGGCCCTATATAAATCATATATAATAATAATGTGAACCTTTACCTGTATGTGTATATATACAGTATCTCACAAAGTACACCCCTCACATTTTTGTAACTATTTTATTATGTATTTTCATGTGACAACACTGAAGAAATTACACTTTGCTACAATGTAAAGTAGTGAGTGTACAGCTATAACAGTGTAAATTTGCTGTCCCCTCAAAATAACTCAACACACAGCCATTAATGTCTAAACCGCTAGTAACAAAAGACAAAAGTGAGTAGACCCTTACACACCTGAGACCTTGTAACACTAATGAGTCACATGACACCGGGGGGGGGGGGTGGCTAATTGGGCCCAATTTGGACATTTTTACATAGGGGTATACTTACTATATATATATATATATATATATATATATATATATATATATATATACACAGTATCTCACAAAAGTGAGTACACCCCTCACATTTTTGTAAATATTTTATTATATCTTTGCAGCAAAGCTGGCAGCACTCATACACCTATTTCCTAAAGACAATCTCTGGATATAATGCTGAGCACTCAACTTCTTTGGCCGACCATGGCAAGGCCTGTTCTGATTGGAACCTGTCCTGTTAAACCACTGTATGTTCTTGGGCACCGTGCTGCAGCTCAGTTTCAGGGTCTTGGCAATCTTCTCATAGCCTAGGCCATCTTTATGTAGAGCAACAATTCTTTTTTTCAGATCCTCAGAGAGTTCTTTGCCATGAGGCGCCATGTTGAACTTCCAGTGACCAGTATGAGAGAGTGAGAGCGATAACACCAAATTTAACACACTTGCTCCCCATTCACACCTGAGACCTTGTAACACTAATGAGTCACATGACACCGAGGAGGGAAAATGGCTAATTGGGCCCAATTTGGACGTTTTCATTTAGGGGTGTACTCACTTTTGTTGCCAGCGGTTTAGACATTAATGGCTGTGTGTTGAGTTATTCTGAGGGGACAGCAAAATTTACACTGTTATACAAGCTGTACACTCACTACTTTACATTGTAGCAAAGTGTAAATTCTTCAATGTTGTCACATGAAAAGATATAATAAAATATTTACAAAAATGTGAGGGGTGTACTTACTTTTGTGAGATACTGTATATACACACACATTATCCACTTGACCTCCGGAAGATTTACCCCCCTTCATAACCAGGCCATTTTTTGCTCTCCAGCACTGCGTTATTTTAACTGACAATTGCGCAGTCATGCAACGTTTTACACAAGTGAGATTTGTGGCATTTTTTTCCCACATATAGAGATTTCTTTTGGTGGTATTTGATCACCATTGGGTTTTTTATTTTTTGCCCTATAAACAAAAAAAGAGCAACGATTTTGAAAAAAACAAAACAATATTTTTAACTTTCTGCTATAAAACATATCCAATAAAAAAAATGAAAAAAATCTAATGTCTTCATAAATTTAGGCCACAATGTATTCTGCTACGAATTTTTGGTAAAAACAAAAATCCCAATAAGCGTATATTGATTGGTTTGCATAAATGTTATAGCGTCCACAAACTATGGTATATATACTAGAATTTGTACTTATTTATTTATATTTATACTAGTAATGGCAGCAATCAGCGCCTTATATCGGCACTGGGATAAAATTAAATTACTACCAACATCTCAGACAATTTTTCCAATCCCTAGTTTAAGTATATCATGAAAGGAAAGAAGAGAAGGGGGGGAGGGAAATAAAGGGGTCCCCCTCCCTCCTCAGTTGGAGTGGGACTTTGAAGGAAAAAGCTGAGTTTGGTAGGTGAACGTCAAACAAATTTGATAAAAAATTTAACAATATTTATTGAGATTAAATTAAAATAGCATTTATCAGATACATGTACAGACATATGACCATCCAGTAGTGAATATCAGATTTCATACATGACTAATGCCAACATGTTTCGCAAAAGGATTTTCGCTTCATCAGGGCTAGACACGATATCATTGATTCATTTAAACTGTATAAATAATAAATAATCACAAATTATGAAATGGTCATACATGAAATCGATTCAAACAATGAACAAACATCAATTACATAGAATTATTGCTCACCTACTATTAAAATATCAAAGGAATAAGGCTATTCCCATTATTCGCCGGACATCCACCGCTGAACCACCGGCACGGATTGTCCCTGGGTGCCAGTTCCCGAAGGGACAATACCAGAAGGAGGACTGGACCGCACACTAAGGGCAATATAGGCTGGTGACCCGTACTGAAACAAAGACGGGAAACCCATGAGCTCCTCTGATTTAAAATAAATCATATATAATATTCACAATGGCCATAACGGTCAAAAAAGGGGGTCTAAAGCATTATACGGTAATGAAGTTTTAATATGACGCCCAATCTAGTATATTACATAGAAATTATGTTTGTAATATATATTAATATAGTATAATGTTTTCAGGGACATCTATGCCAAAGGGAGGGACTTATTTGGGATGCAGAGCATGGTCGGCCAGTTCATTGCTTAGAAAGCCCATATCTCTATAGCAGGGAGGAAGGGAGCAGTTTAACCCAGTTTTTGATAAACACTAGGTATATCATCCCTTATCTATAATATATCAGTGTGATGATTTTAATGGGATAAATGGTCCAAATAAGGCAATGGATTAAGGTGATACAACCGGCAAAAAATCTATAATGACGGAGGTACAAAGGCTCTGCTACTTATGTGTCCCTACAGTTAGAATAGTCCCACATTCATATATATAGCCATAGAGGGTAGGGCAAAGTGAGTTCATCCAAATAAATCTCGACTTACCCCTAATTCTGTAGATGGAGGGAGAGGGGCTGTAATGGCTCCTAGTGCGTCTGCCCGTCGCGATGGATGGTCGCAGGATGCATCTATCAGACAGCACCGGCGCCTCCATCTTTTAAATGATGCGGTCCCACCGGAAGCAATCAGGTCGGGGCTGACCTCCCGCATTGCTTCCGGTCCGGACATCCCTGCCAGGATGCGCGCGCATCGGGGGGGCGGACGCATGTGCATTCCACCTCCCCCCCGATGCGCGCGCATTGCCCATACCACGCCAGCGGCGTGAAGGGCACATCGGGGCGGAAAAGAAATAGCTCCGCCCCCCACGCAGGGACGTCCGAGTCCTCCCACCTAAGGTGTCCGTTGCCATAAACAGCGGGAGTGATCCAGGAATAGGGGGAATACAGACATATACAGTGGTCCAAGTGGACCAAACACCTTGAGTCACATACATATCCATAAATGAGAAACAAAAAAGCAAAACACAATCTATGCATGGTGACATCCCAGTCTAGTCAGATATAATTCAGATAAAGCAAAAGGAAGACAAAGGAGCAGTCTATTGTTTTATGTGGGTGTGGAACTAATCATCCTAAATCTCTGCCATCATATATGGAAAACAGCGCCATCTAGTGAACATCAATAAATTGTATGTGAAACTGTGTAGTTAAGGATAAATGAGGACCTGTCACCGGAATCATATATATGCCCTAGATACCAGTTAGATGGGGAAAAAAAAAAGGGTAGTTTTCAGTGTATGTAATTACGCTTAATTATTGGTGGTTTGATAGTTTGCTACAGGTAAAATCCTCACAGGAATGGATTGAAGGAGAGCGCAGTGTTTAGGCCAGACGGGCATGTCGCACGCTGGTTATATATCCATCTGGCCTCACGCTGCAGTATAATTTTATCCACGTTCCCACCCCTCTCTAAGTCAGGTATGACCTCTAAAGAGAAGAAGGACACATAGCTGGGGTCAAAGCTATGTCGTAGACCAATATGTTTGCAAATGGGGGTGTAAAGTAACCCTGCGTCTAAATAATACAAATGGTCCTGTATCCTTCTGGCAAATGGACGCTTTGTTTTGCCTATATAGAATGCACCACAACGGCACATAGCTAAATATACTATGCCCGTTGTGGTGCAATCGGCATAGCCTTTCAATTTGTGGAAGCCTCCTCTTGGAAGAGGACACCCGCTTCCTTCTTTTATCCATGGACAAAATTGACACTGTCCACATTTGAAGGTGCCATTTCCACCCTCCGCCCCAACTAGGAGTGTTGGGGGTTGCAGATGACTGTGTACTAGGGCGTCTCTGATGGACCGCGATTTCCAGTATGTGATTTGTGGTCTATTGGCCACATATTTTGAGATGACTGGATCCTCAGATAGAAAATGCCAATTGTTGCTAATCAGATTTCGAATTTCCTGTTGATAAACTGTAAATGTTGTGATTAGTTTTGTAGTGGGATATGAGTCACGTGCCTTATGTTTGAAAATAAGAGTGTCACGTGTATTCTGTTTGGCCCGCTGGTAGGCCCTCTTTAGGACTATTTTGCTATAACCTCGGTTAAGCAATCTATCATAGAGTGCCTTGGCCTTGGCACTCTATGATAGATTGCTTAACCGAGGTTATAGCAATAAAGTCCTAAAGAGGGCCTACCAGCGGGCCAAACAGAATACACGTGACACTCTTATTTTCAAACATAAGGCACGTGACTCATATCCCACTACAAAACTAATCACAACATTTACAGTTTATCAACAGGAAATTCGAAATCTGATTAGCAACAATTGGCATTTTCTATCTGAGGATCCAGTCATCTCAAAATATGTGGCCAATAGACCACAAATCACATACCGGAAATCGCGGTCCATCAGAGACGCCCTAGTACACAGTCATCTGCAACCCCCAACACTCCTAGTTGGGGCGGAGGGTGGAAATGGCACCTTCAAATGTGGACAGTGTCAATTTTGTCCATGGATAAAAGAAGGAAGCGGGTGTCCTCTTCCAAGAGGAGGCTTCCACAAATTGAAAGGCTATGCCGATTGCACCACAACGGGCATAGTATATTTAGCTATGTGTCGTTGTGGTGCATTCTATATAGGCAAAACAAAGCGTCCATTTGCCAGAAGGATACAGGACCATTTGTATTATTTAGACGCAGGGTTACTTTACACCCCCATTTGCAAACATATTGGTCTACGACATAGCTTTGACCCCAGCTATGTGTCCTTCTTCGCTTTAGAGGTCATACCTGACTTAGAGAGGGGTGGGAACGTGGATAAAATTATACTGCAGCGTGAGGCCAGATGGATATATAACCAGCGTGCGACATGCCCGCCTGGCCTAAACACTGCGCTCTCCTTCAATCCATTCCTGTGAGGATTTTACCTGTAGCAAACTATCAAACCACCAATAATTAAGCGTAATTACATACACTGAAAACTACCCTTTTTTTTTTTTTTTCCCCATCTAACTGGTATCTAGGGCATATATATGATTCCGGTGACAGGTCCTCATTTATCCTTAACTACACAGTTTCACATACAATTTATTGATGTTCACTAGATGGCGCTGTTTTCCATATATGATGGCAGAGATTTAGGATGATTAGTTCCACACCCACATAAAACAATAGACTGCTCCTTTGTCTTCCTTTTGCTTTATCTGAATTATATCTGACTAGACTGGGATGTCACCATGCATAGATTGTGTTTTGCTTTTTTGTTTCTCATTTATGGATATGTATGTGACTCAAGGTGTTTGGTCCACTTGGACCACTGTATATGTCTGTATTCCCCCTATTCCTGGATCACTCCCGCTGTTTATGGCGACGGACACCTTAGGTGGGAGGACTCGGACGTCCCTGCGTGGGGGGCGGAGCTATTTCTTTTCCGCCCCGATGTGCCCTTCACGCCGCTGGCGTGGTATGGGCAATGCGCGCGCATCGTGGGAGGTGGAATGCGCATGCGTCCGCCCCCCCGATGCGCGCGCATCCTGGCAGGGACGTCCGGACCGGAAGCAATGCCAGAGGTCAGCCCCGACCTGATTGCTTCCGGTGGGACCGCATCATTTAAAAGATGGAGGCGCCGGTGCTGTCTGATAGACGCATCCTGCGACCATCCATCGCGACGGGCAGACGCACAACTATACAACTAGGAGCCATTACAGCCCCTCTCCCTCCATCTACAGAATTAGGGGTAAGTCGAGATTTATTTGGATGAACTCACTTTGCCCTACCCTCTATGGCTATATATATGAATGTGGGACTATTCTAACTGTAGGGACACATAAGTAGCAGAGCCTTTGTACCTCCGTCATTATAGATTTTTTGCCGGTTGTATCACCTTAATCCATTGCCTTATTTGGACCATTTATCCCATTAAAATCATCACACTGATATATTATAGATAAGGGATGATATACCTAGTGTTTATCAAAAACTGGGTTAAACTGCTCCCTTCCTCCCTGCTATAGAGATATGGGCTTTCTAAGCAATGAACTGGCCGACCATGCTCTGCATCCCAAATAGGTCCCTCCCTTTGGCATAGATGTCCCTGAAAACATTATACTATATTAATATATATTACAAACATAATTTCTATGTAATATACTAGATTGGGCGTCATATTAAAACTTCATTACCGTATAATGCTTTAGACCCCCTTTTTTGACCGTTATGGCCATTGTGAATATTATATATGATTTATTTTAAATCAGAGGAGCTCATGGGTTTCCCGTCTTTGTTTCAGTACGGGTCACCAGCCTATATTGCCCTTAGTGTGCGGTCCAGTCCTCCTTCTGGTATTGTCCCTTCGGGAACTGGCACCCAGGGACAATCCGTGCCGGTGGTTCAGAGGTGGATGTCCGGCGAATAATGGGAATAGCCTTATTCCTTTGATATTTTAATAGTAGGTGAGCAATAATTCTATGTAATTGATGTTTGTTCATTGTTTGAATCGATTTCATGTATGACCATTTCATAATTTGTGATTATTTATTATTTATACAGTTTAAATGAATCAATGATATCGTGTCTAGCCCTGATGAAGCGAAAATCCTTTTGCGAAACATGTTGGCATTAGTCACGTATGAAATCTGATATTCACTACTGGATGGTCATATGTTTGTACATGTATCTGATAAATGCTATTTTAATTTAATCTCAATAAATATTGTTAAATTTTTTATCAAATTTGTTTGATGTTCACCTACCAAACTCAGCTTTTTCCTTCAAAGTCCCACTCCAACTGAGGAGGGAGGGGGACCCCTTTATTTCCCTCCCCCCTTCTCTTCTTTCCTTTCATGATATACCAACTAGTTAGCCTCACCCACATGCCTGATGAAGAAACTTAACACATGGTTTCAAAAGCTTTTGAAGGGTTTCATTTACACTGTCACTAGACCATTTATTTTAACAAAAACTCCCATATCATATGTGGATATAAATGATTTAAAGCGAAACTTTACGTTTTCAATCAACTTTACCTCTTTTTAATCCTTACATTGCTAGGTTTAAGGCATACTATATATTATTTGTTTACGCTATTTCAGTTGCTTTTTGGTTTCTATTTTAGGCCACAATTCTGTCATCCCAGGAGTTTTTATGGGCATTTTTTTCCTTTCACTGGGAGGATTGGTTTTCTCAGCTAAGCATACCATCCTGTCTGCATGCCTGAGCTAAGGGCAGATGGATTCCAGGAAGTAAATGATACATGAATCATCTACCCTTACTCAAATGGCTATGGCTAGAATAGGAGATGTTCTTCAAAGTGATGTCTTGATCAATGGCTAGCACAGTACAGAACTCTACTATTGCTAAAAAATGTAAAATAAATAAACAAGCATAAAATAACCTAATAAACCCAGTTAATGATTCATAACTAATCAAATCTGAACTCTTGCAGCAGTTATATTGTTGGCAAAGTTGTATGCGGTCAAAAAATGTCTGCCAGAAGTTATGTCCCTTTTCAATGGAAAAGTAAACAAAGTCCTGATTATATTAATAGATATGTTAAAATTATCCAACATATGTTCACTTCTCTGTACTGCCCTGATAATGATTCAGTGGAAAAGAGCTTGAAAAAAAAAAAAACACAATATGCAGTATCCAATAGTAACATCAGATTTCACTATAATGTTTTAGATCAACAATGATATTGGCTTGATCAGAGTTTCTAGTACTTTTAGGTATGAGTGAACCATGTTTTTCTTTTTTTCCTGTAGCACCTCCCTGAACCCCGGTATCAGGGAGGGCTGACATTTCACCACAGGGTGCTGCTTCTTAGGCATGGTAGGCGTGCATGGTTGCAAAAGAGATGGGCGCCAGTCACTTTTAAAATGAACATGGTGAGTTTATTGCTCATAACAACAAAAACATGAAGGGAGAGAGGATTAGGGCACATGACACCCTTAGGACAGTAGGACGACAGATTAGCAGACTTCAAAAAAACAAATCTGTGGGGTTTACTGTAAGGAGAGGATAAAAGGTAGCAGTCAACAAGCACAGCCAGGCAATTACTTCTTTTTTCTTTTCTAAAACTTTAAAAATGAAATTCTGTAGAAATAGGAAGAAACATGTTGGGGGCGTGGCCTGGATGAATTGAGCTGAGGCTGTTTTTACTTGCTAACCACTGAGGCCAGACAAGGTGTGCGGAGGCCAGGCTATCTCTTTCTATTTCTACAGTGTACTTTGGGTCTGGATGAACCTTTCCCCAGCCTACACCCTTACTAGTCAGTGGAATCCAATTCATTAGACCTTGTCAGCCTGAGCGGGGGCCCCTAAGCATTTAAAAAATAAAGCCAAAATTGTGTGGAATGGTTAAAAGATTGTATTGCTGTCTGTGACCATGATGGATAGATTCACACACTATTTGTCCAGGTAACCATTGTCTGCTGCACAGAATGTGATAGTATGTGATAGTACAGAAGGACAACTGTCCAAGAGGGGCATTCCCTTCCCTTTGGAGAGATTTCCTCTCTGTTGAGCCCCTGAAATGGGTAAGTAAGACAGAAAATTAATTACAAAGACTTACTGTATTTTTCCTTCCCTGACGTATCTCAATAGCATCATACATGGTTTATGTGATGCTATGGAGATGTCAAAAAAAACAGAAATTTGATTACCAAATTTTCCTTTCCTGATGTATGATGTATCTCAATGGTATCATACATGTGCATGTGTGACCCCATGAAAATGTCAGGAAAGCAGAAAATTGATGACCAATACTTATTATAATATTCCCTTACTGACTTCATAGCATTATGCAAGGGCTCATGTGATGCTCCGGAAAACGTCAGGAAAGTGGAAGATTACCAATACACATTGAAATATTCCTTTCCTTATATATCTCATTGGTATCATACACTAACCCGTGTGATACCATGGAGATGTCAGGAAAATAGAAAATTGATTACCAATACTTACTGTAATTTTTTTTCCTGATGTGTCTCCACGACTTCATAAATAGACTTGTGTGATGCTATGGAGGTATCAGGAAACTGAAAATGTATTATAACGCTTACTGTAATTTTCCATGCCTGACATAACTTAATGGCATCATACACAGGCTTGTGTGTTGCCATTGAGATATCAACAAAATAGAAAATTAAAAACCAGTACTTACCATAATTTTCCCTACCAGACTTATCTCTATTGCACCACATGAGCTAATGTGTGATGCTATGGCGATATGTCAGGAAAGGTAAATCACTCCAGGAAGACACAGACAACAACAAAAATATTAAAACTGAAAACTGAAAAAAAAAAAAACTGATATAATAGAATGAGTCTGGGGGATAAAACATATAAAGCATGACTTCAGGAACTTAAAGCGTAGTTCCACACAAAAATGTAACTTCCGCTTTTCGGAACCCTCCCCCCCTCCGGTGTCACATTTGGCACCTTTCAGGGGGGAGGGGGGTGCAGATACCTGTCTGAGACAGGTATTTGCACCCACTTCCGGCATAGACTCCCATGGGAGTCTATTCCTCTTCCCGTCCCGACCGCACTGTCTGCTGGGAACACACAGCTCCCAGGAGAGAGCGGGGACCACTAGGGACGCGCAGCGCGACTCGCGCATGCGCAGTAGGGAACCGGGAAGTGAAGCCGCAACGCTTCACTTCCTGATTCCCTCACCTAGGATGGCGGCGGCAGCCGCCGACATCGCTGGACCCTGGGACAGGTAAGTGGCCATGTATTAAAAGTCAGCAGCTGCAGTATTTGTAGCTGCTGGCTTTTAATATTTTTTTTTTTTTGGCGGTGTGGGTGAACCCCCGCTTTAATAAGTACAGTCTGGAGTAAAAGAAGGGAACGAGGAGACATGATTGAAACCTTTAAATACATCAAGGGGGTGAATAAGGTTCAGGAGGGCAGTTTTTTCAATATGAAACCAAAATCAACAACACCAAGAACATCAAGAAAATCATGACCTCAAACTAAGGTGTCTGTTTATGAAGCAGTGATCAGCGGTAATCCCGAGGATCACCGCCGATCACAGTCCATAAACAGTTTATGAAACAGTGATAATCGGGGGAGAACATGTTTGAACTTGTTCTCCTGCCGATTATCTCTACACACGGAGAATCCTCATGAATGACACAGTAATGGCCAGTTTATGAAGCGGTGATCTCACCGCTTCACTGGCGATCTGTGTCAGAATTCACACTCCCAGGTTCACCAGCTCAGAGGTGGTGAATCGGGGAGTGAAGAGGAAATCTCGGGGGATCTGAGGGGGAAGGAGGAAGATTTTTAACTTCCTTATGCCTCGTTCAGACCCCCCAACACTGTAACCATGTCCCCCTGTCATATTTATGTGTATACATATATATATACACATATATACATATAATGTGTATATGTATATATATATATAATGTGTGTGTATATACATGTATATATAATATGTGTGTGTGTATACATATGTATATAATGTAGGGGGACTGGTTATTTTATTAACATTAATCCACGCCGTCTGTCTGTGTATTGAGCGGTGATAATTTATCACTGCTTAATAAACTGACATCTCTGTATTTCTGGTACTGTAATCTCGTAAAGTCTCACAAGATTCCAGTATCAGGGGCCGTTCTCTATTGCTTTGAAGCGTTTGTAGATCTCTTCACTCCTCCGAAGGTGAAGCGATCTACAAAGCTTCATAAACAGGCACACAGAGGAGAAAGATCTTCACTGTGAATGCCGGAGAATGAAGCGGTGAATAGATTTCACTGCTTCATAAACGGACACCTAACTGGAGGAACGTTCAAAACTAATCTCAGAAAGTATTATTTTTCTGAAAGGATAGTTGATGCTTGGAATAAACTTCCAGCAGAGATAGTGAGACAGTCAACATCAAGTGGCTTCAAACATGCTTGGGACAAACATACCTGTAGGTCTATACTCAGACAATAAAGTTAACAGAAAAAAAAGGCAGAATTGATGGACTACTCTGTCTTTCTATGTTCCTAACTAAAAAAAAATTTGCTATATACATTGTATGCTTTTAATCAATCAGTGCAAGTGTAAATCATGCTGTTCAGGTTGAATGTACTGATGTTGATAAGTTATGTGACCAGAGGCAGGGGTTTTAACATCTCGAGGCAGCTTTTGCCCTTCTCTCACCCTGCCTAGCACAAAAGGCATTGCATGCATGCTGCTTCTCAAAGTGAACCAGAAAAACTGGAGATGTCATTTTTGACTTATCCAATGCAAGCCTCAGGACTGGCAGTAACTCACTTGGTAATGAAGCCAAAATCAGGAAGATAGCCCTGAAGTCTGGACCTCTAAAACAACTCAGCAATGACAGCTTCCATATTGCTGTTCACACAGTTTTCTTTTAATTCACACTGCTCACTACGGAAATAGTGCTCAGAAAAAGTTACAGATCCCATAGTGTAAAAAAAAATATCAAATAAAAAGAACTCTGAAAATTAAACCTGGCCTTTAACTAAAATGAATCCAAGTCTGTTAAATAAACACATCTGTAAGCGTGACTAAGTACATAGTTTGTCTTCTGGCATTGTGGTATTTATAAGCATTTTCTGTGCCCCTTCGGTCAAAAAAAAACTCTATTAAGGGTCTGTTGTGTAGATTTGCAACCAGCAATTAGTTTCAGCCACTATTGGATGAAAATTTCAGTTGAAAAGGAAACTACTCATAAGCTATAGCAACCAATCAGATTATACCTTCAAAATAATAGGTTAAAATGTATTTACCCCCGCCCCTTTGGTGTTAGATTGGATAATGTGGTCATATATTTTCTTGATTTTTTATTGATTATAAACTTAGCGCCAGTTGTTGCTCCTGCTAACCTGCCCCTCAGTCCAAATTCAGAGGTAAACAAGGGTTGCCTAATTTATACAAATCTATATGTGTAAAGAATTGATTTGTTCAGGCTGTAGGTGCCTCAACAATATTTACCCTGAGCCAACCAGACAGGGAAGTGAAGTGGACAGGATGAATAGGGGAAAGTCAGAGATTCCATATTTACTTTAGAAGATCCCAAAGACCTGTGCTGCCTAAAACCCTAATAATACTCCCCTCTTCAATCTGCAGTGTCTGGCCTCAAGAGCTCTCTCTGCTCTGCATCCTCAACAATCATCCATGAAAGAACGCAAACAGATGACATCACTCCATTGATGTTTATTCCAACAATTTAACTTACTGCAAGTCCCCACCTGTGGCCACACTTAATGCATTTCACCCTTATCGGGCTTGTCTGACTATAAGAGTTGTTGTAAGAGTTGTTGTAAGAGTTGTTGTAACCTATGCAGAAATGTTATGTTATTTTGAATGACAACCAATGCACCCCAACAGTCCTTTTAAAGTAGAACTATGGCCATTAAAACATGTGCTTTGACACTTTATTAAAATGCATCTTGCACTTACAGTTTTCTCTTTGTTCCCTTGCAAAGTCCTAACTTTTGATCCTACCAGTAAAGTCTGCCTAATGCAGCTTTTTTTGAGGAGATGGCAACAATGCTGCACTGCACCTGAATTTAAAGCAGCTTTGCCACACTCTATTAGGCCACTTAACATGCCATTTTTGTCTAGGCTGTGACGTGATGCAGCTCAATGTGTTTTATATATTACATGGCAAGACAGCAATACTTAAAGTGTTTGTTATGGCACTTATATAAGATTATGCCAGCCCCTCAATTAGGCCCCTTTCACACTAGGGCGGTTTGCAGGCGTTATTGCGCTAAAAATACCGCCTGCAAACCGCCCCAAAACAGCCTCCGCTGTTGTTTGTGAAGCGGTGCGCTGGCAGGAGAAGAAAAAATCTCCTGTCAGCCGCATCTTTGGAGCGGTGAAGGAGCGGTGTATTCACCGCTCCTAAACTGCTCCTGCCCATTGAAATCAATGGGACAGCGCGGCAATACCGCGGCTATAGCCGCGCTATACGAGTGGATTTAACCCTTTTTCGGTCGCCAGCGGGGGGTTAAAACTGCACCGCTAGCAGCCGAATACCACGGTAAAACAGCGCTAAAAATAGCGCTGTTTTACCGCCGACGCCCCCTACCGCCCCAGTGTGAAAGGGGCCCTAAAGGCTGGCATAACACACTGTGTAAGTTGTTTTTAAAAACGAGTGTTCTAAATACCGAATTTCAGCTGTCTTCAGGCCAGTCACATGACTCGTGGCTGCTATACAGCTCCGATGGATGTCTTCTGCGGGAGGGGCCGTGATTCCCCTCTGACGTCAGCCGGGGAGATCACGTAGCCGCTCCTCTCCTCCGCAGAAGCCATCCATCGGAGCTGTAAAGCTGCCGCGAGTCACGTGACCGGCCTGAAGTCAGCTGAAATTTGGTATTTAAAACACTTGTTTTTAAAAACAAATTACGCAGTGTGCTATGCCAGCCTCTAATAGAGGGGCTAGCAGTGACAAATTTAAGTTTTTATTTTTACAATAATAGCGGCAGGTGGCAGGGCTGGGCCGGGCTGGAGACAGACAGAGTGGGAGATGACAGGCAGGAAGGAGGGAGTGAGGGGGAAGAGAGGAGAGCAGAACAGGCAGCGTATGACGGAGGAACGCACTTTGACCACGGTGATCAGGGACAAGCAGCCCTGGTTATCGTGGTCCGTTTAGAGAGGGCATACAGGAAGCGGCAGATTCAGGTTTTTTTTTTTACAGTTTAGAGGGGGGCAGATTACACAGCACAAGCACTGTGCTGTGCAATCTGCTTTAAGGGACCAGGATCTATATAATTTTTTTTTTTTGGTTAACAAACGCTTTAAGTTACTTAACCTCTTGCCGGCTACATAATAAGGACAGAGGCAAAGAGGGTGAGGTTTAACTCCCACACGCAGCAAATATGTATCCATGAATGTGCTGTGTATTGATAATTGGGAGCCAGCTGTGCTGACTCCTGATCAAGTGACCACTGTGACAGCCAGTCACGGTGGTCAGACAGTCCTTCCAACCCCCCCAACCCCCCCTCCTTCCATAAAGGCCTAGTTAAAGTGGGCAGGATGGGTTAAAAATATAACATTGTTTAGTAATGTTTAAATTTGCCATATTGGTTCATGTGAAATGTGTTTTTTAATGACAAGTGAAATTTAAGGCTGAGGTGGCTGCTTGAGTGAGCTCTTACAAAATTGTGCAATTATGCACAACATACTTGCACATCATGGATTACTTACTTCTGTTTGCGCTCCTCAAGCGATTACCACATCCCCCTCCCTGTTGCCAATGTTGCCATTTTCTCAGCTGCTTCTTTTACGTTCAGCACCTTCTTTCTTCAGCCTTTAGGTGACCATGTATGCACGCTGGAGTTACATTATCCCAGAACTCTGTTCAATTCTCTGCATCTTACAGATGCTGAGCGTAGACTAAGAATGTACACTGCACTAAGCATAATGGGAGCTTAGAAGGTGCTTGTTCCAGGTCTGTGACTCACTATGGTATTCGAAAAATTGCTAGGGAAAGGAAAAAGCTTTTTGGCAGAAGAGACATACAAATTGTCTCCTATTAAAAAAATATGCCTCCTGGCCTAATTGTTTAGACTTCAGTTTGGCTTTAAATCGGTAGTAAATGTAAGAGTAAATAAATAAATAAATAAAAAATCCCCAGCAAGGCAATGGCATAATGTGCTAGTACGCATCGCATACTAGCACATTATGATAACTAACTTTACTTTAGTCACCACTGACAGGGCTTCCATCTCCCCCCAGTCATCCTTCTGGGTTCACGGGCTCTGGCTGTATGAATGGACGAGCCAGGACGAGGTCACGCCTGTGCATGTACGTGGGAGTCAGGGCCCTGGCAGGGATCTCTGAAGATATGGTAAGGGTATGCAAAACGCATGCTCTGGTGACCTCACCGGCTGCATCCTGTGTGAATACATCCCATACAGTGCAAGTTTAGGAGATTTTCTTTGTACCTACAGGTAAGCCTTATTATAGGCTTACCTGCTGTAGGTACAAGTTCAAAAGTAGACTTTACTTCCACTTTAGGTTGCAGGCAGAATATGGGCCTGGTTGTTGCCAGTTGTTCTGTGCTTAAATGCAAACCAAAATCACAGCATACAGTATATCTGAAGCAAACGGTGAGATCTTAATTCCCTGCTATGACTGAAAGTCATGGGTCGAAGGGGACACGGATGGCTTTCCAAAAATGTATCCACGTGGCACATACAACGTTACTGTTATCCAGATGTGATTGAGAACATCACTATTGTTCAGATATAATTTTTTTTTTGTGATGTCACATCATTCAGAATTTTATATTTGACTTCATAAGCAATGGAATCATGTCAGTTGTGTGATATTTTTAATAAGGTTTACACTGTAGTGCTGTAGTGCTAGATCCTGTTCATTCTTAACACACAATGATAGGATGTAGGGAGTTTCCGTAGCCATAGCTTTCTTGTAAAACATGTGTCTAAACACCAGTAGACAGCAGATGAGGGGAATCTCCATTCACTCAGCTCACTTACTACTAGATGCATGTCTGTACGCACCCCGTCAGTGTATGACATACTGATCCACTTTCTGTCAAACACATATACCAATGTATGTGTCTAATTTATAGACAGAGCAACCAATCAGAAATGATCTTTACAAGCTCTAACCAACATAAACAGTTTACCCTTTGTAGGACCTCCAGTGTAGCCGGTAGGAGGCAGCAGAGGGAGGCTGCATGACCGCAGATGGGACCCATATCCAGTAATATATTAAGGCCCCTAAACCGTACCCCCAGTTCTGACCAAACTTTTGACACTTGAAATCTGATTGCTAGGTATAGGTTAGTGAACATATTTCTTCCTTGTACTTCATTGCTTTATATTTTAGGACTGACTGGTAGGATTTGAAAGAGCTGTGCGGTGCCTTAACCTATAACAACCAAACAGACACCGTGCTTTACTATCTGGTATATTGGTGTTTCATGACATCAAGAGCAAATGTAGACTTGTTGGCCATAGCAACCAATTGTAATTTTCCTTCATTTGAATGATAACAACTATTTGGTTTCTATAGACAAAAGTTGCTTATTTTTTCATATTTTAAAATAGACTCCACATTTTTTTATCTAGAAATCTATTTTCTCTGCATCCTAAAATAACAATAGAGTACTGTCCGTGATACTTTTTTTATTTGTACTAACATACACATTTTCAGAACAAGCTATCAATCAGTGTGTGCCCCCTTCTTCAAGGCCCAAGCAGTACTAATACACAATGTTTTAGTTTACTTTAAGTAAGACAATCTCTGCAGAAAAACCAAAGAAAAAAAAAGAAAAAAACACACAAACATACACAGCAATGGTAATTAAAGTGGTTGTAAAGACTAAAGGTTTTTTTTTTTAAAACCTCCATGCATTCTATGCATGAAGTTAAAAACCTTCAGTATGCAGCTCCCCCCTCAGCCCTCCCAATACTTACGCAAGCCCAATTATGATCCAGCGTTGTGCATGAGAGCAGTTGCTCTCCTAGGTCTCTGCCTCCTTATTGGCTGAGAGATAGCAGCAGAAGCCATTGGCTGGTCCCGCTGCTGTCAATCACAGCCCACTGACAGTGAGGAGGGAGGGAGTTGGCAATCCCCATTCTGTGTGTTTTATGGACACACAAAATGAAGCTCGGGAGCGAGCACACACGAGTGCTCCCACAGCAAGCAGCTTGCTATGTGGGCACTCAGAGTAGAAGAGGGGCTAGGAGTGCTGGCGGTTGACCCGAGAGGTGGACCATCAGGGGTGCACTGCGAAAAACCATTGCTCAGTGTAGCTATGAATAACATGCTTGTTATTTTTAGGAAATAAAAAAATACCTTTAATATCACTTTAAACTTGAGTAGTTAGTGAGATAAGGCAGGGAGAGAGCTATAAATTGGGAGGGGGAGTAACAGTCATGGGGTGGGGGTGTTGTATCTATGCATCCTACATAGACATATTCCAATATCAAGTGAGTTTTGCAAAGAAAGAAGAGACTTACGGTTTCTGCACCAAAAGACCAGAAAGTGATATAGAGTGCGCCAATAATCCATAATCTGATCATGAAGACTTCCATACTGCGTCTACTCCTCAAATGCCAGATGATTTTAGTGTGCGGTGCCTCTTCTCTGTCCTGGAGGTAATCTGCTCACCTATCTGTGATGGAGGTCATCTGCTCATCTATCTATGATGGAGGTCATCTGCTCATCTATCTATGATGGAGGTCATCTGCTCACTTCTCTGTCCTGAAGATAATATGTTCACTTCTGTCTTGGAAGTATTCTGTTCACTTCTCTGTCCTTTAGGTATTCTGTTCACTTATCTGTCCCGGAGGTGATCTGTGCACGTCTCTGTCACTGAAGGTAATCTGTTCACCTCTCTGCCTTAAAGGCAAACTGTTCACCTCTCTGCCCTAAAGGCAATCTGTTCACCTCTCTGTCCAGAAGGTAATCTGTTCAGGTCCTGGAAGTAGTCTGTAATAGAGGTAAGTTGTTCACCTCCCTGCCCTAAAGGCAATCTGTTCACCTCTTTGTCCAGAAGGTAATCTGTTCAGGTCCTGGAAGTAGTCTGTAATAGAGGTAAATTGTTCACCTCCCTGCCCTAAAGGCAATCTGTTCACCTCTCTGTCCAGAAAGTAATCAGTTCAGGTCCTGGAAGTAGTCTGTAATAGAGGTAAGTTGTTCACCTCCCTGCCCTAAAGGCAATCTCTTCACCTTGCTGTCCAGAAGGTCATCTGTTCAGGTCCTGGAAGTAGTCTGTAATAGAGGTAAGTTGTTCACCTTCCTGCCCTAAAGGCAATCTGTTCACCTCTCTGTCCAGAAGGTAATCAGTTCAGGTCCTGGAAGTAGTCTGTAATAGAGGTAAGTTGTTCACCTCCCTGCCCTAAAGGCAATCTGTTCACCTCTCTGTCCAGAAAGTAATCAGTTCAGGTCCTGGAAGTAGTCTGTAATAGAGGTAAGTTGTTTACCTCCCTGCCCTAAAGGCAATCTGTTCACCTCTCTGTCCAGAAAGTAATCAGTTCAGGTCCTGGAAGTAGTCTGTAATAGAGGTAAATTGTTCACCTCCCTGCCCTAAAGGCAATCTCTTCACCTTGCTGTCCAGAAGGTCATCTGTTCAGGTCCTGGAAGTAGTCTGTAATAGAGGTAAGTTGTTCACCTTCCTGCCCTAAAGGCAATCTGTTCACCTCTCTGTCCAGAAAGTAATCTGTTCAGGTCCTGGAAGTAGACTGTACTGGAGGTAAATTGTTCACCTTTTTGTCCTGGAGGTGTCCTGATCACCTCTCTGACCCTGTAGGTAATCTCTACTCCACGCCACTCTGTATAAGCTCCCTGCCTGTCCCCACCACTTACACAAACTTCTTAGCAAATTGCAGTAACAGGAATGCAGGAGTCCCAATTATTCCTTTATCCTCTGCTGCAATCTCAGAATGTACTCCAGTCCTGAAACAGTATACTGGTCATTTCCAGCATTCATTCTTCTTAAATCCAAACATTTGAAGTGCTCCTTTTGTATTGTTTTCTCCCAGGAACCTTTCATGCAGCCAGTCGCTGGATCATGTCCCAAGTGTGTGACTTTCGGTTCTATCTTGTGTCTGTGCTCTGTTACTTCCCTCTCTGTACAGTAGTGTGTGGCTCCCACATTCTTTGCTATCTTCCCAGATGTAAAGCCAGCCCTCTGCTCCTCCCTTACATGGCTGCACCTCCTGGAGACCCAGCCTCATGTATGCTAAGGCATTTCAGGATATCAGACAGCTTTGATTGAGATAAAAGACAGTTACAATACATAGTAAGCATGCAGTTATTTAAAGCGCCCCTTTCGCTAGGCTGAAAACAGAATCAACTAGGAGAAGCCTGTAGAAAAGGATGTTAGAGCATAAAAATAATAAGATAAAAATAGATAGCCTATTAAAAGATAAGATAACAATTCCAGCTTGTGCTTTAATTTTCAGCGTCAATCCAGAGATTTCCACAACTAGATGTCCCTGCTGCTAGATCTCCTTAATCTGATGGCTAGCATCATTTCACCCACTTTCTCTGAGCCAAAGTGGTCCTGGACCCACCCCAGCTTGTGACTGGACAGTGAAAGGAGAAGCAGCACAGTGATAAGTTCAGCTCTCTGTCACTCTGCTTTCTCCTCCTGCACGCTTCCTGTCAGCATATGAACTCATTGGCTTCTCGTGCTGCTTCTTCTTTTCATAAATAAAGCTGAGCTCTGGGGAAAAGAAAAAATCCTCCTGTGCAGTGGGGCTTTCCATATTGCAGGGGTTAAAGCAGAACTAAGGTCCACAATACTTACTTTTGCATCAACTGTTCAATGCCCGCAAGGTTTTTCACCAGCATCTTCTCTCAAGCTTTCAGCTCTTCTGTACGTAGACTGCAAGAGACCAAGTGAAATTCAGGTACTTATACTGCTTGCATTAAAAAAATGTATTGATGTATTCATGATTACAGAGCTCCATTCATTTATGTCTCTTCCATCGGCCAAGAGATCAGCTTCAAAGTGGTTGTAAAGACTAAGGCTGGGTTCACACTAGCTGCGGCCGCGGCTAGCAGCAGGGGTCTGGTGTGTCCCTGTTCTCTGTTTCAGGTGCGAATCAGGTCCGAATTTTTTCCTGAATTCGAACCTGAAATGAAGCCAAAGATGCACAGGACCCCTTTCCAGTGCGGACCGCCGCCGCTCCGGAGCTGTGTGAACCGGCTCCATTGAGAGCCATTCACAGTCTCCTGTCATACGACTTGGATGCGGGGAAACCCGAATGCAATTTGCATAAGCGTGAACCCAGCCTGAAGGTTTTCACCTTCATGCATTCTATGCATGAAGGTAAAAAACCTTCAGTGTGCAGCTTCCCCCTCAGCCCCCTAATACTTACCTAAGCCCGATCTCGATCCAGCGATGTGCATGAGACCCAAGGCACTTCCAGGTCTCTCCCTCCTGATTGG
Organism: Aquarana catesbeiana; assembly: GCF_042186555.1. Lineage (NCBI taxonomy): Eukaryota > Metazoa > Chordata > Amphibia > Anura > Ranidae > Aquarana > Aquarana catesbeiana. Next base: position 363,684,079 of record NC_133328.1, on the reverse strand, counting down.
CTGAGATGCAGCAGCGGGAGCCAATGGCTCCCGCTGCTGTCAATCACAGACAGTAAGGCGGGAGCAGGGGTCAGGGCTGAGCCGCACTTTCTGTGTCTTATGGACGCAGACAGCCTGCTTGGGAGCGAGCATGCACAAGTGCCCCCACAGTAAGCTTGCTATGGGGGCACTCTGCAAGGGGGAGGGGCCCAGTTCGCTGGAGGGGGACCCGAGAAGAGGAGAATTAGGGCTGCCCTGTGCAAAGCCACTGCATAACATGTTTGTTATTTTTTTTTTTAATTCAACTTTTTCTTTCACAATCAATTTAAATATTTATCTTTCTAGCAGGTGGCATGTCCATTTACTGCACTCTGTGGCTGTGGTTTCACCCTCTGGCTACTATGTCATTAATATGTCCCAAAGTGACACAGTGGTTGGTAGGAGGAACCACAGTGCACAGCTGGAGACCAGGTGTCCTGCACACCCAGAAGTTTTGGATAGCAGCACCCATAGCTCTGTGAGAGAGCAAAGATTTTACTTGCGAGACCGCCTAAGATTCCTGTGTAAGTCTCTGCTTGCTGAGTGAAACGGGTCCCTGCTCCTGAACAATGGTTTCTAAGATGGACATGTATACCCACTGCATTATCCTACGAGTCATCTGTACATCTGCAGCCAAGTGAGTACATCTGTTCAGTAAACTTTCTGCAACATTTGGTAATTGAAAAATACTATTTTTATTTTTAATGTGTTGCCACACATAAGATTAATACAGTGCACTTTCCTTATGTTGCCATCTGCTTTTTCAGACAGGTCTGGACTTATTTCTGTGCAATGAACAATAATTGGATCTAATGGAACTCTTGGAAATGCAGCCAAATGCATGCAAATGTGTTTATTACGTATTTCGCATGCATTGTGTGAAATCAGTTACCTGCTGAAACCAGGTTGGGTTCTCATTGTAATAGCGTGTGATTATATAGAGAAAATGCATATTACAAACATCGACATACACTGGACAAAACAAATGCATTTAAACTACCTAATCAGCCTAATAGAGCAGACAACAAAGATTAATGTTGTTATAGAGATAAAAGCTGTGTGCAGTTCCCCCTTATACGGTACTTACCTGAGCCTGATCCAGCTCTGTGCCCAAGAGCAGAGACTCTCTTAGCTTTCTCTCTCCCCACTGGAGATTGAGGCAGCAAGGGGAGCCATTGCTGGTAATATTAGTGAGAAGAGAGTGGGAGCGGGCTGAGCCATGCTGTATGTGTCAATGGACACACAGCTCATGGCTCGGGAGCAAACCTGCACAAGTGACCTCATAGTAAAGGGCTTGCTATGGGGGCACTTGGGGGAGCCAGGAGCGTCGTTGGAGGACCCCAGAAGAGGAGGATCAGGGTTGCTCTGAGCAAAACCATTAAAACAGAGCTGGAAAGTATGATATGTTTATTATTTAAAATAATCACTTATAATTCTATTTGTAATCCTGTTCCAAATAAAATGATTTAGAAACTTTAATAACTCTCCAGGCACAAACGAATGGTAAGTTTACCTTTCACCCCTTTTAGCGGGTATAACCTTGTGGGAGGTGTATCCATAAAGTAATCCAAAAGAAGAGCTCTGGTGGCTATATTTGGAGTATATAGCAACATTTCATTGATATTATAAATTATCCCACAAAGGAAAACTAAAGCAGTAATCAAAAAATTAAAAACCATAAATAAATTTGTGCTAATATAGTGATATTAAGGAAACATCATATCATAAACAAATGTCACAAAAAGGAAATTAATCCACCAAAGAAAAGGACAAAATTGGTGATAATAAGTGAAATCAACTAAGTTAAAACATAATATGACAACAAGCACTGTTTATCACCATAAATAATGAAACAATGAATGTATGTAAAGTCCCATCACAAGCAGTGCAAAAATTAAAAGAAAAAATAGTCCATAAACATGGTGAAGATGCTAATCCAGAAATATGGTAAGGATAGGTCCAATCTCCCAAATGTTTAGCACATCCAAGTGAGTAATGAGGCTCCTTACCGACTCAAATGACCACCCAGGTGGTCTCACCAGGCATAGGGAATGTTATGGTCTCCGAAGAACCTATACCAGCGTCTGAAGTGATGGCTAGATCAGATCTCAATCTTGGCGTCCATCATCTCTCCTTTGGTTGATGTGGCCCTGGGTCCTCTGTTCTTCCTATCATTTATTGCAATAAACCACCTTCACCACCTAATGGCTAACAGTCTTGATGTTTTATACCTCTTGAAGAAGCTTTCCTGTGAAACTCATTGAGACGTCTCTCCCCACCCTTCATCAGCATAGTATCTTATCAGTATAACTGGTTACACATTAGGCTGATAACTGTGGCTGTATATGTAACATGTAAAAAATGTTAAATAAATAAACAAACAAATAAAATAAAATGGTATAAAACAAGAAAAAAAAAAAACTACTGACACCAGTGGCGAAACTTCCAGGGTCGCACAGGTAACACTTGCAAATGGAACCTGGCATTCTGTCTAGGGGGTCAGGGGGGCCCTTAATGTTTTCTTCTACATGAAGGTTCTAGTTACACCTCTGATTTATAAAAATCTAATAATCCCTCCATCGCTGGTTAACAGCGTAGATGGAGGTGTTATGGGAATATTTCTGATTGTGACTCTATAAACAAAAGTTAATACTGCAATTGCAGGAACAGATTCACAGGACGTAATCACTGTGTTTAACCACTTCAGCCCCGAAAGGATTTTCCCCCTTCCTGACCTGGCCATTTTTTGCGATACAGCACTGCGTCGCTTTAACTGACAATTGTCGTGCGACGTGGTACCCAAACACAATTTATGTCCTTTTTTTCCCCCACAAATAGAGCTTTCTTTTGGTGGTATTTGATCACCGCTGTGGTTTTAATTTTTTGCGCTATAAATTAAAAAGTGCAACAATTATGAAAAAAAACCACAATATTTTGTACGTTTTGCTATAATAAATTTCCCAAAAAATAAATAAAAGAAAACACATTTCTTCACCAGTTTAGGCCGATATGTATTCTTCTATATATTTTTGGTAAGAAACAAAAAAATAGCAATAAGTGTATATTGATTAGTTTGCGCAAAAGTTATAATGTCTACAAAATAGGGGATAGATTTATGGTATTTTTATTATTATTTTTTTTTTTACTAGGAATGGCGGCGATCTGTGATTTTTATCAGGACTGCGACATTGTGGCGGACAGATTGGACACTTTTGACACTTTTTTGGGACCACTGACATTTATACAGCGATCAGAGCTAAAAATAGCCACTGATTACTGTATAAATTTCACTGGCAGGGAAGGGGTTAACACTAGGGGGTGATCAAGGGGTTAACTGTGTTCCCTAGGTGTTTTCTAACTGTGGGGGATGGGATTGACTAGGGGAGGAGACCGATCGGTGTTCCTATATACTAGGAACACACGATCTGTCTCTACTCCTCTGACAGGACGTGGATCTGTGTGTCTACACACACAGATCCACATTCCTGCTCTGTCAAGAGCGGTCACGAGTGCCCGGCTAGATCGTCTTAAAGGAGCGACGTATACCTAAGGCGATTTGCGCAGCCATGCCAACCTGCCGCAGTATAACTGCGGCGGCTTTTCGGCTAGCGGTTAAAATGTCCGTTCATGCCAAAAACTATTACATGTTATTTTATACATAGGTAAGAATGGGGTGGTGTGAGATGTTATTAAAAATTAACAAATAAAAATATGTTATTAAAAGCTAGCGAATAGAACAATTGCAAAAGTAAAACCTTGAGAGGGGAGGGAGGAGTAGAGAGATTGTCAGGAAAAGTTCCATCCGCTGTAATATCTGTCATTTGGTGTGCAGTACTGAGGTCCACCAGCAGGTGTCTCCTGGCAGTTTGGAACTATCAGGAGAGCTTTTCCCTGCTGATGTTATGTCATCTTTGGGCCACAGTACTGGCGTCCACCAGTGGATGGATCCTGGCAGTGTGGAGCAGACAGCACCTCCAACAATCAGGTGTCACTTGAGGCCAATTACAGGCATATAAATACCCGGCAAGCACTCACATGTTTCGTCCTTGCGCCCTGACCTGCTAGCTTGTTATCTGATCCTGATTCTGAACCTGTTCCTGTGACCCGTGTATCTGATCCTGTCTCCCTGTCCTGATCCCTATCCTGTCCTACTTGTTATCTTGCATCCCTGCCCTGCAGTCTGATCCGTCCATCCTCTCCCTGTCCTGTGTTCCTTACCCCATCTGCTGATCTCCCTGTATATGACCTTGGCCTGGCTTACGTTTATGTTTCTGGAACATCCCCTGTCCATCTGCTGATCTGCTGTGTATGACTCTGGCCTGGCTATTGTTTATGATTCTGGTATTTCCCATTTGTTGTACTTATCTGTCTGTTGTTATTTGTGGGTCTCTGTCTGTTGGTTGATTATTGCACTGTGTCATACTGGAGGTGGTTGTACTTATATTATTCACTTACTTTAATAAATAATTATATTTTCACTTACATGTGTTTGGTGTTCCTCTGTAGCTAACCATGCAGTTCTGGTCACACCTGGTACATGAAAGTAAACCAAGGCCATCCCTGACCTGAAGTGGCTACACAGAGGAACCATCTTGGTTCAGGTTGCTTGCTGCAATGAATTCTGATGTGGTTCGTTATTGTGCTCTGCTGGCATCAGAGAGTAGTGAATATCTCCGCCAGACACTGAAGGAGTGGACCAATGATCAGCTACTAGAGATCATTCGTTTTGCTCACTCCTGGGTTGATCAGGGCTGTATGCTGTTTGGGGATGTTAAGCCTTTCATTCAAATCTGCACAGAGCTCTGACTTTGCCCTGCATCCCAGAGGGCCAGGATGATTTTTCTCCCTCTTTCAGTATTAATCAGGTCACATCACTGGTATGACTTCTGGAAGATGACTACCCTTATTTTTTTTAACATTACACAGCCTGTTCCCAACAGATGATAAAAGAATGTGTTGATTCTGTACAATTCCTTGTCAGACAAGCAGTATGTAACCTTCAGTTTGTGCAACCACTATTTTTAGCATGGTCCGGTATTTTGCAATCAGCCCCAGCTAGCCCACAACAAACCATCTCTGCTGCCAGACACCTGCCTGCCCAAGAGTCTTTTTCTCCTTCACCCATGGCAACCTCAGTTTCAGCCCAATATACCCTGCTTCCCACCAAATATCAATACCCTGTCTCTACCCGCTGCACTTATCCTGCCTTTAACCCACCTGCCTCTTCTCTGCTACCTACAACTTCCCCACAAGAACGTCCTCTGTCCGCTGTTCCCTCTTCCTTGCCATATCCCAGCCCTTCTCTTCAGTACACCTCACCTCCTACCTACAGTCCTGCAATCACCTACAGATCTCCAACAGTTAAGCCAAAGAAGAAACGGAAGTTCTTTCCAACCCACATGATCCTGCCAGTAACCCAACCTGCCTCCACACCAACCAATCTGCTCCAGTCTGCTTGCATGCCAGCTGAACCCGATAACCCACCTGATTCTTCCAAACCTCTGCCTGCTATCCAGCCAGTGTCTCTGCCTGAATTTCCTGTGACCCAGTCTGATGTTCCTGTGTCCATGTTCCAGTCCGATGTTTCAATACCTGCCGACCAGTCTGATGTGCCTACTGTTCAACCTGTTGTGCCAGTGTCTGCTGTTCAGCCTGTTGTGCCAGTGTTAGCTGCCCAGCCTGATGTATCCCTGTCTGCTGGCCAGCCTGATGTATTCCTGTCTGCTGTACAGCCTGATGTATTCCTGTCTGCTGCCCAGCCTGATGAGCCTCTGTCTGCTGCCCAGCCTGATGAGCCTCTGTCTGCTGCCCAGCCTGATGTGTTCCTATCTGCTGCCCAGCTTGAAGTGCCCGTGCCTGCTGCCCAGATTGATGTGCCCATGTCTGCTGCCCAGCATGACGTGCCTGTGTCCCCACTTGAAGTTCCGGTGTCCCAGTCTGGGGTCCCGGTGTCCCAGTCTGAAGATCCGATGGTCCAGTCTCAGCCTGAAGTTTCGGTGCCCGTGTCTCAGCCTGTCATGCCAGTGTCCGTCATCGGCTTTCTGGGCCAGTGCCCGGCGTCCGGCTTGCTGATCCAGGGCTCGTTACCCAGCCCATTGGGCCAGGCCCATTACTCAGCTTGCCGAGCTGGTGCCTGTTACCCAGCCTGCCATTATGGTGCTCGCTGCTCGTTCTGATGTTCCAATGTCTGCCGCCCAGCTCGATGACCCAGAGCCTTAAGTGTCTGATGCCCAACCTGAAGTGCCTGCTGCCCAGCCTGACGTACCCCCATCCATTGTTCTGCTTGATGCCATAGACTATAGACAATTACAACCAGTTGGAGCGTCCGGAGGCCGCTCCTTTGAGGGGGGTACTGTCAGGAAAAGTTCCATCCGCTGGTAATATCTGTAATTTGGCGTGCAGTACTGAGGTCCAACAGCAGGTGTCTCCTGGCAGTTTGGAACTGTCAGGTTTTGTCCTTGCGCCCTCACCTACTATCTTGTTATCTGATCCTGATTCTGAACCTGTTCCTCTTCCTGTGTCCTGAACCTGTGACCTGTGTGTCTGATCCCTTCTCCCTATCCTGATCCCTATCCTGTCCTACCTGTTACCGTGCATCCCTGCCCTGCAGTCTGATCTGTCCATCCTCTCCCTGTCCTGTGTTCCTTACCCCATCTGCTGATCTCCGTGTATATGACCTTGGCCTGGCTTACGTTTTATGTTTCTAGAACATCCCCTGTCCATCTGCTGATCTGCTGTGTATGACCCTGGCCTGGCTATTGTTTATGATTCTGGTATTTCCCATTTGTTGTACTTATCTGTCTGTTGTTATTTGTGGGTCTCTGTCTGTTGGTTGATTATTGCACTGTGTCATATTGGAGGTGGTTGTACTTATATTATTCACTTACTTTAATAAATCATTATATTTTAACTTACATGTGTTTGGTGTTCCTCTGTAGCTAACCATGCAGTTCTGGTCACACCTGGTACATGACAGAGAGAGAGAACTTCTAGCAGAAGTTGTGTCTGTGTTTTCGGTGAAGGCTACAGAACACATTTCAACAGTGCGAACAAAATGGAGTCTCTTGTGCTTAAATCAACAATACAGTGAAAGCCCATGTAATTTCCCTCCTTTTGTTTATTTGACACCATTTTTGTTCACGTTACATTCAGCCGATTGCTGGTAACACCTGCTACATTGGTGCAGAGAGATGGCATCCTGTTCAGCTCTCTCCTAGGTTTCTCAAAATGAGGGGTTTGTCAGGGCTGGTGGACCATCTGTTGGTACAGTGGGTAGTCACAAAGAGGCATAGCCTGATGAGAAAGTAAATAACAAATATGAGAAATAGGAACATCACAATGTAAGTGCCTAGTTTCTGTAACCATGTTGCTATGCCATATAAAAAGTCACCAAAACCTCCTAATCCCTTAAAGGGGTTCCATCAATCTTTAGCAATATCTCTGGCCTTATTCTGTAGTTCTCTCATTTTAGCAAGATGCCATTTAATAATGTCCTCATTATCAGAAATGTATATACAACATTCAGTGCGAAATACCTTACACATCCCACCTTGAGCTGCAAGGAGATAATTTAGTGTTAATCTGTACTCTAAAGCCGCGTACACACAGCCGGACTTCCCGACAGAAAAATTCCGATGGGAGCTTATCGGTCGGACATTCCAACCGTGTGTATGCCCCATTGGACTTTTTCTGTCGGCATTTCCGACGGACTCAGATATAGAACATGTTCTAAATCTTTCCGTCGAAAATGCCGATGGAGTTTAGCCCGTTGGCTGAGCCATCTCTTCACTTAATAAACCTATTTCAGTGGTAGTAAGGTTAATAATCTCATCTACAATTCTAGTGTAATTATTTATTTTTTATTGCTTCAATTCCCCATCCTGTCCAGGAAGGGAACCATGACCATGTCATGTCACCTTCAGTGAACAGCTCTCTTTTGAGCACTAAAGGGTATTCTGGACTTTGACCTGGTCACACTGTATCTTTGCGAACAGCCAAAGCAGGTAAATAACTTTCCAATATAACATGTACCTTAGAGCTGAATGATTCTGGCCAAAATGAGACTCACGATTTTTTTGCTTAGAATAAAAAGATCACAATTCTCGCAACGTAAAATCTTTCACATTATACAAAAAAATTGGGTTAACTTTACTGGTTAGTTGTTTTTTTTTAATTCATTAAAGTAATTTTTTTCCCAAAAAATTCCATTTGAAAGACCGCTGCGCAAATACAGTGTGACATAAAATATTGCAACGACCACCATTTTATTCTCTAGGGTCTACTAAAAATATATATATATAATGTTTGGGGGTTCTAAGTACTTTTCTAGCAAAAAAAAAAAAATGAATATTTTAACTTGAAACCAACAAATGTCAGAAAAAGGTTTAGTGTTTAATTGGTTAAACTTTCCTCATTTACACACAAGTCTATTCCTGTAACAAATTGTTACAATGTTTATACTTAGTTCCACTGCTAAAGAATGTTGTGATTCTTGGCAGAATGCCTGTTTTTTTTTTCTTTCTTTTGAGGGCTGTGGCTTCAGAAGGACAGAGAGAATTATTTGCATAGATAGAATCTTGAAACACTTTTGTCAAGATCGCAACAGGGAAAAAATCGCGATAACGATTATTGACAATTAATCGCGCAGCTCTAATGTACCTGTAACATTAGTAGGAAGCCAGGCATAAGCTTTATCTCCACATATATAACCCTCTACGTATGGATGGTATACCTGCTCCTAAAAAACTGGAAACAATAACATGGAATCTCAGGTAACCAATATTTCTACATATTGGGAACTGTGAGCAATTTGTACTATAAAGGGTTCTATTTGGTTCTGGATCTAGGATATAATAATATTGACCATAGTTTCCTACATAAACTGTAATCTTTGCTCTAGTGCAATCTGAAATGCCCAACTGTGTTTATTAGTGTTAAATGGGCATGTACGGTTTAGACAAATCTGTGGAGTGTCTATGTGTTTTGAAATCAACAATGTTACTGATCTGTGCTCATTAGCTGTGGAGACTATGTATGAGCCATTAATTCTAGTCCTGTTTAGATCAGGGAAGTTGAGAGGCATTGCTATCATGGGTTTAGTTCCTGTTTGGGGATGTAAGTGAGAACACACCTAGCAGTTACTAGCGTTACTGTGGGTTGCATACAATTTTAACATTTGGATGAAAGGGTTATTTTTACATTTCTCTGTTCTCACAAACAACAGGAAAAGAAACATCTTTTTTTTTCAAAGGATATAATTACTTTAGGATTTTCTTGCAGTGGCTGGTGTGAATCCGGATGGGCTTTCCTTCCAGCTTGACAGCAGAACCTGTTTTTAAAAGCACCAAATGTGGTCCATCAAATTTTGGTTCTCGCAGCTTTCTGATGTGTCGCTTGACCACCACCCAATCACATGGTTGGATTCTGTGAATGCCTAAAACAGAATCTAGGTTGGGGATAGATTTATAAACACCTTTGTGTATTTTAGTCAATGTTCTTTGCAAAATCTGAACATATTCTAACAGACTAGAGTGAGAAGCCTGCAACTGTTGGGGAAAATATTGCCCTCTTTTGGGTGGCCTTCCAAATAAAATCTCATAGGGGGACAGCCCATGTGGTTGTTTAGGGGTAGTTCGTACAGAATATAGGGCTATTGGCAAAGTTTCCACCCATCCTTTACCTGTATCTGCTTTAATTTTTGCACATCTGTTTTTCAAAATTTCATGAAGTCTCTCAACTTTACCACTACTTTGTGGATGATAAGGCGTATGGAAAGCATGCTGTATGTGAAGCAGAGGCGGCTCTCTAATTAGGCATATTAGGCGGCCGCCTAAGGGCCTCGCACGGACAGGGGCCTCGTGCTCGCGGCCGTCTAATCCACCTAGTTAAAGAGCCGCCTCTGAGGCTGGCAGCAAGCAACTCCCCGCCATCAGAAAAGTGCCGAATCCCGGCTGGTCTACAATGCACTAATCGGAGAGATCACAGGACAGCATGTAAGACCAGCTCAGGGGGCAGGGGACAGGAGCTGACAGCTCCGGATCACATAAGACAGCGACCTTAGGGGGCGGTACTGAAGCCGATGGTTCAAGCGCTTATGCTGCCACCGCCCTGCTCAGCACAGCAGACATCAGACCGGTAACATGCAGCGCCGGGCACTGTGAGCTTCAGCTGCTGCCTCCATACTAACTTCCACCAGCTTCCGCGGCCCCTCCTCCTCCTCCCACATGAAAGGCAGACGAGAGATGATGGCCTTTTAATTTCAGCAGATCAATCAGTTGCTGTTTCTCTCCAATAGAATCTCCTCCCACGTGGGCGGTACCAGAACCTCCTCCATTCCAGCATACTCGTTGGTGAACTAGAGGTACGTGAGAGGAGGGGGGGGCTGAGTGAGACCAGGGGGAGGGGCCAGCAGGCACAGTAGCAGGAATGGCATGGATCCTCAGAGGAAGGTAAGGTGCTGTATCATGTGTGACTGTAACCATTACACAGCCTGCTGCATGTACATAATAGGGACCATCTAGAGATAGAGGAGGGATAGATGGGGCAGAGAAGGGGAAATAAGGACAGAGCAAGGGAATAAGAGAGATGATGGCAGTTAGAGAGTACATGGGGGGCAAACAGAGCAAAGGTGATGGGACAAAACATCAATGAGGCCCCTTTCACATGGGACAGACTCTGCCTTGCTCAGCAGGGCTACTGGCCGCCCACTGAGCAGAGCAAGAGGTTAACAGGTTCACGTTTGCTCCGCTTATGCCAAGCAGACACAGACACAGCCTGCACTGTTCTATGGGCAGTCAGGTGTAAACGGACCGCCTGTCTGTTTATACCCGACTGGCATTTGTCCTGATCCACCCAGACAGAGGGTAATGGATCCCCCTTCAGTTTGTTTTTGTTGGGTCAAATTAAAGGTAGGCGGGTCCAAGACACAAGTCCATTTACATCTACCGCTCCATAGAGGAGAATGGAGGGTCCAATCAGGTCTGCCTGAAAAACTGACAGGTGGACCCGATTGGAACCTTCATGTGAAAGTTGAAAGTGCCTAAAGTGCAATGTGATAGATGTCAAGAATTATTTTTATATATATATATATATATATATATATATATATATATATATATATATATATATATATATATATATATAAATAAACACACACACACACACACACTCCAATTGTGCTGTGATAATCTTGTGCACTGCAAGCTGTTTGCACAGACTTTGGTGTACCATCACCAAGACAAAGCACATACCATTTGCTTACCAAAAAATTTGATTCCTTAAATTTATGAAGTTACATGCCTCTGTCATCCACAGGATATTTACAGCCACTTCACTCAAAAAGTGACAACGCATTTATAGTAGCATTCTCAGGCCCGGATTTACTTTTACTCCCTTTGCCGCCCCAAGGCCGGGTCCTTCAATGCCGCCCACACACACACACACACACACACACACACACACACACACACACACACACACACACACACACACACACACCACGTCCTTTATCGATGACTTCTACAATAGATCAATTAAAAACATATCTCCATACACGAAAACACTGAAAATAACTGGCTTTAATTGTACAGACTAAAAATACTTCAGGGTAAGCGTGCGAGGGGTAAGGATTTTTCGCAGGCAATTTTTCAAGGCAATGGCTAGTGTTAGTGCTTCAATCATCCCCGGCACCATGGTGGTTATGGTGTCAGGATGATTGAAACACATTACCTCTATCATTACATTGTAATATAAACTGAAATAGTTCAACTCACCATAATGCAGAATCATTGGGAGCCCTGAGCGTGTCACTTGCCACCATCTCTTGTCACTTGCCACTATGCCTGCCACCAGATGGGGATGTCACTTGCCACTATGCCTGCCACCAGATGGGGATGTCACTTGCCACGCTGCCTGCCACCAGATGGGGATGTCACTTGCCACTATGCCTGCCACCAGATGGGGATGTCACTTGCCACCATGCCTGCCACCAGATGGGGATGTCACTTGCCACACTGCCTGCCACCAGATGGAGATGTCACTTGCCACGCTGCCTGCCACCAGATGGGGATGTCACTTGCCACACTGCCTGCCACCAGATGGGGTTGTCACTTGCCACGCTGCCTGCCACCAGATGGGGATGTCACTTGCCACTATGCCTGCCACCAGATGGGGATGTCACTTGCCACCATGCCTGCCACCAGATGGGGATGTCACTTGCCACGCTGCCTGCCACCAGATGGGGATGTCACTTGCCACGCTGCCTGCCACCAGATGGGGATGTCACTTGCCACGCTGCCTGCCACCAGATGGGGATGTCACTTGCCACGCTGCCTGCCACGAGATGGGGATGTCACTTGCCACCAGATGGGGATGTCACTTGCCACGCTGCCTGCCACCAGATGGAGATGTCACTTGCCACGCTGCCTGCCACCAGATGGGGATGTCACTTGCCACCAGATGGGGATGTCACTTGCCACGCTGCCTGCCACCAGATGGGGATGTCACTTGCCACGCTGCCTGCCACCAGATGGAGATGTCACTTGCCACGCTGCCTGCCACCAGATGGGGATGTCACTTGCCACCAGATGGGGATGTCACTTGCCACGCTGCCTGCCACCAGATGGAGATGTCACTTGCCACCAGATGGGGATGTCACTTGCCATGCTGCCTGCCACCAGATGGGGATGTCACTTGCCACCAGATGGGGATGTCACTTGCCACGCTGCCTGCCACCAGATGGAGATGTCACTTGCCACCAGATGGGGATGTCACTTGCCACCAGATGGGGATGTTCCTTGCCACCAGATGGGGATGCCACTTGCCAATGTTGCCATGCTGCCTGCCATCAGGAGGAGGGTGGAACAGCGGTGCGGGCAATGAGAGATGTCATCTTTCTCCCACGCCGCCGCACCGCTGACACTACTAGCTAATCTCAATTTTTTTAAAAATGGCGCCGAGCTACTGCGCATGCGCTGCCCGGCCGAGCTCTTACGAGCTTTCCCGAGCCCGGCCGGCTTCGGAACGGCGCATGCGCAGTTGCGTGGTCGGCTCGCGGCCATTTTTTCTATGGGCACTGGTGCCCATAATAGACTTTAATGGGCAGCACGAAAGGGGGGGCGGCCGCGAAGTCGCTGCAGGAGCGGCGCCGCCCCTACACCACTGTTGCCTTGAGGCCTGGCCTCGGTGGCCTTGTGGCTAATCCGGCCCTGAGCATTCTCCCAGTAGCAGCCTTTCACCACTCTTCCTGATCAGGTACCAACCACAGCAACCCCGTGTATGCAAAGAATACAATATACTGTATGCATTACCAGGACATACTGCTTTATTAGAGTAATGTACTTACAGCAAACTTTACTGGGATAAAGCAACAAATTGTTTACTTGTGCTGGTGTTGCTTTATTCTTTGCATTTACAGGGTTCCCTGTGGTTGGTACCGGACCAAGCTACTCTACCTGCAGTGTTGTTGTTTGAGTGAAGTGGTTGTAAATATCCAGCAGATGACGAGTGCATGTGACCTCATAAGTTTAAGGAGTCAATTTTTTTTGGTAAGCAAATGGTATGTGCTTTGTTTTGGTGATGGTATACTGAAGTCTGAGCAAATAGTTTGCAGTAGATCTGCACAAGTTTATCACAGCACAGTTTTGTTGGATTTTTTTTTGTGTGACGTATGTTTTATGCTTATTATTTATTGCACCAGCACTTTGGAATGTACATATATTAACTATTCTTGATATCTATCACACTATAGTATTTTATTGTGGTACACACTTATATGATGGATGTTCTTTTCCTTTTCTTTCATTTCCCCAATGACAGCCTGCCATAATAGCTAGGATCTGCGAGAGCAGCTCCGTATTATACTGTACCCTCCTGCCCCCCCGTACTGTCCACTTACGCCCCCCCTATACTGTACCCTCCTGCCCCTGTACTGTGTCCACTTACCCTCCCCCTGTACTGTGCCCTCCTGCTCTCCCCTGTATTGTACTCTCCTGCCCCCTGTACTATGTCCACTTACCCTCCCCCTGTACTGTGCCCTCCTGCTTCCCCCTGTACTGTACCCTTCTGCCCCCTATACTCTGTCCACTTAACCTCCCCCTGTACTGTGCCCTCCTGCTCCCCCCTGTACTGTACTCTCCTGCCCCCTGTACTATGTCCACTTACAATCCCCCTGTACTGTGCCCTCCTGCTCCCCCTGTACTGTATCATCCTGCCCCCTGTACTATGTCCACTTACCCTCCCCCTGTACTGTGCCCTCCTGCCCCCTATACTCTGTCCACTTACCTTCCCCCTGACTGTGCCCTCCTGCTCCCCCCTGTACTGTACCATCCTGCCCCCTGTACTATGTCCACTTACCCTCCCTCTGTACTGTGCCCTCCTGCTTCCCCCTTTACTGTGCCCTCCTGCCTCCCCCTGTACTGTACCCTTCTGCCCCCTGTACTGTGTCCACTTACCTTCCCCCTGTACTGTGCCCTCCTGCCTCCTATACTCTGTCCACTTACCCTCCCCCTGTACTGTGCCCTCCTGCCCCCTATACTCTGTCCACTTACCCTCCCCCTGACTGTGCCCTCCTGCTCCCCCCCTGTACTGTACTCTCCTGCCCCTGTACTACCCTGTTTCCCCGAAAATAAGACCTAGCATGATTGTCAGTGATGGCTGCAATATAAGCCCTACCCCCCAATTAAGCTCTAGTTAAGGTCCTTGTAGGTCTTATTTTCAGGGTAGGGCTTATTTTTGGAGAAACAGGGTAGGGCTTATTTGGGGGTATGGCTTATATTGCAGCCATCACTGACAATCACGCTAGGTCTTATTTTCGGGGAAACAGGGTATGTCCACTTACCCTCCCCCTGTACTGTGCCCTCCTGCTCCCCCCTGTACTGTACCATCCTGCCCCCTGTACTATGTCCACTTACCCCCCCCCCGTACTGTGCCCTCCTGCTTCCCCCTGTACTGTGTCCACTTACCCTCCCCCTGTACTGTGCCCTCCTTTCCCCTGTACCCTCCTTATACAGTTCATTTTTATCGCTTGAATTATTTTTCCTATTATGGGCGTTAGTGGGGCCTCATGTCTAAGTTTTGCCTAAGGCCTCACAAAGCCTAGAACCGCCTCTGATGTGAAGGGCTTCCATTACCTCTTTCATTACTTCCCCAGTAAAATAGTTTGCTCTGTCACTCTCAATAGTTTCAGGAACCCCATATCTACAACTATTTTGTTCAAAATTTTCTTTGCTGTTGTTTTTGCATTTGCTTTAAGCTACCGACCAGCACTCGGGCCAACCTGAGAACATGTTAACACACACTAGAGCGTACTCATAGGTGCCTATTCTGGGCATCTGAATGTAGTCTATTTGAATTGTTTGAAAAGGGAAATCTGGCTTAGGAGAATGCTATTGGGGGATATGGAGAGGTCTCCCTGTATTGTACAGAGCACAAGTGAGACATGAAGCACAAACCTGGCTGCAAGTGCACTAAATCCAGGTGCTATCCAATAGCAGTCAGTAAGTCCTGTATTGTACAGAGCACAAGTGAGACATGAAGCACAAACCTGGCTGCAAGTGCACTAAATCCAGGTGCTATCCAATAGCAGTCAGTTAGTGCCACCATCGTGCCCTTAGCAAGATGACTAACGCCATGTGCCAGTTGTGCTAAAACTGGGTACAAACTCCTGGGTAGATATCACCTGTTGTCAGTGCCCCACAGGCCCTGCTCATTTTGAGTAGCATTACATTTGATCCACTTATCCTTCTCATTGTCAGAGGCCCAGTTCTGCAACTGAATTAAAGTTTCTATATCCCACTGTTCTTGATGAAGGAAATCTGTCCCCACTACCTGGGCGACCCCTATAGTGAGTGTGAATCCAAATGCCATAAGGGCAGCATCCCTTGCTCATTGGTCCGCTAAAGCATTTCCTCTGGCTGTCATGTCATTTCCCCTTGCATGTGCTTTTACCTTCAAGATGGCAACTTCTGCTGGTTTCTGAAAGGCCTCAAATAGCCGCTCTATGAGTTTTGCATGTCTCACTGGGATAATAACAAATATGTGGCGCTAACTAGAGTGCATAAATAAATAATGGGGATAATAAAAAATAATTACATCAAGTACTAACTGAAGTGCATAAGTGAAACAGTATTAACCTCAATACATAAATACACTACAGTGAAATCACATAAATGAAGTGACTATGCATAAAATAATAATAATTCATAAATTGTGTCAACAAATGGATTGATAGAGGGATCCTCTAAGACAAAATAGAGTTCAATGGTGATCTAAAAGTGTATCAAAGTGAAAAAAAATGTAAAAATCCAAAAAAATGAAAAAAATCGCATAAACTAAAAAATTCGCATAAAAATGGAAATATACTGTTTCACTTATGCACTTCAGTTAGTACTTGATGTAATTATTTTTTATTATCCTCATTATTTATTTATGCACTCTAGTTAGCGCCACATATTTCTTATTATCCTATTTATTTTCTGTGTGGGAACACTGCCTTATGTGTGGCAGCTTCTTAGACCTCTTTAATTGTTTCTATTCACTTTGGTTTTGCGCATTAGTTTTTCTACTTTAGCATGTCTCACTGGCTTCCCTGCATAGTCAGAAAGTTCTGTGCTTTCCAAATAGGCCCAAAATTATGAGCTGTTCCAAATGCATATCTGCTGTCAGTGTAAACGTTTCCCCTTTGATTCACTAGGAGATGACATGCTTTGACTACAGCACACAACTCCGCTTCCTGTGCTGACATCAATGCTTATTGATGTAAAATGGTGTCTGTAGTGGTTACAGCAAACCCTGTGTGTGGCTGACCATCATCAGTGTAAAATCTGGAACCATCTATGAATAAATGTGTGTCACAATCTGATAATGGCTCATCTTTTGCTGGTGTGACAGAGGCCCTTTCTACCTCCATCAGAGCCATACAATCATGAGAAAAACTCTCAGGTTTTACATCAGTAGCATTTGTTGCATCGCCCTCATCAATTATAGGAAGAAGAGTAGCCGGATTTAAAGTAACACATCGTTTGATTGTTAAATTCGATGTAGCAAAAAGAGCAGACTGGTACTTGTCAAATCTACTGGCAGACACATGTCTGGTATTTACTTAATTCGTGATTTCCTGTACTGCATGTGGCGCATACAGGATCAGAGCAGAATCTAGTACAAGCTCAGTTACTTTGTCTAGCAGCAAAATGCAGGCTGCTATGGCTCGCATACAACTGGGGGAGCCTTTGATGACAGGGTCTAATGAGGCTGATACATACATCACAGGCCTCTATCTTCATGTAGCTGGGTGAGTACACCGGCAGCAAATCCATTGACTTCATGACAGGACAACGAGAAACTCTTAGTATAGTCAGGAAGTCCAATGGCGGGAGCTTCAGACAAAATTTTAATAAGCTCCTTCATCTGCAATTCATTGTCCCATGTGAGTTTGAAAGGGTTTGTAGTGGTAGCCTCATATAGAGGAGCCATGAGTTCTTTTGCATTTGGAATCAAGTCCCTACAATATCCCACTAACCCCAGGAAGGCATGTAGTTGCTGTACATTTCTTGACTGTTCAAATTTTTGTAGAGTGTTAACTCGATCTGGAGTTAGATGACAGATTGTGAAATGTAGTGACCCAGGAAGATCACTTTCTCTTGGCAGTTTTGTAGCTTATCTTTACTAACTTTGTTGTTACTGTTATAGAGAAACATGAGAAGGCTTACTGTTTCTCTGCTACAAATGTCCTTTATATCAGAACAAATAAGCAAATTGTCTATGTACTGAAGCAAAACTGTGTTTGAGTGTGAGGGGGACCAGTGGTCTAATACTTGCTATAACACAGTATTAGATTCAGAGGGACTACTCACACAGCCTTGGGGCAATCTTGTCCATGCTAACTTTTGGGCATCATGGGTAAATCAAAAATCTGACAAAGGGGGGGGGGATCGTTATTCTCAACAGATCTGACTATTTGGCGGAGATGTACAGGATCCTGGACGATAGGGATACATACACTCCTCTCAAATCAGACCCCAAGAACTCCTATCTGGGAGAACTAAGTTAGTAGATAGTGGTTTTTCACAAGGGATTATTAATAAAAAGGAGAAGCTCTATCTTATCCCTAAGGCACCTCGCACGCCTGTTATTTACTACCTACCTAAGGTTCATAAACATCCGACTTGCCCCCCGGGACATCCCATCGTAAGTGGAATTGATTCCCTTACGTCCCGGGTATAGACTATTTCTTACAACCTTTGGTCAACAAGATGCCTTCCCTCATTAAGGATTCGAAACATGTAATCAATTTAATATCCAATTATACTCCCACTCCATCCATGTGGATGGTTACTGCAGACGTGACATCTCTGTACATGATAATACCTCATGATCTAGGCCTTTTCGCTGTTGAGTATTACTTAAGGCGAGACTCAGAATTATTTGATGAACAGATTAACTTTATTATGGATCTCTTAAGATATGCGGCATCGCATAATTATTTTTGGTTCGATGGACGGTTTTACCGTCAGGATCGAGGAGTGGCTATGGGGGCTAAATATGCCCCCAGCCTCGCTAACCTCTTTATGGCCTTATGGGAGGAGGATGTCGTCAATGTTGACCAAAGACCCCATCTCAAATTATGGGCGAGGTACATTGACGACGTCCTCCTCCTGTGGGATGGGCCTCGCAGTGAACTAGATCTCTTCATGGAAGATCTTAATAGAAATACCAGTGGGATCTTTCTGAATTTTGAGGCGAGCCAATCTGATATCAACTTTTTAGATCTTAACATAGCTGTCTGTCATAATCAGTTTGTCACTTCTACTTTTTTCAAAAGCACGGACCGCAACTCCTATATATCGATTGACAGTTGCCACCATAGATCATGGCTTCAGTCTGTACCTAAAAGTCAGTACACGTGTCTCAAGAGAAATTGCTCAGACAACACTAAGTTTTTGGAACAGGCAGATGTGCTGACTCAACGTTTTCTAGAGAAGGGTTACCCCCTGGACTCTTTAAAATCTGTTTTAGATTCAGTTAATAATTTAGACAGAAATGAACTTCTTGGGATTAGGCCATCTCGCGAATGGGATTCCTCTCGTATTCCCTTTATCACTACTTATTCCGTACAATATAACCAGATTAAAAACCTGATTCGTAAGCATTGGCATATTTTAGAAAATGATTCAGTCCTTAAGTCTATTCTGCCAGCTAAACCACAGGTGGTGTTCAGAGGGGCATCGTGTCTGAAAGACAGATTGGCTCCTAATGTTCTGGATCCCCCCTCCATTAAACCCTGTTTCTTTGGTAACCTGACAGGCTATTATAAATGTGGGAGGTGTCGAGTGTGCTCTTTTAATAGGGGCACACAAAGACGCACCCATTTGTTTACTTCCCACAGTACACAAAAGGAACATCACATCGAGCCTTTTATTACATGTTCGACGGAGGGGGTCGTCTATCTGCTCCAGTGCCCTTGTGGGCTGCAGTATGTGGGCAGGACTAGGCGACCCCTCTGTCAGATTAAACGAACATATTACTAATATAAAAAATGGATTCCCAAAACATTCAGTTTCCAAACACTATTTAACCACACATAACAAGGATCCCTCAAACACCATTTTTTTGGGGATTGATAAATATCGACCTCATTGGAGGGGTAGCTCTCTGGTCAGGAGCATTTCCAGACTAGAGATGCTATGGATCCATAAAATTAAATGTTACACCCCATATGGACTCAATGTTGACATTGACACAAATGCCTTCATTGATAACTCTTGAAGGTGCCTTGTATCTGAATCTAGGGGGAGGAGCCCCTAGTTACACTTATTATTGGTTTGTAGCATATACTTATTATTTTTTCAGAAAATTTTCTCTATCACTTCTTAATTAATTTTTTATTCTTCTTCTTATTATTTTTATTATTTTTTCTGTTCTGCTATTTTTCCCAATAATTAGAACAGCTTATCTTATCTGTGAATAGATTCAATTGACAATATGTGATGTCTGATATTTCTTTACTATGTTATTTGGTTGATCCATATATATGAACTGGACTCGATGTGGGCCACAGGAAATTGCCTTCGGTTTTTTGCTTTTTAGTGAATGATGGCTCCTTCTATAGGTTATGTGATATACCTAGAAAATATACAGCCCTTTTTTTGTGATATATGCCTTCAGCTTATTACCTCTTTTGAGATTCACCTAAAGTGACCCTATTACCACCTTTCGGTAGTTTATTTATTTTTTGTGACAAACATTTATTTGTCACTTAATTTTATTACATTTTTCTGTTCCCTGTGTCCTCTTTAATTTTTAATTGTTTTTATTTAATAATTTTTCATTCTCAATTAATGTAATTAGGCTGATGTTAATAAGCGGCATATCTACTCTCCTGGAGACTGTGTAAAGCGGTTTACGATTTGCCCACTTATTTTAACATCCGTTTTGCCTTTGGATCTGTTTTTCCAGTGTCTAACATGGCGGAATGGGAATCGCTCCATGTTGTTCAAATGGAACGCGAGATGATTTCCTGGTCTCACATCGAGGCTTGGTTTCCCTGGTACTATTTACACGCGACACGTCAGTGCGTCGCCCGTGCCCCAGACAACGTCATCGTATGACGAAACGCGTGTCGGGAGGAGCTGATGTGCTGACGTCCCGTGTGTTCCGTCTGTAGGACGGGTGTTCGCTGTAGCCGGCCGGCTCATACGATCTATGCCTTTTGTCTTCATTTTAAATGTAAGTGCGTTTCCTATTTTTTAATAAATTACCTATATCAGGATTACGCTATGTTGTTACTTCTTTCCTTTTGGGGAACCCCTGTATGGTAAACGTGTTCCGGTGCTTTGGAGGTGCGCATGGAGGTTTTTTGCAGCAGCTGACTCTTCCAGATGGTGTAGCGGACTATCGCCATCCAGGCACCCGCATTGGTTAAAGGCCCTGACCGGGTTAAGGTTACAGGCTTGTTTAGCTTGCCTTGTGGTAAGCACATTATTTTACTGGTGATAACACAGTGGTGCGGTGGAGGAATAAATTAACCATCTACCCTTAACGTTAAGAAGAATCCATTGTACACCTTTGGACTTTTATTTCTCTTACTCTTTGATGAACTTTTTTTTCTGCTTATTTACTCAGCTGTTTGTTCACATTTAAATTCACGTGAATGGGTATATGAATCAGTTTATCATTATTGTTTATTACTAACAGTTATGTCACACGTAATATCGATATTCATTTATTAATATTGTTTTTTTAGTTTATTGAGCGCTGTTATTTATTATGTTCCATTTTTGAACTCGTGTGTATCTCACTTATAGCAGCAGCCTTCCTTTTAGGTGTTTGAAGTTAATCAATTCTTGCTTGGTGTTTTGGCCAAAATTGCTTTGGCCATCTTGTTACAGCGCGGTAATTTTCTATTTTTTGTCTAAATCAAAAAAGGTACCAGCAATCTGGGTGTAGGGGCACCGAAAAAAAAGCATTTGCAAGATCAATCACTGTAAAGCAGGTGCTGGAGGCAGGTATTCCACTTAGTAAAGTGCGGGGGTTGGGCACGATTGGGGTATCTGCCTCAATTATATTGTTAATGGCTCTCAAATCATGCACCATGCGGTTTGTTACTTACCTACTCTTCTTGTCTGGCTTCTTTACAATTAGGAACAGGGGTGTATTGACTTGGGACTTAATTGGTACAACAACCCGTGCTGCTTTCAGTTGAGTGATCTGATTCTTTATCCCCTCAGTCTCAGCAATACTCAGTGGATACTGTTTAATCTGTGGGAGATGGGCTCCTGGTTTAATTCTTATCATAACTGGGGTGCAGTCCAGCAGACCTACATCATATTTGGGCGGCACAGTGGTGTAGTGGTAGCACTCTCGCCTAGCAGTAAGAAGGGTCACTGGTTCAAATCCCAACCACAACACTACCTGCCTGGAGTTTGCATGTTCTCCCTGTGCCTGCGTGGGTTTCCTCTGGGTACTCCGGTTTCCTCCCACACTCCAAAGACATGCTGGTAGGTTAATTGGATCCTGTCTAAATTGTCCCTAGTATATGAATGTGAGTTAGGGACCTTAGATTGTAAGCTCCTTGAGGGTAGGGACTGATGTGAATGTACAATGTATTTGTAAAGCGCTGCATAAATTGATGGCGCTATATAAGTACCTAAAATAAATAATGAAAATAAATATTTGCTGGTGGCCCATAAATCAGCAAGAATCACTTCCAATTCTGGTGCAAATGGTGGAGTGGAGTCTTGGATTAAAAATACTCCACAGGCAGAATTTAAAACTTCTCCTGACAGACTACTGACCACTTGGACTCCTGTAGAAGTGTAGTCTATGTTTGCTAAAATTTGGTTCAAAATGTCAGCTCCAAAAAGATTGGTAGGAACTGTGTCTGAAACTAACACTTTAGTGACAATTTCTGTTTGCTGTCCTAGCCTGAGTTTAAGTGGCTTGGACTCAACCAAACTGTTGTTGAGGTCAGTGTTGCTGACAGAGCCATCCATGGCTTGAATTTTGATCAGTTCAGCAGAAATCATACTAAATGTTAGCTGTCTATAGCAGCCTTTAAATCGTACCTGTTACAAACATAAATATAGCTGTTTTGTGGACTGAACCGGTAGTGTCATCATTTGAATGATGACACTACTAGTGTATCAAGAATCTATTCCTCATGATTTGCCAACTAAATGATGAGTCTTCCCACATAAAAAGGACTTGCTGTAACTGACCATATTTTACAGGGGTTGTAAGGTCTCAGTGTTTTTCACCTTAACCACTTCAGCCCCGGAAGGATTTACCCCCTTCCTGATCAGGCCATTTTTTGCGATATAGTACTGCGTTACTTTAACTGGCAATTGCGCGGTCGAGCAATGCTGTACCCAAATAAAATTGATGTCCTTTTTTTTCCCACAAATAGAGCTTTCTTTTGGTTGTATTTGATCACCCCTGCGATTTTTTGTTTTTTTGCGCTTTAAACAAAAGACCAACTATTTTGAAAAAAAAAATAATATTTTTTACTTTCTGCTATAAAACATACCCAATAAAAATGTTTAAAAAAATCAAATTTCTTCATAAATTTAGGCCAATTAGTATTCTGCTACATATTTTTGGTAAAAAAAAAAAAAGAAACCCCCCAATAAGTGTATATTGGTTGGATTGTGCAAAAGTTATAGCATCTACAAAATAGGGGATAGATTTATGGCATTTTTGTTTATTTTTTTCTGCGATTTTTAGCGGGACTGCGATATTGCGGCAGACAGATCGGACACCAAGCTGGCATTTTTGACACTTTTATGGGAACCAGTGACTATATTACAGTGATCAGTGCTAAAAATTTAGACTGACATTGTACTAAAGGCACTGGCAAGGAAGGGGTTAACATCAGGAGCGATCAAGACAGGATCTCGGGGTCATCCCCTGACAGAATGGAGATCTGCCTTGTTTACTTTGGCAGATCCTCATTCTGTCTCTGCGGGGAATGATCGTGGGTGGACTCTATGTCCACCAGACCCGCTGACTGGCCAATCAGCGCATGTGCCCACAGAAAGCTGTGTACGAGCCGACGTACACCTATGGCGATTCGCGCAGCCTAGCCAACCTGCCGCAGTATAACTGCGGCGACTGGTTGGCAAGCGGTTAATGCATTCTTTGCATTAAGGTGAAAAACCTTCCGTGCTGCAGCAGCCCCCCAGAGCCCCCCTTTTACTTACCTGACCCCGATCTTTCCAGCGATGAGAACAAGCATAGCAGCTCCAGCTGCTGTCTTAGGTCCTCATTGGATAGATTGATAGCAGCAGGAGCCATTGGCGGGGGCGGGGCCGAGTCTTGCTGTCTGTGTCAATGGACACAGCAGCAGGACTCGGGAGCACACCCGCATAAGAATGGAATGTGGCTGCCCGTGGGGGGCACTTGAGAAAAGGAGGATCCAGGAGCACCACTGGGGGACCCCAGAAGAGAAGGATCGGGGCCACTCTGTGCAAAACCCTTAAAACTTACTAACATGTTTGTTATTTTTTAATTTTTTTTTTAAACAAACCTTTAGTATCACTTTAATGTACCAAACAAAAGAGTTTTGTAAAGTAATATTGTTCTAAAAGGTCTGAATTGCTGGTCAACTATTCTAAAAAAAAATATAGAAGGCTCTTATATTATTTTAAAGCCTCTGATACAAAGATTCACTAAAATATATTGCATTCCTAAAGTATTCAGACCCCTTCACTTTTTTTTTTATTTTTGTGTGTTTCAACCTGATACTAAATTTGTTTTAATTTAGTTTTCTCAATAATCTTCACTCAGTGCCCCATAATGACAAAGTGAAAACAGAATTCAAGAAATGTTTGCAAATGTATGAAAAAAAAAACCTGAAACATCACATTTGCATAAGTACACAGACTCTACGTAACAACAACACTTGAAATATAGCTCAGGTGTCTCACATTTTTCTTGATCATTGCTGAGATGTTTCTACACCTTGATAGGAGTCCACCTGTGGTAAAATAAATTAATTGGACATTACTTTGAAAGGCACACATCTCTCTATAAAAGGCTTCACAGCTGACAATGCATACTGTATCAGAGCAAAAGCCATGAGGTCCAAGGAACTGCCTGCAGAGCTCAGAAACAGGATTATTGCAAGGCATGGATCTGGGGAAGGCTGCAAAAACAATTCTGTTGCACCGAAGGCTCCCAAGAGCAAAGTGGCCTCTATAATTCTCAAGTGGAAGAAGTTTGGCACCACCAAGACTCTTCCAAGAGCTGGTCGCCCAGCCAAACTGAGCAATCAGGGGAGAAGAGTCTTAGTAAAAGAAGTGACCAAAAACCCAGTGGTCACTCTAACTGAGCTCCAGAGATCCTGTGTGGAGATGGGACATAGTTCCAGAAGGACAACCATTACTGCAGTCCTCCACCGATCTTGGCTAGACGGAAGCCTCTCCTCAGTGCAAAACACATGAAAGCCTGTTTGGAGTTTGCAAAAAGCACCTGAAGGACTCTCAGACTGTGAGGAACAAGATTCTCTGGTCTGATGAAACCAAGATTGAACTGTTTGGCCTCAATTCTAAACCTTATGTTTGGAGGAAACCAGGCACCGCTCATCACCTGCCCAATACCATCCGAACAGTGAAGCATGGTGGTGGCAGCATTATGCTGTGGGGATGTTTTTCAGCAGAAGGGACTGGAAGACTGGCCAAGGTAGAGAGAAAGCTGAATGGAGCAAAGCACAGGGATATCTTTAAAGAAAACCTGTTCCACAGAGCTCAAGATTTCAGACTGGGCCAAAGGTTCACCTTCCAACATGACAACAATCCTAAGCACACAGCCAAGACAACACAGGAGTGGCTTAGGGACAACTCTGTGAATGTCATACAGTGGCCCAGCCCAGAGCAGTATGTGGGAAGAACTATTCGAAGACTCAGAGATAGATTCAGGGAACATTTGTGTGACATTAGGGGAAATCTACAAATGTTGCCCGCCATTTCAATAACTTACTGTACATGATTGGTATCTGTCCCTAGTTAGGGTTCAAATTCTAGAAAAAATAAAAACACTGTCAAAGAGGGGAGATTTTTTTCACCTTTTGTGAAAAAGAGAGGTATTCTGGATCTTTAAACTACAGAGCAGAATACCCAATGGAATGAATTTTACTACGAGTAATTGTGTTTATTTTGACATATAATCCATTCGTATTATTCAAACTAGTTTCTTTGACTGTCTCCAACTCACATTTGCATATGCATAATTTTGTTTACATCTATATTATTGCTGTATTATGTGTGGTTTTATATATTATGCATATGTATTGCTTGTTTACAATATATGAAATGGGAGTATTGTTATGTGTGCCTTGTTGCATAATGTATGATACCAATATTAATAATGTTTGTTTGGCGGTCCATTTGGAAACAACTGAACCGTGTTAAACCCCTCTAAGCTGAGGCCTCCTTAGTCACAGCCTTTCTCTATAACCCTAAATTACCCAATAGTTTAACCCACCAGATGATTTATCCCTGGTTACAGAAAAATCTTTTTCACTTTGGACATCTAGTAAACCTAGTAACCTCGGTATTACTACCCTTTGACCAACTTAGAGCCAAGCACAACCTTCCTAGTACTGCTCTCTTCGGGTACCTTCAGATACGGCATTATGCCCTCACTATCGCCCCGACACTACAGTTCTCCATGCTTTCCCCATTTGAGACTGTGGTCCTTTCAGGTCCCTCACAGAGAGGTCTGACCTCGGATATCTACAAAATTTTAAACTCTAGTGACAGACTCTCCATGGGAAAACATAGCTACATGTGCAAGTGGGAAGAAAACCTCGAGGAGGAACTCTCCCCTGCACAATGGAGAGCTGTATGGTCCTGTGCAGCCAAAAGTTCTATATGTACTCTTTACAAAGAGAACACTTATAAGGTGCTTTACGGTTGGTACCTAACACCGTCTCGCCTACACGCCATATGCCCATTGGCCTCGGACCGCTGTTGGAGGTGTCATCGTGACCAAGGCACACTATTCCATATTTACTGGAGTTGCCCAGCTCTCCAGCCCTACTGGAGCTCGGTGCAAGGCCTTCTCCACCAGCTGTTGGAGGTGGATGTCCCCCTCTCCCCTAAGCTGTTCCTACTGGGTCTTCTCCCTCCCCGGACTGGCAAAAAAGCTTGCCACCCATATCATCATGGCGGCTAGGTGCCTAGTGGCATTACACTGGAAGAAACGACACCCCCCAACTCTCCCAAATCTCTATGCCAGAATTAAAGATGTAGAGCTCATGGAGTCTATATCGGCCTGACTGGAAGATCGCATGGCCAGACACACAGCAATATGGGAGAGCTGGTATCTCTGGGTGGAACCCCCATGACTGCTTGGGGCACCCTCCTTTTTTCCGCTCCCCAGGGCCCACGTTTACGTCTGCACAGTTTCCTCCTCTTTCTTTCTTTTTTACTAACCCCCTTTCTTTTTTTTTTTTTTTTTTATTATTTTGTTTTAGAAATACAGTCTATGCATTTACAGAAACATTGTCTTCCTCAGGGTATGTTTAACTGATGACCGGGACCTGCATACAGGTCTATAGGTACTACCATTGTGTTGGGCACACGCTCTCTTAGAGTCGAGCCTCAACCCTGGTCGGTCAACCAGCTAACCCTTATGTTTGATAATCGCAGGATGCACTCACGCTACCTACGGATGACTGCTGATGCTTTCTTATTTCCCACCCCTCTCCCCTTTCTGTGTTTGGTTTATCCCACTATCCACTACTATTGGCCGGACCGCCAGCTCTAGGAAGGGTTCTGGTCGTCCCAAACGTCTTACATTTAAGGATTATGGAGGCCAATGTGCTCTTAGGAACCTTAAGTGCAGCAGAAATTTTTTCGTAACCTTGGCCAGATCTGTGCCTTGCCACAATTCTGTCTCTGAGCTCTTCAGGCAGTTCCTTTGACCTCATGATTCTTATTTGCTCTGGTTTTTGCATTTGCCAGGTGTGCGGCTTTCCTAATCAAGTCCAATCAGTATAATCAAACACAGCTGGACTCACATGAAGGTGTAGAACCATCTCAAGGAGGATCAGAAGAAATGGACAGCACCTGAGTTAAATATATGAGTGTCACAGTAAAGGGTCTGAATACTTAGGACTATGTGATATTTCAGTTTTTCTTTTTTAATAAATCTGCAAAAATGTCAACAGTTCTGTGTTTTTCTGTCAATATGGGGTGCTGTGTGTACATTAATGAGGAAAAAAATGAACTTAAATGATTTTAGCAAATGGCTGCAATATAACAAAGAGTGAAAAATTTAAGGGTGTCTGAATACTTTCTGTCCCCACTGTATGTGTGTGTGTGAGTCATTTACATATATTTACTCTTTTTCTTTGATAGCTATATATATTTTTTTTCAATGTTGTTTTTAGTTATGGCTTCGTGTGATGTTTGTCTTGAGCAGACCCAATCAAGCACTCCAATATCATTCAGCTGTACTATGACTATTTAAGGTATGAGATTGCTAGTGCTTTTGGGTTATGACTAAGCAAAGAAATTTGTGAAACGCGTCAACCATGCTCCCCTCTGTGCGTACCATGATGCTGTTGCTGTAATCATTTTTCATGTTGGATGTTTTTTATACAATAAAGCTCTTTTTCCTTCATTTTTGTAGTGCGGTCATTCGCTTTGCTTTTTGTTCCATTGCCCAGACCATGGACTGGACCAGCACCTGATCATCAAGGAAAGAATCATTTTCACCTGAAGCAGTGTTAACTGTCTGCTTATTCCAGCCAGAGCCCTGACTTGATCCCTACTGAACATCTCAGGAGAGTCCTGAAAATGGCTGTCCACTGACAGTCCTCATCTAACCTGATCTTGAGAGGATTTGCAAAGAAGGATGGCGGAAAATCCCCCAATCCAGGTGTGCAAAGCTTGTCGCGTCATACCCAAATAGCCCTGAGGCTGTAAGTGCTGCTAAAGGTGCTTCAACAAAGTACTAAGTAAAAGGGTCTGAATACTTAAATACATGTGATATTTCAGTTTTTTCTTTTTAATAATTTCACAGACCTTTCTAAAATTTAGTTTTCACTTCGTCATTACGGGCTACTAAGTGTAGATTAATGAGACAAAATGAATTTAAACAACTGTAGCATCAGGGTGCAACATAACAAAATTAAAAAATGTGAAGGGGGTCTGGATACTTTAGGAATGCACTATAAATTTGAGTGTTCACCCAGCATTATTATGGCCCTTCTGTAGTTGAAGATGTTTTAGTTAAATGTGAAGAATCCATCAAGAGAACATGACATCATCATCCAGCTGTTTATTAGTCACACTTGGGCTTATCTGCGAATTCTGGTAAGGGTGTTTTATTTTATCGTTGGAGACCCTGAGAGATGAGAAAAGTCACAGTGAGATTCAACTTTCTGAGAACTATGCAGAATTGACATATTGGATTGGGGAAAGATGGTCTATAGTTTATCAGTGTTCCTTATATGTTACTCATTATAATATATACGCCTCGAAACAAAGATTCCTAATTTGTTAAGATAATAAAGACAGTTATTTTACACAGTTATTTAGTATGACACAGTAAAGATCCTCATCTTGATAGTAAAGTTATTTTTTCAATTTAAAAATAAGATACTTGATACAGAGAAGGGCAACAAAGCTAATAAAGAGACTGGAGGACATTAGTTATGAAGAAAGGTTACAAGCACTGAACTTATTCTCTCAGGAGAAGAGATGCTTGAGAGGGGATATGCTTTCAATAGGGATACAACTTTTCTTTCTTAAAGGGTTCTTTACTGTAAGAGCAGTAAGGATGTGGAATTTTCTTCCACAAGCAGTGGTTTCAGCGGGGAGCATCGATAATTAAAAAAAAAAAACTATTAGATAGGCACACAACATACAGGGATATACAATGTAATATAAACATACAGCACACAGGTTGGAGTTGATGGACTTGTGTATTTTTTCAACCTCACCTACTATGTAACTATGTGTCTTCTATATGGTCCTTGGGTTGAAATAAAATTGCTACACCTTTACATAGACCTTTACATACATGGACTATATTCATTGTCCCATAAGTTAACCCCCCGCTCTCTCATTGGCTCACTGACTGTGATTGACACCAATAGGCTCCCACTGCTGTCTCAGCCAATGTGGAGGGTGAGTCAACATACAGCCGAGGCTATCATGAACATCGCTGGATTGGAAGGGGCTCAGGTAAGAATTGGGGGCTGGGGGGGAGCCTCCAATTCCAGCGCAGACAGAAGGTTTTTTACCTTCATGCATAGAATGCATGAAGGAAAAAAAAAACCTTGAGACTTTAGAACCACTTTAACCATCTTTCGCTTCCCCCTTCAGACACCCACATGTAGGTATACTTACCAAAGCCAGTGTCACTCTCTGTGAAGAGAAGTCAGGAAACACTTGTGTAAATAAACTTTCACTAGGTAAAAAAAAAAAAAAACAAATTATACACTGTCACCAGAACAGTGCAACGTCACTATGGTGACATTGTACTACTGATGCAGTGATCATGTACAATGGCTGGCTGCAGGGATTTCACTGTATGTCAGTGCCACCAGCCATTGTCTCTGATCACCGCCACAGCAGTACAATGTCACCAGTTGGGTGCAGCCAGTCACAAAGTCCTTAGTCACTACCATACTAGTTCCAGTGTCTCCATAAAGCCTTATTCACATGTGCAGTGCTCTCTGGGAAGCAATCCATGTTACAATGCCTCCTCATCACCTGGTTTAAGCCCTTGGACTCTACCCATTCATTTGGGTGTAAAACCACAGCTCATTTGCAAAGTTTTACTGCCCTCCAACCTCATGTGTGAACAAGCCCTGATAGTGCAGCCAGTCACAGTGTCGCCAGACCAGTGTAGCTAGAAACAATGTTCCTGATTGCTGTCACAGCAGATCAGTTCAACCAGCAGCAGTTTTACTGATCAATACCAGACCAGTCCTAGTGTCACCAGACTAATGTATGCAGCAACAGTGTTCCGGATCGCCACTGCACAAGTCCCAGTGTCACCAGGCCAGTGTATGCAGCAACAGCGTTCCAGATTGCCGCTACACAAGTCTCAGTGTTACCAGACCAGTGTATGCAGCAACAGTGTTCCTGATTGCCACTACACAAGTCCCAGTGTCACCAGACCAGTGTATGCAACAACAGTGTTCTGGATTGCCGCCACACAAGTCCCAGTGTTACCAGACCAGTGTAAGCAAGCAACAGTGTTTCTGATCACTGTCACACCAGTCCCAGTGTCACCAGACCAGTGTTAGCCCGCAACAGTGTTTCTGACCACCACCACACCAGCCCCAATTTCAAAAGACTAATGTAAGCCAAAAGCAATGTTCCTGATTGCTGCTACACTAGTCCCCAGTGTTGCCAGACCAATGTAAGCCAGCGACAGTGTTCCTGATCGCTGTCACACTAGTCCCCGTGTCACAACACCAGTGTAAGCCAGCAACCACGCTCCTGATCGCTGTCACACTAGTCCCCGTGTCACAACACCAGTGTAAGCCAGCAACCACGCTCCTGATTGCTGTGACACCAGTCCTAGTGTCACCAGATCAGTGTAAGCCATCAACAGTGTTCCTGATCGCCTCCAAACCAGTATAAGCCATTAACAGTGTCCCTGAACACTGCCAAACCAGTAACTATGTCACCAGACCACTGCAGCCAGCAACAATGTTCCTGATTGCTAGCCACACCAGTGCCAGTGTCACCAGAGCCGGTGCTGCCATCAACATTGTCCCTGACTGCCTCCACATCAGTGCAGTGCCAGCAGAGCCAGTGCAGCCAGTAAAAGCCAGTAGTGTTCCTGATCATTGCCACACCAATGCAGTGTTGCCTCTGCCTGCTGCCTGTACTGGCACAAGTTTACTGTACTAGTACACTAGTTTAGTTACAACTGGTTGATTTTTCTGATACATATGATACAATGTCTGGTACTTAATCAGTCCAAAAATTAATAAAAGTCTCGCACATGTGGTATCCCTATACTTGGGAGGTGTAGTAGAATGTGTTTTGGGGTGTAATTTTATGCTGTGTGTTAGAGATATCTACCACTTTCACCCCCTTCCTGTCCAGGCCAATTTTTTGCTTTCAGTACTGTAGGATTTTGAATGACAATTGCGCAGTCATGCAACACTCTACCCATATGAAACTTTTATAATTTTTTTCCCCACAAATAGAGCTTTCTTTTGCTGGCATTTGATCACCAGTGGTTTTTTTATTTTTTTCTAAACAAATAAAAAAAAGACCGAAAATTTTGGAAAAAAAAAATTTTTTCTTAGTTTCTGTTATACAATTTTGTAAAAGTACGTTTTCTCCTTCACTGATGGGCACTGATTAGGCGACGCTGATATGCAGCATTGATGGGCACTGGTAGACGGCATTGATATTCAGCACTGTTGGGCACTAATAGGCGCTACTGATGGGTATCACTGATGGGCACTGATAGATGGCACTGATAGGCAGCTCTGATGAAGCAGCATTGACAGGCATTAGTGATGGACACTAGGGGTGCAATGAATGGAAATTTTGGTGCCGAAACCGAAAATGGAAGATACACTAGGCCGAAAACCGAAACCGATACCGAAAATTAGTTTTTTTAAATAATAACTTTTTTTTTATATATAAAATTCGAAATTGTGTTATATTCATTATTATTCATATTCGACTTTTAATTATCACAAATTTTATGAATAAAAAATAGTACAATCCAGTAAAGTAAAATAAGTACTTTCTTTGATAAAAGTAACCCACATAAATTGGACACAGAAAATAAAATAAAATACAAAATTAAATAAAGAAAATAACTTTACTTACAGTAACAGTACACATATGCTGCTGCTGCACATTGCACAATAATTAATAATAATAAAAAAAACAAAATAAAATATTAACAAAAAACAGGCATAATATAAAAATGCCAAAGACTAAGAGCCTCTATGTTTGAGTAGACGTACGGTATTTGCATTTTACTTGTATTTTACTTTACTAGTTTACTTGTCCAAAAATAGAAGAACCATGAAACAAGACAGAGGGCGCACAGGCTATTATACACATCATACTACTAAGACGTCAGTTCTGTATCAAAGATTGTTGTCAAAGTACTGTAAAACATCAGCTTCCAGTCCACGATACATCATCATTCACGTCACATAATGGGAGTGGGACAACTGGAAAACCCAACAACAGGCTAAGGTGTTTCAAGGACTTACCTCTTCCTTAGAGCCAGATCTCCGAGGAGACGAGGCAAGGCAAGTCCTGTTGGGTTTTCCAGTTGTCCTAGGCTATAGGTGATGTGATGTATTGTGGACTGGAAGCTTACTTTGACGAAGGTTGATAGAGTACACCTGTTGGTTTGCTGTATATTACTTAAGTTACCATATTAACAAAGAGAGGTCTTCCTTAATGCTCTAGGCCGGGGCGCCCTCTGTCTTGTTTTATTTCGACAGTGTAAGTATATCCACTGACTTCCCTAGTCATAAGAGTATATTAAGAGGGCATCAAGGCGAGGCATGTCCAGTGAAGCCAGCAGGGAAAAATGTAGGCAACAGTCTGGGGCCCACTTCCAAGCACCGGAGATTGTGGAGTTGATTTACTAAAATTGGACAGATTGAAAAATTTTGCGCAGCTGAGTACATTAATCTAGCCAATGAGCTTGGAAGTTCTTTGGCTTGTTCAAAGCTTTGACAAAAAAAACTGGAAGCCGACTAGTTAACCTAACCTTCTACGCAGAGCTGCAAAGTTATTGTGCAAAACAAATTGTTATAAAATTAAAGAACAACTAACCATAACAAATATGACAGAAGGCTGTTATTCTGTTTCACAGCTTTTCTGTAAATAATATATATTATATAACATATTATGATATTTTTTTTTTTATTATTTTATTTTCAACTTAAATGAGAACTAATTTTCCTAAGTTCTCTCCCTAAGGTGTCAGCGGCTGCATGTGCGATAAAAGTAAAACTGCATGTATCTGTAATATGTAGCTGCGGGTTAAATTATATACATAGTCATACAGTATACAGCATTGTGTTACGGCCCCGGTTATGGGCGGAGACTTCCCGAAACACAGACTAGTCTACAGTCTGGTCTACAGCAGTGGCGCTCAGCCAATCACAGCAAGCGATGTAGATTAGTCTGTGTTTCTGAAAGTCTCCGCCCATACCCGAAACACAGTGCGGTATACTGTATGTACAGTGGGGACAGAAAGTATTCATACCCCTTTAAATTTTTCACTCTTTGTTATATTGCAGCTAAAATAATTTAAGTTCATTTTTTTCCTCATTAATGTACACACAGCACCCCATATTGACAGAAAAACAGAATTGTTGACATTTTTGAAGATTTATTAAAAAAGAAAAACTGAAATATCACATAGTCCTAAGTATTCAGACCCTTTACTGTGACACTCATATATTTAACTCAGGTGCTGTCCATTTCTTCTGATCATCCTTGAGATGGTTCTACACATTCATTTGAATCCAGCTGTGTTTGATTATACTGATTGGACTTGATTAGGAAAGCCACACACCTGTCTATATAAGACCTTACAGCTCACAGTGCATGTCAGTGCAAATGAGAATCATGAGGTCAAAGGAACTGCCTGAAGAGCTCAGAGACAGAATCGTGGCAAGGCACAGATCTGACCAAGGTTACAAAAAAATTTCTGCTGCACTTAAGGTTCTTTAGAGCACAGTGGTCTCCATAATCCTCAAATGGAAGACGTTTGGGATGACCAGAACCCTTCCTTGAGCTGGCCGTCCGGCCAAACTGAGCTATCGGGGGAGAAGAGCCTTGTTGAGAGAGGTAAAGAAGAACCCAAAGATCACTGTGGCTAAGCTCCAGAGATGCAGTCGGGAGATGGGACAAAGTTGTAGAAAGTCAACCATCACTGCAGCCCTCCACCAGTCGGGGCTTTATGGTAGAGTGGCCCGACAGAAGCCTCTCCTCAGTGCAAGACACACGAAAGCCTGCATGGAGTTTGCTAAAAAACACCTGAAGGACTCCAAGATGGTGAGAAATAAGATTCTCTGGTCTGATGAGACCAAAATGCAACTTTTTGGCCTTAATTCTAAGTGGTATGTGTGGAGAAAACCAGGCACTGCTCATCACCTCTCCAATACAGTCACAAGAGTGAAGCATGGTGGTGGCAGCATCATGCTGTGGGGGTGTTTTTCAGCTGCAGGGACAGGACGACTGGTTGCAATTGAGGGAAAGATGAATGCGGCCAAGTACAGGGATATCCTGGACGAAAACCCTCTCCAGAGTGCTCAGGACCTCAGACTGGGCCGAAGGTTTACCTTCTAACAAGACAATGACCCTAAGCACACAGCTAAAATAACGAAGGAGTGGCTTCACAACAACTCCGTGACTGTTCTTGAATGGCCCAGCCAGAGCCCTGACTTAAACCCAATTGAGCATCTCTGGAGAGACCTAAAAATGGATGTCCACCAACGCTTACCATCCAACCTGACAGAACTGGAGAGGATCTGCAAGGAGGAAGGGCAGAGGATCCCCAAATCCAGGTGTGAAAAACTTGTTGCATCTTTCCCAAAAAGACTCATGTATTAGATCAAAAGGGTGCTTCTACTAAATACTGAGCAAAGGGTCTGAATACTTAGGACCATGTGATATTTCAGTTTTTCTTTTTTAATAAATCTGCAAAAATGTCAACAATTCTGTGTTTTTCTGTCAATATGGGGTGCTGTGTGTACATTAATGAGGAAAAATGAAACTTAATGATTTTAGCAAATGGCTGCAATATAACAAATAGTGAAAAATTTAATGGGGTCAGAATACTTTCCGTCCCCACTGTATGTAGCCAGCCACAGAAACAGAACAGATATACATACAGTTTTGCACATGCAGCGCGCTCACAGCTTAGGGAGAGAGTGAGACATAGTTTGGCCCAACAACAAACTATGTGTACAGTAGTTCAAAAGCTGGAGTTCTCTTAAATTGAAGAAATGCAAAAAAACTGTAGAAGAACTACAATGAACATTGAACAACCAATGGCACAACTAGACATTGGAACATACTATGTTCCAATTGTGTCCAATAGCACAGTCTGACTCTATACCAATTCATTTACTATGTTCAACATAGTAAATGAATTGGACTGTGCTACTGATTTCTTACGGCGCTCTCCTACTCGGCGCCATTACCAGACTCCACCCTCCTTTCCTCCTGTCTGTGCTACTGATTTCTAAATCTATTTCAGAGTAAAAGTGGCAGATTTCGCTTTAAGAACAAAAGTTGTTCAGCTTTCTCACAGGAGAGACGGTTCCTCTTCTCATCAAGAATATGAGATGCTAGACTGAATAGTCTATCACTCTCTGTACTGGTGCTTGGGGCAGATAAATATCTGCGTGCAATCTGTGCAAGCAAAGGAAAATGTTTCTTGTTGATGCGCCAGTACTCAAGGGGATTGCCGCTTCTGGCAATAGGCTGTTCAGCTAAATAAATCTCCACCTGTTGGGTAGCTGCAGTTGTAGTGGCACTGCTATGGACCAGGGTGCGTTCATGTAAAATTTCTTTAAACATATCAGATATCGAGGGAGTGTGTTCCTCTTCACTTGTATGTGACTATTTCTCTGGTATACTTTCCTCTGTGCTAAACCTTGAAACTCCTTCACCAGATGCTTCCATCACCTTCATTTGTGCCTGTATCATTTCCTGTGCACGCTGCTTTTTCTCCACATTAAAAAAAAAATGCTCTTTAAAATCGAGGATCTAGAGCTGTTGCAATGCAGCACAGAGGGTTGGATTTGGTTTCTTGAAACCGGTTGTTAATGGCCTCCAGTAGAGTGGTTTTAGCTGTTTTTGGTCTTTTTCTGCCTCTTTTCCTAGCA
Source organism: Aquarana catesbeiana (assembly GCF_042186555.1). Classification (NCBI taxonomy): domain Eukaryota; kingdom Metazoa; phylum Chordata; class Amphibia; order Anura; family Ranidae; genus Aquarana; species Aquarana catesbeiana. The sequence continues at coordinate 363,647,715 of NC_133328.1, read as the reverse complement.
AACACTTCAGTGCAGCAATCAAGGGAATAACTTCAGCAATGGAAGCATTAGTTGAGCTTATTTCTTTTGTTAATTGTTCAAATGAATATAGAAGAGACAAACTATTTTCAACTAACATCCACTGATGTGCGCTCAATGTTGCCGGCAGCTTGTAATCTGCAATGTATGCAGCTAAAACACGCTTTTGTTCGAAAAGACTTTGCAGCATATAGTAGGTGCTGTTCCAGTGGCTACATCTTGCTGCAGTCGTTTCAACGGCATTCCAAACTGTATCTGCACGCTTGTAATCTGGAATAAGCAAGCGGAGAATGCTTAAAGTGACCCACAATTTTTCTTCCTTTTGATACAATATCAGATATGGTGCGCTGACTCAGCAATCCCTCATTCACAGCCAATTGCAGCATGTGTGCCATACACGGTATGCTTTTAAGCTCACTGTCCTCCATTGCCTTTGCCATGTTCCGCGCATTATCTCGGACAATCATATTCACTTTAGACTTCTCAATGTGCCAAGTGTCAAGCATAGTTTTTAAAGCGTCAGATATTGCTGCTGAAGTATGTGATCCAACAAACTCACGTGCGTTAATTAGGATGTTTTGCAATTGAAATTTGGCATCTATCCACTGCACTGTCAGGCTAAGCATGCTCGTTGGACTGATGTCTGAACTCCAAATGTCGGTAGTAAAACTGATTGCTATGATGTCGGTAGTCATGAGCTCATGAACGTGTTTTCTAACACTGCAAAACAATTCTGGTAGACAGGTATCTGCAAAGTAGCGTCTGCTTGGTATTGTGTAACGCGGCTCAATATGTTGCATGAGCCTACAGAATCCAATGTCCTCCACAACAGAGAATGGCTGGTCGTCTAATGCAATAAATTCCATAATTTTATCTGTAATGCCGCTAGCTTTGGGACTGTCACGTGTAAATTTTTTAACCTTTTCAAAGACTGTGGCCACAGATGGTGTTGAGCCTGGCCCTGAGGCACTTTTTGGAAACGGTACTGTTTTCTTGTATTCTGTATGCTGAACTGGATGACTTTTTTTAGGTGGTGTATAAAACCTGTTGAAAAATGCCTTGGCACTGTACCCCCTCTTGAAATTTCTGCTGAGCAAAGACTGCAGATTGCAAATTTATCAGAAACTTTAAAATATTTCCACACTGCAGACATGGTCCACTTTTGCTTGTAGCGTAGAAGATTAGCATAGAATGATCTATAGTGGGAGTGAAATCTGAGGGGAAAAAAAAAAGGACTAATTTTTTTTTTTAATCTAAAAAACTAAACCCCAGGCAGCTATAAAAAAAAAAAAAAAAAACTAAACCTAACCACCCATCTTTTTTTTAACAGTGCACCTCTCCTGCCATGCACTGCAGTACATCTGACTTGTACCAAAGAATATATTGAATTTGATTTGATTGAATGTTATTTGTGAGATATAATATATTATTCAGTAGTATATTGCTGCATAGGGCATACTGTCATGTTTAAAAAATGAATGCGCTTGTCATTGTAGTATTAGTATAACATACGAACTGAATGCTATCTAAATTAATTGACAGCACTATATAAGTAGTAAGTAGTACCTTATATAATTATTACCTGGCCTGTTAGTTTAGTAGTAGAAGAACTAGTAGAAGTAGAACTAACTAAAATACTACAAGTACACATACAGCTGAATATCTCTATTTCAATAGCAAAGTTTGTATTATATATTATTATATAGTATTAGATGGATTGTTTGTCACTATCAGTAGTTAAAGAGAGAGAATGCTCACCGGTGAATAGTAGTAATAGTAGCCATCCAGGAGGGATGGTGCCCACTCTCCAATGCAGCTCTGTATGCAGCCGTCTCCCGAGTCACTGCGTCTCAAGTCTCGTCTCAACCACGAGCAACGTCCACGGGGAAAGTGCTCCCAACTCCAGCGTCTCCACCACAGGGAATGTGCTCATGAGTCCAGCGTCTTAACCACAAGGAACTTGTGTGATGTCACACGTCGATTCGTACTGCGTATACAGAATTTTCTGCGCCATTATCGGCA